>NC_087342.1:112753520-113419353 GCF_030014295.1 Loxodonta africana
AATATCAAACGTATGACTTTCCTAATTTTTTCTGATGACAAGACCTTCTGGGAGCACTTGTTAAGCATGCAGCACCCCAGGTCCTTCCCACTGCAGAATGATTTAGTGGATTATGGATGGCCCCTAGGGAATTATATTTCTGAGAGTTACTATAGATGATTCTTAGAGAAATTTAGGTAATGCTGGGCTAGATTACTTCTACAGTAAGTTTGAGTCCTAAAATTTTTTAGAAGGGTATGGTTGGGTGACATTGCTGATAAGAACATAGCCAAGGTAAACGATATAACTGAAATTTAGGGGTTCTAAATTTTTTTTCAGCTTATTTTAAGATCTTTATTTGAAAGTTCCACCCCCACCCCCCACCCCCGGCCCCAACGGCTTTGTTGCCTACCAAGCTTCTATCTGTCAAGGTCTTCTTAAAGTCCCAGAGGGCCTGCTATTAACTAAGGGGCTACTATGGAAAAAAAAAACTATGGAAGGTAACGTTAATTAACCACAAATAAATGTAAGATTAGAACTATGACAAGCACTTGGGGAAATAAAGAGCACAATGTCTTTGAGGGCTGAATTTCTTGAACAAAGAGACAGTCCTAGGACAGTGGCTTTCAAATGTGAAAACCCGTTGTCATGGAGTCAATTCCAATGCATAGCAACCCTATAGGACAGAGTAGAACTGCCCCATAGAGTTTCCAAGGAGTGGCTGGTGGATTCAGATTGCCAAACTTTTTGGTTAGCAGCTGAAGCACTCGCCCACTATGCCACCAAGGTTTCCTTTGGTGAGTGGGGTGCAAATCACCCAAGAGAGACATAATGAATCAGAATTTCTGATAACAGAGACCAGGGACTTGCATTTTTAACAACCTCCCTGGGAAATCCTTGAGTACGCTAGAATTTGAACAAAAGCGATCTGAACAAAGCCCTCTAGTGTATGGTACTGTGCTGATTAAATCCAGTCATCTTGACGTATTAATTGTGCTTAAATTTTATGTGATGGGAAAAATCTGAGTAATAATTTGGAATCATGCGACTAAAAAAAGATTAAGATAGTGATAAAGGAGATAATGTAATTTTTTTTTTATTAAGGCATAATATATACTGGCAAATGCACACAAAATAATTATGCAGCTCAATGAATTTTCACAAAGCACATACCTGTGTAACATCCATTCCGGTTGAGAAATACATTACTTCAGATGCTTCCCTTCTCCCCAAGCTCCCTTCCAAAATCACTACCTCTTCCTCCTCCCCAAAGGTAACCACTATCTTGACTTCTAAAGTCACAATTTAGTTTTGCCTGTTTTTGAATGAAATATGAATTGAATCAAACAATAAGTATCCTTTCGTATCTAGTTCCTTTTGCTGGACATTATGTTTGTGAGATTCATCCACACTACCCCATGCTCTGTGTGTTGTGGTATGCCCTCGAGTTTTTCTGACTCCTTCAACTCAACGGCACTGGGTTAGTGACCCTATAGGACAGAGTTTCCTGCCCCATAGGGTTTCTTAGGCTGTAATCTTTATGGGAGCAGATCACCAGATCTTTTCTCCCAAGGAGTGGCTCATTGGTTCCAACCACTGACAATTTTGGTTTAGCAGCCCAACACTTTAACCATTGTGCCACCAAGGCTCCTTATTCTCTGTATAGCAGTAATTTATTCATTTTCATTGCTGTTTCGCAGTCCATAGTATGAATATTCTACAATTTAATCCTCCATTCTGCTGTTTATGGACATTTGGGTTGTTTTCAGATGAACATTGGCCTAATGAGCTCTCCTCATTTCTACCACAACTTTCTCCAACCTCTATAAACATATATATCATATATGAAAACTGTAGGACAAATGAATTTTTTTCTTCATCATGGAAAAAAATGTGAAAGGCCACAGAAGAGAATTTTAATATTATTCTGGTATTGTTTCACCTTCAAATGATTAACTGTAACTCAATGTTGAAGGTGTAGTTGTATTTCATGGGTTATTATCAGATAGTACAATGAACTTCAAAAGCCGCTGAGCATCAAAATTATCTGTGGAATTTTTTAAAGATGCTTGAGCCCCAAATCCATACATCAGATTCTGATTCATTCAGTATTCATTGCTTACCTATATGTCAAGCACCAATACATTAAGTCTATCAATTTGGTACCTCTCACTGTTGTACTATTAAAAAAAAAAAAAAAATTTGGGAAGTGTTTTCATAGGATTTTTATAGACTTAGTGCCAGTTTCTTGTGTGCTGATGAAATAACAGAGAAGTGTGTGTGCTGTGTATATGTGTGTATAATTTCCCCTCTCATGGGCATGATTGTATAGTAGGACAAGAAGTAAAGAGAGTAATAACATAAGTGAAACAACTACTAGCATAATTTGTTGTTTCTCTGGGTTCTCTGGCTCAGGTTTATGGAGCAGTGATGAACATAAATCGTGGAAATCCTTTTCAAAAGGAACTAGTGTTGGATTCATGGCCAGACTTCAAAGCTGTCATCACCCGACGGCAGAGAGAGGTACAGTTTTACAAGGCAAAAAAATAGTTGACATCAACTGAGAAGAAAAGATTAGGTAAAAGGGGTGTTAACCATGCTAGCGTATACATAGGTTAACAAGGTACATATGTCACTATTCCTAACTTGACTAGCTTTGGATTGTCAGACATATGGAAAGCCCTGTTAGTCTAAGCATTTTCAATGAAGTATTTCCTTACTGCTTCATAATAGCTAGAAGAATGGATTTTTATAGGTTAGCTTATCCATGACTTTGGTCATGTAGATAAATATGGGAGAAGATTGAAGACATCACCCACCCCATTCCAACTCTGAGAACAAAGAGAATCTCAAGTGATCAAAGATGTGTTCCCCTGACTGCATAAGGAAAGTTCTGAGAGTTCAGCTTGGTTCTCCTAGGTGGATCTATTGAACTATACCCTTTTTATTTTTATAAACTTGTGAATTATGTGTAAAATAGTCAACTAATAATAGAATATTCCTTGCTAAGACAATCCCAGAAAAAGGTGAAATAAATGCCTTAAATCCTCCCTAATGTGAATGGAATATCTTCCCAAAAGAATGAGTCAATTGAGAGTCCCCAAATTTCTTTTCTTCCCTTCACTGCAGCATATTAGCCACATTCCCACTTAACCATTGTTTTATAGATGGTTAATTTTGGTGATGGAAAATTGTCTAGACATGCCCTGCTAATGGTATCTAATCTGTTTAAGATTTGGGCTATCCAGAGGGTATGTTTCAGGTTTTTACACTTATGCCCTCTGTCCTAGGCTGAGACAGATAACCTGGACCATTATACTAATGCCTATGCTGTGTTCTACAAAGATGTCAGGGCTTACCAACAGCTATTGAAAGAACGAGATGTTATCAACTGGGACCAGGTTTTTCAAATACAAGGTAAGGTCAAGTGCAAGACACTGATACACTATGCAGTCATTTTTTCCCCACCTTTTTATCATATGTATCAGACAGACTGACCTTATGTATCACTATATATATATATATATATACACACATATATATGCAATATATATACACACATGCATACATATATGTATAAACACATACACACACGTATATACATATGTTTTATATATTTATAATTTCCGTATTATAGTTTTGTAAGGACACTTATTACTCCTAATGAGGATTGGCCTTTGGGGTAGGGGAAGGCTATTGAAATGGGGCTGCTTTTAAGCGACACATTCTTTCCACTGTTACTATAGTTTGGATATTAGTGAGCATCACAACATATTTTTCCTTATTGCTATATTAATCCTTTCCCATCACAGCCTTTTAAATAAGTACGATTCAGGTTTGAGCTGATAGGTAAGACTTAATCTTCTTTTTGAAGGTGATGATTCTGGAAAGAGGAAATCAACAGACCTGCATAAGTTATCTTGAAATGATTTTACAAGAAAACTGTCTGTGGGAACTCTGAGGAGATAATTGCATGGCCATTGATGCTAGTGGTAAAAGTTTAGTCCAGAACAGAGGTAAATTAAGAGCTTGTGGTAGTTTGGACTCTTCTGGCTTCAGTGTAGTACTTACTCTTCTTATTTTTCCTAATTTTAGGGGATGATGCAGGCATTGAAATAGCTGTTTTAAGGGAAGGATCTTAGAGGTCTTTATTAGTGTTGCAGGGAAATGAATTTCTTGATAATCTGACAAGAAGAGAAGGATTCCCTATGTTAAAATACAAAGTCTAGTAATTTTTTTCAGCCACAGACAAGTGAAGCCTTCTAACAAGGAAAAGCTGCTATCCACCCAGAAAATTTATAAAGAATAACTAATGCATATTTGTAAATGAAATTTTGGATGGAGGTATAAAATCCATTCATAAATGCTCAAAAGGACCTTGTAGAGGATGTTCAAAACCATTTCACATCTTTGCAGATTTATCCTAGTTATGCTGATTAGAAAAGAGACATGTTTTTATTTCTCCCTTAGCCAATTTTGAAAAATTTTCTCACTAGGATTACTTTAGTGTGGAAACTAATGTAGGTCTTCCTGTAGGGACAGATGACAATTAGTATCACCTAATTTTTAATATAATTGGCAGAGCACTGGTGGCATAGTGCTTAATAGCTATGGCTGCTAACCAAAAGATCAGCAGTTCAAATCCACCAGCCACTCCTTGGAAACCCTATAGGGAAGTTCTAGTCTGGCCTGTGGAATCAACTAGTCGGCAATGGGTTTTTTTTTTTTTTTAATATAACTGGCCACCAAACTGTCAGTTTTGTCGTACTATAGTGGCTTATGTACTGCTATGATGGAAGATGCTATACCACTGGTATTTCAGCAGGGTCACCCATGGTGGACAGGTTTCAGCAGAGCTTCCAAACTTAAGAGAAACTAGGAAGAAAGGCCTGGAAATCTACTTCTAAAAATTAGCCAAAGAAAAACCTATGGATCAGAACAGAATATTGTCTGGTATAGTGCTGGAAGATGAATCCCGTAGGTTGGTTGGCACTCAAAATACAGTGTTCACAGCAATAGACTTGAGCAAACCAACAATTGTGAAGATGGTACAGGACTGAACAATGTTTTGTTCTGTTTTACATGAGAGCACCATGAGATGGAGCTAACTCCAGAGAAACTAACAGCAGTAACTATAGCTAGAGTGATAAAGACTACTAACTTAGCATGTAAATCAGCAGTCTTTGGCTTCTGATGTGATCTCTCAACTATGGGCTTCTATGATAGTATCTGTGATATTGAATAGCTTCTAGTATTTTTCTTCATTATTCTTAATCAGAGGTCATATTATTCTTAGAGCCACAAACCCTGTCTATTTCTGTAACATCCTCAAATCATGAACAACTCCAAAAGCAAATTTACTGCCCATATAAATGCTTATTCTTTTTTTTTTTTTTTGGCCACAGTACAGGCTCAGGTCAGAGCTACTAGTTGGGTTACTGAATAGACCGAACATTAGGCAGTGGACCTGGTCAGGGTTGGGTGTTCAGAGAAACAGCATATTCTGCAAAGGAAATGCCTTTGTCTTTTTTTTTTTTTTTTACCTCAATATTAAATCAGAGTTAGCTAAAGGAGTAGCTGTAAGAGCAAACCCAGGCATCCCTGACTCCTGAATTACTACCAAATAGTAACGTTGTTGTTCTTCAACTGGAAGAAAGAGTAAAGTTGCAGAACTGAGATTTGAACAACACTGGAAACTGATATACGAGGCGACAATACAAGAATTTTCTAAGTGGTAAGGGGACTAACCGAAGAATGTTAAATGTTGCCTTGCCGCAATAAGGATCACATTGCATGTAGAACGTGTTTATCAGTAGAGTCTTTAGCCCAAATTGCAAAGGGTATATCATCCAACATTGGTTCAGGAAAGGTCAGCAAATGCATAGGAACTGAGGCATTAAGGGTTTCTATAATATAGTTTGTAATTTAGTTCCATGAAGAACATTTAATTTAGCAATGCCATTTACAGAGCCATTCCAACCTATTAAATCAGCTGCGGCAGTAAGATAATGTGTTCTGTTAATGGACTGATTGAAATTGGTGAAGGTGGTGAGACTAGCCAGATTACAGGTTCATTGGACAACAATTGTTGTTGTTGTTGTTGTTAGGTGCCGTCAAGTCGGAAGACTCATAGCAACCTATGCACAACAGAATGAAACACTGCCCAGTTCTGCACCATCCTTAAAATCATTGTTATGCTTGAGCTCATTGTTGCAGCCACTGTGTCAATCCACCTCATTGAGGGTCTTCCTTTTTTCCGCTGACCCTGTACTTTGCCAGGCATGATGTCCTTCTCCAGGGACTGATCCCTCCTGACAACATGTCCAAATTATGTAAGATGCAGTCTTGCCATCCTTGCTTCTAAGGATCATTCTGGTTGTACTTCTTCTAAGAAAGATTTGTTAGTTCTTTTGGCAGTCTGTGGTATATTTAATATTATTCACCAACAGCACAACTCAAAGGCGTCAATTCTTCTTCGGTCTTCCTTATTCATTGTCCAGCTTTCATATGCATATGATGCAAGTGAAAATACCATGCGTTAGGTCAGGCACATCTTGGTCTTCAAGGTGACATCCCTGTTTTTCAACACTTTAAAGAGGTCCTTCACAGCAGATTTACCCAATGCAATGCATCATTTGATTTCTTGACTGCTGCTTCCATGTCTGTTGATTGTGGATCCAAGTAAAATGAAATCCTTGACAACTTTAATCTTTTCTCCGTTTATCATGATGTTGCTCATTGGTCTAGTTGTGAGGATTTTTGTTTTCTTTATGTTGAGGTGTAATCCATACTGAAGGCTGTGGTCTTTGTTCTTCATCAGTAAGTGCTTCAAGTCCTCTTCACTTTCAGCAAGCAAGGTTGTGTCATCTGCATAACGAAGGTTGTTAATGAGTCTTCTTCTAATCGCGATGCCCCATTCTTCTTCATATAGTCCAGCTTCTTGGATTATTTGCTCAGCATACAGATTGAATAGGTATGGTGAAAGGATACAACCTGACGCACACCTTTCCTGACTTTAAACCAATCAGTATCCCCTTGTTCTGTCCAAACAACTACCTCTGGATCTATGTAAAGGTTTCTCATGAGCACAATTAAGTGTTCTGGAATTCCCATTCTTCACAATGTTATCCATAATTTGTTATGACCCACACAGTCAAATGCCTTTCCATAGTCAATAAAACACAGGTAACATCTTTTTGATATTCCCTGCTTTCAGCCAGGGTCCATCTGACATCAGCAATGATATCCCTGGTTCCACGTCCTCTTCTGAAACCGGCCTGAATTTCTGGCAGTTCCCTGTCGATAATACTGCTGCAGCCATTTTTGAATGATCTTCAGCAAAATTTTGCTTGCGTGTAATGTTAATGATATTGTTCTATAATTTCCACATTCGGTTGGATCACCTTTCTTGGGAATAGGCATAAAGGATAACAATTAAACCTCCATTATTTTATTATAATTCTGAGGAACAGGTTATGATAAAGCGGTGGAATTTAAGGTTAAAAAAAAAAAAATGGCATGGCAGTGGCATCTGACCTCCTCTAACTTCATATGGGGGAAGGAGAATCCAGATCAACAGCCCAAAGCTGATTGCTGTGAGGCAGAGGTCAGATATACCTCCTCTCTTCACCGTCTTTACCAATTCTAATACCATCTATCCCTCCCATGACACTCTCTACTTCACTGCCAGATTAAATAATTCTTTGCAATGGCCACTCAGAACTCACAGGCCATACTAACAGTTATGGGGTTTGTTAGGGAAGTAACAATTATAATTCAGGTTCAGGAGTGCTCAGGATACAGTTCTTTGATCAGGTAGCCTCTTCTCAGCCATGCCCACAGGCAGGTCTGTCTCTGGCCCTCAGCCTCTCAGCCTAGCCTCTGCCCTGCTCAGGAAAGTGTTACAAAGCTCTTTTAGCTCTGCTGATAAGTGCCCAGAGGCACCCCACTCCACCAGTAAACCTTGGCCCGAAGGCACTCAGCCCTAGCTCCGTGGATCAGCAAACCTAGCTCCATCAAGTGTACAGAGGCACTCCACTCCACCAACAAGCCTCCTGCCTGAAAGCACTCACTTTCTCACTTAGTGGGCAGTGAGGCCCACCACACCTTCTGCTAGCCTCCTGCCTCTGCTGCTGCCATTTCTCTGCTGTCATCTGTTGCCTTCTTCTGTGTCACAGCTCTTTCTCTCTGTCTCCTAGTTCTAGGAGCTTCTCCGTGTAGGGATCCTGGGTCCAAAGGGCGAGATCCACTCCTGGCTCTTCTTTCTTGATGATTGTAAGATCCTCTCTTCCCACCTCTGGGATGGCTCATTTTAAGCCTAATGTGATGGCAAAACTGGCCTATCCCCTTGGTGGTCCACAATTACCTTATTTGCATAGTCCTACCCAGTCGACCATGGTGAGAAAGGCCATATAAAAGCGATCCATTGCACAGCAAACAGTAACCTCTCTAAACAAAAATCTAGCCACTATTAATTTGTAGGCCCGTCCTTGAACATTAACTTTATTTTGATTATCTGGTCATAGCAATGTATATAATGGAGTGCTACTGAGATTCTCCGAGAAATGTCATTGTCAGATCTCTACAATGGCTCATAGGGTTCCAATTTTAGCCTTTGCAGGAAGGTCATAATTTAGTGTTAGAACTCTACATTCATTCCACATGCTCCCTAGGATTGTTCTTTTCCTCATTAGTCATGGGAGGAAATGTTAGTCCCTGAGTAAGGTGTTTGATTTAAAAGAACATCTTGTTGTGACTTTTTTCTTCAGATTTTTCTTTTTGGGTTCTCTGACAATATTCTGTCACCTCTTATAATTTCTGTTGACTGGCTACTTGCTAATCCACTCAAATTTGCCTCAGGAAGCTTTTTTTTTTCTGAGGTCAGCCTGTAAGCAAGGAGGCTGAAAGGCTGTGCCCTAGGATTCCACTGCGTCTGTACCAAAATATTGCCTAAAATGTCTAGTGACTTTCTAATTTCTGCCACTGATTTCTGAATCACTTTACAATTTTGGATTTTGGTAGAGAAGGCTTCTATAATGGTCTAAAGCAAATTTTTCCCTATTTCTCTAGCATTCTCTAAACCTCATTAATTTTGTCTTATCTGTATTTTGATTTGGCCCTTTAGAACCACCCTTAACCTGATAGGGCAACTAATAGTTGTGCAAGTTGGTGAAGTTCTGGCAGCCCTGAAATATGAAGGTGTAAAGATTTTCTAAAGGAGTGCTGGTGGCACAATGGTTAAGCACTCAGCAGCTAACTGAAAAGTCAGCAGTTCGAAACCACACATCAGCTCTGAGGAGGAAAAGATCTGATGATCTGCTTCTGTAAAGATTACAGCCTAGGAAACCCTATGGGACAGTTCTACTTTGTCCTGTATGTCCCTATGAGTCAGAATCAACTTCACAGCACGTAACAATAAGAAAAAAGATTTTCTAAACTCCTCAATAAATATTTTCCCATCCCCAGTGGACTTGAGGAAGTCTTTTTCTGTAATATGAAGTTTTTCTTGAGACCCACAGTTTTAAAACAGCATGATCTTTCCCTGAGGGATGAGATAAGTCCTTAAAGGGAATTGTGGGATAGTCTGTCCCTTACTCTGTGTGCTCAGTAACAAGGAGGAGATAGAGTTATCAAATCTAAAGGGAAAAGGAGTTTGGTAACCCCAGGAAGATAAGGAAGTTGAGAGAAATGCAAGGTCTCCTCATCTGAAAAGTTGGAACCCTGGGATTCTGTAAGTTAGGGTAGAAATTGAGCCCTAGAGGCAGGAAGACAGGAAGAGGAAGAGGTAGAGAAACTGGAGGGGCTGTTAGGAAAGGCTAGAATAAGAACAATGGCATGCCTTTTTTTTTTTTAGGTCCTGCAAGGAAAGTCTTCAATGGAGTTAATTCTGTATTACTGAGGAATTTAGATGCTTTGGTGTATCAGTCAAAAGAGGGAGACTATTGCAGTTCGGGTTTTGCCTTCTTTTAGTTCTAAAGTGCTATGGAAGTATAGGATCTTGTTTCAATAATTCCCAAAAGTGGTCATTGTAATTCTAAACAACCTTTGGTATAATTATGCCATTTTATTATATATGTACATGAACTCGGATTACAATGAACAGATATATAATGTCCAAGAGCCCTAATGAGTGATGAAGAATGATTCTTTGAATTGAAAGGCCTCATAACAAACAAAAAAGGAAATCCTTCAACAGCCAGTGGATACCCTTATAAATTGGGTGCTGCTATTTCCATACAGTAAAGACCGACCTCGTTTTCTGGTTACACAGTAGTCCCTGAACCTGTGTTGTTAAGAGGGGTATGGCCCAAAGCAGGAATCTTCTTTGGAATATCTTAGATAAGACACAGATGGACTAACAGAATAGAACAATTTTCCTCTCCTTGTACCACTGAAGGAAGGAACCAAATTCCCTCTTCATATCTACACACAGAGAGGCCACATGGCTGTGAACCAGAATAAACAGAAGCGCATGAGACAGAGCAGAACAAATTTATCAAGAGCCAAAGTAGGTTTAGTCACCATGGTAAAAAAAGAAAAAGAAAAAAGTAAAAACCAGTGTTCTAGTATTGGTGATCTATCTCTTGCAGTAAGTGATTAACTTAGGTGGTCTTGATAGGATCTTCAGAACTGATAAAAGAAAATAATAGAATGACTACTAGAGACTAAAGACAGAGAGCTGAGTGAAAGTTTTATTGCCAAGCAGCAAACCCAGTTCAGCACAAAGTCTAGATAATCTCTCAGGGATGAGCTTTGGAGGAGGAGAAATGGGACAGATGTTTTAAAGCCAAGCTGTCTCTGTTCCTTTTTAGGAAAGCAAAATCTCTGGGTTTGATTGCCTGGTGATGTCTGAATTTGTCAGTTGTATAATCACTGTGGTGGTTGGACGTGGTGTTGAATAAAAAACAAATCCGACTTAGTAAAGAGAGACTTTTATTCAAAAGGATTATCTAGAGGGGGGATAAGGGATTATTACAACGGAGAAAGGAGGACTATTGCAATAGGGAGAACACTGACCGTAAGATCAGCACTTGTCTCATCAGTTAAGCATAAAGGGTTTTTTGCATATTAACACAAGAGTAAACAAAGCTAGACAGAATCAGGAGTGGAGAAGTGGGATAAAAGGGGGATGTGATTAGATAGTAGATCAGAAAATGTTTTGTACGGAGGACAGCCTATTTTCAGAAGGGGCTCTTAATGAGATATCGTAACCTGGTTCAGGCTGAGGGTGGGCCAAAGTTCAAGGACTCTAGGGAAAAGAAAGAAGCTTAACCAAAGTTTGGTTAGCAAGTATTTTGTTCGAATTGATCAGTGAGGACAAACATTTCAGCTAATCATTTATGAGGCAAAGAATGGGAATTTGGAAGGCCTGTGTCAGCATTAGCATAGGTAAACAAGGAGATATCTATGAGTCTTATTTAAGTCATATGGAGAAGGATGTTCTTTACAGTCAGCCATTTTCTGGAACACAAAAGGTGAGGGGACTTCTTTAACCATTGCTGTTTTCCAGGATCACAGTTAGGAGAAAGAAATTCTTTTTGCACTACCATCCATCCTTTTGGTTGGTGTTGATTCTTTCCTCAAAGACAGTCTTTTTTCACTTCTTAGATGCAATTCAAGTTCATAAGATAGGATTCTAGCCACATCTATAATTTTAATAGCATTAACTTTTCATCAGTTACTTAACCAATGCTTATCGAAGACCTGTTATCATTTTTGGGGGCCTAATTCCTTGAGGCAGGAGCTAAGGCTCAGATATCAGACTGTGTTCAGCATGGCTTCCCATTCATGTATTTTTCAAGAGAAAGTCTCAGGGCCAATTTACAGAAGTGACTTTAACCATGGAGAGGAAACATGACATTAGATATGAACGAAGTGGGAAACTCAGTGTCTAAGGCATTCAATTATCAGAGCACAAACTGGAAAAGATAGAGCAGATGAAATTTTGGAGATGCAGAACAAGGGTGTTAACCTTCCTTACAACTAACCCCATAAGAACAAAGCCTATACCATTCTTGTGTTCCACAGTGAAGCAGGTGCCCTGCACAGTGCTTTATACAAAACAGGAAAGATTTATAACTAACATATTATAGCTGTAATAAGTGAATGGGATCTAGGTGAGTTTAAATTCAGGATAAATCTCACCAACATTGAATTTCATTTCTCCGATGGGCATATGACATTTGGGCTGGAAGAGTCTTTAAAGTTGGAGTACCATGTCAAACAAGTCTGAGATCTTTTATACTTTTAGTTGTATGGTATATTACAGACTTCTAGTGTTATAAAACATTGCCCCACACGTTCAGGAGCTTAAAATCAGTCTGAGGTTCAAAAAAAATCAAAATTCCTATAGTAAATTCCAAATTTCCATGAGCTAGTCCCACCAGAAATTTCCATGGAACACCACACTATATGACCACAGTTAGCAGCATGATGGGAATTCAAAAATTCCACATAAAATTTGAAAATCAGACACAAAATAACCAGTATATACAAACAGTTAAGCACTCAGCTACTAACCAAAAGGTTGGCCGATCAAGCCCACCCAGTGGCTCCATGGGAGAAATATCTGGCAATTTGTTCTGTAAAGATCACGTCCAAGAAAACCCAATGGTGCAGTTCTACTGTCACATGGGGTCGCTATGAGTTGTAATTGACTCAATGGCACCTAACAACAGCAACAAATATGTATATATAATGGCTAGAATAATATACGGTGGCAGTGTCAAACTGGTGGTATTGATGATACTTGGTGGCATGATGGTTAAAAGCTACAACTGCTAACCAAAAGGTCAGCAGTTTGAATCTACCAGGCACTCCTTGGAAACTCTGTGGGGCAGTTCTACTCTGTCTTATAGGGTCACTAAAGTTAGAATCAACTTGATGGCAATTTTTTTTTTTTTTTAGTATAAAAATAGTACAGGGCCACATGAACTAGAGACTTACATCATCCTGAGACCAGGAGAACTAGATGGTGCCCGGCCACAACCAATGACTGCCCTGACGGGGAGCACAACAGAGAACCCCTGAGGGAGCAGGAGAACAGTGGGATACAGACCCCAAATTCTCATAAAAAGGCCAGACTTAATGGTCTGACTGAGACTAGAAGAATCCTGGCGGTCATGGTCCCCAAACCTTCTGTTGGCCCAGGACAGGAACCATTCCCAAAGACTACTCATCAGACATGGGAGGGACTGGACAATGGGTTGGAGAGAGATGCTGATGAAGAGTGAGCTACTTGTATCAGGTGGACACCTGAGACTGTATTGGCATCTCCTGTCTGGAGGGGAGATGGGAGGGTAGAGGGGGTTAGAAACTGGCAAAATGGTCATGAAAGGAGAGACTGGAAGAAGGGAGCGGGCTGACTCATTCGGGGGAGAGTAAGTGGGAGTATGGAGTAAGGTGTATATAAGCTTATATGTGACAGACTGACTTGATTTGTAACTTTCACTTAAAGCACAATAAAAATTATTTAAAAAAAAGAGGAAAAGACAAATATGATTGAAAGGAACAGAAAATTGATGTTATTAAACTATCTTTTTGCTTTGTTTTATAGAATATGTGATTTCTGTAAATTGTGAGAAGATAAAAAGTTCTGAACCAGTTGCAATAACTAGAAAGTTGCATCGTTTCCAGCAAAGCGACTTTCAAGGAAGTATATTAATGTAAACTTACAGAAGGCAAACAGAAGCCCATCTTGCATTTTTTTTGACCCATGTAATTCAACTCTTCTATAAAAAAAAAAAAAATTTTATGGTTATCCCAAAACCTTCTGCATCAGAACTCTTGCTAGTGTCAAAATTTCACTGAAAATAAAATTATCATTGAGCATGAAAAAAAAAAAACAGTGCAGCAAATGTCCTTTTTTTTTTCTTTCAGTTAAAATGCCCACGCTTTTCATTATGTCTTCCTGTATACAGGGCTGCAGAGTGACTTATACGATGCTTCCAAAGCTGTTGCCAACTCAAAGCAGTTGGATGTAAAGCTAACTTCCTTCAAGGCGGTTCGTTTTTCTCCTATTTCAACTGTGCCAGACATCAGTTCCCTGTATGTAAACCAATTTTCTGCATTTGGGGCAGGTATTACTGTTATAGAAGTAGAGTAACTGGAATTCTTAGTATCATTAAGGAATATTTAGGCATCTTAGAGTTGGGCCATTGAAACTAAATTATTAGTGTGTGTGTTTACTGTGTACTCTTTTCCTTTCCCTTGTGCTTGACTACTTTTTCTGGGAAATGAAATCAATACATTTGTCCATAGTTACAAAGGAGCACTGTATTTTCATATTATACTGTTAAAACAAAAATCATATTAAGCCAATAATAGAGACTGATGTTTGTTTAATGTACAATTTGAAAATCAGGGTACTATTTCAACTAGGCAGTCAAAAGTGTTCCGGAAGGAAAGAATTCCCAAAGATTCTTATACTCCATTTTATCGACATTGCCTTGGAAATGGTGCCAGAACAGTGTATTTATATAATAACAACTTACTCTAAAACACAGCTTCTAGTATGATCTTGGAGTTTCTGTTTCTCCAAACTGAGAACATAGGTCTGACTGTACATAGATACTTCTTCAAAAGAGCCCAATGCCTAAGGCTAAGTGGTCTTTACTAATTTATCTAGACCACTGCTTGGCTTAAAGGTGACTTTTAGAACCAGTTTCCTCAAGGCACAAGATTCAAAAGAACATCTGAGGGCAATGGCCTGGGTGGGTCACCCTACCTTCATGGACTCCAAAAATCTGGATTCCAGGAGAATTAAAACCCTGTTTCTCAATACACAGAAAAAAAATCATTTCTCACCATTCTCCTCCCCACATGCTTCTAAATTGTCTCTATCATCTGAGCCCAAGGTTATTTTTACTGCTTTCATTGTTTCTGGAGTGGGGATACAGAACTGACTTATGTTGAGCTCTTACATCCAAGTCATGAAATGTTTTAGCTATATAATCTGTTTAATCCTTACCACAACTCTATAAAATATGACTATTATTCTCTTTTTCAACAGAGTTGAAATAACATACAAGAGTAAAATGTAGAGCCAGGAAGTAATCCCCAGAAGTCTAATTCCTGAATCCAAGCCTTTGAACATTTGCTATTTTATACCTACATTCTCCTTTTCTTACTTTGGAGTCCCTGCCTTTTTACTAGTTACCTTCACTGTAGCTTAGCCTTTCTCAGCCTTAATTTCTTCTTAAAGATTAAATTATAATACCTACCTTACATGGTTTTTGTGAGAATCAAACAAGATAATTGAAAGGACTCACCTCAGTAAACATTTTCTTCACTTCTAGGGGGTTCTTGGTTATCTAGTGTTGCAAAAACACAAATACCACAAGCAGATGGCTTTAACAAACAGAAATTTGTTTCCCATAGTTTAGGAGGTTAAAAATCCAAATTCAGAGCACTGGCTCAAGGGGAAGTCTCTGTGTCTCTCTGTCAGCTCTCGGGGAAGGTCCTTGTCTGTTCGGCTTCTGTTTCCTGGTTCCTTGAAGATCTCCAAGTGGCCTGGCACCCATCTTTCCCCATCTCTGCTGGCTTTATTGCTCTTTTTGTGTTTTGTGAGACATTGACTCAAGACATGCCCTATACTAATCCTGTCTTATTAACATAACAAAGACAACCTATTCAAAAATGGGATTTTAACGACTGGCCACAGCAAACAGCTTGGTGTGTTTTGATAGAGGTTAGAATTTACAACACATATTTTGGGGCACACAATTCAGTCCATAACAGGGGGTATTGAAGGAATTGATGAGCAAAACAAGACAAAACCTCAAGAACGGTAGATCCTTTAGATCATAGTAATGCAACTGGACTTTATTTTTAATTATGAAAAATTTCAAACATACATAAAGTTGAGAGAATAGTAAAACAAATCTTCCATTAACACACAGCTAATCTTTTTTTTTTTTTTTTAATCTTGTTTCATACAGGCCTCTATCTACTCCTTCCAACCCCCAGATTATTCTGAAGGAAATTCCAGGCATTATCCTTACATATTTTAGTGTGTTTTTTTTTTTTATCTCTAAAAGATAAGAGTTTTTAAAAACAACAAGAAAACTAGTGTCACTCCTTAAAAAACATTAACACTAAAATAACAAGTTAGTATTCACATTTCTGCAACTGTCATATAATTTTTTGGAATAGTTTGTTTTGAATCAGGGTCTATATAAGGCCCATGCACTGCAGTTGGTAATATGTCTCTCAAGTGTCTTTTGACCTATAGGGTTTTTATTTCTTGTGTTATTATTTGTTGAAGAAACCAGATTTTTTAGTCCCCTGGAGTTTCCCACAATCTTACTGATCATGTCTCTGAGATGTCTTTCAAAATTTTCCTCAGTCCCCCGGTCAGACCTTTTAAAAATCAGGTTTCAACTTGAATTGATCTTGTTTGCATAGAAAGACAATTTGTCTTTAGGTCATTACCCAAGTATATGTATTCTTTATTTTCCATACCTGCCCTTCAGATACAAGGTCATAGCCTGGAACATGATTATTCCTAAAACACTTGTTTTTATTTGCAGTGACAGTTCTGCCTGAGGCTTATTTGCCCTGGTTTTAAAGTTCAGTTTCAAAAACTGAATTATGAATCCTAGCCAGTTATTGACTTTATTTATTTATTTTACCCCTACTTAGTGGTTAGATGACTAACCACTGCCAGAGCCCACAGTATGCCTGAAATGCGAACCAAGGCCGAGCAACCACTAATAAAATGAAAACACAAGGTTGCTTGATTAAGAAGATCATAGTAAGAGTCACATTACCAGTCTCTTAATAGTCACCACCCACCATCAATTGCCATTGAGTCAATTCCAACTCATAGTGACCCTATAGGGACAGAGTAAAATGCCCCATAGGGTTTACAAGGAGCGGCTGGTGAATTCAAACTGCCTCCAACCTTTTTGTTTTGCAGCCCAGCTCTTAACCACTATACCACCAGGACTCCAGAAGATGGTATTTGCTAGGTGCTGACTTCTCGGATGACATTTCAGTTTGAATCAGTGTGGAAAGAGAAGCAGTTGTTCACATCACATAATTCCAAGCTCACATTTCTTATATGATATTTTCTTCTAGAATGGGGTCTTCCCCACGACTAACCTACTTGAGTGTCGCTGATGCTGATCTACTCAACCAGACTTGGTCACGGGGCGGCAATGAACAGTGTCTCCGGTACATCACCAGCCTCATCTCTTGCTTCCCCAGTGTGTGTGTCCGTGATGAGAGGGGAAGCCCGGTCTCCTGGTCTATCACAGACCAGTTTGCCACCATGTGCCATGGCTACACCCTGCCTGAGCATCGCAGGAAAGGTTATAGCCAACTGGTGGCCCTCACACTGGCCAGAAAGCTGCAAAGCCGGGGATTCCCTTCTCAGGGCAATGTCCTGGATGACAACATTGCATCCATAAGCCTCCTGAAGAGTGTCCATGCTGAATTTTTGCCTTGTCGATTTTATAGGCTTATTCTTACCCCTGCAACTTTCTCTGGTCAAGCTCACCTCTAGCCCAGAAAAACTCTAGGAATTGTCTTACTTTCCCTGAACACATACCCACACTTTAGCTGCCAGTGTGGGGAGAATTAAAATTGGAATTGGGAATCTAGGGTTGTTGAAAAGGGGCTGTAGAAGACATGTTGGATCAGCTCTGAGAAGCCTTCCTTCTTTGAGCCTCAAGTTTCTGTGCTAAATAACTGTAAGGGTCAGGAGTAGCCATGTCTGAGTATAGAGAATGATTGTCTTCCTTTGGGATCCACTGCAGGAAATAAGGTTTGAAAGCCAGGGGTTTTCAGCACCGTAGCAGAAAAACTGCATGAGAGCAAATGATTTGAACAGGAGCTTGTGGCTACGGCTTCCTTGTGGCTGCTTGGACCTCTGCTCTGTATTTACATATTCAGACCAGTTCCCTGCTGTCAAAATGGCCAGGTACCCTGCTGCTGTATCTCCCAACTTCTGTTCTCACCACCTCTGAAGTTCTCTGTAGAGTACCCTACTTTTATTCCCTTTAATTTACTGGCTCTCTCCTCCTGCCTTTAACTCTAGCCTATAATTCTTCCCCATGAATGCTTGAAAGCAATGGCTCCCACATTTCAGTGTGTGTGAAAATCAGTTGAAGGGGAGATTATAACACAGATTGCTGGGCTCCACCTCCAGAGTTTCTGATTCTGTAGGTCTGGTGTAGGGCCTGAGGATCCACTTTTTTTTTTTTTTTTTTCTATTGTGCTTTAGATAAAGGTTTACAGAGCAAATTAGTTTCCCATTCAATAGTTTATATACAAATTGTTCCATGACATAGGTTGTACTCCCTACAGTGTGTCAGCACTGTTTCCATACCACCGAGTTCCCCATTTTCATTTCTACAGTTCTCCTGCCCTTTTCTGCCTTTTCATCTTTGCTTTTGGGTATATGTTGTCCTTTTTGTCTCATGTAGATGATTGTCCAAAGGATCACTTTCCTCACCTGTGTTATTGTTTATTTAAAGGCTTGTCTATTAATTGGCTGAAAGGTAGTCTCCGAGAATGGCTTTGATTCCAAATTAGAAGGTTATCTAAGGGCAATAGTCTCAGGGGTTCCTCCAGTCCCAGACCAGTAAATCTGGTCTTTTTTAAAAAATTGAATTTTGTTCTACATTTTTCCCCCACTCTAACTGGGACCTCCCTTTGTGATCCTGGTCAGAGCAGTGGGTAATAGTAGCTAGGCACCATCTTGTTCTTCTGGTCTCAGACTGGTGGAGACTGTGGTTCCCGTGGTCAGTTAGTTCTTTGAACTAATTGTTTCCTTGAGGCTTTGGTTTTCATCCCTCTCCTTTGCTCCGGACAGAAAGAGACCAGTAGTTGTATCTTAGAAGGATTTGCATTTTTAAAAAGTCCCTAGGTGATGCTGATACTGGTGTCCCAGGACCATAATTTGAGAACCACTGCTCTATTGCCTTGGTTGGAAGAATGAGAATATGGGCATTTTAAATACTAGAAACAGATGATATCAGCAAAGGACATCAAGATAGGCCTTACCTGTCAGAACTCCAGTCCCCTCATTTATAATCTGTTCCCTCATGAGAAACTAAGCTGTATATGTGGTTACAAATGCACATATAAATATATATGTATATATAAGTGTTCCATTCATATTTTCTATATGTATATACTTATAGATTTTTGATAATATAATAAACTTTAATCCTTTTATTACATATAAAGAATTTGAAAACCAGGGCAAATATGTGACTTCAAAATTATCTAAATAATCAATACTGGAGACTGAACTAATATTCTGTTGTTTTGATTTCCAATCTACTGTTCTTTTTGCTAAATCATGTAGGTTTTGGGTTTTTTGGTTTTTCGGAAAGGAATTTTAAATAAATAAGTAATACTTTCATAATTCTATTATCTTGTCATGATTTGTTTCTTAATTTGAGTTCTAAACGCTTTTGTGTTTATGTCCTTCAGGGAGAGTAAAGGAAGAGATAGACATCACAAGCTATATTCATTCATTTCCTGTAAAACCAGGCATAAAAACAATGGTTGGATTTGTCTAGTCTGGATAAAGCTGACTTAGAAAACACTGGTTTCTTATCCCAACAATGGTTACAGAATCCTGACTGCAAAAATCAGAGAAAAATCCAAATTTTAGGTGTTTATTCTGAGAAAAGGAAACAAACTATCTGAAGGAGAGCACTGTCTGAATAAAAAACAAGACTCCTTGGGAGCGAATATATGCTTAGGTCATCCTGAGCTGGTGGTTACCTGGATACTTATTTTTAGTGCTAGAGGGAGGAGTATCCAGGGTCCATAAACCTTTTGGGAGAATGTGGTCTAGTTTCTGCCCCAGGGGTGCTCATTGTCTTTGGCATGGTTTATTCCTGCCTGGTACATGCATGTTATTGTTATAGCCTCATTTCTTCCTCATATTAATAATACACCTACTGTTTATTTCCAGCTTAACTGTGTGCCAAAATTATGCCAAATACTGAGGGTATATAACTTAATCCTTGTGAAGGATGAAGTATTGTCTTACTGTGAAAATTCTGGCTCAGAGGCGTTATGATTCACTGAAAGTTAAATAGGTTTTAAGTGGCTGAGTCATGATCGGAACCTGATTTGTCTGATTCCAAAGTCTGTACTGTTAGTTATTATGGCTAATTAGCCTCTTGGTCAGCTTGGAATTCTTTGAGGGTAATTATTCCTTTATCTCATTGTTTCCTGAGTTTTCCACCTCCACCACAATAATGGACCCCATGTTTTAAAGAGATGTTTTCCCTACCAAATTGTACCTATAGGCTGATTTTCTAATTTTTATCTTCCAGATAACCATATTGGCTATAACTGCTGAATTTTCAACCCTGTTTCTGACCCTTTTAAGGAATGTGTGGGGGAAATGTCTGGAGTAAAAGTCAAGGAGAAGGGAAAGGACTCAAGAAATAGGAAGGGGTTAAAAAAAAAAAAAAACAATGCTGTCCAGTCGATTCCGAGTCATAGTGACCCTATAGGACAGAGTAGAACTGCCCCATAGAGTTTCCAAGGAGCACCTGGCGGATTTGAACTGCCGACCCGTTGGTTACCAGCCACAGCACTTAACCACTACACCACCAGGATTTCCAGGAAAGGGTTAGATCAGTATAAGAGCCTTAAATGCTGATTTAAGAAATTTCTTAAATGTAATGTATAAACTGTTGAAGGGTTTTAAGCAGAATGATGATTGGTTTGGGAGATCACTTGAGAGGTTATTGCACAAGTGTGAGCAAGAGATGTTGGTAGCTTGGATCTGAACACTAGCAATAAGGCTGATGAGAAGTGAACAATTACCTGAGCTACGTAGGAGGAAAAGTTGACAGGACTTGGTTATTAGCGGCTGTAGGGTATAGTGCGAGAGGAATGTTAACGATGACTCCTAAAAGACCTCTTAAAATAGAGATTAACAATTGAGAATTAAATCTGCTCAAACTTTGGACAAGATAAAGTAGTGCAACTTGGAGGACAGACAGTCTCTGGGACAGAATCTCATCTAATAAGTACACATGTAGATTCTATTCATTTGCCTTTTTTAATCACTAACTTTTGGTGATTTGAATTTTGAGAAAATACATGGAATAACTATAAATGGAATTTCCTTAAATTGTCCATGATAATGCCTAAGTTTTTGTGTCCATTATCCCCAGCTTCCATAAACACTAGGGCCAGGGACAAAAATAAAACTGACAGTAAAACACAGCAGATGAAACAGAATAACACCAAGTGCAGAGGTAATTCTTTCTTGCCTGGGATGGTTACATTAAAATTATTTCAGTGGAAAGAATGAAAATACAGTAAAACCTGTGAAAGCAGGAAACTGTGTAAGGCAGAGACCTTTCAGAGAAGGAAAACTCAAATATTTCCCACTAAAAGAATTGATAAAAAAGCAGGAAACTTGTGAGACCCAGAAAAGCAAGGAAGTCCTGTTGAGTTCCAGCTCTCACAGGTTTCACTGTAGTGGAGGTGAAAAATACACATGGAGTATATCATTCAGTACCAGGGTAGCTAGAATTAACAGCTTAGTCCCCTTTTCCCAAGTTTTCAATATCCCAAGAGCTCCAATCTCTGATTGAAACCTTAGCGCTAAATCCAATTCTGATAGCCCTTTTTGCTTTTTCTGATCTCGAGTCTGTTCTGTACCTGTAAGAATGGGATAAAAAAGAGGAGGTAGTCAGTCCCAACCTTCCTCTTTTCCTTAACCCTCCTACCTCAGTAGTGCTGGCATCACATGGTAATATTATAGTTCTACTCTGTCCTATGGGGCCTCTATGAGTCAGAATCAACTCAATGGCAATGGATTTTTTTTTAACAAGATGTTCAAGGTTCCCTGGGTGGAGCAAACGGTTCACTGCTTGACTACTGTCTGAAAGGTTGGCAGTTGGAACCCATCTAGACCCTCTGAGGGAGAAAAGACCTGGTGATCTGCTCCCATAAAGATTACATCCTAGGGAGGCGAGGCCAAGATGGCTGACTAGGTAGACACTACCTCGGATCCCTCTTGCACAAGACTCGGAAGAACAAGTGAATCGATCACATACATGACAATCTACGAACCCTGACCAACAAACACAGATTTAAAGAGTTGACCTGAGTGACAGAGACTGAGAACAAACAACCACGGGGAAGCAGCGACTGTTTTCGGAGTCTGGAGCCAGCGTCCCAGTTAGGAAACCTTGGTGCTGGGCTTGGGACTGGGTTCAGGGGAGCTAAGCAGGGCACCCTGAGATGGCACAATCACGGGGCGCAGCCCTAGCCCCCTGAACTGACCTCGGGGGAAGCTCAGCCAGTGCGCACAGACAGCGCAGCATCATGGCTGACAGGAGGAGAAGTCACCGGGAGAAAGTGACTGGTTTTGGAGCTGGGAGTGCAGCGTCCCAGCCGGGGAACCTTGGCGCCGGGCTTTGGACTGGGAGCAGAGGAGCTGAGCACGGCATCCTGAGACGGCACAATCACGGGGCGCAGCCCTAACCCCCTGAACTGACCTCAGGGGAAGCCCAGCCAGTGCATGCAGGCAGCGCAGCGACGTGGCTGACAGGAGGAGAAGTCACCGGGAGGAAGCAACTGGTTTTGGAGCCAGAAGTGTGGTGTCCCTGCCAGAAACCTTGGCGCTGGGCTTTGGACTGGGAGCGGAGGAACTAACCGCAGCTTCTGAGACAGCGCGAGCACAGGACACGGGCCTGACCCTCGGGGGCAATCTCTACACAGCCAGTGCACACAGTCCACGACGCGCCCCTCGGGAATCTCAGATAAAACAGTCATCCCAACCAAGATAAGTAACTTTGTCTATATTCTGGGGTGCTACTCTCTCCTATTTATCTGAACCCTCCCCTCCCCTTCCCAGGTGGCTTCATTAACATTGGAATTTCCTGAGCCAGAAAGTAAACTGCTCTGTGGTTTTCTTTCTTTCGTTTTGTTTTTGTCTTTTCCTAAACCATTCTCCTGGCCTGAGAGAAGCAACTACAAAAAACCCAGGGACCAAAAATCCTTCCCTAATTGGACTAAAAACACAGAACCAGCTCCAGCCAAGCATATGTGACCCACAGTCTCGGGCTTTCATTCCTACAGGGAACAAAGGCGGCTATTATAATGCAAAGGCATTTCTGATAGGGATCTGACTGCAATTGTTTTAGCCGATTACTGGAAAGCCAAGTTTCCCAGGTCTGCTATCTCTGCTTATTCAACAGAGCCCTCACTGACCCACAACAGGGAACTGAGGGCTGAAGCTCCCCCCAGACCACCTAGCCTCCTGCCTTAGGGGTCTAAGGAGGGTGACACCTACCAATCTGTAGAGGTACTTGCATTGGGGGCCTAACTTACAGCTGCAGAGCCCACCCACCAAGGTGCTTTAGGAATAGAGACACACCTACCTTACTGAAACTTGGGGGAAGCCTGTCAGCATCCTGCCCCCCCTAGAGTGTGAGCCCCAGCTGCTCCTAGAATCTGGTACACACAACTATCACCACTACTTCTCGAGGTGGATAGGTGACAGTCTGCATCACACACTTGATGACCAAAAATCAGATTCTACTCAAGAATAGTGAATGGACTCAGGCTTATATATCTGGTAACAGCCCAAACCAGCTGGTAATAGGACATAAGTGAGTCAAGGGCTACAACACTCAAGACAGCGCAATCTAGTAGCCCATCTACGTATATTGAAAGAAAACAAAACAAGATAAGACTCAGTGAGCAAATATAGAATAAATCACTACAATATCTTAGTGATGGCTCGGAGACAGCAGTCAATATCAAACCACATAAAGAAGCAGACCGTGACTGCTTTTACAACTCCCCAAACTAAAGAATCAAAATCTTTCCCAAATGAAGATACAATCCTGGAATTGCCAGATACAGAATATAAAAAACTAATTTACAGAATGCTTCAAGACATCAGGGATGACCTCAGAAATGAAATAAGGCAATCTACAGAAAAAGCCAAGGAACACACTGATAAAGCAGGTGAAGAAATAAAAGATTATTCAAGAACATAGTGGAAAAATTAATAAGTTGCAAGAATCCATAGAGAGACAGCATTCAGAAATCCAAAAGATTAACAATAAAATTACAGAATTAGACAACGCAACAGGAAGTCAGAGAAGCAGACTCGAGCAATTAGAATGCAGACTGGGAGATCTGGAGGACCAGGGAATTAGCACCAATCTAGCCGAAAAAGAAAATCAGATAAAAGAATTTAAAAAATGAAGAAACCCTAAGAATCATGTGGGACTGTATCAAGAAGAATAACTTGCGTGTGATTGGAGTCCCAGAACAGGGAGGGACGACAGAAAACACAGAGAGAATAGTTGAAGATCTGTTGCCAGAAAACTTCCCTAACATCATGAAAGACGAAAGGATATCTATCCAAGATGCTCATCGAACCCCATTTAAGATTGATCCAAAAAGAAAATCACCAAGACATACTAACATCAAGCTTCCCAAAACCAAAGATAAAGAGAAAATTTTAACAGCAGCCAGGGATAAAAAAAAGGTCTCCTATAAGGGAGAATCAATACGAATAAGTTCAGACTACTCAGCAGAAACCATGCAGGCAAGAAGGCAATGGGATGACATATACACAGCACTGAAGGAGAAAAACTGCCAGCCAAGGATCATATATCCAGCAAAACTCTCTCTGAAATATGAAGGCGAAATTAAGATATTTACAGACAAACACAAGTTTAGAGAATTTGCAAAAACCAAACCAAAGCTACAAGAAATACTAAAGGATATTGTTTGGTCAGAGAACCAATAATATCAGATATCAGCACAACACAAGGTCACAAAACAGAACGTCCTGATATCAACTCAAATAGGGAAATCACAAAAACAAACAAATTAAGATTAATTAAAAAAAAAATACACATAACAGGGAATCATGGAAGACAATAGGTAAAAGATCACAATAATCAAAAAGAGGGACTAAATACAGGAGGCATTGAACTGCCATATGGAGAGTGATACAAGGCGATATAGAACAATACAAGTTAGGTTTTTACTTAGAAAAATAGGGGTATATAATGAGGTAACCACAAAAAGGTATAACAACTCTATAACTCAAGACAAAAACCAAGAAAAACGTAACGACTCAACTAACATAAAGTCAAACACTGTGAAAATGAGGATCTCACAATTTACTAAGAAAAACGCCTCAGCACAAAAAAGTATGTGGAAAAATGAAATTGTCAACAACACACATAAAAAGGCATCAAAATGACAGCACTAAAAACTTATTTATCTATAATTACCCTGAATGTAAATGGACTAAATGCACCAATAAAGAGACAGAGAGTCACAGACTGGATAAAAAGAAAAAACTGCTCAAAACAGGGAATCATTGAAGTCAATATGTAAAAGATCACAATAATCAAGAAGAGGGACTAAATAGAGGTGGCATAGAACTGCCATATGGAGAGGGATACAAGGCGATATAGGACAATACAAGTTAGGTTTTTACTTAGAAAAATAGGGGTAAATATTAAGGTAACCACAAAGAGGTATAACAACTCCATAACTCAAAATAAAAACCAAGAAAAACGTAACGACTCAGCAAACATAAAGTCAAATACTATGAAAATGAGGAACACACAAGTTACAAAGAAAAACGTTTCAGCACAAAAAAGTAAGTGGAAAAATGAAACTGTCAACAACACACACAAAAAGGCATCAAAATGACAGCACTAAACACATAAAAATACTTATCTATAATTACGCTGAATGTAAATGGACTAAATGCACCAATAAAGAGACAGAGAGTCTCAGACTGGATAAAGAAACACAACCCGTCTATATGCTGCCTACAAGAGACACACCTTAGACTTAGAGACACAAACAAACTAAAACTCAAAGGATGGAAAAAAATATATCAATCAAACAATAAGCAAAAAAGAGCAGGAGGAGCAATATTAATTTCTGACAAAATAGACTTTAAAATTAAATCCATCACAAAGGATAAAGAAGGACACTACATAATGATAAAAGGGATAATTGACCAGGAAGATATAACCATATTAGATATTTATGCACCCAATGACAGGGCTGCAAGATACATAAAACAAATTTTAGCAGAACTGAAAAGTGAGATAGACACCTCCACAATTATAGTAGGAGACTTCAACACACCACTTTCGGAGAAGGACAAGACATCCAGTAAGAAGCTCAATAGAGACACGAAGACCTAATTACTACAATCAACCAACTTGACCTCATTGACTTATACAGAACTCTCCACCCAACTGCTGCAAGGTATACTTTTTTTTCTAGCGCACATGGAACATTCTCTAGAATAGACCACATATTACGTCATAAAACAAACCTTTGCAGAATCCAAAACATCAAAATATTACAAAGCATCTGCTCAGACCACAAGGCCATAAAAGTGGAAATCAATAACAGAAAAATTAGGGACAAGAAATCAAACACAAACTGAACAATACCCTGCTGAAAAAAGACTGGGTTATAGAAGACATTAAGGAGGGAATAAAGAAATTCATAGAATGCAACGAGAATGAAAATACTTCCTATCAAAACCTCTGGGACACAGCAAAAGCAGTGCTCAGAGGCCAATTTATATCGATAAATGCACACATACAAAAAGAAGAGAGAGCCAAAATCACAGAACTGTCCCTACAACTTTAACAAATAGGAAGCGAGCAACAAAAGAATCCATCAGGCACCAGAAGAAAACAAATAATAAAAATTAGAGCTGAACTAAATGAATTACAGAACAGAAAAACAATTGAAAGAATTAACAAAGCCAAAAGCTGGTTCTTTGAAAAAATTAACCAAATTGATAAACCATTGGCCAGACTGACTAAAGAAATACAGGAAAGGAAACAAATAACCTGAATAAGAAACGAGATGGGCCACAGCACAACAGACGGAACGGAAATTAAAAGAATCATATCAGATTATTATGAAAAATTGTACTCTAACAACTTTGCAAACCTAGAAGAAATGGATGAATTCCTTGAAAAACACTACCTACCTAAACTAACACAATCAGAAGTAGAACAACTAAGTAGACTCATAACAAAAAAAGAGATTGAAACGGTAATCAAAAAACTCCCAACAAAAAAAAGCCCTGGCCCGGATGGCTTTACTGCAGAGTTCTACCAAACTTTCAGAGAAGAGTTAACACCACTACTACTAAAGGTATTTCAAAGCATAGAAAATGACGGAATACTGCCTAACTCATTCTGTGAAGCCACCATATCCCTGATACCAAAACCAGGTAAAGACATCACAAAAAAAAGAAATTTACAGACCTATATCCCTCATGAACATAGATGCAAAAATCCTCAACAAAATTCTAGCCAATAGAATTCAATAACATATCAAAAAAATAATCCACCACGACCAAGTGGGATTTATACCAGGTATGCAAGGCTGGTTTAATATTAGAAAAACCATTAATGTAATCCACCATATAAATAAAACAAAAGACAAAAACCACATGATCTTATCAATTGATGCAGAAAAGGCATTTGACAAAGTCCAACACCCATTCATGATAAAAACTCTCACCAAAATAGGAATTGAAGGAAAATTCCTCAGCATAATAAAGGGCATCTATACAAAGCCAACAGCCAACATCACTCTAAATGGAGAGAGCCTTGAGAACGGGAACCAGACAAGGATGCCCTTTATCATCGCTCTTATTCAACATTGTGCTAGAGGTCCTAGCCAGAGTAGTTAGGCTAGACAAAGAAATAAAGGGCATCCGGATTGGCAAGGAGGAAGTAAAATTATCTCTGTTTGCAGATAACATGATCTTATACACAAAAACACCCTAAGGAATCCTCCAGAAAACTACTGAAACTAATAGAAGAGTTTGGTAGAGTCTCAGGTTATAAGATAAACATACAAAAATCACTTGGATTCCTCTACATCAACAAAAAGAACATTGAAGAGGAAATAACCAAATCAATACCATTCACAGTAGCCCCCAAGAAGATAAAATACTTAGGAATAAATCTTACCAAAGATGTAAAAGACCTATATAAAGAAAACTACAAAGTACTACTACAAGAAACTAAAAAGGACCTACGTAAGTGGAAAAACATACCTTGCTCATGGATAGTAAAAATGTCTATTCTACCAAAAGCCATCTATACATACAATGCACTTCCGATCCAAATTCCAATGACATTTTTTAATGTGATGGAGAAACAAATCACCAACTTCATATGGAAGAGAAAGAAGCCTCAAATAAGTAAAGCATTACTGAAAAAGAAGAAGAAAGTGGGAGGCCTCACTCTACCTGATTTTAGAACCTAT
This sequence comes from Loxodonta africana, assembly GCF_030014295.1. Lineage (NCBI taxonomy): Eukaryota > Metazoa > Chordata > Mammalia > Proboscidea > Elephantidae > Loxodonta > Loxodonta africana. The sequence continues at coordinate 112,781,781 of NC_087342.1, forward strand.
TTTTATATAGCCAGAGTAGTCAAAACAGCCTGGTACTGGTACAACAACAGGCACATAGACAAATGGAACAGAATTGAGAACCCAGATATATAAATCCATCCACATATGAGCAGCTGATATTTGACAAAGGCCCAGTGTCAGTTAATTGGGGAAAAGATAGTCTTTTTAACAAATGGTGCTGGCATAACTGGATATCCATTTGCAAAACAATGAAACAGGACCCATACCTCACACCACGCACAAAAACTAACTCCAAGTGGATCAAAGACCTAAACATAAAGACTGAAACGATAAAGATCATGGAAGAAAAAATAGGGACAACCTTAGGAGCCCTAATACAAGGCATAAACAGAATACAAAACATTACCAAAAATGACGAAGAGAAACCAGATAACTGGGAGCTCCTAAAAATCAAACACCTATGCTTATCTAAAGACTTCACCAAAAGAGTAAAAAGACCACCTACAGATTGGGAAAGAATTTTCAGCTATGACATCTCCAACCAGCACCTGATCTCTAAAATCTGTATGATTCTGTTAAAACTCAACCACAAAAAGACAAACAACCCAATCAAGAAGCGGGCAAAGGATATGAACACGCACTTCACTAAAGAAGATATTCAGGCAGCTAACAGATACATGAGAAAATGCTCTCGATCATTAGCCATTAGAGAAATACAAATTAAAACTCCGATGAGATTCCATCTCACTCCAACAAGGCTGGCATTAATCCAAAAAACACAAAATAATAAATGTTGGAGAGGCTGCGGAGAGATTGGAACTCTTATACACTGCTGGTGGGAATGTAAAATGGTACAACCACTTTGGAAATCTATCTGGCGTTTTCTTAAAAAGTTAAAAATAGAACTACCATACAACCCAGGAATCCCACTCCTTGGAATATACCCTAGAGAAATAAGAGCCTTCACACCAACAGATATATGCACACACATGTTTATTGCAGCTTTGTTTACAATAGCAAAAAGCTGGAAGCAACCAAGGTGTCCATCAACGGATGAATGGATAAATAAATTGTGGTATATTCACACAATGGAATACTACGCATTGATAAAGAACAGTGAGGAATCTGTGAAACATTTCGTAACGTGGAGGAACCTGGAAGGCATTATGCTGAGTGAAATTAGTCAGAGGCAAAAGGACAAATATTGTATAAGATCACTATTATAAGATCTTGAGAAATAGTATAAACTGAGAAGAACACATACTTTTGTGGTTACGAGAGGGGGAGGGAGGCAGGGTGGGAGAGGGTTATTTACTGATTAGTTAGTAGATAAGAACTACTTTAGGTGAAGGGAAGGATAATACTTAATACAAGGAAGGTCAGCTCAACTGGACTGGACCAAAAGCAAAGAAGTTTCTGGGATAAACTGAATGCTTCAAAGGTCAGCGGAGCAAGGGCGGGGGTCTGGGGACTATGGCTTAAGGGGACTTCTAAGTCCATTGGCAAAAAAATTCTATTATGAAAACATTCTGCATCCCACTTTGAAATGTGGCGTCTGGGGTCTTAAATGCTAACACTCGGCCATCTAAGATGCATCAATTGGTCTCAACCCACCTGGATCAAAGGAGAATGAAGAACACCAAGGTCACACGATAACTAAGAGCCCAAGAGACAGAAAGGGCCACATGAACCAGAGACCTACATCATCCTGAGACCAGAAGAACTAGTTGGTGCCCGGCCATAATCGATGACTGCCCTGACAGGGAGCACAACAGAGAACCCCTGAGGGAGCAGGAGATCAGTGGGATGCAGACCCCAAATTCTCATAAAAAGACCAGACTTAATGATCTGACGGAGACTAGAGGAATCCCGGCGGTCATGGTCCCCAAACCTTCTGTTGGCCCAGTACAGGAACCATGCCCGAAGACAACTCATCAGACATGGAAGGGACTGGACAGTGGGTAGGAGAGAGATGCTGATGAAGAATGAGCTACTTGTATCAGGTGGACACTTGAGACTGTGTTGGCATCTCCTGTCTGGAGGGGAGATGGGAGGGTAGAGAGGGTTAGAAACTGATAAAATTGTCACGAAAGGAGAGACTGGAAGGGCTGACTCATTCGGGGGAGAGTAAGTGGGAGTATGGAGTAAGGTGTATATAAGCTTATATGTGACAGACTGACTTGATTTATAAACGTTCACTTAAAGCTCAATAAAAATTATTTAAAAAAAAAAAAAAAAAAGATTACATCCTAGGAAACTCTATGGGGCAGTTCCACTCTTCACATTGGTCGAAAATCCACCAGATAGAAAACACCCAGATGATCGGTTAAAACCATGCAGCTTCCTTCAGTGAACACTAGATGTCAGGTTTTCGTTCTGTTTAGTTGCCAACAGAGCTAACACTTGAATTGTTTCTAGTTCCTTCACGAGAAATTTTACAGCAGTTTGGACTATTTTTCAGTAGGTTCTCATAAGCTCAATTACCATATCAAAGGATAGGAACATTTTAAAAGCTCTTGATATATAGTGTGGACCACTTGTCTCAAATGACTGTGCCCGTTTATCCCATTTGACCTTATTGTCCTAGCTGAGTAGTTTAGTTAGACCTTGTAAGCAGTTAAAAAAAAAAAAAATCCTAACTTTTTTGGAGGAGGGACTTATCTTTATTCAAATTTTTGTGCCTCTGATTTTTAATGATGTTATTTTTATCATTTACATTACTCTTTTACAAAGGTTCCAAATTCTTTTTGTATGTATCTATTGTATTCCTCACATATTTTTTTTATTCATTAGGACAGAGGTCAGACTGTTTACCCGTTGAGAATATAAGGTCCTTTGTCATTTGTTGCAAAAAATTTTAGATTTTTCCATGTAATAGAGTATTAGATATGTATTAAAACTTCTAAATATTTGTTTGCTATGCTATCATTTTTAAAATTTTGTTTCTTGAATTGCCTTTATTAGTTTTTTAGAAATTATTTTAACATATTGAAAGTGCATACATATTATAAAAATTAATATTGAATAGTATATAACTGTATATATAAAGCAAACAGACTCTAATCTCCCACTTGTTAATGCTTGCTATTTTTCAAGGATAACAACTATTAACAGTTTTGTGCCTCCATCTAGAAGTCTCTTTCTCTCTCTCTTAAATACGTATATACATACACACACATTGTATATGTGTATGTATGTGTATATATATTTGAATACTTACTAGGAGCCCTGGTGGTGCAGTGGTTAAGTGATACAGCTGCTAACCAAAAGGTCAGCAGTTCAAATCCACCAGTTCTACTCTGTCCTATAGGGTCGCTATGAGTTACAATCAACTCAACAGCAATGGGGTTTTTTTTTTTAATATATGGTATACAGAAACATAAATACACTTTCATGTTTATAACATGGGATCATGCTCTATATATTGCTTTGCAACTGGCTTTTTGATTCAACAATATTCTTTGAGCATCTTTTCATGTAAGTTTATATACATTTTTTCTTCTTTTTTAATGATTATGGTAAATAGTGTTTTTCTGTTCAAGATTTAAATAGTACCTGTGTCTTGTTTTTAGAATCATGTGTCTTGATACATTGTTTTTAAGTATTTATGTGAAATTTAGTGGTTTGAAATTTTGCTTTTAGTTATTTATATGTGACATTTATCTAATTTGTGATAGAAGACATGAACTTTTTAAATAGTTTAGGCTTAAGCATTAGCATACTGTTCAAGAATGAGTTTATTATAACTGATTTCTTACCTATTAAAAGATATCCAAACCCAGAAGAAATAACAGAAAAAATTAAAAATTTGATAAATTAAATATACGTATGTGTGTATGTGATTTCTCAATGGCAAAACACCGTAACTAAAGTTAAAATACAACTGACAAATAGAAGAAAATATTTGCAATTTTTATCACAGATAAGGAGCTAATTTCCTTAAAATATAAAGAGCTCCTAAAATTGAGAGAGGAAAATATACTCAAAACCTAATAGAAAAACAGGCAAGATACATGTTTAACATCACAGAAAAACATAACCAAAATGGCCTTTAAACATACAAAAAGCTACTTCACTGGAAAAAAGAAAAATGCTATTTAAACTACAATAAGTTACTTTTTCTCACCTATTCCCAGGAAAAAAACCGTTGTTTTTTATTTTTTAGATTAGCAAAAATAAAAAATCTTGGAAACACACTTTTGGTGGAGGTATAGAAATAGGCATACTCTGCTGTGGATTAGATTGTTGTTGTTAGGTGCAATGGAGTCAGTTCTGACTCATAGCCACCCTGTGTACAACAGAACAAAACACTGCCTGGTCCCTGAGAAAGACACACTGAAGTCATAATCCCTGATACCTGTGCACTGGCCCTATTTGGAAACAGGGTCTTTGAAGATGTCGTCAGTTAAGTTGCCATGAAGTCATACAGAAGTAGGGTGAGTCCTAATCAAATCTGGGAGGTGTGTTTATAGAATAGGAGAAGAGGCACAGTAAGATTACCAGAGGAAAGGCAGCCTTGTGAAATTGCACCTACAAACCAAGCAATGCCAGAGGCTTCCAGAAGCCGGAAGAGATAAGACTTTTCCCCCTAGAAACTTTGGAGGGACCGTGGCCTGGCCTACACTTTGATTTGGACTTCTAGACTCCAGAACTGTGAGACAATATATTTCAGTTCTTTATAAGCCACCAAGTTTGTCATATTTTGTTACACAGGCCTAGAAAACTAATATATAGTGATGATGTTGAATTTTACCTGAACTCTGTGATCCTGGAAAACAGTGATGGTTCCAGAAATCCCCCCACCCCAGGAAAACTGCTAAGTACAAATAACCATCCTTTTCATATGACTTACTAAGACTCACAGATGCCTTCTTGTTTACCTAGGTCTCAGACAAAGGGAACTTTCAGTGCAGTCTGAGACAAAGGCATAATATGCTGAACATGCTATCTAACTTTAACCTGGATTTCTAGACGAACACCCATGTTTTTCTGAGAAAAACATATTTTTCGTTGGTGGTCAAAACCAGGATGTGAAACCATATGCCCTGAGGGGTCTTAGAAGCCATATGCCCTGAGAGGTCTTAGCCAAGTGACCATCTAAAACCAAAAACCAAACCTGTTGTCAACAAGTCGATTCCGACTCATAGCAATCCTAAAGGACAGAATAGAACTGCCCCATAGGGTCTCCAATGAGCACCTGGTAGATTTGAACTGCTGACTTTTTTGGTTAGCAGCCATAGCTCTTAACCACCAAGCCACCAGCGTTTCCAGTGACCTTCTACTCCCTTCAAAATACATGTACTCAGGAAGAGCACTCTCTGGGTGCTGTTGCCAATGGTATTTTTGCAAGATAGACAAAATACATGTAAGCATCTCGTGACCATGATCTAAACATGCTGTGAAACTATTTGTAACTATACTATTAATAATCAGTAACCAATCAGAGTATGATTATTACAATAAAACCCAGATTATAATAATTTTTTTTTTTTTTAATTATAATTGCCTTCCCTATGGTTTAGTTCCTCTTTTTACCCCATAAAAATACTTGTATAGTAAAACTGCCCGGGGACTACCAGGTTCCATTTTCAGTGGGTTACATAGTTCCCCAATTGCAATTGTTTTAAACCCTTAATAAACCTACCTGATTTAACTTGAAACAGTTTTTCTCCACAACACCTATGACAAGACCGTCCAAATTCCCATTCCTTGCCTCATAAATAAGTAACTGAATTGCTTGTCACCACTGATCAATCAGAAAGAAAATGCTTGTTAACCAAACTTTAGCTAAGCTTCTCTCCTTCCCTCAGGTCCCTGAACTTTGGCCCACCCTCAGCCTGAACACACCTTCTGGCCTCAGAGTAATAAAACAAACATTCTGATTTACTGTCTGATGACTTCACCCTTTCATTCCACTTCCTCACCTCTGGCTTTTTTCTGGACTTGTTTACTTTATAAAAGAAGAATGCTTTTTCCCTAATTCTTGAGAGGCTTGTAGGTATCATGGCTGGAATGTTCTCCCGGTTGCAGTAGTTTGTTGTAGTCTCCCTCCCCCACTATTCCAGTTGTCCCTTTCCCGTTCTCCTTTTCTTTCTGGATAAAGCCTCTCTCTATCAAAGTCTGGATTTGATTTTATTTGCACAATGTTTGCACGTGGCTATTCATTGTGGTATTATCTGAAATAGCAAACTTTTGGGAACAACCTAAATTCCTGTCTGGTTGAATACATTATGATACATCCACAATTTGGGCACTATGTAAGAGTAAGCAAAGAAAGAGAAAAACACACACATACATGCACACACACAAAGAAGTTCCCTGTGATCCGATATGGAGCAATTTTTTATATATTAGGTGAAAAAGTGTATGCAAGAAAGAATGGGAAATTATATACATACATACGTTGTTGTTGGTTGCTCTCGAGTCCATTCTGACTCATGGCTCCGCCACGTGTGCAGAGTAGAACTGCTTCCATTGGGTTTTCAAGGCTATAACCTTCCGGAAGCAGATTGATAGGTCTGTCTTTGGAGGTGCCTCTGGGTGGATTCAAACTACCAATCTTTAGGCTAGTAGTTGAGGGCTTAACCTTTTGTGCTACCCAGGGACTCCTACGCGCATATATATAAATATATCAACAAGGGTCTCTACGTATTTTTGTAAAAAGGAGTGCAGGAAATATAAATCAGAAACTAAGAAAATAAACATGACCTGTAAGTAATGGAGATAGGGATGAGGGTGAGATTTGTCCCGATTTATGTCTTTATAATATAGTTTTGACTTCTGAAAAATGTATGAACCTGGTATTAAAAATATCTATTTCCTAGCTCCATCCACTGAAAAAGCCTACAAGTTACAACACCCCAGAAGTAAAGAGCTTCTTCCCTAGTACACAGATCTTCATTTCTAAATACCATTCCCTCTCAAAGGAACAGATTCCAGGTCTGTGGCAGGGAAAGAACATGGTGAACCTGGAACATCTTGGGCAAGAAAGTAAGCAAATATTCAAAAACTAAATGTGGTCATGACAAAAGGAAAGAGAACTGGTATAGAAGGAATTCTGCTTGCCCAATTTAGAATAATCTGAGCATCAAAACAACAATAATGCTAATGAATTACACACATTGACAATGAATTAAAAAAATAATCCTGAGTCCACAGTGATATAAAAAAGGGGGGTGGTGTTTGTTAAGGGAAAGCACTTCTTTATAGAAGAATACCAACTAAGACCTGTAGAAGGAATGACAAAATTAGAATATTACCATTTTGTAATCCCCAATTTAATAATTGCTTCAGGCAAGGATCGTCAACGGTTTGTAAAGCCAGTGGATGAATGAGTGTTGGGAAACATTATCAGCAGTCTCCAGTTCTCATCCCACAGGTTACTTATTAATTGTAAAGGACAAAACATACCTTTCTCATGGATGTATCTGGTGGTCACCATCTTAATCAAGTGGTTGAACTTAGCATGAACAATAGTGGAACGATCTAACACTATGTGCTTTCTGATATAAGGCAATGAGAAGTGCAAAGTATCACCCATGTAGAATTCTTGCCGAAAGTATTTCACCTGAATTGAATCATAAGGAAAGAATCAGAAAAATCGAGACCGTGGAACTTTTTTTATCACACAATTCGCCTAAGCCTTTCAAAAAAATCAATGTCATGGGGGAAAAAATAGATTTGGGGGCTTGCTACTTTCTAAATTAAAAGTGACCGAAGAAACCTAACCAACCGCAATTCAGAAACTTTGATTGAATCTTAGATTAAGGAAAAAGATATAAAATGCACTTTTCAATAACCACTGGGAAAAATTAAATATGGACTCTATTTAAATATCATCCAGTTAATGTTTAAATTAACATTAATTTTCTTAGATGTAATAGTAATAATGTGATTGTATAGGAATTTATTCTTTTAAGATGCATGGAGAATAATTAGTGGTAAATATGTTATCTGCAACTTAATTTCAAATGGTTTCTAATGACAGGCGCTATGTATGTTTATGTGTGTGTGTTTTTGTATGTGTGTGTGGGGTGGAGAAAGAAAGGGAGAGAGAGAGATCAAAATGTATAAAATACTAATAATTAGGGAATCCAGGTGAAGGATATGTATCTGTTCATTATGCTATTCTTTCAACTATTTTTATGTGTGAATCAAAATAAAGCTGTTGGTAAAAAGTGGCAGATTTACAGGCAGTTCAAACAGTGCATAAATCGCTCAAACAGAAGCGCTCCAAATTTAACATAAAAATATTATATTAAAAGTGTTATTCTGTTCTCACTTTTCTTTGACTAAGAATTTTTTCTTTGTCTTTTAATCATTAGCCCCATGATTAATAATTATTACTAAATATTGAATTTGCAATATTTTACTCCACTCAAACCCTAAACCCAGACGTAGGAAAGAAGAATGTTAACAGTGGATGATGGAAACCTGAGACAGAAAGAATGCAGAAGTAGAAACAAAGAGACCTCAAGGAGAAAAGAAAGAGGGAGCAAGGCTCGAAAGAAAAAAATTACCACATTTTTAAGCAAATAATGCACGCCTTCTACATTTGCTTGACAACTGCATCCTCCCCCCACCCCCGCAAGTTATTTTTGTAATTGGGCTATGCTAATTTTTTTTTTTTTTTTACTGCAATATGTTAAGAAATGGCATAGCGGCATAGCAGGGCTTATGAAAATACCTTGGAGTGGGGAGGGTGTGATTGGCCAACAAACAAATGTAGAAAGCACCTGTTACTCGCATAAAAATACGATAAAAAAGATAAGTATGGTGAAATAGAGAAGAAAGGACCAAATAGATCAATTCAGTAATTTTGACAGACTGTTCTAGGTGCTGGATATACATCAGTAATGGAAATACCAGTTGCAGTCAAGTCAATTCCAACTCTTGCACAGTCATGAACAAAATCAACAAAAATCCCTGACCTCATGGTGCTTATATTCTAGAAGCAATAGTATTTACTATGTGCCAGGCACTATTCTAGGGCCTTTATGTATATTAACTCATTTAATTCTCCCAACAACCTTATGAGTCAGAAACTATTTTTACCCTCATGTTTTCAGATGCAGAAACTGAGGCAAAGAGAGATTAAGTAACCTGCCCAAGGCCACACACCTAGTGTATGGCAGAGGTAGGAATTAAACCCAGGGAGTTTGGTTCCACCATCCACACTCTTAAATTCTACACTATCCACTTTGGAGAGTAAAGATGATAATGAAGCAGAAAGTGTCAGAAAAAAAAAGGAGAAAGGATAAAACAGAGTCAGAGCTTGGTCAGAAAAAAAGTGAACCGTCAAAAGTATTAAACTGAGGGAGTGCTAAATGTCATAACTTTTTAAATGAAATTGTGGTGTTGAAAATAAGAAAATTGCGTAAGATTGTCCTAAACATAAGTGTTGAAAAAGGTGGCGAGGGGTGGGGAGGAGTGGAGATAGGGAAGTGGCACTACTAATGACCAACTCAGCCTACTATATCATTTTGCCCAAGGCTTGCCCTTGAGGGGTGAATTATGAAGAATGTATTAGAGATTAAAAAAATAAAGAAAGAAAGAAAAATTATTACAGTTTCTTTGAGTTCATGGACAATCCAGGTCAATTTATGTGTAGATTAACTTGCTAAACAACAGATTCAGTATCTTCCACCCACTCTTTGCTTTGCTGATATAACCCATACGGAAATCTTCATAAGAGGCTAAATATTTTGGGAATGAAGACTCTGGATGTTAAATATTATTGAGGATTCCTACAGCAGTCATAACCCTAACCTGATCATGTATATATTGATAAGTGGAATAATTCAATGGGAAGAAAATTTGCCTCCCCCCCCAAATTTTTATTATAATCTAATCAAGATTGAGTATCAAGATCACGACTTTTATTTAATTAATGTTAGTGGTTATTTTAAGGAGCCTTGGTGGAACAAATGATTAAGTGCTCAGCTATTAAGTGACAGGTTGGCAATTGGAACCCACCCAGAGGCTCCTCAGGAGAAAGACCTGGTAATCTGCTTCCATAAAGGTTACAGCCAAGAAAACCCGATGGGGCAATTCTGCTCTGTCACATGGAGTCGCTCCAAGTCAGAATTGACTCAAGGGCACCTAACAACAACCATAGTGGTTGTTTTATTAGAAATATTTAATAAATGTTGTTGTTAGTTGCTGTCCAGTTGGCTCTGTACTCATGATGACTCATGCACAATGGAACAAAATGTTGCCTAGTCCTAAACCATTTCAATGATTTATTGCAGATCAGACCATTGTAATCCGTAGGGTGGCAGTAAATTTTCAGAAGCCGATCACCAGGTCTTTCTTCGTAGCCTCTCTAAGTCTGAAAGCACCACTGACAGATGGGTGGTGGCTGCACATGAGGTACACTGGCTGGAATCACACCAGTCTGCTGCATGGAAGGGAGGATTATATCACTGAAACACCATTGCCCCTACTAATAAATATTAATTGCCTATGTTGGGTCGAAGATTAAATTCTCTCTGGAGTAACACTACATGCAGCTCTTGAACATGTAAACATTTGTTTACACCCAGGGTGGTGTGGGGGTAAAAGTCACTAGTTCTTACATTATAGTCATTAAAATGCCAACTCTATTATTTATGATGCAATTTCCTGTTTAATAAGCTGCTTACTCATACTTAGTGAGAAAGCACAATCTAAGGTCTTGATCTCTGACAGGATGATGATGAATGTACTTTAAAACCCTGAATCACGGAGGCATCTGACAGTGAATTACAATTTTAAAATCTTTCCAGTTAAGCAATTACTACTCAGGGCGCTACAAGAGTCATCTGTTGCAGAAATAGTAACTGGCAAACCTAGCGTTTGTTTTTTAACCATAAATTTCAAGTGCTTTACCAACATCATTTAGTAGTTGCTACCAGTTCTTTACGGAATGAAAGACAAAGTGCTTAAATGTTTCATTTTTTAAAAAATGTGTGTGTGTATATATATATATATATATATATATATATATATATATATATATAAGCTAGTATTAGGGCCACATATTAGGTAAACCTAAGCTTCTTTCAGAAACCCTGGTGACATAGTGGTTAAGAGCTATAACTGCTAACCAAAAGGTTGGCAGTTCAAATCTACCATGTGCTCCTTGGAAACTCTGTAGGGCAGTTCTAGTCAGTCCTATAGGGTCACTGTGAGTTGGAATCGACTCTGGCAATGGGTTTGTTTTTTTAGTTTTTAAGCTTTTTATCTTTTCCCAAAACACACAATATTGGTCATTCAAAATTTAAGCCCCAAATTCCTTTTTCGAAAGATTTTCCTTGGTTTTTGTTTTATCTCAAATCACTGGGCTAAGCTTATTGACAGGCACAGGATTGCCAGGTTCCTACTCTTTTTTGCCCTCAATTTATAGCTACCAACATCTGTCTCTCTACCTCGAGATTCTCAGTTTCTGTCTGGTTTTGGGTCTCATTTCCTATCTGAAGTTCTTAAAAACTACACTGATGTTTTTTAAAAAAGACTAAATTAAAAAAATGTATTTTACAGTGCTACCAGATGAATTGTCTGTTTGACCTTCACAACAACCCTAGGAAGCAAATGTGGCAGGTATGTTTTATACTTTATAGAACATTAGGTTTGGATACATTGGGAGACTGCCTAAGGTAACATGGCCCCCATAAAAGTCCCTTGACTGCTGGTCTAGTGTTGTTCATTTTTCTCTTCACTGGCTGGGTTCTCCAGGTCTTGAGAACCTTTGATGTCAAAGGAAATATGATTAAAAATCTCTTTAAAAGGCTCTTAAAATTCAAGGTCTGTCTATAATCAGGCTGGACTTTATATATATGTTCTCAAACCTGTGCTTTGTGCTCATTTAGGGTGTTCATTTGTTCTTTTTTTTATTTATTCATTCAGCCATCTGCAGGAGGAGTATGAAAATCTTTTATGCCATGCCTGCAAGTCTGGACTTTTTTTTTTTTTTTTTAGATGTGTGGATTGGAGGGGAAGGGATAGAAATAAAAGATATTGAAAAGTAGAATCTACAGCACTTGGTTAAATGAGTTATGTGGCGTGGCAGTGGTGACGGAGGGAGTAGGAAGAGGATAGAATTATCAGTCATGTTCATCTTTGAGATAAACACAGAGAGGGAGCAGATTTAGGAGAATAGATGGTGGGTTCAGTTTAGGCATTTTGGGCTAGGATGGCTGTGGAACATGCAGAAGAGATGTCCAGTAGAAATCTGAATAGAAGAAACTTCGTGGTTAGTCTGTGGAAACAAACAACGCCAAAATTTTATTGATTTATGACAAGAAAAGTTTATTTCTTTCTCAGAATAAATGTCAGCTACTGCAGCTCTGCTGGGTTCGATTCAACTCTGTTCCATGTGTTTTCACTCTCAGATCAAGGTTGAAATAACAGCTCTGATCTAGGGCATGACCAGAGCCAACCTTGCAAAGACCCTGCAAGCTTCTGTTTGGATGGGGCCAATGTCATATTTGCTCGCATTCTAGAGATTAAAACAAGCAACATGGCCAAACTCAGCATCAATGGGGTGGGGAAAAGTACTTGTGCCATAGAGGCACCAATACAAATCATGTGGTAAACAAACCAGGAAGAACCTCAATCCTCTTTCAGGAAAGAAATAAATAATGTGGAATAGTAATGCAATCTAATACCAGTTTGGAACTAAGCAGGGCAGTCTAGAATAGGGATATAAATTTGAGAATCATTAGGATACAGGTTGCATTTGGGGTACAGAAACAGATAAAATCACAGACAGTATTTTAGACTTGTAAGAAGAGAAGATGTTAAGGACAAATCCACTTTCTTTATAGGCCTTTCTTCTTACCATTGTATCTTGTCATAAGGTTGCCTTATCCAAAATACCTTATTTGCTACTCCTGTATCCAAATTGTGTTTATAGTAGATAGCGTTGTAGACATTAGTGTGATTTTCTCACCCCTAAGATTTTTTTTTTTTTTTAAGAACTAATTACCTCTTCTTGACAACCCTCTGACTGCCTTTTTGGAATGTTGTTTTTGTTGTGTGCCTTTGAGTCAATTCTGATTCATAGAGACCCCATGTAACAAAGCAGAAACCGCCCACAGGGTTTTCTTGGCTGAAATCTTTATGGAAGCAGATTGCCAAATCTTGATCCTGCAGAGCCCTGGATGGGTTCAGTTAGCAGCCAAGCGCTTATCCATTGTGCCACCAGGGCTCCTTTTGGAATATTACCTCTCCTATTGTAGAGCCTTGTTGGGCTGGTAAGTCCAGCTGTTCACACTTCCGTTATAGAAGCCTGGAAGCCTTCTACTATATCTTTCCTTTTACTGCCCTGTATTCTCAAGGGGTGTGTAGGTGACATGAACTCAGTCAGTCTTATACTTTTGAGTAGGATTTTGACTCCTGAATAAGCAGTAGAGTTGGAGTTCTTTCCATCCAGCTATGGAATCTGCTGAGACAGCTTCTGTAGTACCATCTTTCTGTCCCTCTGCAATGGATTTGCCTTCTACTCATTTTAAAATCTGCTTTTCTTAATTTCCCAATGAATCTGTGCATTCCTAATATCCTTACGATAAAGCCTATTTTCCTTAAGGTACAGGTGGTTTCTGTAGCTTCCAGCTACAGGACCCAAACTAATTCAAATAGAATTTCACTCATTCCAATGAGCCTTTCTTAGCTAGTCTACCTCTTACCCATTTTATTCCCATTACTAAATTCCTTTTTTAAATTGTCGTTCATAATATAAATTTTATTCTTAAACTCTCTCTGGCATCATGGTATGTTATACCTAGAAGGGGCCTTAAAGATAATCTGAAACAGCTATACTTAACCATAGTGGCACGTTAGAATCCTTTGTTGTTGTTGGGTGCCATTGGGTCAGCTCTGATTCACAGTGACCCCGTGTATGATAAAATGAAATGTTGCCCAGTGTTCTGGAATTTCCATTCTTTGCAATGTTATCCATAATTTGTTATGATCCACACAGTTGAACCCCTTTGCATAGTCATTAAAACACAGGTAAGCATCTTTGTGGTATTCTCTGCTTTCAGCCAAGATCCAGCTGACATCAGCAATGATATCCCTTGTTCCATGTCTTCTTCTGAATCTGGCTTGAATTTCTGGCAGGTTCCTGTTGATGCACAGCTGCAGCCATTTTTTAATTATCTTCAGCAAAATTTTGCTTGCAGGTGATATTAATGGTGGCAAGGCACCACCATTCTGTAGGCAAGTTGCCTCTTTTCTCTGGTATAGTTTCTTTTTTGACTTTTTTGTAAATCAGACAGTAAAACAGTGGGTGTTTACTATTAAAACCTCTCAACTAGCACCTCTTAACTAGGATGGACAGGAACTAGCAAACCGAGCTCCTCTTTTTCTATAGCTAGTTTCCCCAATAAACCTCAGGCAAAGATTGGTGTGTCAAAGGACCTGGAAATGGGTAAATGAAGCCTAGTCAGAGATGTATATTCTTTTAACTTCTGGGGTTAAAGAGGAGAAGAAGGGAAAAGGAATTTAAAAAATGCAGATCTACACAAGCAACATTTTTCATCCTATAGAAGTATATTTAGCAGTTTGTACCTGCTTGGTCGTTTTTTAATCAAAGGCAATATAAGCCCCTTCCTGAGATAAGCACTGACTATAAATAACCAAAATGGAGACAGGTGTGAGCAGTGTGCTGGCGATCCTGACATTCTAAAGGGCAAACCGATCAACCAAAAGTTGTTCTGGAAGGCTGTCACCTTTCCAATCTGACCTTCGATCTACTTTCGATAATCTTGGAAGCAAGAATGGGGGAGCGGGGCATTCGGAGTGGCGATGAAACCCTTCTTATGGAAAAATTTGATTAAATCAGATTATTATTATTTTTTTAACATCCTTGTTCCTTCACATGAAGGAGCGTCGGTGGAAAAAAAAAAAAGAAACGCTAGTTCTCTGGAGACGTCCTCCCACACATCCAGTATGTGGGTGTCTTTTGCACCTCACAGCGGAGAAAAACACAGGGTGGGTGGGAAAGCAGGGCAGAACTGAGAAGTAATAGCGAATAGATCAGAAATATGCCAGAGGGAGTAGGGCTGGGACGGGTGAAGGGAGTAAGGACAAGAGGAACGATTGGGACTGAAGTTAGACTTTTTGTCTTTAAACGGCTAGAAAGTTGAGAGAGAAGTGAGCGAGGCCTGGGGAAGAGGGGAGAGGAAGGAAGCAGAGATCAGCACCGAAGTCTGATTCTGTCTCTAGTTCTCGCGGGCGGGGAGTCCCGGGCGGGCGGCGGAGGCCACACCCCGGGCTTGATCACCCTGGGCCTGATCGCCCCGCACTTTCGAGAACTCAGCAGGAGCTGCTGCGTGAACCCGTGTACGAACGAGCCATGAATGATCCTCTGGACAGAATGGGGACTCCTGGGCCACGAGGAGCTTCGAATCCCGCGGGCTCACCCCGTCGCCCACGGCGCGCCGGGTTCTTTCCGCGCGGGCAGGGGCGCGGGGCTCCTCTGGCCCCAGGCGCCCGGAATCCCGCCGCTGCGGGGACCAGCGGAAGCAGGGGCAGCGCCCAAGAGGACCAGTCGGCAGCCCGAGCCCCCGGATCGCTGGCTGGAAAGAGCCCGGACTGTGAGTCCTGGGTCAGAGAGAAAGTGCTCTTTCTACTGCACCCAGAGAGGTGGTTGGGGACTCCAGGGGACCTTGCACGGGAAGAGGTGGCTGGTGGGGAGGATCTTCCCCAGACGGGTGGAGACGACCAGGAGCCCCGCTGCCCATCTCCCCTCTTTCCACGAGGACAGCGAATATCTGACAACCATGTAGACTTTCCCTTCCGAGCCCTGGGGCGGGACTCAGCAGCCCCACCCAAATCCGTGCTTGTGCGGATCGTGGATTATCAGGTGACCCAAGAAGTGCTGCAGACCGCTTGGACGAGGGGCTGCATGACCACAAGGACCGAGGAGCGCTCCATGACCGCGATCACTTTTCGCACCAACAGTGCGTAAGGCGGTTTTGGGAGTGCCGGGGGATTAAACAGGAAAGAGGAGCCGGAGAAATGCGCAACGTTGGTGGATCTGCGGTAATCCTTAAAGAAAAAAAAAAAAGCTATTCGGCAACTCCAGCCTGCAATTAACCGTCAGAAAGAATCTTTTAAGATGCTGGCACAACAATTAAAGGTGACAGGGCACCCGGTACAGCTTGCAGAACTGTAAGAAATGTAACACCTCCTTCGTGACTTAAATACCGTGATGGCCTGGGGAATCTAAGTCATTCAGAAGACAGGAAGAAAAGGTATTTTCAAACTGGCAGAATGTGGGAGTTTTGCAATAGGACAGCCAGTTGTTAATTCTCCTTCATTTTGCGATACCTCTTAACTGACCCCCTTCCCCTTTCTCTTTAGGACATACAAGCAGAAATGAAGTTACTGGTCTTCTTACTCCAAGGCTGAGATTGGATGAGAAGAGAGATTTGTTTTAAAGCTGAAAAAGAAAGAAATGAGGGCGGCGGCGGGGGGCGGGGGGGCACCATAAAGCAAAGCTGTAAGTAAACACAATCTTTTGTCACTCTCTTCTGATGTGCACATTTTTCATTGCTTTCTCCAGTGCTATGAAGTATAGAAAGGAGCTAGGAAAAGAAGGGGGGAAATAGAAAGCGGAGAAATGCCATTTAGAGGGACTTCACCCCAAGGAAATCTAATTTAGTCCAGCAAAAATAGAGCCATGTTGATTTCAGCATGCCTTTAATCTGAATGTTTTAAATTATCTTAATGTTAAAAATACTGCCTGTGAAAAAAAAAATTGCATCTAAAGGTAGATAAAAATGTATAGTTTGCATTAAATGAGTGTATGTCATTCTTGTCCATTGTTATTTATCATTAAAATTAGTAGTCAAGACTGGATTGATAAATACATCTCTTCTGGTACTGTTGAAAAAAAAAAACCTCTCCTGGTGTTGTCAAAACAATTCATTTTCCTTATTTTATTTATTCCTCTTTGTTGTCAAACACCATCATTATAACCTCCTTGCCAGCTCTGATTCTGTTGTGCCTGTTTTGGATATGTGGGAGGAGCCAAGCACTCCCTTCTAGAGATGAACTAACTGCTTGACTTTACCCACTACTGAAGTAGTGTTTGGTGTGCTGTGAGAATTAAACTAAGTGGGACCTTGGCTTCTGAAAAGTAAATGGTTGAGCAGTGTCACCACTCTGCCCCTCCTCTCCTGCCCATCTTTTAAATTTAGTGCTTGAAATGCCCACAAACTATCATCAGATCCAACTCTGCCTCCTGGCGGACAAGGTACGCCCTTATTTTACAGATGAGCCAACCTAGGTCTTACAGATCACGTGGCTTGTGTAGGTCATACAGCTAGTAATCGCATGCTTACTGTATAGACACAGAATATTATCATCTCCCTTCCCCTCCTAAAAGACAAGGGATACCACAGGAGTCAAAAGATAACTGAGGACATTGCCGTCCAGTCGATTTCAACTCATAGTGACCCTACAGGACACAGTAGAACTGCCCCATACAGTTTCCAAGAAAGTACCTGGTGGATTCAAACTGCCGACCTTTTGGTTAGCAGCTGTAGCTGTTAACCACTATGCTACCAGGGTTTCCAGAAGGACTACAATCACATTGATATCCCTGAATACAGCAAGGTCTGTTTGGCTGGAGAATCACCACTAGAGGTCCCAGGCTCTTGAGACCTGCACTTGGAATAAAGCGCTTGAGCTCATCTGTGTTCAGAACTAATCAGCATGTAGGAAGGGTGGCATTCTCTTTTCCTCAACCACCCTACCAGGCTCCCAATGAAGGCTAAACTTTGTGGCAGACACACTTCAGACCTGAGATCAAAAAATTTGATTGTGAGTCATACACCCCCCTGATGATTGCACACTGAATGAAAAAAACAAAAAACTGTTGCCGCCCAGTCAATTCCCACTCACAGTGACCCTGTAGGACAGAGCAGAACTGCCCCTTAGAGTTTCCAAGGACTGGCTTGTGGATTCTAATTGCAGACCTTTTGTTTAGCAGCGGTAGCTCTTAACAACTGCACCACCAGGGCCCCAGCATTGAATATAAAAAAAAAAACTGTTGCCTTTGAGTCGATTTCAGCTCACAGCAGGGACCAGAAACAATAATAGTCTTCAACTGCTTTGTCAATGGAGGCAAGCCCAAGGTCAACCGCTTGAGGTCAAACCCAGCTTCAGGTCTTAACATCTGTGTGTTCTTGGGTAAGGCCCCTAGTCTCCATGTCCTTATTTGTTAAATGGAGATACAGGTGCCCCTGCTTTTCCAAAGTTTGCTTTAGCCACTTTGCTTTTACGAAGGACCTACGTTAGTACCTGTTTCGCTAACCGAAAGAAATCTGAAGAGGATCTTCGCTTTTGCAAAAAAAGGTGAAAAGCGAAAATAGCGTTCAGTGTTTCTTTTGCAGGAAGCTGTTAAAGAGGCAGCGCGCACCCTGAGCAGCGAGGGAAGTGTCACCAAGCTCCTTCCTCGGGAACTACACTTAGCATCTCAGCTTTTACTATATGTTAGTGTTATATTAGGTTTTATGTGTTATTTGGTATGATTTGGTAGGTTATTTTTTGGGTCTGGGGACGTTCCGAAAGTTTTTTTGTACAAATTAGCGGTAATTGCTTCTTCGCTTTACGCCATTTCGGCTTACCAGAGCTTTCACAGGAGAGCTGTACTTTCGGAGAGCGGAGGAAACTTGTAATAAACAGTATCTACCCTGTTGGGTGGTATAGTGGTTAAGAGCTATGGCTGCTAACCAAAGAGTTGGCGGTTGAAATCGGCCAGGCGCTCCTTGGAAACTCTACGGGGAAGTTCTACCCTGTCCTATAGGGTCGCTATGAGTCGGATTCCACTCGAAGGCACTGGATTTGGTTTGACCTCATAGGGTGTTTTCCCGGGATTAAGTGAAAATTACTTAGAAGAGTGCCTGGCATACAATAAATGCTCAGCATTAGCTGTTTTTATTGTTGTTGTCATTATTGTTGTTATTGTTTAGCTCACTTTTTATCGTAACCAAGCTTTAGCCTTTTATTTAATAAAAAAGAACAGAAGGCATTCAGCACAAAAAACACTATGAAACCCAAACCACCTTTTTTTACGGAGACTCTTTTGTTCTCCTGAAAGTCTTAAGCTTTGCCCAACATATAATGGATCAGTACCTTTCTTAAATTCCTTAGAAAAGACCACCTACCCATGTGATAAGACTCATCCTAAGGCTCAAAGACCTAAATTGCAGGGTGCCTGGCTGAGTTTTTGAAAAGACCTCACAGACTGCCTAGTCCTCCTTGGGAGGCAGGAGCTTTGAATACTTTCTTTAGGCCCTGGTCAGGTGAGATTGTTTGCCCTCTGGGGTTTTAAATCTCATTAGAAAAGCGGAATGGGCACACTTGTTTTCATTTTATCTCCTTTCAGTCGAAATTGTATTCATCCAAGCAGTTTAACTCCTTTAATCCAAATATGTTTGAGTTAACTTTATTTCCTTCAGGTTAAAAAAACAAAAAGGTCCCTGGGTGGCACAGTTTGTGCTCAATTATAACCTAAAGTTTGGTGGTTTGAACCTACTCTGTGGTGCTGAGGAAGACAGGCCTGACAGTCTGCTTTTGTAAAGATTTAAAAAAAACCCACTGCCATGGAGTCGATTCCGACTCAGCAACCCTATAGGACAGAGTAGAACTGCCCCATAGAGTTTCCAAGGAGCACCTGGTGGATTCGAACTGCTGAGCTTTCGGCACTTAACCACTAAGCCACCAGGGTTTCCTCGTAAAGATTACAGACCAAAAAAAAAAAAAAGAAAGAAAGAAAAGAAAAGAAAACCCTATGGAGCAGTTCTGCTTTGTAATACATGGGGTCCGCCATGAGTCAATTGACTCGACGGCAACAGGTTTGGTGTTTTTTCTGAAGTAAAAAAAAAAATTTAAAGCACTTGTCCAGTGTATCTGCCTCCCTGTTAACTGCCTACAATTAGGCCTTCTCACACATGCTTATAATTTCCCTAAGACATCTGTCACTGGAAACAAAAAGTAGTAAGTCGAACTACTGTTGAATTTACTTCACAGGTTTTCTTGATCTGTGCAGAACTCAGAAAAGCCTGAGGAAAACTTTCCCATTCACAATGTCCTGGGTTTGAATTCAGATGGGCATCCTGAGTACTAAGAAATCTCTGAGAATGGCTGGGTCTTGGTTCTTTGGTCTTAGCTCCACCTCATCCAAAAATATGATCATCTAAAATCATTGTATTAGGTGAATGAATCACAACAGGGACTTCAGAAGCCAGCTGGCCAGTCGAGTGACGCTAGGACGAATGTCACAGAGTGAGGCCCAGCCCTTCAGAACCACCATCAGGCAAGTGTTGACTTCTAGTAAAACCCTTTGTACACAACCTCTGTCGCCTTTGAGATGCATTATATTTGACTTGCTCTCATTCTTTTGAGTTATCACCAGCACTTGGTCATAAAACCTTATGTAGCACTTAGCTTAAAAAAAAAAAAAAAAAAAAGACGCTTTCTGGTAAGAAAAATTACATTCAGTACAGACAAATTTGAGGAAACATTTTTGTAAGTAAAAAGTGCAGAGAGTAAAAGAAAACAAAAACCATGAACCCTAATCTTTGTTAATATATTGTATGTTTCCAATCTGGTTCTATTTATTTTTATGTATGTATACATGCATACCTATACTTTTATGAGTATATGTTATATAAAATAGTGTAGCATATATATATACATATATCCCAAAAAACCCACTGCCGTCGAGTTGATTTCGACTCATATATATTTTTAAATTTTCTGAGTATTTATGTAAACTATATGCTATAACTTACACCAATGCTACTGAAATTGTGGCCTTGTGGATCAGCTACCATCAAGGTTTTAGAAATGCAGAACCTCAGACCCCACACCAGATCTACTGAATAAAAAAAAATAGGAATGTGCAATTTAACAAGTCCTCTGAAGTCCTTAGAAATGACCTAATCTTGTGATAAGGATTTATCCTAAGGCTTAAAAACCTAAATTCTACTGTGTTTGGCAGTCTTTGAAAACAGTTTCACAGGTCGGAGCTTTGAGTACTTTTTTTAGGACCTGGTCTGGTTGGTTTGTTTTCCCTCTAGGATTTTAAATCTGATGTTTTGTCGTCTCAGAAAAGCAGAAGCGGAATTGTTTTTTACTTTCGAGTTTAGCAAGCATTGGACACATACCCTACATTTGGTTCTATATCTTCCCTTTTGGCTTACAAAAACTAAAAAGTTTTAAGTTTTTCTTAATTACTTAATTATTAGCAATACCATATTAATTTGTAGAATTATGCAAAGGGTTAGAGATTACAGAAGAATGAAATATAGTATATATGGATTTGTAAATTAGTAAAGAGATCTCTAAAGAGCTTTATTGTGTCTTTTTTATAAAGAACCTTGTCATTCTCAAATTTTTCCTAATGAAGCATTGATTGATTATTGGAGGTCAAACTATTTCAGAAATCTGGTTCTTTGATTATCTAAGAATGTGAAATAGTACAATTGTCAAAACTCCTTAAGGGAAGAAGGGCAGGAAGTCATTAGAGAAAACCTGGTTGCAACACTTCTAGGCTGAGTCAGGGCTTGCTCCGCTTGAGGTGAATTGTGAGGAGGTGGGGAGGTGGAGCCTGACTTTCAATCAGCTGATTCAGATAAGAAAACAAAGGGCTATGACTTTTGAACACCCTGAAGTCTTTATAACTGCAATCATGACTTGGCTGTTGAAGTAGGAAAGGCAAATCTGTGTACCTTTTAACTTCTCTAGCTGGAGGTAGAATAAGCAGCAGTCCAGTTTACTTTGGCGAGAGCAAGGAGGTGTGGTCAGTTTTTAGGCACTAAAAAAAAAAAAATTTTTTTTTTTTTTTTTTTATGTAGCATACTGTCACCAACAAAGCAAGGAGTTAACTTGGAATTTAAACGAAGATTTCTAAGTTTAAGATGGCCTGAGTAGTTTTAGGAAACGGCACCCTTCACAAAATATGTATTTTTAGGGAGGAAATAAAGATCACCCAAATGAGAGCAAATAGGTGCTGTTCATTCAGAACTTAATATATAGCAAGGGAGTCAGGCACTGTCACTTGAGTTGGTCAGAGAAGCAAAGGCAGGCAGGACAGTGGGAAGTCCTTCTAGAGAAAAAGCAAAGGCTTCAGGAAAAAAAAAAAAAATTTTTTTTTTTTCTTTTCAGGTACGCTCTAATTGGAAGCTATTTTTTTAGCTAAGGGAAGCTAGAGACTGGCTACCTAGAAACAGGGCTTGCTTTATATGATTGGCTTAGGGCTTTCTCTGAGTTGGAAAGGATATTGGGTCAAAAAACAGGGAAGCTGGTTGTCACTGACCAAGTCCTAAACGTTCTGGTCTTCTGCTGCAGAGGCTGTGCCTTGGTTTCCTGGACTGGTTCCTACAAAGGTTATAGATTAGAGTTCTCTTGCCATACATAGTCTGGCCATTGTCCATTTGTATACACAGTCTCTCATTAATTGTAGGACAATCGTGTAAGCCGAGTTAGATACTGGAAGATCCCGTCACGGGATTTTTTTGGAGATAGTAACATTATATTTATTTCTTACAGACATCCAGAATGAAGCATTGTAAGTAGTTTATGGGGATGAAATATGCTTTGGCATAGTTAAGACCTTTACTGTTGGCACACAATTATTATATAGTGGATTAGTGCCACCTTACGGAAGTAAACGAAGAGCTGCATAGATTTCACCTAGGCATGAGATAATGCTTAGTGGTCACTCTGAGGTTACTGAGTGCTTAAGCCTAGTATTCAGACTGGCTTATTGGACAACCTGGTGCAGGTCCAAAACCCATTGGAGCATCCGCAGGCACATGTCCTAGTTTCAGAAATCTTGTGACTGAGCTAATTTGAAGTCCTACTAAATCCATGGAAAAGTGGGTACAATAGAATATTTTGACTTTAACTTTCTTAGAAGAGCAGTGAGGAAGTATAAGGGGCATCAGACAATTTTTACCAAACCAAGAGAACTTTCAGAGAAGGCTCGTGAACACAGTCAACTTCTGTAAGGATTCTTTCTCTGACCACTGGTGTCTGTGCCTCAGAGAGAAGCCTTGATCATGCTTATGGACTTCCAAAGCAGATCTCAGTATTGACACAATGCCTGAGGCTATAAGGTTCAGGCTACAGAGTCAACTGGGAGGGAAAATATACACATTTACAAATGTTATAATCTTAGAATCAAAATCAGGCCGTCTCCAATTTGTATCAATAAATGCACACATCCAAAAAGAAGAAAGGGCCAAAATCAAAGAATTATCCCTACAATTTGAACAAATAGAAAGAGAGCAACAAAAGAAACCCACAGACACCAGAAGAAAACAAATAATAAAAATTAGAGCTGAACTAAATGAAATAGAAAACAGAAAAACAATTGAAAGAATTAACAAGACCCAAAGCTGTTTTTTTTTAAAAAACTCAAGAAAATTGATAAACCACTGGCCAAAGTGACAAAAGAAAAACAGGAAAGGAAGCAAATAACCCAAATAAGAAATGAGATGGGCGATATTACAACAGACCCAACTGAAATTAAAAGAATCATATCAGATTACTATGAAAAACTGTACTCAAACAAATTTGAAAACCTAGAAGAAATGGATGAATTCCTAGAAACACTACCTACGTAAACTAACACACACAAAGGCAGAACAACTAAATATACCCCGAACAAAAGAAGAGATTGAACAGGTAATCAAAAAACTCCCAACAAAAAAAAAAAAGCCCTTGTCCGGACGGCTTCACTGCAGAGTTCTACCAAACTTTCAGAGAAGAGTAAACACCACTATTACTAAAGGTATTTCAGAGCATAGAAAAGGATGGAATACTACCAAACTCATTCTATGAAGCCAGCATATCCCTGATACCAAAACCAGGTAAAAGACACCACAAAAAAAAGAAAATTATAGACCTGTATCCCTCATGAATGTAGACGCAAAAATCCTCAACAAAATTCTAGCCAATAGAATTCAATAACATATCAAAAAAATAATTCACCATGACCAAGTGGGATTCATACCAGGTATGCAGGGATAGTTCAACATTAGAAAAGTAATTAATGTAATCCACCACATAAATAAAACAAAAGACAAGAATCACATGATTTTATCAACTGATGCAAAAAAGGCATTTGACAAAGTTCAACACTCATTCAAGATAAAAACTCTTAGCAAAATAGGAATAGAAGGAAAATTCCTCAATGTAATAAAGGGCATTTATACAAAGCCAACAGCCAACATCACCCTAAACGGGGAGAGCCTGAAAGCATTCCCACTGAGATCGGGAACCAGACAAGGATGCCCTCTATCACCGCTCTTATTCAGCATTGTGTTGGAGGTCCTAGCCAGAGCAATTAGGCTAGATAAAGAAATAAAGTGCATCCGGATTGGCAAGGAAGAAGTAAAAGTATCTCTATTTGCAGATGACATGATCTTATATGCAGAAAATCCTAAGGAATACTCAAGAAAACTACTGAAACTAATAGAAGACTTCAGCAGAGTATCGGGATACAAGATAAACATACTAAAATCAGTTGGATTCCTCTACACTAACAAAAAGAACACTGAAGAGGAAATCATCAAATCAATGCCATTTACAGTAGCCCCCAAGAAGATAAAATACCTAAAAATAAATCTTAGCAGGGATGTAAAAGACTTATACAAAGCAAACTACAATACACTTCTGCAAGAAACCAAAAAAGGTTTACATAAGTGGAAAAACATACCTTGCTCGTGGATAGGAAGACTTAACACAAAAGTGTCTATTCTACCAAAAACGATCTATACATTTAATGCAATTCCAATCCAAATCCCAACAACATTCTTTAATGAGATGGAGAAGCAAATCACCAACTTCATATGGAAGGGAAAGAGGCCCTGGATAAATAAGGCATTACTGAAAAAGAAGAACAAAGTGGAAGGCCTTACTTTACCTGATTTGAGAACCTATTATACCACCACAGTAATCAAAACAGCCTGGTACTGGTACAACAACAGGTACATAAACCAATGGAACAGAATTGAGAATCCAGACATAAATCCATCCACATATGAGCAGTTGATATTTGACAAAGGCCTCAAAACAGTTAAATGGGGGAAAAGACAGTCTTTTTAACAAATGGTGCTGGCATAACTGGATACCCATCTGCAAAAAAAAAGAAACAAGACACATACCTCACTCCATGCACAAAAACTAACTCAAAATGGATTAAAGACCTAAATATAAAATATAAAACAATAAAGATCATGGAAGAAAAAATAGGGACAACGTTAGGAGCCCTAATACATAGCATAAACAGTACACAAAACATTATTAAGAATGCAGAAGAAAAACTAGATAACTGGGAGCTCCTAAAAATCAAACACCTATGCTCATCCAAAGACTTCACCAAAAGAGTAAAAAGACGACCTACAGACTAGGAAAAAGTTTTTAGCTATGACATTTCTGATCAGGGCCTGATCTCTAAAATCTACATGATATTGCAAAAACTCAACTGGAAAAAGACAAATAACCCAATTAAAAAATGGGCAAAAGATAAGAATAGACACTTCACTAAAGAAGACATTCAGGTAACTAACAGATATATGAGGAAATGTTCATGATCATTAGCCATTAGAGAATGCAGATCAAAACTACAATGAGATTTTACCTCACTCCACCAAGGCTGGCATTAATCCAAAAAACAAAAAATAATAAACGTTGGAGACGCTGTGGAGAGATTGGAATACTTCTACACTGCTGGTGGGAATGTTAAATGGTACAATCACTTTGGAAATCGATCTGGGGTTTCCTTAAAAAGCTAGAAATAGAACTACCATACGACCCAGAAATCCCACTCCTCGGAGTATATCCTAGAGAAAGAAGAGCCTTTACACGAACAGATATATGCACACCCATGTTTACTGCAGCACTGTTTACAATAGCAAAAAGCTGGAAGCAACCAAGGTGTCCATCAACAGATGAATGGATAAATAAATTATGGTATATTCACACAATGGAATACTATGCATTGATAAAGAACAGTGAGGAATCTGTGAAACATTTTGTAACATGGAGGAACCTGGAAGGCATTATGCTGAGTGAAATTAGTCAGTTGCAAAAGGACAAATATTGTATAAGGCCACTATAATAAGAACTTGAGAAATAGTTTAAACTGAGAAGAACACATTCTTTTGTGGTTATGAGAGGAGGGAGGGAGACAGGGTGGGAGAAGGGCATGCACTAATTAGAGAGTAGATAAGAACTACTTTAGGTGAAGGGAAAGACAGCACACAATACATGGGAGGTCAGCACAACTGGACTAAACCAAAAGCAAAGCATTTTCTTGAATAAACTGAATGCTTCGAAGGTCAGCAGAGCAGGGGTGGGGGTTTGGGGACCATGGTTTCAGGGGACATCTAAGTCAATTGGCATATTAAATCTATTAAGAAAACATTCTGCATTCTACTTTGAAGAGTGGAATCCGGAGTCTTAAACGCTAGCAAGCGGCCATCTAAGATGCATCAATGAGTCTCAACCCACCTGGCTCAGAGGAGAATGAAGAACACCAAGGACACTAGGCGATTAGGAGCCCAAGAGACAGAAAGGGCCACACGAACCAGAGACTACATCATCCTGAGACCAGAAGAACTAGATGGTGCCAGGCTACAACCAATGACTGCCCTGACAGGGAACACAACAGAGAACCCCTGAGGGAGCGGGAGAGCAGTGGGATGCAGACCCCAAATTCTCATAAGACTAGACTTAATGGTATGACTGAGACTAAAAGGACCCCAGTGTTCATGGCCCCCAGACCTTCTGTTGGCCCAGGACAGGAACCATTCCTGAAGCCAACTCTTTAGACATGGATTGGACTGGACAATGAGTTGGAGGGGAATGCTGGTGAGGAGTGAGCTTCTTGGATCAGGTGGACACTTGAGACTATGTTGACATCTCCTGCCTGGAGCGGGGATGAGAGGGTGGAAGGGCTTAGAAGCTGGTGAAATGGACGTGAAAAGAGAGAGTAGAGGGAGAAAGCGGGCTGTAATTGGGAGTGTGTAGCAAGGTGTATATGGGCTTTTGTGTGAGAGATTGACTTGATTTTTAAACTTTCACTTCAAACACAATAAAAATTATATATATAAATAAATAAAGTACCTAACAAATTAAAAAAAAAAAAATCAGGCCATCTCTCTTCCATTGCAATTATATTAGAGTGTGTTAAAAATCAAATTACCAAAATTTGAACATAAGGTTTATTCTGAGCAGTTATTCTGTATGCGTCAGTTGGGTCATTTTGATTCCAGAAAAAGGCAAATGGCTCAAAGAAAGCTAGGTACCCAAAAAACCAACCCAGTGCCATTGAGTCGATTCCGACTCATAGTGGCCCTATAGGACAGAGTAGAACTGCCCCATAGAGCTAGGTACAGTGGGGCTTATAAAGGGAAAGGAGGGAGAAACACAGAAGATCAATCATCGGCTAATCTTAACATGATTGAGTGAACCCTGCCTTCCCCCTTGACTAGGATCAAGTGATATTAATTTACTTCCGGCCTGGCTGCTAATAATTTGGCCCTCTACCCACCTGCGGGACCCACCTGCAACCGGGAGACTTTCTGAGATTTAAAATTGGAGGTAATGGTTTGTTGACTATCCTTTCCTAGCAGGATAAGGCAGTGGTTAAGAGCTTGACTGCTAACCAAACGCTGGCAGTTCGAATCTACCAGCAACTCCTTGAAAACCCTATGGGGCAGTTCTACTCCTCTGTCCTATGTGGCAGCTCTGAGTCAGAATTGATTGACAGCAACGGGTTTGGTTTTGGTTTAGAGCAGTTTCTGACCAGCTTTTTATGGTTAATATTTGGTTTCGTGGATAAGAAAAATGTTAAAATCTAAGTAAGTTATCTGTTACTAATTCTCTTCTTCAACAAGTGGAAGAGAGGGGATTCTGTGACTGTTGCAGCTGACCTATACGCAGTGGTGTGTCAAGAGTTGGGCAATGGTTGAGATTTGCCCCAGCAGTAGGCAATACTTGTTTGCATTGTCTTTAGAGATTTTAAAATAATGATAATACCCCACTAAAAGTGTATTATTATAACCATGTGATAAAATACTCTTCAGAAGAAAAAAAAAATCTATTTCTCATTTAAATTCTAAAAAATCCCTGAAATTGCTGTTTGGGATTTAATAATACAGATATAAGCTTCAAATTAGCACATTGTTTTAAAAAATAATTTTTATTTTGTTTTAAGTG
The DNA here is from genome assembly GCF_030014295.1 of Loxodonta africana. Lineage (NCBI taxonomy): Eukaryota > Metazoa > Chordata > Mammalia > Proboscidea > Elephantidae > Loxodonta > Loxodonta africana. Next base: position 112,809,966 of record NC_087342.1, read on the forward strand.
AAAGTTTACAAATCAAGTCAGTCTCTCACACAAAAACCCATATATACCTTACTACATACTCCCACTCATTCTCCCCCTAATCCCCTACTCGCTCCTTCCAGTCTCTCCTTTCATGACTGTTTTGTCAGTTTCTAACCCCCTCTACCCTCCCATCTCCCCTCCAGACAGAAGATGCCAACATAGTCTCAAGTGTCCACCTGATGCAAGTAGCTCGTTCCTCATCAGCATCTCTCTCCAACCCATTGTCCAGTCCAATCCATGTCTGATGAGTTGGCTTTGGGAATGGTTCCTGTCCTGGGCCAACGGAAGGTTTGGGGACCATGACTGCCGGGATTCTTCTAGTCTTAGACCATTCAGTCTGGTCTTTTTATGAGAATTTGGGGTCTGCATCCCACTGTTCTCCTACTCCCTCAGGGGTTCTCTGTTGTGTTCCCTGTCAGGGCAGTCATTGGTTGTGGCTGGGCACTATCTAGTTCTTCTGGTCTCAGGATGATGTAGTTTCTAGTTCATGTAGCCCCTTCTGTCTCTTGGGCTCATAATTACCTTGTGACCTTGGTGTTCTTCATTCTCCTTTGAGCCAGGTGGGTTGAGACTCATTGATGCATCTTAGCTGGCTGCTTGCTAGCATTTAAGACCCCAAACGCCACACTTCAAAGTAGAATGCAGAATGTTTTCTTAATAGAATTTATTTTGCCAATTGACTTAGATGTCCCCTGAAGCCATAGCCCCCAAACCCCCACCCCTGCTCTGCTGACCTTCGAAGCATTCAGTTTATTCAAGAAACTTCTTTGCTGTTTGCTTAGTCCAGTTGTGCTGACCTCCCATGTATTGTATGCTGTCTTTCCCTTCACCTAAAATAGTTCCTATCTACTACCTAATTAGTGAATGCCCCCTCCCACCCTCTCTCCCTCCCCCATCTCATAACCACAAAAGAATATGTTCTTCTCAGTTTAAACTATTTCTCAAGCTCTTATTATAGTGGCCTTATACAATATTTGTCCTTTTGCAACTGACTAATTTCACTCAGCATAATGCCTTCCAGGTTCCTCCACGTCATGAAATGTTTCACAGATTCCTCACTGATCTTTATCGATGCGTAGTATTCCATTGTGTGAATATACCATAATTTATTTATCCATTCATCTGTTGATGGACACCTTGGTTGCTTCCAGCTTTTTGCTATTGTAAACAGTGCTGCAATAAACATGGGTGTGCATATATCTGTTCGTGTAAAGGCTCTTATTTCTCTAGGGTATATTCCGAGGAGTGGGATTTCTGGGTCGAATGGTAGTTCTATCTCTAGCTTTTTAAGGAAATGCCAGATCAATTTCCAAAGTGGAAATTAGCACATTTTTATATCTTTTCCTTTAATATTTTTTCCATATGGAAGTTAACTAGAAGAATTCTCAGTATTGTTCCCTGGACTCAGTTGCATGCATTCATTTTGAGAGTAAATTCCTCATGGTTCAGAATCTTTCAAACTCACTTCCATTGTAGTTTGTGTCTCCAACCTCTATAATTTCCTGAGTTCAAGAGTAGATTCAATATAAATATTAACAGCATAGCAATTACAGAGATTAAGAAAAGAACTTAAGTCCTTCAATTGCGTCATTATATGTGACCACTTGGAGTATTTTTTTTATTTTCTAGTTGAGGTAAAAACATACAATTAACCATTTTAAAGTGTTCAATTCATTAGCTTCCAGTACATTCACAATATTGTACAACCATCATGACTGTCTAGCTCCAGAATATTTTCATCACCCCAAAAAGAAACCCAGTACCAATTAAGTAGTCGCTCCCCATTTTCCCCTTCCCCCAGGCTCTGGCAACCACTAATCGGCTTTCTGTGTCTATGGATTTCCCTATTCTGGGCATTTCATATAAATGGAATCATACAATAGGTGGTTTTTTGTGTCTTCTTTCTTTAACTTAGCATAGCGTTTCCAAGATTCATCCATGTTGTAACATGTATCATCAATACTTCATTCCTTTTTATGACTGAATCAATTTTCCATTTTTTTTTTTTTTTTTATGGATATGCCACATGTTTTTAACCCATTCATCAGTTGATGGACATTTTGGTTGTTTCTGCTTTTTGACTATTAAGTATGATGCTGCTATGAACATCCATAAACAGTTTATTCTTTGAAAACCCGTTTTCAGTTCACTTGTGTAATGCCATAGATTGAATTGTGACCCCCAAAATATCTGTCAACTTGGCTAGGTCATGATTACCAGTATTGTAAGTTTGTCTAACATTTTATCATCTGATGTGATTTCCCTATGTGTTGTAAATCCTATTGCTATGAGGTAATAAGGTGGATTAGCGGCAATTATATTGATGAGGTCTACAAGGTTAGATAGTGACTTAAGCCAGTCTCTTTTGAGATATAAAAGAGAGAAGCAAGGAGAGAGACATGGGAACCTCATACCACCACGAAAGCAATGCTGGGAGCATAGCGCATCCTTTGGACCTGAGGTTCCTGCACTGAGATCCTTCCAGACCAAGGGAAGGCTGAAGACAAGGACGGTCCTCCAGAGCCAACAGAGAGAAAAAGCCTTCTCCTGGAGCCGATGCCCTGAATTCGGACTTCTAGCCTACTGGACTGTGAGAGAAGAAGCTTCTTTTTGTTAAAGCCATCCACTTGTGGTATTTCTGTTCTAGCAGCACTAGATGACTAAGACAGGTAGTTACCTAGGAGTGGAATTGCTGCATCATATGGTAATTTTATGGTTAACTTTTTGAGGAACTGCCAAACTGTTTTCCACAGCAGGTGTACCATTTTATAGTCCTACCAGCAATCTGCGAGGGTCCCAATTTCTGCACATTCTGGAGAAAACTTATTATATTCCTTTAAAAAAAAAATTGATCATTCTTATAGAAACCCTGGTGGCGTAGTAGTTACATGCTAGGGCTACTAACCAAAAGGTCGGCAGTTTGAATCCACCAGGCACTCTTCGGAAACTCTATGGGGCAGTTGTACTCTGTCCTATAGGGTCGCTATGAGTTGGAATCGACTCGATGGCAATGGGTTTTTTTTTTTTTTTTTGATGGGTATGAAGTGGCACCTTATTGTGGTCCACTTGAGGTTATTATGTGTAAAATTTAAAACAGGGATATAGCAAGATGCAATATTTTTATTTGATAAGTATAAAGGTAGTTCATACATGAAATATTTTACTGGATTTGAATAATATCTTTAACTTTGAAACTTAGTCTTTTGCTTTGTTAATTGATTTTAAAACTAAAGAATGAATTGAAAAAATAAAGCATATCAGTGGTATGATTTAGTAGTTATCTTAATAGTTTCTTTTCAGATGTTTCAGTTTTATTAAAGTTCGTTTTTCAGTTATTGGACAATTACTTGCCCAATATTATATCAGACTGTATCCAAAGAATCAAAGTTATTATTTGCTTCATTTTATGATTATTACTGAACACAACGTTTGTGATAAAAAAAAAAAAAAAAAACCAAACCCAGTGCAGTCAAGTCGATTCTGACTCATAGCGACCCTATAGGACTGAGTAGAACTGCCCCATAGAGTTTCCAAGGAGCGCCTGGTGGATTTGAACTGCTGACCCACCCTGATAGTGGTGTTAAAAGCTATCTGCTCCAGGTGTCAGGCACATAGGTAACGCCATCCACCAATATGTAGTCATAAAGTCATAAAAATGGAGGACTGGGAGGATTGGAACTAAAGCTCAGGTTTCCTGATCTCTAATCAAAGTCGTTTCAATTACTCCTGAAGTAAAAGAGAAGAGTCCACTAATTAATTTTGACTTTGGATTCAGAATTAACTGATATATTATTGAACAGTTATATTATTGAACTGTCGTAGGCGCAACTCAGAAAATGCTTTGTTGAAACAATAAATTAAGATTAACTGGTCCCATATCTTTTATCATTTGTGTTTTCATTTGGTTCAACCAAGAAGTCATGGAATCTGAGTGTTCATTCCCTATTGGCTTATTCTACAATAAAAAAAAAAAAATTTTTTTTTTCTACAATACTTTGTTGAAAATACTGAATCGGGGATCATGTAAGAGCAGGAGAAGCAGTATGTTGATGATTGGGAAGTACATTTGACTTCCTAAAGGCCCCAGATGCTTTGTGTCTAGAGAGAACTGACAATGGCTTCTTTATTCTGCTAATAGGGGCCCTTGCATGTGCCTTCACTGGCACTTCAGAGCACTGAACACAGGGATGTGTGATCCACAGGGTTTAAGTTCCAATTATGCATGGAAAAGTAGCATTCACTTTCTGACCTCAGCAGGCTACCTGTTCTCACAACCAATGATCTGTTATTCACCCTCTTTTTGGTTATTGTACATAGAATGAGACTAATGTTTTACGTTTAGTGTGGCCCTCACTTAAACACTGTTGCCGTCAAGTCGATTCCAACTCACCGCAACCCTATACGGTTGAATTTTCTTCAGTGATAACCATTGATTGGTTCTTGGACTTTTCATACACCTTGGAGGGATACAGCAGTTTCATGTTTGAAGGACAAAGACTTGGAGCGCTAAATAAAACTCTATGTGTCAAATATTCTGTTCATTTGTTCCGATTTACAGAGTGGAAACTCAGTCTCCCAGTTTGTTTTTTTTTAGCTGCTGTCCAGACGGATTCTTACTTATGGTGACCCCATGCTCAACTGAATGAAACACTACCCAGTCCTGCACTCTCCCTGCTGATCGCACAGTTATGATCCATGGAGTTTCACTGGCTGACTTTTCAGAAGCAGATCACCAGGCCTTTCTTCCTAGCCTGTCTTAGTATGAAAGCTCTGCTGAAACCTGTTCAGCAACATGCAAGGCTCCACTAAAAAAAAGATGGTGGCTACACATGAGGTCCATTGGCTGGAATTGAACCAGGCTGCCATTATGGAAGGCTAGAACTCTACCATTGAACCACCAATGCCTCTGAATTTAGTTCTCTGAATTTCAAAATTTACACTAATAGAAAATTCCCCCATCCACACCCACCTAAAGAAATCTTAAGGGAAACACTGTTATTTACACACATCGAAGCAGAACTTTTCTGGTTGTGAAATGGGCTGCCCATTATGTCCTACTTAATCTTCTCTTCAAACTCCCAAGCCACAAGCAATCTCCAAAGATTCCCTCGGAAAGTGATGTTCCAATGCTTAATGTCATGCTGCCAATTTAATGACAAGGGAAAAACTCCACACTTCCATATTAGTCCTCAAGGTGACATCTTTGTTTTTGAACACTTAAAAGAGGTCTTTTGCAGCAGATTTGCCCAACTCAATACATCATTTGATTTCTTGACTGCTCCTTCCATGGGTGTTGATTGTGGAGCCAAGTAAAATGAAATCCTTGACAACTTCAGTATTTTCTCCATTTATTATGTGCTCTGTTAGGAAATGGAAAAAGTGAAGGTGGAGAGGCAGTAGGACTTGAGATTCAATGTTGTATATTTGAACAAAGTTTTATTCAGTACAAATGAAAACAGGAATCCATGGGTAGTGCAAACAGTTAATATGCTTAGCTGCTAACCCAAAGCCTGAAGGTTTGAGTCCACCCAGAAGCGTCTCGGAAAAAGGTCTGGCAATCTACTTTCGAAAAATAAACCATTGAAAACCCTATGGAGCACAATTTTACTTTGACACACATGGGATTGCCATGAGTTGGAGTCAACTTGATGGTAACTGGTTTCACCAACTGAAAAAACATGAGCATTTTTGGTGTAAGTTTTAATGATTATTTCAGGGGGCAATAGTTTTGGAGGCTCATCCAGAAACATAAAATATCTCCTGAAGTCTTCTTAAAACCAAACAATAGTTCAGTTTAACTAGTAAAGAATGTATGCCTTGAGTATTGTACTCTTTTAAGAACTATCTATATGGGGTCAAATTGAAAATAGCAACTTCAAAGATTACATGGGAAACTTAGGAGCTGTAAACTTATGTTATTTGGGGAGAAGGAGGAGGAATTCAGAAAAAGAGGGTGAGAATTTTTGCACAACTTGAAGAATATAATCAATGTCACTGAATTGTACATGTAGAAATTGTTGAATTGATATATATTGTGCTGTGTATATTTTCACCAATAACAGAAATAAAGTATATATACATTAAAAAAACAAACAAACAAAAAAACCCATGAACATTGGACTCAGAACTGGGAACAAATTCTTAGTCATGTATTTTCCGTGTGACAATAACATGATATTTCATTTCTGACAACACTCATTTGTATTAAAAAAGCCAAACCCATTGCCATCAAGTCGATTACAACACATAGCAACCCTATAGGACGGGGTAGAACTGCCCCCTATAGTTTTCAAGGAGCGCCTGGTGGATTCAAACTGCAGACCTTTTGGTTAGCAGCTGTAGCACTTAACCCTTGTGCCACTAGGGTTCGGTGGGAGTTAAATAGTGCTTACTTGGTAACTGTGAGCACTAGATGAAAGGACACGCATGAAAGAAACTTGTGCAGTTCCTCACAGGTTATGGTGCTCAGTGAATGCTCTTGTATGTCCATAGACTATGGTAGTAGACAAGTTAAACAAAACCTGTTGCTGTTAAGTCGATTCCGACTCATATCAACCCTATAGGGTTTCCAAGATTGTAATCTTTACTTAAGCAGACTGCCACAGCTTTATCCTGTGGAGCGACTGGAGGGTTTGAACCATTGACCTTTTGGTTAACTGCAGAACAATTAACCATTGTACCAGTAGGGGTCCTTTAAGTTAAAGAAGCCCGCCAGAACAACTTATTCCACCTCCAAAGCTTGCCACATGCCTGAAACAAATTAGACCCATCAAAGGAAAGTCATTTTATCTGGAAGTGTTATAACGATGTGTGTTCTGAGTGCTAAAAACAAAAGGAAAAGCAAACAAGACAAAATATTAAGAGTAATATTCATGAGCGGCCATCTAAGATACTCCACTGGTCTCACCACTTCGGGAGCAAGGGAGAATGAAGAAAACTAAAGACACAAGGCAAAGATTAGTCCAAAGGACTAATGGACCACCTTGCAACTAGGGGCTCCATGAAACTGAGTCCAGTACAACTAGATAGTGCCTGGCTACCACCACTACAGCTACGAACCAAAAGGTCGGTAGTTTGAATCTACCAGGTGCTCCTGGAAACCCTATGGGTCAGTTCTACTCTGTCCTGTAGGGTCTGACAGGGATCAAAATAGAGGGTCCTGGACAGAGCTGGAGAAAAATGTAGAACAAAATTCTAACTCACAAAAAAAAGACCAGACTTACTGGCCTGACAGAGACGAGAAACCCTGGGAGTATGGTCCCCGGAACCCTTTTAGCTCAGTAATGAAGTCACTTCTGAGGTTAATCCTTCAGCCGAAGATTAGATAGGCCCATAAAACAAAATGAGACTAAAGGAGCACACCAGCCCAGGGGCAAGGACTAGAAGGCAGGAGGGGAAAAGAAAGCTGCTAATAGGGAACCCAAGTTTGAGAAAGGAGAGTGTTGATGTGTTGTGGGGTAGTTAACCAATGTCATAAAACAATACGTGTACTGACTGTTTAATGAAAAGTTAGTTTGTCCTGTAAACCTTCACCTAAAGTGCAATTAAAAAAAAAAAAAATTACAACCTCTGAGGCTGCACAAAGAAAAAATAATAATATTTACTACTTTACCTTGGTTAGCTAATTCCAGCTGTCTCAGTTTACCTCTGAATTCCAGTGGTTGTGCATCTAGATGTCTTAATATTGGGAAGTCAAGAGGGCATGAGGTGTTCAGTGTGAGGAGGGAAGTGAAGTATGGTAGCACTGTTGGAGGGAGGCTGTGCGGTGAAAGTGCAGGGCTCTAAGGGATGATATGCCCTGACTAGAATCCTGACTCCCTTCCATGCCAAACTCCCAATCCAAGCAAATGTCTTAAACTCTCTGGACCCCAGTTTCCTCAATTATAACACACACACACAAAAAAGAAGGATAATAATACCTTATACAGTTCCACAGAGTAATTGCTATTCTTACATAGCACAGATGCTGTTTTTTGGAAGGTAGGAAGTGAGGGAGGGAAGAAAGGAGGAAGGAAAGAGAGATGGGCTGGGATTGTCTTTGACTGTTCATTTTAGTGCTTCTGTGATTTTGAGCAGCTAATATTCTCTCCCTCTCTCCTCACCTCCCAGTCTTATATCCTTACCTTTGGAATAAAGTAATTTTTAAAGGTAATATTTGTGGCGGTTGCATAGGGTAAGCCTGTGGGCAGGATGTTAGCAAATCTCTGTATTTCATGAGTGACAGCATCTGTGTATGGCATTTGAGTCCAGTGTGCAATTTGAGGCTGGGCTGATCAGACAACTTTGGTTATCTCATCATAGACCTTTTCTGGATAAAATGGAATTAAAGTGTTTAAAGTCTGGGATGAGAGGGGGTGTTGGCACGGTCTTCTCCATTTTCTTTGAATGTGAAAGTCAAAGCCAGTGCTCTCTGAGTCCCTGGGTTACATTTTCTCTGCACTGCTTCTACCACCTAAGCCTCCATTCCTATATCTCCTCTGGGGACCTGCATGTAGTGATGCCTTTAGACCATCTCAGGGTGCTTAGAGAACAAAATTGACTTCCTTATATCCTAAGAAAACTAAAGATACAAACTATCCTCAGGGGTACAAATTACAGATACCCTGTGTAGTTATAGTAGATACCTGCTGGCACAAATGGTTTGCACCCAACTGCTAACCTAAAGGTTGGTGGTTTGAACCTACATGACGACATCTTGGAAGAAAGACCTAGCAATCTACTTCCATAAAGATTACAGCCCAGAAAACCTTATGCAGCAGTTCTACTCTGTAAGACATGGAGTCACCATGAGTTGGGATTGACTTGATGGTAATAGGTTTGGTTGGTTTTTGGTGTGGCTACAGAATCCTACTTTTTCAAGTCCATGAAATTTCTGACTTCCCTCCACTTCATGCAGTGCTGTGGATCTCAGGTGGCTTACTCTGGACCTTAGGATACCACATCATAAGCAGAATTCCCCGGCGAAGTGTGGAGGCCGTGGTCTCTGGCCTGCCACAAACAAATTGGCAGTAAGTGCCATCGGATTCTCATTACTGAAATAACTCAGTAGATTTATCTTTCTCCTAGAAGAATAAAACAAATCACTAGTGATGAAATAATTTTATATGAAAGGTTATTAGAAATTAATTAAAAAAATAAAGAATTGCATTGTGCTCTTGGTCCATTAGAATTTTTTTATTATGAGAATGTTGTGGAGAATTTTAGTATAAAACACATCCTGGGTTCTAATAATGGTAAATAATTGTAATAACGAGAAAGGCTATTTGCCATTTAGGAAGATTGGATATTAGCTTTCAACTGAGTGATTAGAATATTCCAACACTGAGGGTTTAAAAAAATCATTTAAAGAATCTTTCTTGGGATTTCTAAGTGAAATATGTTTCAAGATTGCCAAAACAAACATTCATTCCCTAAACTGTTGTATCTTGAGATTTTTTTGTGTGCCCTGGTTTTTCCAGAGAATGATAATGAAAACAGTGGAGAATATTCTAGAATGCAAATGTAATAAATGGAGGGAAACAACTCAAGACATTTTTCAGAGTTTACAAATTTACCCTTATTAACTTGAGTCCAGTTATCTCTCTCCTTTGAAAGGAATTTTTTTTTCACTGTAGATACTATTAATTAAACTAAATAATAAACACTAAGCTAAGGAAACTCCTGAAGAAAATATCATTACCTCCTGCTGTCTGACCAAAAAGACATCAGTGAGACTTCTTGTATCATTTTTGTCAAGTTTATGAAAGTGATCTAAGAAAATCATCCTCATAAAGGAGAATAATTCATCTCCGTTCCGGAGTACAGTCTTACGGCTTTGTAGGAGGAACCCCAAAACTGGAAACATTGAAAAGTTAAAAGAATAAAGAGCAACAAAATAAAATATCACACACTGCTTGTGATATGCTAACGACACCATTATTTTAAAAGCGTTATAGAAATAGCATCTCAGATGGACTTCAATTACATCAACTGACAATGGCAGACTGAACTAGACAATGATATTTTGTCTTTTATCAGAACTAAAAAAAAAAAAAAAAAAAAACAACCAAAAACTCGTTGCCGTCGAGTCAATTCCGACTCAGAGTGACCCTATAAGTAACTTAAAATGAATGTTGCTGTGGCTTCCAGTAAGTTCTGTGTACTCAGAACACATTTGTATATTTTTCTTGTGGCAATAGATTTACTTAGAGGCTAGATTGGACATAAAAATAATAGTGGTATTTGCTATAAACCCAAGTGTTTTGCAAAATTCCAGGTGATTCTAAGTAAACAATCAAACTATTTTAGTTTTCCCTAGCAATTTATCACTAATATTTTCTATACGATCAAAATTCTTATTTTTACATTCTTAACAGGAATTGCTATTTATAGGCCTTATAGGGAAACCCTGCTGGTGTAGTGGTTAAGAGCTATGGCTGCTAATCAAGATGTTGGCAGTTCGAATCTACCAGGTACTGCTTGGAAACCCTATGGGGCAGTTCTACTTTGTTTGATAGGGTCGCTATGAGTCAATGCCACTTAGTCAATGCTAATTAATCTAATATCCACTCACCACTAAAAAGTTCAGGAAGGGCTTCACTGTTCGTTAAATTTTATATATTTGTCTGTATACTCATTTTGTGGAGTCTATATTTTTTATCAGATCCTTAAAGAAATCTGACCCTTAAAGAGTTCATGATCCCCAAAATGGCTTACTAAACACCAAAGATAAAAGGTCACTCCTAAAATAAGACATAGTTGCATATTCCACTGTTCTCCAGCACCTGTAGTTAGAATAAACCTGCATTTATAGCAACAGAGCCTAAATTATTCCAAGGTAAAATCATATGGTCCTTTGCCAGTGGTGCTAATTAAAATGAGAACTACTTGACAAGGCTCTTTTTTCCTACATCTCAGAAGATAAGGACTTTATATCATTCACAATAATAAAAAAAAAAAATTGAACTGCAGCACTATTATAAACTTGCATGGCTCACAATAACTATTGAGATTTTATTTAGCACTTTGTGTTTTTTGATATTTGGTAGTCTTCCTTTGTTAAAATTCACTCCTAAGTGATTTTTACTGAGCGCCCGTTATTCATGCATTTGCTTATTCCAAATTCCACACCTTCCTTCCTAGTGGTATAGGTAAAAGATGAGCGGCCAAAATTATGATTATTTCTAACCGTAAAATGAACTCTTTATTGGTGTGACTCACAATACCCACATCATGAAATATTTGTTGCAGTACTTTGTGGTGGGAGAATTATCAGATGTGTTAACCAAGCAAGCTTGTCACATTTCTTTCAGCCTGTATTCAGGATGTTCCAAGAAGCGTGTATTTTTGAAATAACAATTTTCTAATAAATACTTGTTTGCAGTTTCTTGAACAATTCCCCCTCTTAAACCTCAGAGGAACTAAAAGTGAATAGGAAAGATACAGTTACCATAATTCCAGGACCTCCAATGAGTTTTGCATTTTCACCAATCAAGGCTAAGAGTCTCAGGAATTGGGTATCTTGGTTATCAAACCGTTTCCCAAGCAACACAGACACAATGATGTTAGCAACAGAAGCATTCATTACTGTTTTGATCTCAAACATAATTTATTAACAGAAGATAATTTATTAATCAGGTTAGAAATATTCACATCGAATTAAGCTTATCTCATACTGATTGATACAGACTGTTAAATGAAGTGTTTCATAGAAGAGAGGGATTATTGATGATCTTGCGTTCCAAGTAATGTGATACTTGAATGAACCTTGAAAAATACCCAGAAAAATGAAACAAAACAAAAAACAAACCATTGCCCTCGAGTCCATTTAGACTCATGGCAACCCCATGTGTAACAGAGTAGAACTGTTCCATAGGGATTTCCTGGCTGTCATCTTTATGGAAGCAGATGGTAAGGTCTTTTGTCCACTGTGCCACTGGGTGGGTTACAACCTCCAACCTTTAGGTTAGTAGCTGAGCACAAATCTTTTGCACCACCCAGTGGCCTGGTCCAAAGAGTTCCATAAAGAAAATGAAAGGTTCTATGTCAAAGAAAACCAGTGCTTGGCTCAGTTAAAGAGTTAAAAATGTGCTATGTGAGGGACATTTTAAAGTGTGCGTGAGTAGTGGTGGTCGGGAATTGTGCATAATATCTGGGAAAATATCTTCTTAAACTGACAGGCTACATTCAAGTTTTAAAGAGGACAGCTAGCTGACTAAAGAGATTCTACTTTAAAGAACTTCATTTAGTTTCTTATTTGCGTCACTCTCTTCTGCTATTGGGTCCAGTTTTTCTATTACTAAACACTTATCAGCGGGTGAGCATTTGTTTTTAAGTCAGGAACACTCTGTTGCTAAGATTCGCTTTTAATATCTGCACCTATGCAGTTCGAATCTGCCAGGCGCCCCTTGGAAACTCCATGGGGCAGTTCTACTCTGTCCTATAGGGTCGCTATGAGTCGGAATCGACTGGACAGCACTAGGTGGGTCTGGAGATCTTAAAGGGGAGGCTGGAAGCCTAAGGAAATGGAAGCCTAAGCCCCCTGTTTCTCTTCTTCATTCATCTCCAGGTTGTCTACCATTGATCGTTTATCTTCTTATTAATCTATCAGTGGAAACAATATTCAAATGAGCTAGTTTTTAACAAGGAATGAGCTGAACTTTAAATAAGGAATTGAGTAAAACTCTTGAGATAAAAATGAGATTTTGGTTTATTCATCTAGCATATTAATACAAATAATATGGAAATAAGTATGCATTATTTTTAAAAAATTAAAAAAAATGCCCACTACCAAGGAATTGTTCTAGGTTAAAGGAGACAAAGAAGACATGACGTCTGAATGTAATGCATGCTCCAGGATTTTCTTTTGAGATAAAGGACATTATTGGGACAATTGGTAACATCTGAATAATGCGTGCACATTTGATAATAATATTATGTCAATGTCACTTTCCTGATTTTTGAAAATTGTACAGTGGTTTTTGCAAGAAAATATTCTTGCTTATTTTAAGAAAATATACAGAAATATTTAAGGATAATAGGACAGCATGTTTGTAATGTACTCTTGGATAATTAAGAAATAATAATAATTTACATATATATGTATATAGAGAGAAACAGAGCAAGAGGGAGATAGAGCGCAAGCGAGTGAATGATAGCATGAAAGAAAGCAAGCAAATGTCAAATGTTGATATTTGGGGAATCTGGGTATTGAGAATCTTTGTATATTTTTGAAATTTTTCTGCAAGTCTAAAATTAGGTCAAAATAAAGAATTAAAAAAAAATACCTTTGGTTGACTTCTTTCTTTCAAAAAGGATACTTGGTTTTACCTGTTCCATTCACCTCCCCCAGACTGGAAGTTCTGTATGAGATGCTGGCATTCCTCTATACTTTTGTCTTCTATGATCCTCTTTCCCATTCCAAACTTCCGTAAGGTGGTCAAGCTGAATCTCCTCATAATTTTCCAGGTTTTGCCATGAGAGTAAGTAATTCCTTATAATGGAAAAAGTATTTTAAAATTATCACCTCCAAGTTTTAAAAATTTAATTCAGCGAACAATTCTTGAAAATCTACTAAATGCTTACATCATGCCACCAAAAAACCAAACCCAATGCGATAAGTCGATTCCAACTCGAAGCGACACTATAGGATAGAGTAGAGCTGCCCCAAAGGGTTTCTAAGGAGAATCTGATGGATTTGAACTGCCAACTTTTTGGTTAGCAACCATAGCTCTTAACCACTATGCCACCAGGGTTTCTATATCATGCTAAAAAAAAAAAAAGTGATAAACTGTAGAAAACACAGTCACTTTTTTCAGGGAAAAATGCAGTTTACTAGAAAAAAGACTACGTAAGTAAAAAGAAAGAAAGAATTATAAATGGGTGTACTCAAATTCTACATTAGTGCTGTAAATACTAACTTCTAGAGACACATATTGTTGTAGCACATAGTAGGTGCTCCATAAATATTCATTGAATGAACGGATATGTGAATTTGTGAATGGCTAAAGGAAACAAAAACATTAGTGTGGAGTGTCATGACCAGTCAAAATAAATTTCCTAGGTCAGCCCAACTGTACTGGACCAAAAGCAAAGAAGTTTCCGGGATAAACTGAATGCAAAGCAAGGGCGGGGGTTTGGGGACTATGGCTTAATAGGACTTCTAAGACAATTGGCAAAATAATTCTATTATGAAAACATTCTGCACCCCACGTTGAAGTGTGGCGTCTGGGGTCTTAAATGCTAACAAGCGGTCATCTAAGATGCATCAATTGTTTTCAACCCACCTGGATCAAAGGAGAATGAAGAACACCAAGGTCACACAATAACTCTGAGCCGAAGAGACAGAAGAGGCCACGTTAAGCAGAGACTTACATCATCCTGAGACCAGAAGAACTAGATGGTGCCCGGCCACAACCAATGACTGCCCTGACAGGGAGCACAATAGAGAACCCCTGAGGGAGCATGAGAACAGTGGGATGCAGACCCTAAATTCTCATAAAAAGACCAGACTTAATGGTCTGCCTGAGACTAGAAGAATCCCGGCACTCATGGTCCCCAAACTTTCTGTTGGCCCAGGACAGGAACCATTCCTGAAGACAACTCATCAGACATGGAAGGGACTGGACAATGGGTTGGACAGAGATGCTTACGAAGAGTGAGCTACTTGTATCAGGTGGACACTTGAGACTGTGTTGGCATCTCCTGTCTGGAGGGGAGATGGGAGGGTAGAGAGGGTTAGAAACTGGCAAAATGGTCACGAAAGGAGAGACTGGAAGGAGGGAGTGGGCTGACTCATTAGGGGGAAGAGTAAGTGGGAGTATGGAGTAAGGTGTATATAAGCTTATATGTGACAGACTGACTTGATTTGTAAACTTTCACTTAAAGCACAATAAAAATTATTTAAAAAAAAAAATTTCCTAGAAGAGTTGGGGTATATGCTAACACTGTAAGAAAAATAAGGGAAGACAAGGTTGTCAAGGTCATCTATATCTTTCAATGGTGAAATCTGTGGTGTGATTGACATCATTCTTTGTGTTTTGGTTGCTAGCCTCAGCCTTTCCTCCATTCGTATTTTTCCTTATTTTTCTGTGCTGGCACAAGGGACTGGGGAAGAATTTCTGAGTTTGATTGGTAACCAGAAATAGGAAACTAGAAGAGACCAGGCAACCTGGGTATTAGAAATGGGGCAGTAGCAGCCTTATTAGTCTCTACATAAAATCCAAAAGGAAGGGATAGATATTTCCAGAGTTGCTGTTGCTACCTCATATCTGGTTGGGTCTTCTTTTGAAATGATACCAGTGAAGAGTTAGATTCTGCTTGCATTGAATATATGTTGATATATTTATATTAATATATATTGAATACATATTAATATAATATTCTCTTACTTCATAAATTCTTTTGTATGAAATTTGTGGCTCTTCAAATTATCTCACCTTTGTATTTAAAAATTTGTATTTTATAATCCTGGAATTAGTATATAAGGGCCTAAAGAAGTCACTGAATCTTTCAGAGAACAGTGATAGCCCTGTTTTCATGTAATTGTGAAGAACATTAGTGTAGCACCATGAAGAACTGGACTTCTTTTAAATATTGGCCCTGAAGTCCTAAATATGTTATGCAGCTAAATAATGTATTGTTATTGAGGTGAAATAACTAAGACTCTGAAATGATTTAATGGGAAACAAAAATATTAAATTTTCTTTTGCTTTTTACAGAATTTGTCTAAAGTATGCTTATACTCCTTTGAATGGTTTTGAATGACTAAATTAGGGGGAAAATATAGTCATTTTCCTCTTTGAAGACTACTCCCTTATGGTTGAAGTGCTCCGCTGCTAACCGAAAGGTCAGCAGTTTGAACTGACCAGCTGCTCTGTGGAAGAACTATGTGGCAGTCTGCTTCCGCAAAGATTACAGCTTTAGAAACCCTGTGGAGAAATTCTGAGACCAAACTATGAGATGGAATCGACTAGATGGCAATGGGTTTGAGTATGCTCAGTTAAAGCCAAAACCAAAGACTTTACCATGGAGTCGATTCTAACTCAGTTAAACTTAAAAAAAAAAAAAAAATTAGGTCACTTAAAAAAAACAGTGCTTGTTTTTCAGAAGGAATGATTTGTTTGAGGAAGAATTTATAAGATTTGACACAGATAAATATTAAAACAATCTTGTGCAGGATCATAAAATCAGTCAGTAATATTTGAGTTATCATGGAAAATAGCAGAGATGCCAGAGGCAAGAAACAGTAAGGTGTCCTATTTCTAGAAGAAAAAAAAAAAAAAAAAGGATGCATCCTGGAAACTACAAACCAGGAAGCTTGAATAAACTGTCATTCCTCCGTGCTGATTTCATGAGTTGTTAATGGGAGTTCCAAGAAAAAGAAATGTTCCAAGGACAAGTAAGTGTAGAAAAGTGGACTGAATGCAATGACACAGGCTATTCGTCTTTCCTCAGAGGGTTTAATATGCACATGAGTCTAAAGAGAGGCCTATAATATGAAGTATTTCTCAAATTCACTTCACTGGCACTGCTTTTTCTCATAGAATATCCACTAACATTTTGTGAAACTAGTTTTTTGAGGACCATAGAGGGGGAAATGATTTTTTAAAAAGGCTGTTGTACCACCGAAAAGGCTTAGTGGTCTTTACTAAGAGTTGATATTAGTTTACTAAAAAATAATGAATGTCAAGGTGAAATAATTCTCATTTTGTGAAAGTTATTAGATGAGTGGAATGCCGTCAAAGTAGAGTATCTGGATTTCACCAAGGCATTTAGCAAAGACTCATATGAACAAGATGCATCAATTTTGTCCAGGTGAAAATATGGTTCAGTGTGTTTATAACCCACAGTGTATTGTTCCATGGATGTATGCCCACCATTAGACTGTGAGCTCTTTAAGCTGATGGTCTCTATTTCCTTTAGCTTTGTGTTTCCCTGGCATCTAACATCCTACTTTTTGCCTAGTAAAATGTTAATTTTTTTTTAAAAGAAATATTATGTATGATGAGAATAAAAACCACAAAACATACATTTTTTTCCTAAGTAGCTCCTTGTTGCATTGGGATAATCATTGAATTCAAAAGTATTTGTGTAATACACACTGATGAAAGAAAATTTAAGCCATGAAAGCAATTACAGAAGAGAAGACAGTATAACTGATTTAGTAATTTTAATCACAGGGATATATTTTAAGTTTAGAGTTTATTACCTTTTCCTTCAAAAAGTCTTTCAAATATAGGCATTTGGGATCTTTACCCAAATTGATCACCATAACTGATCAGGGCATCTTTCACTGTCTCGTAGCCAGAGAGCATTATTTACCTTCCTTGGCTCCGTTTGAATGCTGTAAATGGAGCCGTATTTCTGGGAAAGCTTAAATGCATAATAAAAAAAGAAACAATGCAAACATTACACTGCTGTAAAAAGTGAGTCTGACCTTGGTATTTGGTAATTTAGTTAATGTCAACAAACTCACCGGTTTTATGAACTTACAGAATGATACTATTGGATAAGTTCACTAAGGATTCTTCTGTGGTTGCTGCATCTATTCAAGTCATAATTGTTATGATCATCAAGAGATTGTCCTTATGATCTATTTTATTTGAGATTTTATAGCAAAAGGGCTCTGACATTATGGAATCAGTTCCTAGCTTCTCTCTGTTGTATGTTTATTTGGTCTCAGAAAATTCTCAGCCAGGCCTCTAGGGAGACAGAACTCTTCTTGACCACCGTTCTGATCATCTGACCACCACACTCATTTTTTGTAGGTGGTATGACCAGAGCAGCCCCAAGTTAGTTCTGGATTTTTCTGTGACATTTCTAAATAATAATAATTATAAAATCCCATTTTCTTTGCAAATTAAAATATAACAAAAGCTAAAATTCATTGCCTATCAACTGTATTCCCAACACCCTTATATCATTCAATGCACGTTATAAACCAGTGAGGTAGAACATTATCATCATCTCTGTTGTACAGACAGGGTCCTGTGGTGGCTTTAAGAAGGAAGTGGTGACGGTTAGCAAGGCATTAACATTCAGGCTGGCTGGCTACAGAGCCTGTGGTTAACCTGACTAAGGTCCAGATGAAGAATGAAATGGTGACTTCCAATGCTCATTTCTTTAAGAAATTTGACCTTAGAAAATATCTGTAGAATCAAAACAAGAATTGCAGAAGGGCTCGTTGACTTAGGAGCGTAATGTAACTAAGAAATGCAACTGAGATCAAAATTATAGGACAGTAAAAATTAACAGGGAAATTTGAGGCTATGAGGTGAGAGCCACTGCATATAATGTGGGTAATGATGGCACATGTCAGGCAAAGAAAAACATTCAGAGGGGTAGATCTCAATATAAAATGATAGACAGAGATTGGGAAGAGAGTAAAAGGACATTTCTTAGGTGGAATTGGCACAGAACAATGGCAATTAGGAGAAGATGAGTAAGAAGGAAAGAGTAAAGATGTTAGGGTGTTAATATGTAAGGGAATAAATAACCAGAATGCTATGGAAATTAACAGATGCTGTTGGGGCACGTGGAATTAGATGGAGAACTATACTGATAGATTTTGTTCTTCTGAGAATCTAACCTATCATGTGACCTTAGATGTAGGAGAAAGAGCCATAAAAATGTATCAGAGGAGCAGAGAACTGGTTTTCTAGTTACTGGTAAGTCATTTAATCACTTTGCACTGTGCTTATGTGTAAAATGGAGATAAAAATATTATCCCTATCAACGTCTTTTAAGCCTTAGTTCCCTCATTTTAAAATAAGGAAAATAATAATACATAACTTATTGAATTATTGTACAGTCCTTTTTAAATAAAAAGTTCAATACAAATGTAATACATTATTACTGAATTTTTGTACAGAAAACGGGTGCCTTCTATGTTTGTATGCCAACTATACCCTCCTCCATGAGGTATTTTCATAAAAAAATTAGCTTAGGGTGCTTACAAAAATATCTTACGGTGGGGGGAGGGCACAATTGGCAAACGAATGCAAAGGTGCATGTTATTTGTATAAAATACAGTATCATTTGTTGCTCCCTAAAGTAACACTCTTCGGTACATCTCCCCTGAGGATTTTTGAACTAAGAAACTATGGGATATAGCAGAGCTCAACTTCAATAACCTTCCCTTTAGAACTTTAATAAAAACACAAATTTATGGCCAAATACCATTAACTTCCAACACTGGAAATATTAATCCATCTAACCTCACTATTAATAACTATAGAATCTTTGAAGTAAAAAATTACTTCAGAGAAATTTGGCCTAGTATTTGGTCCAGTCCTGCAATTTTGCAAATGAGGAAACAAAAACATAAGCTAAATTCTTACATAAATGCACATTTAATTAATGGCAGACCAAAAATTAATGGCACATCAATTTCCTATCTCAATTCTGGGGTAGTACTCTTGATTGTGCCTTTTGTGTACGCTGTTTTTGAGTAGTTAGCTAGAAGTTTCTAGAGTAAGACTTTTATCACAATTCAGTTCCTTAGTAATAGACTATTATATGAAAAAATGTAGATTCAAAATGGTTGAGATAAAGGCTACTGGTCATAAATATTTCACAGTAAAAACATCACTTTAAATAATAAAAACAAATTTACTAATATTTTAAGTATGTAAATTAAAAAGCAACTAAAATTTCAATTTAAAGCAGCTCTATTAATTTTGAATTCTACCTAGTCACCTCATTACACACACATGAACCATTTGTAAATACATGCATGCTAATGAGCTCATCAGGGCAAGAATGATTTGCAAAAGTATAAATATGTATGAAATGAATTTTTTTTTTCTTTTACCTCCAGTGTGGTTTGATATGGCCTCTTCAGACTGAGGATACGCAGATTTCCAATAACTGGCAAGGCTCTGGGTCCTGGAGGAAAATTCCACTTAGGAGTTTGAGTCATGAAGATTTTAATATTTAAAACAGAAATAAGAATCAGGATCAGAATGGGATACATGGCAGAAAAATCAAACCTATGCATTGGTTTAAGTAGAAGTAATTATTAAAATAATAGAAATCTTTGTGATTGTAGCCAAACAGAATCAGTGGATTCCAATGCCAATCGAAGACAAGAAGGTGTTAATAATGTTTGCTCTACCCTGTAGTCTATCATCTACCTTATAATTAAGGTGAATTAAGCCCTACCCTGCAGCTTGCTCTTTTGAATTCCTTTCTCCCTTTTCACTTCTTAGTTCTATCTGTTTTATCCAACAAAGCTTGGAGGGATTTTTTTTTTTCTTTTTAAATGTAAAACAGGGATTAGTCTTAATATTTCAGGGAAATAATACAGCATTTTTATCCTCAGTGTAAAATCTACACTTTTGCAATAGAATTAATCATATCGTTTGTTCAGATACACCATGATCTGTGAGCAGTTGGTAAAAAAAACCAGGGTCACACCAAGAATTTCAAGGTTCTTATAAAATGGGGGGCTCA
Organism: Loxodonta africana; assembly: GCF_030014295.1. Classification (NCBI taxonomy): domain Eukaryota; kingdom Metazoa; phylum Chordata; class Mammalia; order Proboscidea; family Elephantidae; genus Loxodonta; species Loxodonta africana. The sequence goes on from NC_087342.1 coordinate 112,830,420, forward strand.
AATCCTTCCACCTCTCCTAAAAGAGTCTCAATGCCAGGGCAAGAGCACTGATTTTAAAATTAAGGAGTACTTGGTGCAGATCGTAGCACAGATCTTCAGCAAGTTATCCAATCTCTTGAACATTAGTTTCTTCATGTTAAAATAAGGAAAATAATGATAGTACATAACTCATTGAATTGTGATGAGTAAAGAATTAGCAAATGTACCAAAATCAAACCCACTACTGTTCAGTTGATTTCTCTTAGTGACCCTGTAGGACAGAGTAGAACTGCCCCCCATAGGGTTTCCAAGGCTGTAAATCTTTAAGGAAGCAGACTGCCACATCTTTCCTGGCATGTAGTTAAAATTCGCTATCTTGCATTCCTCATTTTTTCCCTCTTTCGGTCACTGACAAATCTTTCCATTTGTTAATATCTGTATTTCCTTTTGTAAGGGTAAATTTTCTTTCTTCTCTATCATTAAATTTTCCACCGTTTTCTACTCCTGAGTTATAACCACTATACCGTAATGCCCCCCACACTTCTGTCAGTTTGTCCGACTGTGGGGGCTTGCTTGTTGCTGTGATGCTGGAAGCTATGCCACTGGTATTCAGATACCAGCAGGGTCACCCGTGGAGGACAGGTTTCAGCTGAGCTTCCAGACTAAGACAGACTAGGAAGAAGGACCTGGCAGTCTACTTCGGGAAAGAATTAGCCAGTGAAAACCTTAGGAATACCAGCAGAACGCCGTCTGATATAGAGCTGGAAGATGAGCTTCTCAGATTGGAAGGCACTCAAAAGATGACTGGGGAAGAGGTGCCTTCTCAAAGTAGGGTTGACCTTGATGGATGGAGTCAAGCTTTCAGGACCTTCATTTGTTGATGTGACAGGAATCAAAATGAGAAGAAACAGCTGCAAACATCTGTTAATAATTGGAAGGTGGAATGTATGAAGTATGAATCTAGGGAAATTAGAAATCACCAGAAATGAAATGGAACACATAAACATCTATATGCTAGCCATTAGTGAGCTGAAATGGACTGGTATTGGCCATTTTGAATCAGACAATCATATGGTCTACTATGCTGGAAATGACAACGTCTTTGCTAGTTGCTGTCGCGTTATATATTTATTTTTTTAGTTATCATCTATTTTCTCCAAGGAATTTAAAAATTCTTGAAAGTGAGGATTCTCTGTTTTTTCCTCCACTGTGAAATGCTCAGTGCTTATTTTTTTTAGAACTGTGCCTGACATTTAACGACTATATTTTAAATTAATGAATTTAAAAATATTTAGTACTATTAGATTAGTTTGTTGCAACATAGATGGCGTATGTAAGCATTATTTATTATATTTTAGAAAAAATTAAAAAAAAAAAAGTTGTTGTAGAGTTAAGAAAGCCAGTAATTCTGTCTTAGTTATTTAGTGCTGCTAGGACAGAAATACTGCAAGTAGATGGCTTTAACAAACAGAAATTTACTTTAGGAGGCTAGAAGTGTGAAATCAGGGTGTCAGCTCCAGGGAAAGGCTTTCTTTCTCTGTCAGCTCTTGGGGAAGGCCCTTGTCATCAGTCTATCCCTGGTGTAGGAGCTTTTCAGCGAAAGGAACCTGGGCCCAAAAGATATGTTCCACTCCTGGCTCTTCTTGCTTGACGGTAATGAGGTTCCTCTTCTCTCTCTTTTATTTTGCAGGAGAGATGGACTCAAGGTACAATCTAATGCTGTAGATTGTGTTCTACCTCATTAACATAACTGCCTCTAACCCTGCCTCATTACTCATTAACATCATAGAGGTCAGGATTTACAACACGTAAAGTAATTTTTTTTTTTTTTAAGTAATTACGTCAGATCATAAGATGGAGGACAAACACAATACTGGGAATCATGGCCTAGCCAAGTTGACACACATTTTTAGGAAACAATTCAATCCATAACAGCTACAGAGGGCACTCCTTAATTTTTTCTTACTAGTCCAGCACGAAGTATGATTTTAAGGGTGTGTGTGTGTGTGTGTGTGTGTGTGTGTGTATGGCTGATGCGGCAGATGGAGGATGAGGTATTAATTCTGGTATGCTAATATGCTTGCAGATTAATGGGACTTGGACGGGGTCATTCTTCAAGGCAAATAATTTTAACAGCTTGTAATATCTATGTTTAGCATTATCAAAATAATAGCATAATAATAATAATAAAACTTACTGAGAGTTTACTATGTGCCCGCCCTGTAATAAGTGCTTTACATACATTTACAGAAACAACAAAAAAGACTATGAGAATAAACATCGTTATCATCATCTTTGTCTTATAGATGAGAAAACTGAGATACAAATAGATAAATTATCCAAGATCCTACAAGTAAGAGACAGAGTTGGGATCCAACCTAGAAAGCCAGGCTCTAGAGTCCATGCTTAAGTCACAACATAATACTTCTCTCAGAATTGTTAAAACGTCCATTCCGGTATCCATTTTATCTTGTACTTAAGTGATAATTATCTGTGTTGCTAAGACTGCAGCGTTGGGATCTAGAGTAGGCCCCTGAGCTTCAGTGTCTGAGAGTTCAACCTAAGTGACTGATTCTAGGGTCAAAATTTAGTTCTAAGCCACGGTCTCATAACCAAGTTATTATTTCATAAGTTTCCAGGCAGCAAAGAGGAATCAAAGAGAGAAGCAACAGTTTAAAAGTAGAGGAAACCTGATGAAATTCAAGATTGGAAGGAGGCAAGAAAGAGAGCCTGGAGCAAGTTCCTGAGCCAGTGAGAGGGGTTGCAGAGAGTTATGGTACATGCAGGTAGGGAGTGATTGAGGCCATGGACCTGCCTGAACAAAAACCTCTGAACTGGAATTTTCTGGACTGAAGATGGTTTATTGTTCTAGTTGGCCCTTTTCATAGTTACCTTTTCCTCATTAAAAAGGGTATGTGAAAGTGGTTTCAAAACTCTATTTGCTCTTCCTTTTTATATTTTAAACTATGTCAGAATACTAATTATGAATTATATTTACAATTCTGCAGTTTTACAGTTCTGATTATATATTAATATACGCAATGTCTGATTATAGACATACCTTAAACACAGCCACTCTTACAAATTTAACTGTTACAAACAAAACGTGTTGTCTGGATTCTTGAAAATATGACCAAAATTTCTTCTCCCTTTATCCCCGAATATTTCACCATGGTAATGAATTTCTGAATGTAAGGCATGCCTGATACAGTGTGGCACATTGAAAAAGAGTGTGGCCTTTGGCACCAGGCAGTTCTGAATTTAAATTTAGGTTCTTCCTTTTATTTTGTCACTTGTGGCAAGCTGCTTAAAATCTCTATAACTCAATAGATAATATTATTCAGCTAGAAGGTTTATCAAAACTGAAACAAATGTATGAAGACAATCTAAGTTATTGGCCGGTTGTCTACCTTTATTCATAACTGGGCATGTTTTCTACATTTGAGCTCCAACTTGAAAGATGGGCAATTTGATCCCCCAAGCACAATCCACTTTGGTTGTTTGGGTTATAAATTATTAGTAAGTAGTTGGTTCTGTATAAAATGTGCTATTATTATTAATCTGCATATCCAGCTCTCTCACTACATCCATGACTATAAACCGTTATCACCTTCTTGTTTCACTAAAGAAATTACTTCTGGAGACCATCTGTAGGACACTAGCATATCAAAGACCCCCAAACTGTTTCTCAGGTGCCAAGTACATTTGGAATTTAAGTAACCCAGTGACCTGTAAAAATAGAAAATGTACCAATTATTCACAAATTGGTCACCTGGTTAATAAACTAGGACTTTTTAGTATATTTATTTTAGCTCCGATAAAAATCCCTAGATGAATAAAGTACAGTTTCACTTCCTCTCCTAGCTAGGCAGAGCTCTCTAAGTTGTGCAATAAATGGCTAGAAAACTATTCGTGTAAACAAAAGCTGGTAAAGCCTGAAAACATGTCAATTTTCACCAAACTGTCTCTAATTACAGCCAACAATTATAAACTAATCTCTCAGATGTACATGAGAGCCGAAGATAGCAAGAACTTCCCCAAAATAGGACATCTGAGTAGAGTATGAGATTTTTTTAATCACCTCATTCAATCAATCTAAATAGTATTATTTATCACTTTAAATAATTTTGGAACACATAAGGTCTGAACAAACAGAGCCCATTGTTTCAGTGTCTTGGAATTGGCAAGTCCTCAGAGCTCTCCCTCAGGAAGGGAGGCTTATTGCAGTTGTGTCTAACCAGAGACTACAAAATTTGTGCTAGGCTCAAATTGTTCCCTAATGCATCAGTTGCATTGGAACAAATTCATGTTTTCGAAACAAGCTTTATAGCAGAAAGTATTGTACATAGGAATATATAGATAGATACAGAAATAATTATAGATATAAATGTGTACATTCTCTTTCTCTCATACACACAAACATACACACACGCACACACACACATTCCTTGTTCTGACCACTGAGAGAACCTGAGAGGAGTAATACTCAACAGCAGTGAGCACACTTTTCTCTCAGATGTGATTCTAAATACCATTAAAGGGAACCTGAACGTGGAGAAATGGTGATTTCAGAGCTAGAACCAGGAAAGTATAAGATAAACACATTTCGAAAAAACTCGAGAACCGGCTTGAATGAGTTCCTATTGGTCTGGAATGATTTGATCATCACAATAAATAATGATTGTACTATGATGTAACCGATTGAATAAAGTTGTGAAAATCATGTCCTTATGTCTTCTTGTTACAAATTAGTAAATGAATAGATTGAAAGATTGAGGAGGGATTGGGCGTTTACATAGTTTCACATCGCTTCCTCTCAGAAGGAACTTAATTAGAAAGATCAAAACAAAAAAACCAAAGTGGAGAAGCTTGTCAGACAGGACCCTTCATCAAGTGATCAAAGGGAACACTTGTCAGTAATAGAACAAGTTTAAAAACTGGCTCTGCCTGATAAGATGCACTGAGAGACATATCTGTTCACTTCTTCCATATTGTTGTTAAAGATGCATAATCTGAATCTAATCATTAGGAAACATCAGAAGGACCCAAATTTGGGGCATTCTATAAAATAACTGGTCATAACCTTCAAAAAGGTCAAGATAATGAAAGTCTGAGAATCTGTTCTAGCTTGAAGGGTTCTGAACAGGCATGATAACTAAATGCAACATGGGATCTCAACTGGATCATTTTGCTATAAAAGACATCACAGGCATATTTGGTGAAACTTGAATGGGATCTCAGGACTTGATGGACATAATTTATCAGTGTTAATTTCCTGATTTTGATCATTGGATTGTGGTTAAGAAAATGTCTTTTCTGTAGGAAATATACATTAAAATATTCAGGAATGATATGGCCAGAAACTCAAATGGTTGGAGAGAAAGTAGCTCTTTGTACTTTACTTCAAACTTTTCAATAAGCTTGAAATTGTTTCAGAATAAAATTACTGTTAAAACTTGCAGAAAATCCGGTTATTTCAAAGAAGTACTAAGTAAAATATTCAAGTATTTTCTGAGGACATTGAGCCCTACTTTAACAGGTTCCATTTCAGAAAGACAACATAATGAGATGCACAAAAAAGGGTGACATTTGGATTTATGTTGTTAAAAAAATTTGCAAAAATCTTAGCTAGTCACTTCAGAATAAATGATTTTGTCCAACCTACTGACCTGCATATCCAAATGAACTCCTTGGAGCAGATTGAAGCTTTAATCACTGAAAGGCAGGAGCAAGATGGGAATTAAGACTTTTTTCCCTTAGCACTGACTGCATTACGCTGGACCTTGCGTTAAGCACGGTCATATATATTAAGTAAGATACTTCTCTGTCCTTAATTCCCTGATTGAGTGCAGAAACGTGAAAACTTGATTCTGGGAACAGGCCAGGCATTTGTTTGTATTTTAGTTGGGTTTATGGGGCAATACTGTTCTGTTCATTGAAACTATACTTTGTGCAGAAAAGAACTTTTTAAGAATATATCATTTTCAAAGTAAGTGGTAATATTCTTTTGTGACCAGAAAACAACCCCCTGCTTCATTCATTATTTTCTCTAATTAGTATAAGGAAATCATTAAATGGACAAAATTTGAAGGGCTATAAATGCTGATTTTTTTTTTTTTTTTTTTTGGTGGTGCTAACTTTTTCTTTGTTCCTCTTATCTTCTGTGCTGAGTTCCTTTTGTTTGTGGATTTCTTTTCCATTTCTTTTGTTTTTGTAGATTTTGTTTTTAGAGACTTTATGTTTGTCTCTCTATTTTGATGAGTAGGTTTGTTAACTTTCTTTGTGGTTACCTTGAAATTTACCCTTATCTTCCTAGGTTTGAACCGGTCTATTATTATTTGGTATTGCGTTGCCTTCCTCTCCAATAGAAAGTTCTGCATCTACACATTTAGTCCCTCTTTTACTGTTCTGATTTTGTTGCTGATATATTTTTTTATTGATAGGAATGGGCTATGAATATTAGGAGAAATAAGTGTGTATGTGTGTATTTTTTTTAAAAATAAACTTTATACCTTAGGGGTTAAAACATGCCCCCAATACTCAGGACTAGGCAGTGGTGGCAGAACGCCCAAGGCTAAGACCCTTTTTGCTTGGTCTGTGGTAAATCACTCAAGGCTGGAGTAGGCTGCTGGTTATACAGAGCCAAGATCTCTCTCCCGCAATCCTTCCATGAATACTTGAAATTCTAACAGTAAAGATTCATTTCTCTGTATTTTTATGAATTAATTTTTAGAAGAAGCATCTGGGGTTAATTGAAAAATGACAGATTTTGAAGTCAAAAGATCTGAGTTTGTATTCCAGTTCTGTCATTTAATAGTACTCTGAAATAGTGCAAGGATTAAACTGGGTAATTTATGGTAAACCCTTAGCAATATACAGAATTATTAAGAGAATTTAACTTTCTTTTGGCTTCTCTTAAGTGCTCCCTGTCAAAAACTTTACCCTCAAAATAACTCTGGAAAGTAGATATAATCCCTTTTGATAGATAAATTGTAAGAAAAGAGAGTTGGAGAAAGAAAGCATTTTGTCTAAAGACACTTAAATAGTAAAAGATTTAGCAGGGGTTAAATTTAAGACCTGCCATGCTAATGGGCACCAAAAGGAGGGGGAAGGATTTTGTCAAAAAGTCGATCAGCTGAATTGTTGTCAAACTGTTAATTGTTATCAAATTGTGTCTACAAAATGCCTATGTCTGGTTAACAAGGCCAGCATGCACAGGTTGGAGGCTATTATAGCTGCTCTCATGTAGGTTGGTTAAAGCTGAGATAGATATTATCCTGAAAGATTTTCATCTGTTAAAATAAGGCCAGGAGAAAAACTGGATTTTGTGTCCTAAAAAAAGACAGAACCTAGGATGTAGGGGTGGCCAATGATAGAGGTAGGCAGTTTGGGAAATGAAGTGCAGAATGGAGCGATCTGACAGTCCATGAGTTTGTTAACTAACCTCAACTACTCTCTATCCCCCCTCAACTGACCTAACCCCTCCAAGCACTCCCCCCACCCCACCACATAAACCTCCACTCTTGCCAACAGATAAAGTCTATATTCAAAAAGAAGAAGAACAAATTATTGAGAAGACTTCCAATCTTTCATGGGCAAAGCAGTCTACAGAGAAAAGACTGTTGGCATTATTTTTACAGTTGAGTCTTAACTCAGCCCCTGCTTAGCTGTGTGCTTTCTTTATGTAATTTTTTTTCTGGCAAGTTTTCATTGAACAACTAAATTTGATTTAGTTACTCCACCTCTCTTGTCCATCCCACCTTGGGCATGCTACCATTTTAGCACTTTTCACATTTTATCACTGATTCACTGGCTATGTTCCTGGTTGGGTTGCAAATTTTTTTTTTTTTTTTTGAGGTGAAGGACTTTGTTTCATTTAACTTTGCATTTCCAGAGCCTGGTATATAGCAGATGCTCAATAAATTATTTTTGAATCAACAAAAAATTATTTTTGAAAAAGTAACTGAATACATTAAAAAAAAAGTTTCTTCACTTTTTTGAGGCTGTGTTGCTTGCTTTGTTCACTCATTCAATTATTTATCCATGCATCCACTTAACAAGCATCCTTTGAACCTGTACTCTATTCAAAGTGTTGTGAGGGTTACAAAGAAAACATGAAAAAGTATCATTTTTTAAGAACCTGTCCCTCCTGACCTCTAATCAAACTGCCTCTTTTTGTGTTGGGGGAGAGTCTGGGAGTAGTTTGCAGAGAATGCTGGAATAAGGAGAAGGCTCTGAGCCTTGCCTGATTTGCTGAAATTTGTGAATTCCCAGAGGATGAAGACGTGGCTTCCACGTGAGTGTTTCTGGGAGGACACTTGGTCTTCTGGGTCCTCCCTGTGTACAGGGGAGCTTAATAGTGGTATTGAGCCATCTTTACCCCTGATGCTTGAGGAGTTCCGAGCTCTGTCTGCTGAAGAGATAGTGGAACAGAGAACCTTCCTTCAGGTGCCAATCCAGGTCAATGATCCTTTGGCATCTGGAAAATCTGATCTATTCTGCCAGAGATTTCTCTGTCTACCTTCATTCTCAAGATGGCTGCCATCCAGGGTAACTCAGCAGCTCAAACATAACCACTAGGGAATGGATAAAAGAAACTAACAATCCACCTAAGGGTTCCCAGCACCTAGGGTGAGGAAAACCAAAAGAACCCACAAAATAAGTGTCTTCCAACAAAATAGAGCTGTTGGCAATGTCTTCTCCTAGATCAGAAGAACCCTCTTAGCTTGTGCAATAAACAGCTTAAAGACCTTTGGTGGAAACAAAGGCTGGAGAGAAGCCTGAAAATATCTCAAATTTCCCCAAGCTGTCTGGAATTTCAGTTAATAAATACTGCTGATCTTTCAGGTTTAGATGAGAACAAAGAATAAATAAAAACTTCCTGAAGTAGATCATCTACGTAGAACTTGAATTTTTCAATCAAATGAGCCAGTTAATATAAATAGTGTTGTCTGCCATCTTAAATGCTTTTTGGAACAGATAAAATAAACAAACAATGTTACTTTAGCACTGACTGAGCTGGACAAAGCCTTGAACATGAACTTGAATAATAACACCATACACAACTGCCCCTCTGCACCACTCAATCACCAATAATAAAACTATAAAAGCACTTAAGTAAACTCCTCCTGCCTCCTGCAATGTAGTTCTTACAAAGGGTAAAGTTTTAATAATAAATTCTGAGTCTGGTCTTTTTTCACAACAGTATATATCTTTTTTAAATCAATTCTGTCTGTAATTTAGTAAAGCTTTTTAATCTGAAGATTTGAGACTTTCTTCTGCTCAGACTTTCTTTTATTATTACTAATTTTCTCTCCTCCATTTGTTCCTTTTTCTTCTTCTAGCCTTCCTGTTACTTGAATGGAAAGCCTCCTGGATCTGTTCTTTCCCATTTTTATTTCATTTGGTATTAACAGAGATTAATTCATCTACTGATTTTTTTGTTTGTTTTCTAATCAGGATTCGTTTTTGTAGATGTAGCAAGTAATTGTGTGTGTGTGTTACTAAAAGGCATTTCAACCACCAAAGAAGGAAATTTGAAAACTAATAATTCATTTTCCTGTAACATTTAATCAATTGAAATTTTATACAAAATAGAATTGGATCAGACAGCATTTGAGATCCTGGTACAAATATTAAAAGTACAAAAGGAATTAAGCAGAAGAATGTTCAAGCAAAGACATAACATTACTAATTAGGCCATTTAAAAAATCAAAACAGAGCTACCAAAAATAATGTATTGCTACTTGACTTATAGAAACATTTCATTCATTTTTCTTATCAGGTTTCTTACATCACTTGTGATTTCACTGGCTTTAGTTTTATAATCTTTGGGACTGAAGACCTAGTGTCTACATTAAGAAACTGACATAATTAGGGACTGCTGATTTCTAAGTCAACCCACCTCTATGGAGAAGAATGCAAAAATGTACTCAAGAACGTCCACCCTGTATTACCCCTACCCACTGGCAAGGGCATTCTGGGAGTCCTGAATAGAAAGCATCTGACCATCTGTATTTTGAGTCACAAACTTCAACTGAACAATCATTGTGTATCAAGAGATATCACCAGAAGTAAAGTCATTTTCACGTGGGCCTTGGGATCCACAGTCTATTCATTTTGGTTCATATTCTCTTTGAATGCTGCCTTGATTCTAGATGTGGAACAGGAAGGGGTGCATAGGAGTGGCATTTAGTCTTCAGGTTTCAGCTGGTTGTGGTTGCCACATTCACATAAAAAAAAAAAAAAAAAAAGATAAGATTAGGGCACTTTACAGAGTTTCTTTCACTGGGCCTGTTAGAAGTCAGCATTGAAACAAAAGTTTTTTTTTTTTTTTTTCTTTAGTGTTATTCAAGCTTAGAAAGAACTGAGAATAAAAACTTCCTGAGGTGGTAAAAATAAGAGAACTAAAGTGTTTATCCCACCCACCTTGACTACATTCTCCAAACTGGTTCTCTCTGAAAATGCTAAGCATCTGTTACTCTTAAGCTTTGCAGAGAAAAAAAAAAAGAGGTAGAAAATGTCAACGGAATAAAGAGGGAGAAACTGGAGGGCAGAAGGAGGCTGATATTTAGCTATTCGTGGAACATCTGTGATAATATGAACCTCTCGATGGATACTCATTCACATTCTTCAGTGTTGCATACTCTGCTTTTTCCTAGTTTTACATATGGTATAAAATCTCACACTGTTGCCCAGGATTCCTATTATTATTATTTTTTTAATTAACTTTTATTGAGCTTCAAGTGAACGTTTACAAATCAAGTCAGACTGTCACATATAAGTTTATATACACCTTACTCCGTTCTCCCACTTGCTCTCCCTCTAATGAGTCAGCCCTTCCAGTCTCTCCTTTCGTGACTATTTTGCCAGCTTCCAACTCTCTCTATCCTCCCATCCCCCCTCCAGACAGGAGATGCCAACACAGTCTCAAGTGTCCACCTGATATCATTACCTCACTCTTCATTAGCATCTCTCTCCTACCCACTGTCCAGTCCCTTTCATGACCGCTGAGTTGTCTTCGGGCATGGTTCCTGTCCTGGGCCAACAGAAGGTTTGGGGACCGTGACTGCCGGGATTCCTCTAGTCTCAGTCAGACCATTAAGTATGGTCTTTTTGTGAGAATTTGGGGTCTGCATCCCACTGATCTCCTGCTCCCTCAGGGGTTCTCTGATGTGCTCCCTGCCAGGGCAGTCATCGGTTGTAGCCGGGCACCATCTAGTTCTTCTGGTCTCAGGATGGGATTCCTATTATTTTTATGAGTAGCTTCTCTATTGCTTCAGAAGAGTGGAAGAGCATTTACCACCTGAATTTTGTCTTTTCTTCATCTAGTTTCTCCACTGGAAAATACCATAACTTCTGATTTCATCAGGCTGGACACATTTCTCAGTCTCTATAAATAGGGAGCTCATCACACAGACATCTAGGCTTGAGGCGTGCAAAACTTTCACTAGTGGAGTCATCCATGTTTAGAAAATGCTGTACTAGTTGCTGAAACCAGTTGCCATTGAGTCAATTCTGACTCATGGCGATCCTATGCATGTCAGAGTAGAACTGTGCTCCATAGGGTTTTCAAAGGCTGAATTTTCAGAAGTAGATCTCCGGGCCTTTCTTCCTAGGCTCTTTTGGGTGGATTTGAACTGCCAAACTTTCAGTTAGTAGCTGAGCACTTAACCGTCTACGTTACCCAGGGGCTGGAGAACACTGTACAGTACCTCCCAATAAACAGAGTCATCATAGCAGTCCCAGTCAGATGGCTGTTCCCAGATGGGTAATCTTAGAATTAAACCTGTGAAGGTGGGAAAGGATAAAAAAGACAAGTTATGACGCTGAAAAAGAAAATATATTTGCATAGTAATTTGAATACTATTATAAACTCATTTTGAGCTTACATGGTTACTTTAGCGCCAGAAGTTTAGAGCATTTTAATTTTTATCACTTGACATGTCTATTAATTATCAGTTACGCTGAGAGCATAACTGGGGTACAGCAAAATGTTTACTTCTAATGCTGACCTGTAATCAGCCCTCCAACAACTGCTGTTCCGATGGAAGAGCCCAGTGCAGCTGCCTGCATGGCCATGGAAGACCTAGGAAGCCAAAGGAAAAGAATCATGTTTTTCCTGGACATCAGCAACCTAATCTCACCTGTTAAGGACATGGACGTCTGTCATCTTCTAGCCAGAGTGCAGCATTACAAAAGTAAACATTCAGTGCAATTTTTCTTCACTCTCCTATTTTTTATTTTCTTTGAAACTTTTGGGCAATGTTAAAAAAAAATTCTTAGAAGCATTTAATCAAGAGCCACCTTTTGATTTATTTTTATGAATGATCAGAAGATCTTCCTTAGAAAGAGTTTAACACTCAGGTTCTGACCCCTTTTCTGATTTATTCAACAAATATTTATTAAGCTCTGTGCCAGCTTCATTTCTAGACACTGAGGACAGAGTAACATTCAAAACAACGTTAGGCTACTATCTTTTCACACCCCATTTCAATAGAGACAATTACTATAATCAATAAGGTCAGAAAAGCTAATCTCTTTATAAGCCTATACAATGGCTTTCTAAACATAATTCATTCCAGCATATATTGCAGGGAAAACTCCTTGAAGATATTAAAGTCAATGTTTATATGTCATCTTAGAAATAGCTATGTTAGAATAAAATTAGTAAAAAGTAGTTCATAATTTTGGGAATGAAAGAATGTGACTAAAAAAAACAATGGAAACATATAAGGATGTTTTGTGAATGACAAATAAACTAGAATGTGGGACTCTCCTTTGATGCTACAACAATGCCTCACTCATAGCAGGCAATTAATAAACAGTTGTTGAATTGAATGAATGAGTCCAGGAAGACAGACAGCTGAAAAATGAGAGTTTTCTTGTATTTCAGCCTCATCATTCAAGGGAGAGAATGCACTAAACTCAGATTACTTTTTTGAATTTGAGGGGTTTCATTTTTTTTTTTTTTTTTCCATTCATTTGACTAACCTGTTGCTGGTGAGTGGATTCTTACTCACAGTGACCCTATAGGACAGTAGAACTGCCCCATGGAGTTCCCAAGGAGCAGCTGATGGATTTGAACTGCCAACATTTAGGAGGCAAGTTCTTAACCACTGTGCCACTAGGGCTCCTTATTTGACTAGTAAGGTTGAATATTTAATTTTATTTATTAATTTGATTTTCTTTTTATGTAAACTGATTATTTGTGTCCTTAGCCCAGTATTTGCCAAGACCTTTACAAGGTGTTAATAAATATTTTTGATAAAAAGTGTTCCATGATAAAATAGGTTTGTAAAATACTGGGTTAAACAAAGTTGTTTACAGCATTATTATAGTTAAAAAAAAATATTGTAGTTAAGCTGCCATAATTTACAAAATTTCCAAAAATATCCTTCAAGAATATTAACTTCCCATTGTTCTATGCTTATCAAGAAATCAGATTTGCATTTCCATAATCTGAATTGACTTATGTCAATAAATAGTCTTGACTCTTGGACAAGATGTTCTATCTGGTGTCAGACACGTGTGAGCATTATCCACATGAATGAGCATTCCAAGGTTTGCTTGACTCCCGTGAGTAGATTGAGAATGTGTTGCTAAAATTGCACACCCAGGAACTGGATCTCAACTGTGGAACTACCCAAAGTCTGCCCAACCAATGAGACCCAGTCTATGAGAGCCTGACAGATGTGTTTTATTACAATTACGAAACTGGTGTAGGTATGATGCTCAAGAATTCCTCCATTCACTTAAAAAAATGTTTGTGTCGTGTATGCACATGATAATATTTATTATCTGTTTAAAAAAAATGTACCTTAGATGAAGGTTTACAGAACAAACTAGCTGCTCATTAAATGGTTAGTATACATATTGTTTTATGACATTGGTTAACAACCCCATGATATGTCAATACTCTCCCTTCTCGACCTTGGGTTTCCTATTACCAGCTTTCCTGTCCCCTCCTGCCTTCTAGTCCTTGCCGCTGGGCCGGTGTGCCTCTTTAGTCTCATTTTGTTTTATGGCCTATCTAATCTTTGGCTGAAGGGTGAACCTCGGAAGTAACTTCATTACTGAGCTAAAAGGGTGTCCAGGGGCCATAATCTTGGGATTTCTTCAGTCTCTGTCAGGCCAGCGAGTCTGGTCTTTTTTTTTTTTTTGAGTTAGAATTTTGTTCTACATTTTCTCTAGCTTTATCCGGGGCCCTCAATTGTGATCCCTGTCAGAGCAGTCAGTGGTGGTAGCTGGGCACCATCTAGTTATACTAGACTCAGTCCGGTGGAGGCCATGGTAGCTGTGGTCCATTAGTCCTTTGGACTAATCTTTCCCTTGTATCTTTAGTTCTCTTCATTCTCCCTTGCTCACGAAAGGGTGAGACCAGTGGAGTATCTTAGATGGCCGCTCACAGGCTTTTAAGACCCAAGATGCTACTTACCAAAGTAGAATATAGGACATTTTCTTTATAAACTATGCTATGCCAATTGAGCTAGTTGTTCCCCATGCACATAATAACATTTAGGAGCTGAGCTTAATGATAAATGCTTTCATGTGCTTGGTTTACATTAAAATCCTTATAGCATTTGGTCTCAACAACCTGTTAGGTGCTAGAGAGAACCAAAAGAAAGTGTGGATATTTTTGGTGGGATTGTCCTCCAAATTTACAAAAAGGTTAGACAAAGAAAATACAAAGAAGAAATGGGCCAATGATACACATGGAAGAGGAAGCAAATTTTCTATTTGGTAGAAAATATGATTAAGTTTTTCTAATATTTTCCACTACTGAACTCAACTGGATTTAACTAATCAAGTGGTCACCCTGAGACATTTTCACACATTCACCTTTTCTTCGTGCTTTTAATTTGCTTTAAAAATTGAGTGGATTCCTGTGTAACCTGGACTTTGTGATCTTTCTAGCTCTTCGTATGGATGAACTTCTTGTCAAATTGTTCATACCTTATTGAGTAAAAGGAACAACTGATCACTTCCATTCTCCTGGGCTTGGCTGATAGCTTTTCTTATTTTGATCATTGAACTAAACACTTTTGCCCCCATTGGGAAGCATCCAGATCTGTTAGAACTAGAAAGGATCTTAGAGAATAGTCCCATTCATCCATTTTACAGAAGAGGTAACTGCGTGAACAGAGAATTGAGTTACTTGTCAAAGTCCACTGAAATAGTGGCAGAGTTGAGACCATATGCCAGTCTTCTCAATTCCCTAGAACCAACTGCTTTCCACATTATATTACATTATCTCATTCTTCTTTGCTGTGGGTTGGATAGAAATGACCATTTACCTCGTTCAGATATGCCCACTCCTCCATTTTTGTAAGACTAAGTAAAAGTGCAAGCTGACTCTGATCTGATTATGCTAGTCAAATTGCCCTGTCTATTTGGAAACGGGAGCCAATTTCCATTCACCAATTTCTAAGGAAAATAAATTGAAATTATCACTGTAAATTTAAAAAGTAAGGTAATAAGTTCAGTTAATGTACCTCTTCCAATTCATCCATTCTCTCAGTTGTATCTGGCTGGCTACAATAGAGACAATGCTTATGAACAGTGGCCTGGACTGCTAAAAAGAAAGCTCTTCCATCACTGGATGTCTCAAAGAGTGAGAAAAACACCACTGGAACTCCAGGTCAGGAAAGCCATTGTTTCACTCACGTGTCAGACACTCCCATGGCTATCGCCACAATGCTTGCGAGGCCTCCTACTATGCCAGGTAAGCCATGCAGGTTATGGACCCCACATGTGTCTTGAATCCTCAGTGTAGTAGCAAAAAATGGCTAAAATTGTAACAAGAAGAGGGGTTATTATTTTGAAAGGTGTACAGGGCTCCATAATTGAAAGTAAAATGGGAGTGCAGGAAGAATATTACCTACAGCTCAGTTCTCCCATCCTTATCTTAAACCTGCTTAAGTCAAAGAATCTAAATACACTGGTAGCAAAACTGCCCAGTGGTCTTTAGTAGATGGGTTTGAAGGTGAATGATTTCAAGTACTACTTTTTCCTCACCTACTGATGACATCTTAAAAAACCAAAAACCATACTCACTGCCGTCAAGTCGATTCTAACTCGTCACCCTAAACGACAGGGTAGAACTGCCACTTAGAGTTTCCAAGAAGCGCCTGGTGGATTTGAACTGCCGACCTTTTGGTTAGCAGCCAAACTCTTAACCACTACACCGACAGGATTTCCAATGACATCTTAAACTCCTTTAAATGAGCACTGAGTCCTTAATTATACAAAACAAACCAATAAAAAACAACAAACTTCAGTGAAACTGCTCCTTAAGAAAATTAGAGAAGTACTTAACATTCAGTTCATACTTTTGTAAATAACTGATATCAGATTTTTTCCTGGGCACAGAGAAACTCAGGAAAGAATAGAAACCACTGGACCACTGAAATGTGACTAGTATTTCAGAAAGGAAGGTGAATGACTCCCAAACAGTGGGAGGTTCTTACAAAAGGATATTTCACAGCTTTACACTGCTAGTGGGGAGTAAGAAGATGGTGGTGGGGAGATTCAAAGTTTGACTTGGAGGGTCTTCAATACTTACAGTCAGCAACTTAAACCCGATCACGGAGATAATTCCTGCAATGCTACCAATGACCATTGAACCATATGGGTTAATGTTCATGTCTGCACAAGCACCCACAGCTACTCCTCCAGCAAGGGTTGCATTCTGAATGTGAACCTGTGTTGAGGTCAGAAACATGGATGAGATGAGGTGAAGGAGGTGGGCAGGGTACAGAAGGAGCAGATCAGAGGAATCCAGAGTCCAAGAGATCTCAAGGCATGGTCTCAATTGAAAGAGCTACTGTTTTTTTTTTTTTTTTTTAAAGGGAGTTCTTTGTATTTATGGAAGGTCTTTCTTTCAAACAGTTGACATTTTGATATCTTTCTTCCAGGATTCTTTGACAGTGGGTGAGTAATCAGTCTAATGAGACCACTGGTGGAAGGGATACGAGGAAATCAAAAGACGAAGTTACTGTGTGAGGGTGGGGTGCATATAGAGCAAATATTCTAGCAGTGTTTCCCCTATTTATGCAGCTCTGGGGAGGCATTTGTGGTTATCATGAACAAAAAGGAGCCTATGACTGCTATATGCCCTGTAGAGTCAATGAGAGTCCAATATTCTAAGAGGGAATGTAGACACTTTGAAATGCTACAATTTACATAAGAAAGACAGCTTCTTTCTCAGGTGTTCCTGTACTGAGGAAAGGGGAACCGATATCCATTCACCTGATTTCCTTAGTAAAATCATATTCTGGCTGTTTTGCCTGAAGAAGGAAGTTTTTCAGCACTTTTAACAGAGAACCACTGAGCTGTGTGTATATGATTTTTTTTTTTCATTTTTTTCATTTGTCTCCCTTGAGACAGTCTGTAGAGAACTGAAATACATGTCTTTAACCAAGCTTAAAAAATAAATGACAATACTCTTTTTCTCCCCCAGGCTAGAAACGGAGGGTGACGATCTGAGAATGATTGCACCTTCACTGCCATTTCTCTAGCTTCCAGATATGAACTTCAAAACACCAACTTTGGAGAGATTTTTTTTTTTTAACTTTTTATTTTGAAGTAGTTTTAGACTTACATAAAAGTTACAGAAATACTAGAAAATTTTCATATATCCCCCACTCAGTTTTCCTCAATGTTAACATCTTACATAACCATAAAGTAAAAAAAAAAAAACCATAGGACTGGGAAATTCGCATTGGTACAATACTATTAAGTAAAGACCTGATTGGAATTTTCCCACTAATATGCTTTTACTGTTCCAGGATCCTCTCCAGGATCTCAATTGCACTTAGTTGTTATTCCTTTAGGAGAAATATTTGCAGTGGAGAGAACAGAGTCAATTTCTCCCATCCTACTCTTCTCTTGTTTCTTAGGGAAGATTTTCTAAGAACTTGGAGGCAGTTAGCTTTATCATTAAAGAAATATTCCTCAAATTAAAATTTTTTTTTTACATATCTATATTCCCTAATGGAATGTTAATTACTTGAGAACACTTTGTAATTTGCCAGAGTGTAAATTTCACGAATAAATGAATGAATATATAATTTTTTTTTTTAATTTCAAAATATTTCTTCAAGGTATGCTGTGTTCTGATTTATCCTGATATCTCAGTAATGGTGCAGGCATAACTGACTCCTCTGATGATGTTAGCATTGCTAAGTGAAATTTTCCTAGGAGTTAATACGGCACTTACCATATTGAGCTTGCCTCTATTCTCAGCAAGACTGGAGGAGGCATAGGATGTGAGCACACAGGCAGCCAGAGAGAAGTAGGTGTTTACCATGGCTCTGTACTGCTTTTGTCCAGTATCAGCAAGAGCAGAATTAAAGCTGGGCCAAAAGATCCATAGGAAAAGAGTCCCTGCAGTAAACCACAAAAAGGATATTAGCTCTGAATATGAAAGGCAGTCCAATGGATGCAGTTTGCCTCAGGCTCTGCAGATGTCTCTACTTTTAAGACTTAATTATCTACTAGTTAAACCTGGTGGCATAGTGGTTCAGTATTATGGCTGCTAACCAAAAGGTTGGCAGTTTGAATCTACCAGGTGCTTCTTGGAAACTCTATGGGACAGTTTTACTCTGTCCTATGGGATCACTATGAGTTGGAAATGACTTGATGGAAACAGTTTTTTTTTTTTTTTAATCTAATAGTTGGGGGCAGTCCGTGGTGGTTCATGGGTAGAATTCTTGCCTTCATGCCAGGGACCTGGGTTGAATTCCTAGTTAGAGCATCTCAAGCACAGCTACCACCCACCCGTCAGTGGAGTCTTGTGTGTTGCTAGAATGCTGAATAGCTTTCAGCAAAGACAGACTAGGAGGAAAGACCTGACAATTTACCACTGTAAAATCAATCAATGAAGCTCTGTGGATCATGACAGCCTGATCCCATTGTACATGGGGTTGCCATGAGTTGGTGGCTGACTCCGTGACAGCTAACAACAACACCTAAGGGAAAAGGAGGAACGGAGAGCCAACTTAAGCAAAAGTACTCTTCGAGGATGTTCTCCTGGCACATCTTCACACCTATGATGGAGTTAACCTTCCCTTGGGTCTAACCGGAAACCCTTGTGGCGTAGTGGTTAAGTGCTATGGCTGCTAAGCAAAAGGTTGGCAGTTTGAATCCTCCAGTTGCTCCTTGGAAACCCTTTGGGGCAGTTCTACTCTGTCTTATAGGGTCGCTATGAGTCGGAATCGACTCGACGGCACTGGGTTTAGTTTGGTTTAGTTTGTTTTTTTGGGTCTAACCAAATAGACAAGAATCAGGCAAGTTCATTTCTACTCACCAATCATTGCAAACAAGTCTGAGTGGTACTCAGATTCTTTGTTGTGATGTTTCCATGTCAGATCAGAATGATATAAGATGCCTGCTACAGCCAAGCCAAAGTAGGCCCCAAAGGCATGGATGGTCATTGATGCCCCAATATCAGAGGCCTAGGGAGCAAAACAACATTCATGTAAATAGAGGTGAAACTGAGTCTCACTGCAGGAGGACAGTCCATGAAAGAACTGCTTCATTGGTTGCAAACTTTAAGAGAGACAGAGAAAGAGAGAGGGGGATAAAAGAGGCCAGTGAAAGAAAAATAATAGGCTTTGGAGTACACATAACTGGCTTAAAATCTTAGTTCTGGTACTTCCTTGTGATGTGAATTTGGACAAGTTACTAAATTTCTCTCGATCTCAAGTTCTGTAGAAATGGGGAAATATTACACATCTAACATAGTTGTGGAAACCCTGGTGGCGTAGTGATTTAGTGGTGTGGCTGCTAACCAAAAGGTTGGCAGTTCAAATCCACCAGGCACTCCTAGGAAACCCTATGGGGCAGTTCTGTTATGTTCTAGAGGGTCTCTGTGAGTTAGAATTGACTCAGTGGCAACGGTAGTAAGTAACATAGTTGTGATCAGACTTAGATGAGACCGTGTTCGTAAAATGTTAAGGTCCTTGGTGGGCAAGTAATATATTTTAGGTTACTTCTCGAAATTAGGGAAATTCTAAGCAAAAATATTATGTACTGTGCTTTAATACTGTACTTGATACTTAATAAAGATGATTTGCATTCACTTGACATAGACTGGTTAAAGCTCACTTAAATGCAATTCAAAGAGTTAAAGTGTCAAAAAGCCAGTTTTTTCCCATTTCTTTTTCCTCTTTGCTGTATAATGTCAAGAAAACCAGTTGATGCCCAGAATTCATTTAAAGAAAGATATTTAAGTTCTCTCTTTAAGACATGGGATGGATTCGGCCCAGTTTTCTACTTCTACAGGACTGTTTTGTACCTTGTTCTTAGTAAAACAGGGAAATGATACAAATTTGAGGCTTTCAAATTGGTTCAAATTGGAGTAAAATGAGTCTCCTGATTTTTTTTTTATTTTATGACTAGAAATGGACAGAGATACTACCCTTGAAGATCCATACTCTATTGGAAAGATACCAAGTACCATTTCAGGAAATGAGACTCCTTCCAGCAAACTTTAGCCTCCCAGCCATGATTAGCCCCTTCACAGTTTGGAGAACCTTGCTTTGTTTCACCATGAGAGGTGATTTCAAGAGGGTTGGAGGTAGGAATTAGTCATGCTTGAACTTTACAAATAGTCTGTGTATTTGTGCCTCCCTTTAAATGCTCACGTATTTGTAGGCAAAAGAACCTGCTCTGTTTCTTCATCTGGAACCACCAAATTAGTCTTTATTCAGCTGACACACATAGGCTACAGGATCTTTGTTTATCTGGCCTACTTACTTGGTGGCTCCATCTTGTACTAGTCAACTCCTCTCTCCTTGCTCAAGCCATTTAGTTCGTCATTACCAATCCAAAACTCTGTACTTGCCGTTACATTAACTTTAAGTGTTTTCTACCCATTTTTATTTGATAAACTCTGACACACCTTTGTACATATGTCAGAGATACAAAGATATATACATACCTTTGTATATATGTCAGAGTTTATCAAATAAAAATGGGTAGAAAAGCACTTTAAGTTAATGTAACAGCAAGTACAGAGTTTTGGATTGGTAATGACAAACTAAATGGCTTTGGTCCAGGTCAGAGAGGCCCTTCCTGAATCCACCACTGAAATTAGGTCTTCCAGTTATACTCTCTTGTAAGTTCTTGTACTTATTTTTCATAGCATGTGTTACAATTTGTAATAGTAATTACATTTGCTTTTGTGTGATTGTTTATTTGATGTCTGTCTCTTCCACTAGGCTGTAAGCTCTATAAAGATAGACACCAAAACTATTTGGTTCATTACTGGATCATCTAGAAAGTTGTCAAAAGTATTTGCTGTTGAACTAAATGTTCGATAGAGGTATAAGCAAATCCTAGAGAATGGACAGAAGTGTTCTATTCATTGTCCTTGGGGGAATCAGTGGGATTTTCATGGAGGAGAAGAAATTTGACATGGGCTTTAACAAAAGCCCTACTACATCCCTAGTAGTTAAATTATAAAGAGGTAAGGATCATTGGTAGGCAACATAGCATAGTGAAAAGAGTTGTAGAGCCAGAAAAATCTAGATTTAATCCAGATTCAGCAAAATTTGTGATCAACAGTTTCATTGTGTATAAATGGTAACAACAATAAAACCTACGTTATACTGTTGTTGCGAAGATGAAATAAGGTAATGTTTGTAAAACCCCTGGTAAACAATTGGCACTTAATAAATGATGGCTAATTCTTACTATTTGCTGAGGAGTCACTTTCACCAAATTTTAAGTTCTGGTGTCATACAAGGGTTTATCCTTGCATAGAGTAGACACTTACTATATGTTGTGGCCTGAACTGATGCCCAAACCCAGGGAAGTATAAACCCTCTAACCCTTACCTTGAATATCTCACCAACAAGATATTCATTGCTAGCAAAGACGGTAATTTCTAAAATCGTCATGATCAGCATTTGGATTGGACTTGTTTTTCCCAGGACAGCTCCAAAAGAAATCAAAACTGTAGCTGTGCTGAGGTCTGCATTTATCACGCTGAGGGAAAAAGAAAGACTAAAATGAAGAACAGTGCATAGCCAAAGTCAAATTATAAGCTGCAGTGAACCATTAGCCAGTTGATGTAGAGTTGATTCTGACTCATGGAGACCCCAGGATGTAAGAATGGAACTGTGCTCCATTGAGTTTTCAATAGCTGACTTTTCACAAGTAAATCTCCTGAACTCTGTGTGGACTTGAACTTCTAACCTCCTGATTAGCAGCCAAGTGCTTGAACTGTTCGCACTACCCGGGGACTCTATACTGAACTATAGCATCATCTTACCCAGATTGCAAGGCCCTTTGCTCCATCAACGTCCCATCAGGTACTTTGCCGAGGTCCACTCTTATTCCCCCTGAACTTCCTCACTCCTCCTCTCTTCCCCTCACCATATACAGTTTCATTGTTCTAAACATTTCCTTTATTTTTACTTCCCTGTCCTTATCTTTTTATTTTAGGGTTTTACTTTATTTTTGTTGCTCTGATAAATGAATTAGTTCCCAGAATAATGGTTTACTGTTGCACAACAACAAGAACATGTGTTTATATTTAAAATACAATCTTAGAAAAAAAACAAATGGGAGATTTTTATCTCCCTGTAGCTAAGAAGGAAGAAATAATAATTTTATGAAGGGGATTTCTTGTACCCTTGAAGTCGAACCAGAAAGGTCACGGATATGAATGTATGATTTAGCTCAGTAGAGCAAGGAATTGATTTGGACCCCTTGATTCCAAGCATCTTCTGTTACCAAAGAGAGACAATTTTCCAGCCAGTTCAGAGCCTGAATAACAAGGGACTAAGCAGGGCCACAATTGCTCCGAAAGTACGGTGGCTGAAAAATAAGGGATGCTCACTTTTTGATGCTAATGTCAAATTTCCGTCCACCGCTATGTAGGAGCCCCTGTATAAGTGTAGCCCATTGGAGGCCCAGAGCAGCAATAAAAAAGCTGAAGCCCACACTGCTGAAGCTATATTTCTTCAGGAAAGTCATGAGGAAGCCAAACCCAACGAATATCATAACATGCACATCTTGGAAAACTGGAAAAGAACAGAGGAAAAAAATCCATGTTAGAGGATAAACACTAAGAAGGTGTTTTGTTATTGTTGTTAGCCACTGTCCAGTCGGCCCCAGAATCATGGTGACCCCATGCACAATGGAATGAAATTCTGCCTGGTCCTGTGCCAACCCTGTGATCAGTTGGTTGCAGATCAGACCATTGTGATCCATGGGTTTTCATTGGTTGCTTTTTGAAAGTATGTCACTGGGCTTTTCTTTGCAGTCCATCTTAGTATGGAAGTTGAAACTTACTCAGCATCATAGCAACACACAAGCCTCCACTAACAGACGGGTGGTGGCTGTGCCCAAGGTGCATTGGCTGGGAATCAAACTCAGGTCTCCCACAAGGAAGGTGAGAACCCTACCACTGAACCACCACAGCCCCTTAAGAAGGTATTCCATCACATTCTAGCCCATTTAGTAAATGCTACTACCTTTGCATAAAACACTGCAAAAGGAGAGCATTAACTGAGAGGCAAAAGGCTGGTCTCTAGTGTCAGCTTGGCTACTTACCAGCCATGAGATCTTGGAAATGTTATCTAGTATTTGAGCCTTTTCCTGATACGCTATGCACTATCATACAGTGTGCCTTTGATCTTCTCCATGAAGAAGTTTTCATTACTTTCCATCCAAGAATATCTTTGTAAAGCATAGTTCAAGTACCACCTTCTGTTGCAGACTTTCCTAATACTCCCAGAGAAAATTAATATTCTTGTTTTTCACACAAACTTTCTGTATATATGTCAGCTTTAGTATTTGACACATTGTATTTGCATTTATTTAGTGTGTATCACACTGTAAAGGTTTTTTTTTTTTTTTAATAATTGATGAGGTGTCCATCTCCTGCACAAGATTTTAAGTTTTCTAATTGAAGGGACTAGATCATACTTACTCTTAACTCACTAGAATTTTCCATAATGGCCTGCATATTGAAGGAGAGGCAGCAAGTGTTTCATGGAGGAATGAATAGATGAATGACCTAAGGTCTCCATCTGCAAAATGTGGATAGTAAATAATACCAGTCCTGGAAACCTAACCAGATCATTATTCGAGGCAAATGGGATAATGTCTTTGTTAGCTCTTTGTAAACCATGAAGCACCAAACAAACATAAGGAAGGTAGTTTTCTTATTGAGGAAAGAACATTAGAGTTGGTATCAGAAGGCTTGGGTTCAAATGCCCCAGTTCCAATACATAATTGTGTGACCTTGGGCAAGTCACTTGTTCTCTGTTTTAGTGTTCTCACCTGCAAGATTAAAAAGATCCTATTTCACAAGTTAACTCTGAGTGAGATCACCTGTGTGGAAGGATTTGTATGCAGTAAAGCACTATACACATAAAACATATAATCAAATATAAGATAGAGGAAACACAGGCTCTTCCCTTAGGAAGCTTATGGCTTAGCTGGTAAGACATATTTAGCTAAACCATATAAAATTACTGATTTTTCAAGTTGAAAATGTTTGGCTATTGGCTATTTCATATGATTCATCCTCATAGATACACAAAGCAAATGGAGGCTTGATTGGGAATAGATACAAAACCAGAGAGAGAAAATAAAACCTCAAGTGTTGAATTAGCATTAACCATAGTGGTCAGAGGTTCAATGAAACAGATAGTGGGGAGGACAGGCCTGGAAAAATACCCCAGAGGAAACTGACATTAGAGAGGCCAATTAATTTATCTAAAAGATGGAGTCAGGGTTTTAATGCAGGCCTGACTCCATTGACTTTTCCATTTATTGAGCACTGTGAGAATAAAAGGAATCCCTGGTGGCCATAGTGGTTAAGTGCTATGGCTGCACCAAGAGGTCGGCAGTTCGAATCCCCCAGGTGCTCCTTGGAAACTCTATGGGACTGTTCTACTCTGTCCTATAGGGTTGCTATGAGTCAGAATCGACTTGATGGCAGTAGGTTTGATTTGAGGTTGGGTGGGAATATAAAAGGGAAGTGCTGGTAGCACAACAGGTAAGACCTTGGCTGCTAATCAAAAAGTTGGTAGTTCGAATCCACCAGCTGCTCCTTGGAAACTGTATGGGGCAGTTTTACTCTGTCCTATAGGGTCTCTATGTGTCGAAATCAACTTGACAGCAATGGTTTGGGAATATAAAGGAGCCCTGAAAGTGCAGTGGTTAAGTGCTCAGCTGCTAATCGAAAGGCTGAGAGTTCGAACCCATCAGCCGCACCATGGGAGAAAGATGTGGCAGTTTGCTTCCTTAAAGATTTACAGCCTTGGAAACCCTATGAGGGCAGTTCTACTCCATCCTATAGGGTCACTATGAGTTGGAATGGACTTGACGGGTACAGGATTTTTTTACAGGTGGTGATATAAAAATAAATGAGGTAGAGTTCCGGAGTTCCGGCATGCAGAGACATTTTACTATCCCTTAGATCCTCTCTGCCTCTGTTCTGCCATCAACCTTAGGTGGCAGTGCGTTTGAGGGTGGGGGATTATGGCACCCCACTCAGGCTTGCCTACTTTAGCAAGCACTCTGATGTACTGCCCAGATCCCTCCTTCAGATTAAAGGACTCATTCCTCCCATCTACCCCTGTTGCTAGAGAAGCTGCTGGGTGACAGTCCTCAGCTGTCAGTCTTCTCTGGGAATTGCTCTTGTGCTGCTCCAGGTCACAACCTTTCCCCATGGTAGTCCGCATTTAATGACTGATCCCTCATTTCAGGAAAGGACACCCTGAAGGGCCATCTCAGCTTCAGAGCTCCCTGTGGGGTCAGCTAGCTGATGCCTTCCTCCTCTGACCAGTCTCCCCCCTCCCCCCAAATGTTGATCCTGAGAGTGCTGAGGAGCCCAACCTGCAACGCCTTCCCTATGTGCTTCACCTGCCTCAACAAACCTTCACTGATTTTCTTCCTGATACAACTTACATTTTTTCAAACTTTGCTGCTACTGTAATTAAATCCAGTAAACTAATCTGTGGCAGTCATCACATTCAGATGAAGAAGCTGGCTTGCCAAAGGTGCCAAAGATTTGAAAAGGGCCCCTTGGAGAATATGGATGGCTATTTGAAAAGGGTCCTTTGGAGGCATGGGGTCTTGTCTCATGGTATTAGTCTGATGATAAATAACGGGACATACAAGTATGGCGGGTGTAATAGATTGAGTCAGAAATGTCCTTTGGTGATCTAGAAGCCAGTCTAACATTTGTATAAGTTTAGCAAATATAAGAATGAAGAACATAAGAAAACTAGACCGAACTCTTCATGATTCAGGCACACATTATAGACTTGTTAATTCTTTTGACCCCATTTATACACTGGGTCTTTTGGACACGTTACTGTTCATCAGAAGCTCCTCCTAAGAGGGGCTGTATGGAGGGTAAGAAAGGAAACAGCTGATGTCTGAAAATCAGCCCTGATAGCAGCTCTGAGGGAAGTCTTGAAGAGGAGAAGTCTGCACCATCTCCATTTTTGTGAAGTTACAGACTGGCAGCAAGTCTCACCTATGCTAGTGTTCTGGATGTCCCATACCAACCCAGGGACCTGCAAAATTGGTGTTTTATTTGACCTGCTGATAGGAGATCAGCAACACTAACCACGAACCTTAACTCATTTGTTTCTGCTTTGGGTTTTGAAATACAAGTGACAATATATCTTCATTTTTCTTTTTAAATTATTTTGCCACCATATAATTTCAACATGTAAACACTTGATTTAGATCATAGACTAAATTGAAGGAAATTTTAGAGAATATGATGGCTGTTATTGGTTAGATGAGGGGTGCAAATGTGCTTGGCTGTTAACCAAAAGGTTAGAGGTTTGAGCCCACCCAGAGGCCCATGGGAGAAAGGCCTGGTGATCCGCTTCTGAAACTCAGTAACTGAAAACCCTATGGAGTACAGTTCTTTTACTCTGACATACATGGAATCTCCACGAGTCGATTTCGACTTGCAGGTAATTGGCTAACTGGTTAATGATTTTTCAGAGCATCCTGGGACTAAATTTTCTCCTCTTTAAAGGAAGATTTGGATTAGAAACAGTGTAAAATGTCTTCTCATTCTATAGTTTGTTTTGTTTATTGTATTTTATTTTGTTTTTATACTTAGGCCCTAAGAACCAAAGAAGTTAAGGGATTTGTGTATAGTCACAAAGCTAGAATAAAAATAAGAATGCAGTTTTACTAGACTTCACTGTTTTTTCTTTTTATCCCATCCTGTCTTTTCCTAAACATTATTTTGTTTTTTTCTTAAAGTACTGTTGTTTCTCCTATTATCAACTAAATTGAAAGTGGGGAGCGGGTTTGTTTTTTTTTTTATATGGTGGAAAAAATTTCATTTTTTAACCGTGCCCCAGTATTTTTTTTCTCTGATCTAATTTCAGTTATTGCTTTTTACCACAAGGGGGGATAATACCTCTATGATTCCAGTTGCTAAGGAGAGCTTACAAAGCTGTGAATGCTGTTGACAAATATTGATTCTGTATAAAAGACATGGATAAAAGATTTATAGACCACTAGGATTATGCATTATCTTTCCATTCCGAGCTAAGAATTTGTGGGTGGGGGGCCAGGGAAGGGACCACACATTTGGTTTTGTGGTACAAGGCTCTGCTATTAAAAGGTTAAAGTACCATTTTTCAGAGGAAAAAGGGATTTTTTTTTTTAGTAGTTTGAACTTTGGGGAGTTCATCCAATAGGTTTTGAGAATCAGGGAATTCCAACGAGGGTTAGTTTTGCCCTTAGGAGAACACTTGGCAATGTCTGCAGCCATTTTTGCTTGGTGGGTGGGGCTCCTGGGAGTCCAGGGATGCTGCTGAACGTCCACAATACGCAGGACACCCCCTCAACAAAGGATATTCTGGTTCCAAATGCTAATAGTGCTGCTGTTGAGGGAAAAAAAAAAAAAAATTTTTTTTTTTTTTTTTTTTGGCCTAAATCGGATTGTGCCTTTAAGGATTCAGAGCGCTATAAAACTTTCCTTTAAACATTTTAGACCAAAGAGAAAACACTAGCCTGATATAAATAGATTTTCTGCTTAATGGAGCAAATTTTGCACTCTGTTTTGAACCAAGACTGAAGGGGAAGGGAACCAGGTTTCCATTTTTCCCTGCTTCCTTCTCCTCTTCCTTGCTACCCCCTAAGATCATAAAAAAAAAAAGTACACAGTATTTTTATTTCAAGCATTTTCCTGAAAATTGCTAACAGAAAGTGAATAAACCCTTTGCCGTCAAGTTGATTCTAACTCATAGCGACCCTATAGGACAGAGTAGAACAGCCCCATAGGGTTTTCAAGGAGCACCTGGTGGATCCGACCTCTTGGTTAGCAGTGGTAGCTCTTAACCACTACACCACCAGGATTTCCGAAAATGAATGGGGGTACCGAAAAATATAAAAATGAAAATACTCAAGATATTGGAATCCTACAGTGTTCTTACAATTCCGGTCTCCTGGCTGAAGTGTTTGTGCCCTTCACATTTTAGGAAAGCATTGCACTGATCAAGAACCCCGGAAACTATTGCCCTGAGGTAATCTTTAAGCCTTAAACCGAAAATATCACCTGAAATCTTCTTAAAACCAAACAATAGTTTAGCTTGACAAGTAAAAAACGTCTGCCTTGAGCATTTTGCTCTTTTAAGAGCTATCTATGTGGGATCAAATTGACAACAGCAACTTAAAAGATTAGATAGGAACCTTAGGGGGCAGAGAGTTTATGTTAGCGGTGAAGGAATGACTCCGAAAAGGAGGGTAAAAATAGATGCACAACTCGAAGAATGTAATCAAAGTCACTGAAATGTACATGCAGAAACTTGAATTGGTGTATTTTTTTGGTGTATATTCTCAACAACAAAAAATAAGTTATTTAAAAAAAGAACACTGCTTTAGCTTTATGATAATTAGTAATTCATGTTTTGTTTGAGTTCTGTATTAGTTGTATGCTCCTGGATAACAGACCAATCTGAGCCTCAGTTTCCTTATTTATAAAATAGGAATAATCTCATTCTATAAGGCTCCATTAGGGCAAGCCTTTGTTTTATTTACCTTGTAATGTACCCAGACCTGGTGGCGTAGTGTTTAAGAGCTACGTCTGCTAATTAAAAGGTTGGCAGTTCGAATCCACCAGGAGTTCCTTGGAAACTCTATGGGGAAGTTATACTCTGACCCATAAGGTCACTATGAGTTGGAATCCACTTGACGGCAATGGGTTTGGTTTTGGTTTAATGTACCCAGTACCTGGAATATAAAAAACAAACCAAACCTGTTTGCCGTCGAGTGGATTCCAACTCATAGCGACCCTATAGGACAGGGTAGAACTGCCCCACAGGGTTTCCAAAGCTGTAAATCTTTATGGCAGCGGACTACCATATATGTCTCTCTCCCTCACCTGGGACATAAAAAAAAAAAAAAATCCTAGTGCGTGTATAACACTCAATTATCTTTTATGTTTTAGTATTGGTATGTATTAAGAAGGCTATCACATTTAGGATCAATCTTAAGGAATGTCACAGTTTTTAGCATTTTCAAAATAGCCAAACCTGCCTCTTTGCTTATTTGATGACCCTCACGTAAAACTTCTTTTGTTAGTTTTGTAAGGGAATGTATCACCTATATATATATTTCACTATATAAATCCAAATCAGTCTTGGTTGAATCGATTCTGACTCATAGTGACCCTATAGGACAGAGTAGAACTGCCCCATAGGCTTTCCAAGGAGCACCTGGTGGATTCAAACCGCCAACCTTTTGGTTACCAGCTGTAACTCTTAACCACGTTGCCACCAGGGCTCCACTATATATATATACATAGTCCACAGTGCCTTGGCTTGGGATGATTGGCTTATCATTTGCTTTAAACTCTAAAATTTGTTCAGAGGACAAGGAATTACAATCACTCATCTTATTTTCACTGAGTAAACTCATTTTCCCACAAACAATATATTCTTGTCCTATCAAAGTTGACTGATGTTAGTGGGGGTCAAATTTTTTTTGGACGAATCTGTTGGAGACTATGGGTCCATGTAGACAGGTGTTGCCTAAATTCCTACCTGATAAACTATGCTGCCCAGATAATGTACCGGTTAAAGCACAGATTTTGGAGGCAGATAAACTGAGAATCCCACAGAGCTCTTTCAGTTACTAAACATTTGACCTTAAGCTCCCTAAACCCCAGTTTCATCACTGGTGTTTCTTCTTCACATCTGTATTCAGAGTTGCTCTGAGGATGAGAAAATAAATTCAAATTGAGTTAGCACAGTGCCTGGAATGAACAAAGCATTCATTAATAGTAGCTTTTATTATGATTTAAAATTTGTGCTAAATCTGCTTCTAAGAAAGGATTTGGATTTGAAATTGGGAACCAGAACCTTCCAGGATACAATTATCATCATCATCATCCCTTTCGTCAGTATACAGAAAAAAAAAAAAAAAACCCAGAGTTGATTTTTACTCATAGCAACCCTATAGGGCAGAATAGAACTGCCCCATAGGGTTTACAAGCTGGTGGATTCCAACTGCCCACCTTTTGGTTGGCAGCTGAGCTCTTAACCACTGCGCCAACAGGGCTTCTTCACTAGTATAGTAAAAAAAACCCATTGGCATCGATTCCAACTTACAGAGACTGAGGTCTTATGAGTTCGATGATGAGTAACACTGTGGATGCTTCTCTTATTACATTTCATTCGGCTTCTGTGTTTGTATGCTTACTCTGTGTGCTTGCTTATTATTTATTCAAAAAGACTGCACACTTTGAGCGAACACTGCCAGTCAGTCAGGGTCTCTTTCAGGAGAAAGTGAATGCAGTTCTAAAGGTAAAAATGATAGGGTGGCTGGTCCTTTGTTTACATGTGTACCAGTTAGGTCTTAGAATAAAGGCATGGTGCTTGTTTTATCTTTGAATAAGTTTGATGTAGCACATGTTTGGTACTTAGCAAAAATGTTGATTAAACAAACAAATGGATGAAATAAGTGAAATGTGCAAAATCATGCAGGGTTGAACTTGAATAGATTCAAGTGAGCATTAACTTTGAAATTAGCATACATATTTAATCGAAGATGCTCTTGGACATCTAGTGAAGAGAACTAGACTTGGAGTCTGAGTCTCTGAGTTATGATGTTAACCCTGCCCTTAACTCTCGATTGTGCATTTTGGCTAAGTCACTTAGCAGCTCTAGAATGTAACTGTGGCTAACGTATGGATAATATTGATATTAACTCCCTCAAAAAGCTGCAGGAATGATAAAACATATACCGAACTGTTTTTACAAAGCCTTACGCCTATGCTCTAAAGCTAAAATAAATATTGCTGCTTTTTAATATTAAAAAATTTAAATTATTTAAGCCTCATTTAATAACAAAACAAAAAACACCTATATAATAAGAATATACTACTACCTCCCTCCCTGGTTAATGCAGTCATGAATGTGCCAGGATAGGCACTCAGGAAATGATAGTTATTATTGTTATATGAAATCTCGTATAGCTTGCCATTCCAAATTTGGAACTAAATCCCTTCCTTCCCTCAGTCACCATTCCTAGGGAAGGATTCTTCTTTTAATATATGTCTAGGTGCTCACTTTTTTTTTTTCTGATATCAAAGGAAAAAATTGTGTTTCCTTTAGAATATTAGAAAACCCTAGAGTATTCTTTGTCAACTAAAACTCCGTTAACTTCACATATCTCTCTAAATGCCCCTTCTGATGCCCTAGAATTCCCACAGGAAATCCAGGCTCATCTCTCACCACTCTATTTTGTATCCATTCTATCTTCCAAAGTTCCCTTTGGCTTTTGTGTGTTTGCGTGTATGACATTGTTATACCTTATAGAACTAATGATCAATTCAAGAAACGAACAAACGAAAGAATCCTTTAGCAGTAGGTAGAAAACACAAAACATTGACCAATTATTTCAATTTTCAGTTTCTTGTTCTAATATCTCAATAGAAACAGATTCTATCTGAACACATAACGGTAGAGAGAAGAAGGCCAGATACTAGAGCAGAAACATACAACTATCATCTAATTCTACAAAGAGGTCATATGTGGAGCTTAAGTGGTTACAGTATTTAAAGACTGGATTTTCTAAGAACCCAAAGAACCCAAAAACATAATAAGAAGTAGATTGCTTACTTACAAGGATATAACTCAAGGAAGCTGTCCGTGACATTTGGCTTCGAGGTGCTGTTCACCTGAATAGTGTTCTGATCATTTCCATAGTGAACAAACAATTTAAATAAAACAATCATGGCAACCTCCAGGCCAATGGCCATTAGAGGGAATTTGACCCTCATGTTTGTGGCAAAGGCCAGAGGCACACTGAGGGCTTCTCAGGCTGTGGAAGGTTGATAAGAACAGAAGGATTACCCTGTATGTGAAATTGGCTGCATGCTCAAGGCACTTCAGTGACATAGCAAGAAAAAAAATGGGCAGTGCTGGTTAAAATGTCCCACCCATTAGGGACATTATGCTTTGCAATCTAATTGTTGTTCTAAATGTTGGTTTGAAGAATATACAATATATATTGGAAGAAGCCAGATGATAGAATTGATCAATTGCACAAAAATGTCTAGAATCTTATTTGACTTAATTTAGCAGATACTTCTTGAGTGCTTATTGTGTGCCAGACACTATGCTAGGATATGTACTGTGATAGGAAATACAAAGCTAAATAAAATATAGAATGAATCCTTGAGGGATTTGAAGCAAGCTGGGAATACAGAATTACACGCAAATGATTGTACAAAAAAGAGGCAAATAACTAAGAGTGGTTTTAAAAATATTAGAGAACACAAATAAGGCAACAACACATTTTGCCTTGGGCCAAGAATGCTAGCAGGGAAAGTGATAGTGAATGTGTGCACCGAAAATTAAATGGACTTTCACCAGGAAAACAGAAAGTCAATAGCATGAGTCCTGGAAGAGCATGGCAAGTTTGAGGGGTAACTATTAAGTATAGCTAGAATAAAAGGAAGATGGAAAGGAAAGGAGAAAATTGCTGGAGGAAAAAGTAGCTGATCTGTGTTGTAAAGAGTCTTGGGTTTAATATTAAGGATGTCCCCCCTCCAAAAAAAAAAAAAAGTTGCTGTCGAGTTGATTCTCACTTATGGCAACCCCTTTTGTGTTAGAGTAGAACTACTTCATAGGGTTTTGAATGGCTGATTTTTTCTCAAGTTGATCTCCAGGCCTTTCTTCTGACACACACCTCTGGGCAGACTCAAACCTTCAACCTCTCAGTTAGCAGCCAAGTTAGTTAACCATTTGCACCACCCAGAGGTTCCAGAACCCTGATAGTAACTTTAATATTACTGTCTGCTCTTTCATTACTCCAGTCAGTGACTGCTTATGAATATCTTGACCCTATGAACAAAACTGAGCATCATGCTCAAATCCTGAAGCTTGGGAGGATCAAACACTGGGCAAGGCAGACATATGGCAGTGTGACTCTGAAGAGTCTAATAGGCTTAAAAAAATGTTTCCTCTTGATAGTTCTCAGCCACAAGGAGAGCAGGCTAGAGGGTGGGGATGTTGTGTAGCAGAAATGGTTTACCTGTTGCACTATACCCATTGCCATCAAGCCAGTTCCAACTCATTGTGACCCTACTCACCTTTAAAACCAGAAGGACAGCTTTCCTCTAGTGCTTTCACATGCTTTCCATAGGTGAGGTAAATTTGAAAGAATCGTGGCTAGCTAAGCCTTGTTCTCATCCTACATTGATCCTTAACTTGTTGTGTGGCTTTAGGAAAGTGACAGAATTTCTTTGTCTTCGTTTTTTTTTATGATGTGTGAAATGAGGTTAATAGTTATTAGAAACTTTAGTTTGAGTTTGCCTATTTTTTACTAGCAGAGTGATTGAACTAGGACCGCCACTGCTTTTAAATGATCTGTCTCTCTACCCTTTGTGCATCTTCAGTAGAGCAGGTAGGAGGGTAAAAGTGCTAAAATGTTTTGAGCATTTTCTATATTCCAGACACTGCGTTAGGTGTCTATTTACCCACTTTGTTAGTCCCGCCACGATTGGATATATTATATTTAAAATATAATTTGCTCTATTGGTTTAAAATATTTTATAGTTATTTAAGCACCCAACTGCCACATTGTTGTTGTGTGCTGTCAAGTTGATTCTGACTCACAGGTGCTCTATATGACAGAGTAGAACTACCCCATAGGGTTTCCTAGACTGTAATCTTTATGGGAGAGATTGCTAGGTCTTTTCTCCCATGGAGACACTGATGGGTTCGAACCTCTGATCTTTTGGTTTGCAGAGAGGGCTTAACACTTGCACCATTAGGGCTCCTTCCCTTTCAACTGCCATAAGCCAAAAAAACAAACAGACAAACCTATTGCGGCTGAGTCATTCCGACTCATAGCCACCCTATAGGACAGAGTAGAACTGACCCAGAGGGTTTCCAAGGAGCTGCTGGGGGATTCAAATTGCTGACTTTTTTGGTGAGCAGCCAAGCTCTTAACCACTGTTCCACCAAGGCTCTCCCAGGTGACATATTGGTATGCAATACAGTGAATCTTTTTTGGTATGAAGTCCAGTGACTTTTCTGTGGTGTTTCCCTAACATTTTATTTCCAAAAATAAATGTTGGGCTTTATTTAATCTAAGAGGATGGTCAGTCCAACGTCTCTTTCCAAGCAGGGAGAAGACTGGAATATTTTTTGCTGCCATGCGGTATCTCGTGAAAAAAAGGGTTTTCTCCTTCCCACAAAGATTGTTTTCACCTTCTCAGGGCCATAGTTGCATAACCCTGCACCATCACCTAGGGCTTCCTCTTTAGCCTACATTGTTATATTCAGCATTATTTCCCAAAACACTAACAGTGGGTTGGGAGTCAGCATCGGTATATCCAAAGCAGCTGTCCTGGATGCTTAGGCCCTAGTCATAAACCAGGCTCTTAACATGTTTTGTACTGTGGACATTTTTGGCAGTCTGTTGGAGCCTCTGAATCCCTTCTCAAAAAATTCTCTAAATGCACAAAATAAAATACGTAAAATTATTAAGGAAAGCAGTATATTGAAAAGCACTGATTAAATGTTTGTTATAGATGCTCTTCATTATATAATGCATAATATAACAAGATCTAGTGGTGTTGCTATTAACTACTACACTTTCAAGGTAGCAGCAATGAGTATAAACAATGTTTTGGGACAACTGAAACAAGTGTAGTATGAGAGGAAATTATTTGTGATTTCTGGTCTACACACTGCTAATCATACTATGGTTTATGTCCTACATTCACAAGGGAAAGTAATACTCAATTTCAGTTAAAAGCACTTTTTTCTCTATTCAAAAATATGGATCACCTGAATTCTACTCATGATAGCCCAGGTTAAGAATGCCTGTTTAAATCCTGTCCAGCAACCTTCCTTCTCTTTTTCTTCCATGTAATTTATCTCAGGACCCTCTTTGTTCTATTTTGCCCCTGGTCATTCTCAGGGCTGCCTTTGTTTATGCCAATAAATTTTCTTTACACTGAGATTGAAAGGTATCAGTCAAAACCTCCCCAGGAGATCCTATACTCTTTGGAAAAGTTGATTTAACACTTGCCTGTGATCAGATTTGCTAGAAGGGTTTAGAGAATCTCTGAAATGATCATTAGCACTGGCATGAAACTAACTTCTCCAGGTTAAAAGAGAACTCTACAGACAAATGATAAATGGTCTCAGTTTATCAAATGATAAACTGGCTCAGAGCATTTAAGCAACTTGCTAAAGGTTGCACAGCAGGTAGAAGGTAGAAGGTAAAGCCAGGTCAAATACAAATCTGACCTTCCAAAGTTTAACTGCTTTCGGCTATACCTCATTGTTTTTCTACGTAAGATAATTTATTTTTCTGTGTAAGATTCATTTTTATTCACACTGATGTCAAGATATTAAATATATCAAAGAAACTTCTGAAACGTCAAGGAAGAGGAATTTTTTATTTTAGCACTGGTTCCTGTTTATTGTATTTTTTTTTTTTTTTTACTTCGATTTGGAAATTGCTTATCAAAGTAAGATATGTGTCAGTTTTGTTACTTATAGCACTCTTTTCCCAAACGGATTAAATTATAGAGTTTTTTTTTGTGCTTGAATATTTAACAGATATTCCCAGACTTTGTCCTGGAAGGTTTTATTGCAGAATCAATACATACTTCAAACTTTGCAGACTGAGAAAAAATGATGGCTCTGTGCTTAATATCTTGGCAGCTAACCAAAAGGTCAGCAGTTTGAATCCATTGGCCACTCCTTGGAAACTCTATAGGGCAGTTCTACTCTGTCCTATAGGGTCACTATGAGTCGCAATGAACTCAAAAGCAATGGGTTTGGTTTGGCTTTTTGATGTACTTTTAAAAGCAAAGGTTATGGAAGCTATACCTCTATTCTGTTGGAGTTCTATCTGTCTAAATACATACATACATACTTAAATGTAGTCTTCACTCTGGAAAGAATGAAGAGCACTAACATGAACTTACCCCAAATGCATATTAAATGGAAGAGTCTTATCAACAATAATTAGGCACAAAAACCAAAAATCCAACTTGTTGTCATTGAACCGATTCCGACCCAGAGAGAGATCCTGTAGGACAGAGTAGAACTGCCCCATAGAGTTTCCAAGCCAGTAATCCTTATGGAGTGGCTGGTGGGTTCAAGCTACCAACATTTTGGTTAGCAGCTCAGCTCTTTAATCACTGCGTCATCAGGGCTCCTTGATCAGGCACAAAGAATCTTCCAATCTGATCATCACCATGTCTAAGGGTTTTGGCCTGACCCGGTGTGGAAGATAATTTTTTTAAGTGTTTTGAATTGCTCTGAACCAGGTCCTAATCAAGATTCCGTCACTAGCTTATAAGTTGAACCTCTTAAACTTTCTGGTTACCATTTTTCTTATCCTTGATAACAATTAATGACTCTTCTTTTGTCTATCTCGGTAGTTATTGTAAGGACTAGGTGAGAAAGTGCATATAAAAGTAGTTTATAAATCATAAAGAGATGAGAAAGCTAAGCTGTTAAAAACTACTAAGATGGCAAAAGTATGGGCAGTTTTTATTTTGTTTTTTGGAAACTTTGGAAACTACATAAGTACAATGAATTTTAAAAATGAAGGCATCCTATTTAGACAATAAGGTCATTGAAATGGTAGTGTTCTATCAACTTATGTATCAGAAAAGATTTTTTAATTTTGAAATAATTTTAGATTTACTGAAAAGTTGCAAAGATAACAGAGTTTTCCCATTATCCTTCAGTTTCTTCGAATGTCAAGATGAAACATAACCACAGTAGTTATCAAACCAGGAGAATAACATTGGTTCAATACTATTAACTAAACTTTAGACTTTTCTACTAATGTCCTTTTTTCTGTTCCAGAGTTCAATCCAGGATCCCACATTGCATTTACTCTGTATGTTTTCATGCTTTACTACAATTTTTTCTGAGTCTCTTCTTGTCTTTCATGAACTTTACTATTTTGAAGAGTACTGGCCAGGCATTTTATAGAATGTCCCTCAATTGGAGTTTGTCTGATGCTTTCTCATGATTCAGTTGAGGTTATGGATTTTTTTTTTTTTTAATCTTACTGTGGTTTAGGTGAAAGTTTACAACTCCAGTTAATTTCTCATTCAAAAATGTATACACATATTGTTTTGTGACATTGGCAACAATACTCACTATGTGACAGTACTCTCTACCTTTCCACTCCGGGTTCCCTGTGTCAATTTGTCCAGTTCCTGTCCCTTCCTACTTCTCGTCTTGCTTTTGGGTAGGAGTTGCCCATTTGGCCTTGTACATTTGATTGAACTGAGAAAAATGTTTCTCGCCTGTATTATTTTTTGTTTTATAGGCTGTCTAATCTTGGGAGGCTATGGATTTTTGGGTTGCATACTACAGAGATGAAGTACCCTTTTCATTGTATCATATCAGTGAATACATGATATCGATATGTTTTATCACTGGTGATGCTAACTTTAATCACTTGGTCAAGGTGGAGAAGAGTCTTAATATGTAAAAACATTAACTGTCCAAAACCTTACCAAGAGAAGTGTCTCAAGCATGTTTCCTTAAATTCACTAATAATAAAAAGACTGTAGTAGCCTCTGTCCCATTATACAAAATTAAAATAAAGAACGAAAGAGGAGGAGGAATTAGAGAAAGATGAGATGAAGAAGGACGAGGAGGGGAGGGGACAGAGACTTGTGCCTGGGTTCCAGAAGATCTCA
Source organism: Loxodonta africana (assembly GCF_030014295.1). NCBI lineage: Eukaryota > Metazoa > Chordata > Mammalia > Proboscidea > Elephantidae > Loxodonta > Loxodonta africana. The sequence goes on from NC_087342.1 coordinate 112,868,593, forward strand.
CCTGATTAGTGTCCTGGCTGTTGGCCAATAGGAGTATACACAACTTAAACAAATGAGAAGCCACTTAAGCCAGGCAGGGCCTTGAGAAAGCTGCTTTTAAGAGATAAGGTTGACCCTGAAGGGCCTCCCAGAAAATATGAAGTTTTTTTTTTCTAGAACTTGGCCTATTTTCCATCACATTTTATCAATGTGCCTCAGCTGGCAGAGGCTTAGGCACTGATGTGTTTCCAGAGTAAGTGCTTGGTGGAATTTCTGACATCTCTGGCCCCTAACTTGCCAGGCTCTTTACATATGCTAACTATATGTCATACAACAGTCCAGTTCTTTTTACAAAATAATTTTACACTGGTTTTTATTTCTTTAATAGTCCAGGAACACATTTTGGAAATCATAAATGAGAAAACAGAAATTCAGTTTTGAAACATATGCCTAAAATAGACCAAATTTGCATAATAGAGAAATCTTGCTTACAGTTTTAAAGCATCACTTCCCAAGCACACAAGTTTTCGCTTCTTTTTACTTGTGTCTTCATTTAAATCTAAGGCTATCTAAATACATGGAAAGTAGTGTTTTATAATTACCCATACCATTCTGTCCCAGGGAAGATTATTATTTTATAAGCTAGTAAATGCTGAGAGTCAAATTTCTACTATTTCGAAGTTGTCACACTTGCATGTGACCTCACAATTGGTTTGCATTTCTGGTTTATTGCAGTGTTCTGGTAAAATACTGCTGCTGTCACTTCTATGGTAATATTTTCAACGGTTGGCTGAAACAAAGCAGAGGGCAAAGTAAGTATACATTAATAAAGAGTGCATTATTATTGTATCAGAGGTCAAGGAGAGACAACAGGTATATAAAATGCAGCTTAAAATACGTATGTGTAAGTATATTTACATATAGATCTATAGGCCTACGGACACACACACAATAAATACTCATTTATCTAACATTCAAGCAACAGATATGATATATCATATTTTAGCGTGTCATGTTTTTATGTTTAATGAGAAAGAGGCAAATGGCATATAAATATGTTGCTATCACAGGTATATTACTAAAAAATAATCTTGCAGGGCATGTCCTCAAGTGATTCTACAGTTATACTAAACATCAACGGCTTCTACATTTAAATTGATGTTAATAGTAAAATGAATAAAAAAAAAACAGTATTTATCAAGCTTTTACTGTGTGCTAATACTCTAAGTGTTTGATGTGTATAAAGTAATATAATCATCTCAACAACCCTATGGGGAGTACCTATGTGGTGGATACTATTATGGTCCCCGTTGTGCAAATGAAGAAAACACAGCACAAGGCATTTAAGTTATGGATCCAAGGCCACATAGCTAGACGAAGGCAGAGTTGGACCCCAGACAAAGCAGCTGTTTTCATAACTGGGACTCCAGAACTCTCTCATCCACTACATATGAGTTTGCTTTTCTTGATGATTATGAAAAGCTTCCTTGATGATATTGAAATGCTAAAATATAGTGAAAAACCTTTAAACTATGCGTACAATGAAATCGTATACTACTTTGTTTCTGTTTGGGATATTCATTAAAAAATTAAAATTCCTTTAAAAATGAAAAATTCATGTATGGCTTATGATATAAAAAAAAAATAAATTGTATAGACTATTAATTGCCAGAACATCCCTAAGTGATGCCAAAGAAATCAGAAAGACCTCATTATATGATTTCAACCGTATTATGATACGGTATTCATAATCTGGCAAAAGAAAAAACAAACAAACAAAAAAACCTCTCCTGGGAAAATAAGAGACCTGAGTCCTAATCCTGTATGGACCTTTAACAAGACTCAAGGCACCCAGCCATCCATTTCACCTTAATCCGCCTTACCTCTAAAATGAGGAAACTGGATTTGTGGATGCATCAGGTCTTTTTCAGTGTTAATAGTTTCTGAATCTTTATTGTATTATGAATTTAATTATGCTGAATGGCACCCAATATATATATATACCAGTTAAACAATATGGATAATTAAATAAATAGTATAATGTAATTATGCCATATGGTATTCGACATACATACTATCTATACTGCATTTATACCATATAGCATAATTACATTGATAATATTCTCATCCTATCTCATACACTTTCGATTATTCAAATTATCTCTTCCCCTTTGCTAGGTTACCATAATGTAGAAATGCTATTCATAGGGCTAGTAGGAGATGGTTCTTCCTTAATATCACTTTTGTTATAATTTTTTTTTTTAACTGGACTTATGCTTCTGATGGTGATCTACCTGGGAAGGGTCATTTTTAAGATTTGAAAAATCAGAGTGATAGCAAAAGACATAGACTCTTGTAAACTTTCAAACAATGTCAACATAGAGCTAGGACAAGATTGGAGACTATGAATTATACTAAATCACTCAGAGAATTAGGAGTGAGTTTAAGGGTTCTGGAACTGTAGACAGGATGAGAAGAGAAAAAGAAGAGGATGGGGTACTGTTATGAATTGAATTGTGTCCCCTAAAAATGTGTGCAAGCTTGGCTGGGCCATGATTCCTAGTATTGTGTGACTGTTCACCATTTTGTCATTGATGTGTTTTTCCTATTGTTGTAATTCCTACCTCTATGATGTTAATGAGGTAGGATTAGAAGCAGTTACGTTAATGAAGTAGGACTCAATCTACAAGATTAGGTTGTGTTTTAAGTCAATCTCTTTTGAGATATAAAAGAGAGAAGCAAGCAGAGAGACAGGGGTACCTCATACCATGAAGCAAACAACACTGAGAGCAGCAGAGCGCATCCTTTGGACCCGAGGTTCCTGCACTGAGAAGCATCTAGACTAGGGGACAAGTGGTGAAAGGACCTTCCCCCAGAGCTGACAGAGAGAGAAAGCTTTTCCTTGGAGCTGAAGCCCTGAATTCAGACTTCTAGCCTCCCAGACTGTGAGAGAATTAATTTCTATTTGTTAAAGCCATCCACCTGTGGTATTTCTGTTATAGCAGCACTAGATGACTAAGACAAGTACACTATGATTTTTCTCAATTTTTTTTAGCTATGGTCTTTATTTGTTATAGTTTTATGACTAATAAAATGGGAATAATAGTAGCTACCTCACAATAGAGTTGAGCGGGTTTACAAGATAATGTATTCAAAAGCAATTTGCCCATTGCAAGGAATATACAAATATTCAGAATGATGAAGATGCCACAGATGCATAAATCTGAGCATGTAGTCATCTTCACTGTAATTCCTTTATATAATCAGCCTAATTGGTTGTTTACTCATTTCAGGAGCCCCATCATGTACACAAGTGAGAACACTAGTCAGATCTAGCCAATCCTATTAAGAGATGGAATTTACCATGAAATCAGTGTGACTTCGTTTAGGCCATCTTTCAGAGTCTTACTGGAATTAAACTATGATTTTTTTTATTTATTATATGTGGCTACATACTAATTACTTGCTGAAGGATTACTGGTGTTTTTAGAAAGAAGTTAGCAAGGTTTAGTTTTTCAAAAAGGCCTCTTTCATTTGTCTTGAAGATGGGCAAAAGGTCATGAGGGGATGGAATACTATGTAAGTATTGAGAAGAAGTCAGGAGTATGAAGAAATCTACATAAGGAACGAATTACAACAGAAACCTTGGATAAAATAATCACGTGAAAATGAAAGATTTGGGATCCTGGGGAGTAGGCAAAGATTGGTAGAGAAAAGGGACTAAAGGAGAGACTAAAAGGGACTAATGGAATATAATGAATGAAATTTTCAGTCTTACAAAAGTTGAAAGACCATATTTACTGAGGAATATCCGCAGTCTTTCTCCATGATCATAGCACATTAAAGCAAGGTTAAACAAAGAAAACAGACAAAAATGTCACCAAAACAAATTAAAGAAACAAAAACAAACAATAACTTAAATGACGTAAAATGCCACAACCATTAAGAAAATATTTTTAACTCTCATGATATTCTTGATAAGATTTAAATATTTGTTTTCAATCTAGTGATCTGTTTGTCTCTGCTCCTTATTGATTTTTTTACACCTATAAATATTTAAATGACATGACTTCATTCTTACTAAGATATGCGTATGTGTGGCTTTACTGCTCATCCTGACTATCTCTTTTCCATCTTTAACTTCTGATATATAGTAATATATAGGGAAAGAGAAAGTGATCCTTTTTTTTTCTTCCCTGAACTTACTGCAGAGATTACTGCTGCAATTCCCTGGGCAATGATCACATTCAGCACCTTCATTGTAGGGTACAAACATCAAATCTGATTTATTTCCTCTGCATAGTAATAGAACAAATACATTAAAATGATGATTTTCATCTGGATCCTAACCAGTATTAAAGCACAAAGTCACCATATAGACTGAATTGTTACAGAAAACTTTAAACATCTCATATTGAGTATTGATCCTTATTTTTCATGTGAACTAAGGTCTGAGCAGTTACAACAACAAAAGATATGCATGACACCAAATAAAAGTTCTGACTAAAGGGTGGAAGAGCTTTAAACTAGTCATATGCTCTTATACACCACTCACAGATGGTACCCAAAAAATTCCCAAATTAATTCAGATCAGACGTGAAATGGGAAAAGTGCTAGTATGGAAATTTCCAACTTTCATTTCTAAAGTTCTCTACACTAAAATAAGGGAGCAACTTGTCCTGGGTTTACTCAAGCCCCACTTCTTGTTGATTCCATTTGTCTTTCCCTGTGCATTTGGTGGAAACCCTGGGGGCGCAGTGATTAAGAGCTACGACTAGCTGCTAACCAAAAGGTCGGCAGTTAGAATCCACCAGGCATTCCTTGGAAACCCTATGGGACATTTTTGTTTTAGTGCCTTTAGTGTTGAAAGAAGAGTAGATTACAGATAGGGAAATTTGAGGTCCAGATAATTTAGGGCAGTGTTTCACAGAGAGGGACACATAATACCAGAGGCAGATGAGATGGCTTTAGGTGACACATGAATGTGGTTTTAAATAATCCTGAATCATGATGACAAAATTATTGTCTTTCATGTACCTTTCAGTCCCTCAAGGATAAAGTCTTAGTGTGATGCTAGTATGTCTTTTACATCTTTAACAATTGCCTAGTGTGTCTTTTTTTTTTTTAAACAATGAACAAATGGCCTCTAGCTAGAATTTAGTTGTTTTCATTAAGTATAATTTATTTTGCTTAATAATTTATTAATGTGTTGTTTTCATGAAGTATAATTTGTTTTTTACTGTTTTATGGTAACCTATTTATGATACTGGTTTTCCATTTGTAGCTATACAGGTTTTTGCTTTTAAATAGACAGATTTAGCTAAAAAAAAGTACAAGAGATATGCATTATGGTAGAAAGCATTACAGTTTTCTATAACAAAAATAATTGACAAAAATTTTGAAACTGGCACACAAATGATTGAACTGACAGATGCTGAACTTAGTAATACCTTGAGGTCTGTCGTTTTTGGAACCTCTGCCTGAGCTGCACATTGCTTTGGTAGCATCCCTTAAAACTGGTAAAAATACCAGTATTATCAAGGAGTTGCCTCTCCTTAGCAACTTCTGTCAAATTATTTCTTGAGATTATACCATCTCTTAAACTTGCTTCTAGTTGTTTTTCTGTTTTTTACCTCTTATACTCCCAAAGCCTTTCTGCTCCTCCAAAGTTCCGTTCTTGTCTTGATTATTTAACTTTGTAGTTTTAAACATGTACTGTCGCTCAATAGGAAACCCTGGTGGCATACTGGTTAAATGCTATGGCTGCTAACCAACAGGTTGGCAGTTCGAATCTATGAGGTGCTCCTTGGAAATTCTATGGGGCAGTTCTACCCTGTCTGGTAGGATTGCTATGAGTCGGACTTGACTCAATGACACTGGGTTTGGTTGCTCAAAACATTTTTATTCTCATTAGGAGTACATGGTAAAATAATCTCCCATTGTTCACGTTTCACTTCCCCTATACTTGACTTCTGTGATTTATTCACCCTCTGATTTCAAGTCTTTGACTTATAGCTTTAATAAGTATCACTGTCATGGTCATAAGGTAAGACATAACTTTGATCTAACTTTAAACCCTGGAACCAGTAAAAGATTTTTTTAAATGGCCTCTATGATTTCATGGCATTTCTCTTTTTGTGGTATGAGTTATTCCTTATATGTCCATTCAAGTTTGTGGGGGATACTTCAAGGCCAGGGGTTGTGATCGTGGTATGAATATTAGACTAAACCAATCTTTGGATGGGTATTTCAGCTCCCAGTGGGCCGTTCTAGAAAAATCTGCTTTCTGCCAGGTCATCCAATTTGGTCTTCTGCTGGGTCCAATGATATCAAGCACTCTGAAAGGCTGAAGTTGTTCTAAAATATCTTGGGGTTTTGTAAAGTACCTAACTTAGGGGAATATGTGTGGAATACGACCCTTAACTAGTAATGAGGTTGAAAGAAAGCTCTTTTCTTTCTATGCATGAATGGCAAGCATACTGTCCAGTTGAAAGTCCATCTGTAGATGTGGTCTATAGTTATTTCGTTTAGAAATATATCATAGGGAGGCAGGGCCAAGATGGAGGAATAGACAGATGCTTTTGGCAAGCCCTCTTACAACAAAGATCTGAAAAAACAAGTGAAACAAGTATATTTATGACAAGCTAGGAGCCCTGAACATCAAAGGCAAAGTTAGAAAATGAATCGAGTGGCAGGTGTAGGAAGAGGCAGTTCAGAAGCGGAGAGGAGTTACTGGCCCTGAATTGCTCGGAGCCCTCAGGTGCCAATCCCGGGAGTGGCAGGCTGGTACAAGCATTCAGTCACAGTTTCCTTGGGGAGAAGCAGCCAGCCACACAGCCTACGCACGCCTCTGGAACCAGAGAAGAATGGTGCTCTCTGCAAAAGCTAAGTATTTGCATATATTTTACCATGCCCCGGCCCCCTGACCCCAAGCCAGCTTCAGTGGCTGTTGAATTCCCTGGACCTGAGATAGGCCCTCTTGAGCACCTAGAGCCACCCTCCTGGCCTTGGAGGGGGAATAAATTCACAGTTGGGGGAAAAGATAATTTGCCAGCTCCACTAACCTGGGGAGCTCAGGACAGAAGTGGCTCCTATCTGGGCAAAAATGTCTATGGACTTTGAGTATATTTCCCCCCTGCATGGACCTGTGTGGGCCTATTTCAGGAGAATAGGCCCTTGTTGGCAGACTACAACTGTTTCAGCTGTGCAGTGGAGAGGTGGGTGTTTGATGTCTGACACCACTTTGCCTATTAAACAGGGTCCCCACCTACCTATGTCAGGGGCCAAAGGACAGTTGGCTCCACTTAGGTCACCCAGCCACCCACAACAGGGGTCCAAGGATAACTGGTACCTCCCAGTCCTTACAACCAAAAACATTGGGTGCCCTTGGTCTGTCTGCAGAACCCACCCACATGTATGCTCTAGGGAAGAGGGACACTCTTTCCTCAGAGACACTTGGCGGATGATTCTCAGCCCCCTGCCTTGTTCAGAGCATGACCCCCTGCTACAAGCAGATACCGGTACCTACACCAATGACCCCTGTCCCTCTAAGACTGTCGGACAGAGCCTATACCACACGCTTGATGATCAGCTACCTTGACAACTGAGCTGAATTCATACAAGAAAAGTGAATGGACTCCTAGACTGATATACCTGATAACAGCTCTAGCCATTTGAGGACAGGACATCAGAGCTCCAAAGGCAAAAATAACCAAGATAGCTCACTCGAGCAAACCATTTGGGCATATCAAAACAAAAGAAAGCAAGAAGGTACAACACAGTAAGCAAACATAAGATAAACCAATACAATAACTTATAGATGGCTTGGAGACAAAAGTCAATATCAAGTCACATAAAGAAACAGACCATAATCGCCTCAAGAAGCTCTAAAAACAAAGAATCAAGGGGTCTTCTAGATGAAAGTGCCTTCCTGGAATTACCAGAGGTAGAATACAAAGATTAATATACAGAGCCCTTCAGGACATCAGGAAGGAAATCAGGCAACACACTGAACAAGCCAAGGAACACACAGATAAACCAGTTGAAGAAATTAAGAAGGTTATTCAGGAACATAATGAAAAATTTAGTAAGCTGGAAAAATCCATAGACAGACAGCAATCAGAAATTCAGAAGATTAACAATAAAATTATAGAATTAAACAACTCAATAAAAAGTCAGAGGAGCAGAATTGAGCAAGTAGAAGGCAAAATTTGTGAACTTGAAGATAAAGCACTTGACACCAATATATTTAAAGAAAAATCAGATAAAAGAATTAAAAAAAAAAAATGAAGAAACCTTAAGAATCATCTGGGACTCTCAATAAAAATAACCTACGAGTGATTGGAGTACCAGAACAGGGAGGGATAACAGAAAATACAGAGAGAATTGTTGAAGATTTGTTTGCAGAAAACTTTCCTGATACTGTGAAAGATGAGAAGATATCTATCCAAGATGCTCATTGAACTCCACAACAGGTAGATTTTAAAAGAAAGTCACCAAGACATATTATAATCAAACTTGCCAAAACCAAAGATAAGGAGAGAATTTTAAGAGCAGCGAGGGATAAATGAAAAGTCACCTATAAAGGAGAGTCAATAAGAATAAGCCCGGACTACTTGGCAGAAACCATGCAGGCAAGAAGGCAATGGAATGGCTTATATAAAGCATTGAAGGAAAAAAATTGCCAGCCAAGAATCATATATCCAGCAAAACTGTCTCTCAAATATGAAGGTGAAATTAGAACATTTCCAGATAAACAGAAGTTTAGGGAGTTCATAAAAACAAAACCAAAACTACAAGAAATACTAACAGGAGTTCTTTGGTTAGAAGATCGATAATATCGGGTATCAGCCCAAGACTAGAACACTGGACAGAACAATCAGAGGTCAACCCAGACAGGGAAATTGCAAAAATAAATGAAGATAAAAAAATGCTCAAAACAGGGAAAAAGCAATGTTATTACGTAAAAGAAGACAACATTAAAACAATAAAGAGGGACTAAGAAATGTAGTCACAGATCTTTCATATGGAGAGGAAGACAAGGCAATATAAAGAAATAAAAGTTAGTTTTAAATTTAGAAAAATAGGGGTAAATATTAAGGTAAACACAAAGCAGACAAGCTATCCTACACATCAAAATAAAGTACAAGAAAAAAATAGAGACTCAGCAGAAACAAAATCAACAACAAAGAAGAGGAAAAGATAATACATAAAGATAAACTAGTCAGTACAAAAAATTAAGTGGGAAAGAGAAACTGTCAACAACACACATAAAAAGACATCAAAACGATAGCACTAAATTCATACCTATCCATAATTACGCTGAATGTAAATGGACTAAATGCACCAATAAAGAGACAGAGAGTGGCAGATTGGATTAAAAAACACAATCTGTCTATATGCTGCCTACAAAAGACACACCTTAGATTTAGAGACACAAACAAACTAAAACTCAAAGGATGGAAAAAAATATATGAAGCAAACAACAATCAAAAAAGGGCAGGTGTGGCAATATTAATTCTGACAAAATAAACTTTAAAGTAAAATCCACCACAAAGGATAAGGAAGGACACTATATAATGATTAAAGGGACAATATACCAGGAGGATATAACCATATTAAAGATTTATGAATGCAATGACAGGGCTGCAAGATACATAAGGCAAACTCTATCAGCATTGAAAAGTGAGATAAACAGCTCCACAATAATAGTAGGAGACTTCAACACACCATTTTCAGTGAAGCACAGGACATCTAGGAAGAAGCTCAGTAAAGACAGGGAAGATCTAAATGCCACAATCAAACAACTTGACCTCATAGGCATCTACAGAACACTCTACCCAAGAGCAGCCAAGAATGCTTTATTTTCTAATGCACATGGAACATTCTCTAGAATAGACCACATATTAGGTCACAAAGCAAGCCTTAGCAGAATCCAAAACATTGAAATATTACAAAGCATCTTCTCTGATCATAAGGCCATAAAAGTAGAAAACAATAACAGAAAAACCAGAAAAAAGAAATCAAGTAATTGGAAACTGAACAATACCCTGCTCAGAAAAGACTGGATTACAGAAGACATTAAGGATGGAATAAAGAAATTCACAGAATCCAATGAGAAAGAAAAGTCTTCCTATCAGAACCTTTGGGACACAGTGAAAGCAGTGCTCAGAGGTCAATTTATACCAAAAAATGCAAACATACAAAAAGAAGAAAGGGCCAAAATCAAAGAATTATCCCTACAACTTGAACAAATAGGAAGAGAGCAACAAAAGAAACCCTCAGGTAGCAGAAGAAAGCAAATAATAAAAATTAGAGCAGAATTAAATGAAACAGAAAACAGAAAAACAACTGAAAGAGTTAACAAGACCAAAAGCTGGTTCTTTGAAAAAATTAGTAAAATTGATAAACCATTGGCCAAACTGACAAAAGAAAAACAGGAAAGGAAGCAAAAACCTGAATAAGAAACGAGATGGGCATTATTACAACAGACCCGATGGAAATTAAAAAAATCATATCACATTACTATAAAAAAATTGTACTCAAATTTGAAAACCTAGAAGAAAAGGATGAATTCCCAGAAACACACTACCTACTTAAACTAACACAGAGGTAGAACAACTAAATAGACCCCTAACAAAAGAAAAGATTGAAAAGGTAATCAAAAAACTCCCAACAAAAAAAAGCCCTGGTCCGGACGGCTTCACTGCAGAGTTCTACCAAACTTTCAGAGAAGAGTTAACACCACTATTACTAAAGGTATTTCAGAGCATAGAAAAGGACGGAATACTGCCAAACTCATTCTATGAAGCCAGCATACCCCTGATATCAAAACCACATGAAGACACCAAAAAAAAGGAAAATTATAGACCTATATCCGTCATGAACTTAGATGCAAAAATCCTCAACAAAATTCGAGCCAATAGAATTCAACAACATATCAAAAAAATAATTCACCATGACCAAGTAGGATTCATACCAGGTATGCAGGGGTGGTTCAACATTAGAAAAATAATTAATGTAATCCACCATATAAATAAAACAAAAGACAAGAATCGCATGATTTTATCAATTGATGCAGAAAAGGCATTTGACAAAGTTCAACACCCATTCATGTTAAAAACTCTCAGCAAAATAGGAATAGAAGCAAAATTCCTCAACATAATAAAGGGCATTTATACAAAGTCAATAGCCAACATCATCCTAAATGGAGAGAGTCTGAAAGCATTCCCCTTGAGTTCGGGAACCAGACAAGGTAAACACCACTCTTATTTAACATTGTGCTGGAGGTCTTAGCCAGGGCAATTAGGCTAGATAAAGAAATAAAGGGCATCCAGATTGGCAAAGAAAAAGTAAAAGTGTCTGTATTTGCAGAGGACATGATCTTATATGCAGAAAACCCTAAGGAATCCTCAAGAAAACTACTGAAACTAATAGGAGAGTTCAGCAGAGCATCAGGATACAAGATAAACATACAAAAATCAGTTGGATACCTCTACGCCAACAAAAGAACATCGAAGAGGAAATCACCAAATCAATACCATTCACAGTAGCCCCGAAGAAGATAAAATGCTTAGGAGTAAATCTTACCAGAGATGTAAAAGACTTATACAAAAAAAAAAAAAAATAGAAAACTGCAAAATGCTTATGCAAGAAACCAAAAGAGACCTACGTAAGTGGAAAAAGATACCTTGTTTATGGATAGGAAGACTTAAAAAAAAAAATAAAAATGTCTATTCTACCAAAAGCCATCCATAGATACAATACCTATCCAAATTCCAATGACATTTTTTAATGAGATGGAGAAACAAATCACCAACTTCGTATGGAAGGGCAAGAGGCCCCAGATAAGTAAAGCATTACTGAAAAAGATGAACAAAGTGGGAGGCCTCATTCTTTCTGATTTTAGAAACTATTATACTGCCACAGTAGTCAAAACAGCCTGGTACTGGTACAAACAACAGATACATAGATCAATGGAACAGAATTGAGAATCCAGACATAAAGCCATCCACATATGAACAGCTGATATTTGGCAAAGTCCCCAAAGCAGTTAAATGGGGGAAAAGACAGTCTTTTTAACAAATGGTGCTGGCATAACTGGATATCCATCTGCAAAAAAATGAAACAGGACCCATACCTCACACCATGCACAAAAACTGACTCAAAATGGATCAAAGACCTAAATATAAAATCTAAAACAACAAAGATCATGGAAGAAAAAATAGGGACAATGTTAGGAGCCCTAATACATGGCATAAACAGTATAGAAAACATTACTAACAATGTGGAAGAAAAAACTAGATAACTGGAAGCTTCTAAAAATTAAACACCTATGGTCATCCAAAGAGTTCACCAAAAGAGTAAAAAGATTACCTACAGATTGGGAAAGGGTTTTTAGCTATTACATTTCCAATCAGCACCTGATCTCTAAAATCTACATGATACTGCAAAAATTCAACTACAAAAAGACAAATAACCCAATTAAAAAATGGGGAAAAGATACAAACGGACACCTCACTAAAGACTTTCAGGTAGCTAACAGATTAAAAAAAAAAAAAATTATTTTTTTATTTTGAGGACATTCTCACGATAATTAGCCATTAGAGAAATGCAAATCAAAACTACAATGAGATTCCTTCTCACTCCAATGAAACCAAAAAAAACCAAACCCAGTGCCATCGAGTTGATTCTGACTCATAGCGACCCTATAAGACAGAGTAGAACTGCCCCGTAGAGTTTCCAAGGAGTGCCTGGCGGATTCAAACTGCTGACCCTTTGGTTAGCAGCCGTAGCATTTAATCACTACGCCACCAGGGCTTCCCACTCCAACAAGGCTGACATTAATCCAAAAAATACAAAATAATAAATGCTGGAGAGGTTGTTGAGAGACTGGAACATTTATACACTGCTGGTGGGAATGTAAAATGGTACAACCACTTTGGAAATCGGTTTGGTGGTTCCTTAAAAAGCTAGAAATAGAACTACCATATGACCCAGCAGGAAACCCTGGTGGTGTAGTGGTTAAGTGCTATGGCTGCTAACCAAGAGGTTGGTGGTTCGAATCTGCCAGTCGCTCCTTGGAAACTCTATGGGGAAGTTCTACTCTGTTCTGTAGGGTCACTATGAGTCAGAATCAACTCCACGGAAGTGGGTTTGGTTTTTGGTTTATGATCCAGCAATCCTACTCCTTGGAATATATCCTAGAGAAATAAGAGCCTTTACACTAACTGATATATGTACACGCACGTTTACTGCAGCACCGTTTACGATAACAAAAAGATGAAAGCAATCAAGGTGCCCATCAATGGATGAATGGATAAATAAGTTATGGTATATTCACACAATGGAATCCTACACATTGATAAAGAGCAGTGATGAATCTGTGAAACATTTCATAACATGGAAGAATCTGAAAGGCATTATGTTGAGTAAAATTAGTTGGTTGCAAAAGGACAAATATTGTATATGACCACTATTATAAGAACTCGAGAGATGGTCTAAACAGAGAAGAAAATATTCTTTAATGGTTATGAGTGGGGGGAGGGAGAGACGGAGAGAAGGGTAGTCACTAATTAGACAGTAGATAAGAACTACTTTAGGTGAAGGGAAGGACAACAGACAATACAGGAGAGGTCAGCACAACTGGACTAAACCAAAAGCAAAGAAGTTCCCTGAATAAACTGATCCCTTCGAAGCCCAGCATAGCAGGGATGGGGGTTTGGGGACCACGTTTTCAGGGGACATCTAGGTCAATTGGCATAAAATCTATTAAGAAAACATTCTGCATCCCACTTTGGAGAGTGGCGTCTGGGGTCTTAAACGTTAGTAAGTGGCCATTTAAAATGCATCAATTGGTCTCAACCCACCTGGATCAAAGGCGAATGAAGAACACCAAGGACAGAAGGTAATTACGAGCCCAAGAGACAGAAAGGGCCACATATACCAGAAACTACATCAGCCTGAGACCAGAAGAACTAGATAGTATCCAGCTACAACTGATGACTGCCCTGACAGGGAACACAACAGAGAACTCCTGAGGGAGCAGAACAGTGGGATGCAGACCCTAAATTCTCATAAAAAGACCAGACTTAATGGTCTGATTGAGACTAGAAGGAACCTGGTGGTCATGGCCCTAGACCTTCTGTTAGCCAAGAGAGGAACCACTCCCAAAGCAAACTCTTCAGACAGGGATTGGACTGGACAATGGCAATGGGATAGAAAAAGATGCTAGTGTAGAATGAGCTTCTTAGATCAAGTAGACACTTGAAACTATGTTGGCATCTCCTGTCTGGATGGGAGATGAGAGGGCAGAGGGGGTCAGAAGCTGGGGGAATGGGCACGAAAAAAGAGTGCGGAGGGAAGGAGCGGTCTGTCTCATTAGGGGGAGAGCAATTAGGAGTATACAGCAAGGTGTACATAAATTTTTTTATGAGGGACAGACTTGATTTGTAAACTTTCACTTACAGCACAATAGAAATTAAATATATATATATATCATTAGGCCTCAGAACTTAGAATTTCACAATTCTCAAACTTTAAATTTGCTTCTTCCTAGAGCCCATGTTTTTGATTCAAAATCTTACTTTTTTCCTCTTGTCTCCTGTTTTAAAAATTTGCTTTCCATCATGAAATGACTACATTTTATCACCTCTCATAACAAAAAATGCCAATGAGGAAGGATCAAGCATTGCTTTAATAGGAAAGACTTACGAAGGATTGATATGAAATAAATCATACGTATAATGGGCAGTAATGACAGACATAAGAGAATTCGCCACTTGGACAGGGAGCAACACCACTTCCAATCTCATGACTGTTCTGTCAGATCACCTGGAGGTAAATGCATTAGGTTATACGCTTTGGCTATATCATGTTGAGTCCCTCATCTACCCTGGCTCCACTGTTGTTGCTGTTAGTTACTGTTGAATCAGTTCATGGTGACCCTGTGTGTGTAGAGCAGAACTTCTCCATAAGGTTTTCAGTGATGTGACCTTTGGGAAGCAGATCACCAGGACTGTCTTCTGCAGAGCCTTTAGATGGTTTTGAACCACAAACCTTCAGGCTAGCAATCAAGCACTTAACCTTTTGTGCCACTTAGGGGCCCCACTAAAGCAACATAAATACTTCATTTTGCTTTCTTGGTAGTCTTCTTGGTGGCCTCCCTGTTTCAAGGAAGGCTAATGGTTAATTTGCCTTCCCACTACTCTCTTCCTTCAAGCTCTTCTTTCCTTTTTGCTTTTCTCTCAATTAAGACTTACTTAAATCTTTTCTTTTATTTTTAAATTGTGAGGCAAAAGACCACATTTGTATTTTACTACCTTATTTCTGCCAGACAATTTAAGATAACAAGCCACTAAAATATTAAATGGAGGAAATTGCTAGAAACAGATGTTACAACTTTTCGATGTTTGCTACTTTATCTCTTAGTCTTCATCCAGAGGCCTTCCTATGGGGTTAGAAAAAGACCATATTCACTGCTTTGCATTATGCATTAATGTGTCCCTATCCCTCTATGAAGAACACATCATATCTTTTACATATTTTAGAAGTGTGCACAACTCAGGGGCAGTCGTAAAAAGTCAGCAAAATCTTTTCTCTCCTTCCCTCCAAATTTTTCTATTGCCAAGCTTTGAAGTTGGATATTTGTACATTTACAGGTTTTGTTCTATTATTTAGGAATTTGAAAACTTATCTTAAAATACAAGTATCTTAAAATGCAAACATCATCTAAGAATTGCTACTCATTAGTACTTTAGATAAAATTATTTCATGAACCTACCTACAGAGTTCCTTACCTTCATCTTTATTAAGAAGATTTTAGCGTTAGGAAGAAGTCCAACAATATGCCATGATTTATTCTACCAAGCAAAATGTTTGGTAGTGGAGAGACATGGTAAAAAAGTGTCCTGAAAACTGGTTATGTTTCTGATTTGTCCAGTCAAGGATGACAAAATTCCAGGAGACAGCATTAGGTGATTAAAAAAATGTTTTCACCACATGGTATACCTAAACAGAAAGAAGACGCCCAATTGAAAGATTTATTCCCTAAGTAACAATACTATTGATGAAGGTGTAGACTTGCATCTTCATTACTGAATGGTTCTTTGACTTTGCCATAAACTGCTATCTTTAGTGGTACATGCCCATATTTTACTCTGTAAAATGAAGAGAAAAATGATGAAGCTCATTGTTCAGATTAATGGGAAGGTAACTGTTAACTGTTTCTAGTTGTAAAAATAATTCCCAAAAACTAAATTAGGTTCCTTCATACAGTATGCATTGTTCAGATCACATTGTTACCAATAAAGCATTTTAATGGGATAGTTGTGTTAATTTGAATATATCAATTTCAAAGGCAATTTGAAGTAAAAAATAAAATGAAGATAGAGTAGTTGGAAAGAATTTTTATGTTTCAAAATTGAAAACTTTTTATCTAAAAATCAAGAAATTCTGAAGTGTATGTATGCATTTTCTAGGAAAGATATTTTCTTTTTATAGGAAAAATGTCCAACTTATGGAACAGTTAAGGACGAACACAACACTTGACCTTGATTGTACGAGAAATCTTTTCTTCTTTTCTATTTTTTTTTTCTTCCTGTGGAATTTACAAGCCATCAGCCTACAAGTAGAAAAATACCATGCATTTTTTTTATCCCCAATTTTGGAAACATTATAATAGTGTTACGGGTGAGAAAGTAGGAAGCAGAAGTGAATGTGTAATAAAAGGGTAGAGACATTCAGTGCTCACTACTTTATGAGGTAGTGAAGGTAAGGAGAGTGAAGGAATATCAGGAACTTCTAACATATTTATAGGAGGAGTAGAAGAATTTTGCGGAAAGCAAGATATTGGAGGTCGGAAAGGCTGGAGTGCTTATTGATGGCTTAAAATAAAAATGTTGTCAAGAGAAAGAGTAAAGAATAATTGTTGGGAAGGTATAAGAAGAACTAACTATTCCACTGAGAAGGTGGAATAGGATGGAAGGACTGATGGGTGAAGATATTAAATATTTTGAAGCTGAAAACGAGAAAGAAATAAAGCAGTTCAAAGCCAATAAAAAAAATAGTCATTATTATTTCCTTTTTGAGTAGCTGATGATGTAATCTGCTGAAAGCTGGTTTCTTTCAAGGAAGGAGATGAGAGGAAAGGCAAAGTGGCTTTTGGAAAACATCACGTGAAATTTGTACAGAAACAGTAATTAGTGTGTAGAGCTCCACACCTCCATATGTAATAGAGAACTACTGATCGACTTCCAGGAGGGACATTTTTAAGGTATTGCCAATGATCTACAGCATGTGGTCCTTTGGAGAGTCCTTATGACTTACCACCAGTTTGCCTTTCATTTGGTAAACTGTTTGCCATCTTACATGTGTCTGTTATGGTCTAAGCTGATGCTGCTGCTTTAGAAATCCATACCTTAGTGAAACACAGAAATGTTTTGCATTACACATTGCATAGCAAACAAGCAAGGTAAGCTCCTGACAGATCCAAGTTGCCTTACTTACTCCAGACTTGCCATCTCCCTCCTTATTTATTTTTCACATTCTAACATCCCTTGTTCTAGTCCCTCAAATACTGGTTTTGTCATAACCTTCCTGTGTTCAAAACCTTCCATTGCTTATACTTTTAAGTCCAAATTCCTAACTATAATAATGAGCTCTCCAAATTTGGATCTTTTACCTAATCAAATCATTATACATGATTGCCCTCTTAAGTATGCTCTCCACAATCTAGCTAGGCTATATAGTTACTTCTTTTTCCCAGTGGCTTTGCTTTGAATTTAAATCTTTACTCCCAATATTTAAAAGGGCCATCACTGACCTTGTTATTTTGTTGTTGTCAGGTGCCATACAGTCTGTTCCTACTCTCAGCAGAATGAAACCCTGCCCGGTCCCGATCATCTTCTCAATCATTGCTATGTTTGAGCCCATGTTGCAACCACTGCATCAGTTCATCTTGTTGAGGGTCTTCCACTTTTTTGCTGACTCTCTACCAACCATGATGTTCTTCTCCAGGGACTGGTCCCTCATGATGACATGTCCGAAGTATGTGACATGAAGACTCGCCATCTTCCCTTCTAAAGAGTATTCTGGCTGTACTTCTTCCAAGAGAGATTTGCTCATTCTTCTGGCAGTCCATGGTAAATGCAATATTCTTTGCCAACACCGTAATTCAAAGGCGTCAATTCTTCAGTCTTCCTTATTCATCATCCAGCTTTCGCATGCATATGAGGCGATTGAAGCACCATGGCTCGGGTCAGGGGCACCTTAGTCCTCCAAATACCATCTTTGCTTTTTAACACTTTAAAGAGGTCTTTTGCAGCAGGTTTGCCCAATGCAATACATCATTTGATATCTTGACTGCTCCTTCCATGGGTGTTGATTGTGGATCCAAGTAAAATGAAATTCTTGATAACTTCAATATTTTCTCCTTGTTGTAAATATAAATCCCATCCACTCAGCATTGCCCACCTCAATTTTTGTCTCCTCTAAAGGCTTTCCTAATTATTCCATTCCTTATTTCCTTCAGTGAACTTCTATAACCCTTTCTTTTTGTGTCCTTCAATTTTAACATTTATCACCCACTTGGGATTTTACGTGTATGTCTAGTACTCAAGCTCAGTTGAAACACTTTGGGAAGCAGAAAATGTGGCTTGCATTTATTTTGAACTACTCACCATGGGCCAGATAATAGGTATAGCAATTAAAGAGTATAGCAATTAAGGGATATTAAAACATTTTTGCATTTCTTGTTGCTATCAAAACAACTGAACTCACACTGATTCAGACGTGGGTAAGGTAATTACCGTAAATAGTCTAGGAAAGAGATTACTAACTCTTTGGGGGTCATAGGTCCTTTTGCGAATCTGATGAAATCTATACAGCTTTTCATAAGAAAATGTTACATACTTATATCTGCAATATTTTACATACGTCATCAAGGAATTGGGGCCCCGGTGTCAGAGCAGTTAAGCATTTGGCTGCTAACCAAAAGGTCAGCAGTTTGAATTCACCAGCCACTCTTTGAAAAACTTATGGGGCAGTTTACCACTGTCCTATTGGGTTGCCATGAGTCTGAATTGACTCCACAGCAGTGGGTTTGTTTTTTTTCAGTTTTATCGAGAGGTTGAAGCCCTAGTGGTGCAGTGGTTAAAAGCTCAGCTGCTAACCAAAAGGTTGACAGGATCCACCAGTTGCTCCTCAGAAACTCTAAGGGGCGATTCTACTCCTTCCTATAGGGTTGCTATGAGTCAGAGTCAACTTCACGCAATGTTTTTTTTTTCTTCAAATCAAGGGTTAATGAACCTTACAGGTTAACCTGCCTGTGAACCTGGGATAGATGAGATGTCCTTACTCCATAATCTTTAGGCAACCTGCACGATTGTTCTCTATTCTTTGGGCTATTCAGACATTACCCATAGTACCTGCTGTGATTCGGGATTGCCCCAGGCCTCAGCTCCAGAGACTCTTAAATACTACTCATGAAGAGTTTTTTGATGGCATTGGTCATAGAAGCAACTCCTCTTCTTAGGAACACTCCGGATCAGGTAGATGCCTTTGGGCACTGCCTGCCCACACCTAGGAAACATTTTTCCTAGGTGAAATGGAAATCTGTGGTGTGTGACATTAAGTTGTGAGAATAATATGACCATTTATTGAGAATTTATAACTCTATTAACTGTGATAAGTGCTTTTCCTTTATTCTTTTATTTAATCCTGCCAACCACTTGGTAAAGTGAGCACTATTTTATCCCCTTTTCAAAATAAGGAAACTAAAGACCAGAGAAGCTAAGTGATTTGTCCCAAGTCACCTTAATTTGGAACCAGGAGTTGAACTCAGACAATTTATCTCTGGAGTCTTCTCTCCTAACCATGATGCACCAGCAAATGGAGCAGACCCATCCTTAATAGAGGAAAGAACTGTTTCATTAAATTCTGATTCCTTTGCTTTTCTTCAAGAGTCATCTTGAATTGTCACCTCCCAGAACAAACGGCGACAGTAACCCTTCTCCATGCAGGACATCCATCACCACTTCAACTTAATCACAGAGACGCCCTCACAATCAACTCACCTCGTTATTCTTTTATTCTTCTCTGCTGACAAGTTCAGGTTGTCTTTTCATTTTCTTTCTTACCTTTTTTACCTCACTTTGATATGAACAGAAAAAGTAACCATCCTTCGCAACTCCTAATTGTATTTTTAGCTTTCAATTCTAATAATTTTATTAAACTATTTCTCTCCATTTTACCTAGTATAGTTTGATGCTCCCCAAAGCATGATCTGTAGGGAGTCCACTTTAAAGCCATCCAGGACACTTGTTAAGATGCAGATTCCTGGGCCCCATGTAATCAGAATCTCTGAAGGTGAGGCTCAAAAATTTGAATTGTAAACAAGCTCCTCAGGTAATCCTTATATATATGAAGCTTCCACACTAAAGCGGGTTAGGAAGAAAGGCCTGGCAATTCATTTTCAAAAACTTGCCCATGAAAACTATGGAGCAAAACAGACTATTGTCCAGTACAGGGCTACAACAATGGACTCCAGCATGCTGATTGTGAAAGGGCACAGGACTGGGCAACATTTCTTTCTCTTGTGCGTGTTGCTGTGAGTTGGAGCTGACTTAACAGCAACTAACAATAATCCTTATATATATACTAGATCGATAACTCCTGGACTAGTACATTCCGATCTCAATGTGCTCATCTCCCTCATACTTCTCCTTCAACCTTGGGGCTAATTCTATTTGCATGTGACAAATCCAGAATACACCTGGGTTACATTTTGGATGGTTAGGCATTCTTTAGCCCTCCCTTTCTTACATAAAAATACATAGGTTTCATTTTTTTGGTTGTTTTCCAAGTCAACATGTGTTTCCTGAATGTTTTTCTGAGCACTAGCCACGTGCTGTGTTAGTGACAAAGAAAAAATAACCACAGCTCACTTAGGCAGATTTTCAAAATAAATTTCATCTTCCTTTCTGACAAGCTATTACCTTTCCATCTTTTAAAACTATTTAAAATCCGTATATTCCTAAGAACAGATAAAAGAGATTGGTGAATATATATATATATATATACGTTCCTCACACCTTCCTAGGTGCTGATAAACTTGTGATCTACAATTTTATCTTGTACATCTTTGCAGTCCTTGTAAAGCATGCACTCAATGAATATTTGCTAAGCCAAATTGAGACAAACAACTGGGAAAAAAAAAAAAAGAAAGAAAAAAAGCAGTAAACTAGATTGGAAAAAAATTCACTTTAAAGACTACAGTTGTCCACCCTTCCTACTTGCAGGTTTTCTTTTTTTAAAATACATCTAAGGACATATCTATAGAGAGATAATGTTAAAAAATCATGCAGATCTGAGACACAAGACATCATCTTCTCTTGCAGCACCAAAGACTTTCTTTAAACAGTCTTCACATGATCACCACCAAAGAGAAAGATTTTATATAAAGTGGAATCTTCCTCTAAAGCCTTTGACACATTTTTGAAACATTAATAACGTGTATACAAAGCCATCAGGTTAGATTTTTCTCTCCTTAAATCTGTATGCTAATGAAGACAAACATTCTCTCTAAGAGTAAAGAGGTAGATGGGCATGAAGGGAAAAGTCCTGGACTAGAGCTGGGAGATTTCTCTTCGAGTCTCAATGCTACTACTGTCTGACGGTATGATATTTTAAGGTCAGCAAGACTGGATTTTAAGTTTTAGCCATCCCAATGAAGAGAATGAACTATTATAATTCTGAAATGAAGTTGTGATAAGATGTCAAAAACTGGAGCCTATCTCTTTGATAGGTTATCGTCTTCTATCATCAGGAATTGTAAAGTCTCAAGAGTATCCGTAAGCACTCTCCACATGTTCCCCCAGTGTCATTTTTCTGAATGCAACTAGAATTTTTCCTGGATTAAAACTTAAACCTTTGCTCTTAGATGCATTGCAAAACACGATATGCACAATTTTTGGAGGCAGCAGTAGGAAATTCATAAACACCTGTCTTCTCTGAACAACTTTAACCCTCTCACGCTTTAGATTAGGAGGCTGGGTGGTGCAAGTGGATTGAGATTGGCTGCTAACCCAAAGGATGGCAATTCGAAACCACTCGGAGGCTCCATGAAGAAAGGCCTGGTGATGTGCTTCTGTAAAGATTACAGCTAAGAAAAACCCTATGGAGCAGTTCTACTCCATAGCACATGGGGTTGCCATAAATCAGGGGCTGAATGACGACAGATAGCAACCACGATTAACTCTCTGGATTAGGAGAATAGGTAAATATAGATTCTAAACATGTTCATTCTTAAATAAACTTGAAAGTTTGGGTATTTGGAGGAATCTTTTCTAGTATCTCAGTTTTCAGAAGACAAAATTTTGCACAAGTTCTTTGAAAAGAAAAAGTGCAACTTCATTTTACACATCAAAACATTATTTTCATATGGTAATAACCCACCTGCAGGGAATTTACATAGCAAAATAATTTATGTCCAAATATCATGTTTTTGTAATTTTAAATGCATAAAAATATCCCTTATCAGATAGCTATCCCTTAGAAAAGGATCCATGTAATTAATGGCTGCTTACATACCCAAACCTTCATATTTCCTTAGGTTGATTGCAAGACTTTTTACCAAATGGTGCAAATTTTTTTGTTGCTAAATAATCCACAGAATTCTCCAGCATTGTTGTGGATAGTAGGGACTCTGTAAATATCTATGTGGTAATTAATGATCATAAACCCAAACCAAACCCACTGCAGTGCAGTCAATTCCAACTCACAGTTACCCTATAGGACAGGGTAGAACTGCCCCATAGGGTTTCGCAGGCTGTAAATCTTTACCATAGCTGACTGCCACATCTTTCTCCTATGAAGCAGCTAGTGGGTTTGAACTGCTGACCTTTGGGTTAGCAGCCAATCTCTTCAACCACTGTGCCACCAAGGCTCCTGGTAATGACCATAGAGCCACAGAATTAATGAGAGACTAGGAAAACAAAAAGGATTATCCTAAATATAATAGAGTTGAAAGGAGTTTCTCTAAAATTTAGCAAAATTAATGATAAGAATTAACGACGAAAGCTTTGCTATGTCTCCTATTTTTCTGAATTGCCAAAAATATGTATATATTTTGAGGTGGAAATAATTATGTATGCATTTGAGATTTATATTGCTTCATATTTTTCTTTGCCTCTGTCAGTTTGCCAATTATTTACAATGTTCCATGGGATGTATTATTAGATTTATTATATATGTGGGTAAACTGAAGAACTACAGTGTCTTATTTTTATTGTAATTTATTGTTACTTTTATTATAATAATAATATATTATAAGGGTTTACTATAATAATAAAATATGTTACTATTAATATTATTGTATTAAATATATTGCAATATACATAACATCTTTGCAATAATACATAGAGTTTTGAAATTTTCATCTAGTTTCAATGCTTTGGGTAGGAAAGAAGAATAACTGTTGTTCTCAGCTCAGCATCAAAGATGTGTAAAAGAAGCTACTGATTTCCATGTTAGAGAACCTTGCAGAGTTACTACTGTCTTTTTTAGACATTTGCGTCAGATAAACAGATCCTGCTTATTACTCAGCCAGGGCATGTAAAGATTTGCCTAAGGCAAGGTCAGAATAAGTGAATTGATATGTGGTGAGCTCGTGGCTCAGAGCTGACTGGAAAATGAACAACTTGGTATATTGGCTAGAGCTCTAATTTGGGGTCAAATAGACCTAGACTCCAAGCCTGAATGAAACAAAACAAAACTAAAACCAACTCTGTAATCTGGGTAATCCATTTAATCTTTCTAGTTCCCAGATTAGTTATTTTAAAATGAACCTATTGTTCCTAGATTTCTAAATAGCTCCCCAGTACATCCATGAAGAGAGCCAGGACCCTGACTATTTCTCTGATTGATACCCTGCTTTGAGAAGATCATCTTTTCTTTCACCTGGTGTTCTCTAGCTCAAAGCCAGTGGACACTGAATTAAATTGTTGGTCCCCATGTAATTTTCCAGGCTTAGTTTGTGGTAGTTGCTTAAATATAATAAAGTAAAATTACTTGGATAATAAAACCACTTACATAATTGCTGAATATTCACTAATATGAAATGTTTAGACATTGTTCCTAATACAAAATTAAAATTATTATTATTTTTTAATATAGTGATTTGTTCAATATTACTTCAACACTATTGAAAGTTATGATATATTTCTGCTGATCACAAACATAGGTCAAAATACTTATATAAGAGCATTTTGACAATAACTAATTTTGTGCATTTCCCTCTTAACATTGCTCCTATCTCAGGCTGGAAAATAAAGCGCCTCAGGTCACCTTCTGGACGTAACTTTTATCAATGACTGCTCTGTTCCTACCTCCTTTAAGGGCTTCCATTAGTGTCTCCTTTGCAACCCATGGTAATGCCAGAAAGGTGGGCTTCTGGTCTCACTCAGCTCCTTCAGTTTAGAAATTTTCTGGAGCAAATAAAAAGTCTCAATAAACCACCATCTCACATCAGGAAAAATCATTGGCAGTGAATCAGTGGATTGGAAAACAAACAAAAGAAAGAATAAAGGAAGAAAGAAATTAAGGGAGGAAGGGAGGGAGGGAGGGAGGAAGGAAGGAAGGAAAGGAGGGAGGGAGGGAGAGAGAGAAAGAAAGAATGAAAGAAAGAAAAGGAAAGTATGAAATTGTGCAATTTGAATTTTCAATCAGGATTGTTTTTGCAATTAAAAAAAAATATCCCAGTGGCATTCTAAATCTGAAATTTTTAGGAATCTTTTTGGGAGGTTTTATCATTTGTCATTCATCTGTATCACATTATTATGGTAACTCATTTATAAAATGCATTTCCATTCCAATAAAACAAGTGCCTAGTTCTGGCTATTTTCTGCCCATTTTTCCCCACTTCTCCAAATTTCTTCCTTCTTTTCTTTCTTCCCTGTCTCCTTCCCTCCTTCCCTGCCTTTCTTCTTTCTTGCTTTCCTTCCTTGTTTTTGTAATTGTCTTTACTGGAAAAAATAAAGTAGGCATAGTTGGCATAGTAAAAAATTACACTGAACTAAATAGAATAACTATGTTTTGGGGCATTATAATATTGGAATTTTTAAATAGAATGGAGTACCACTTTTAAAAGTTGATTTTTTAAATATAATTTCTACATTATGTACTTCATTAAAAGAATGCTATATTAAAACATTAATGAAGTGTTTAGACAGAAAATACACTGCCAAAACTCAGAAAACATTTATGAAGCCTGGTTACTTTAAAACATCTTCTAATTTCATTTTTAAGGCTGTGCATGATGCATAAAAATATATTTGTGATCACAAAAAGTGATAGAAAATTATAATTACTTCTTTAAAATATATCAGCCTGTCTGTAAAAAGGTTTTGTTATGGTTGTTGCCTTTTTAAAAAATCTTTCTTTTTTTTCTCAAAGGTATTTTGTTTAGTTGAGAGAAATATGTTTGGTTACAAGAATTTTAATTTTGATATATATTAATTATTTATAACTTTGAATATTTAGCCAGTTACCTTAATTATACTCATTAAAAACAAAAACAAAAGTATCCTTAAATAAATCATCTTCCTAGAAGAGAAAAAGAAATAACATTTAAAATTCAACACAGAATTGGAAGAAAAGGCTATTCCCAAGCCTCCAGGCATCATCACTAGAATTATTTATAAAAAATACATTTCTTGAAATATTCCATCAATATTACCCTTTTTTCTGATTGTCTATTATTAGCTTTTATCATTCACAGAAATGCTACTTACGTCACTTTTACCTCTGAAATAAAATTCCTTTAATATCTTTGGATCCCCTGGAAAGTTAGCATGAGTGGTGGTTTTCTATTTCTGAAACCGTATGTATATAGCACATGGGATTCTAACTTGAAACAGCCTGTAAAATAAAAAACAACACTTAAAATAACGCTGGATTCTTTCTAAAATATTTATTAGGATTTTTAAAAGCATAGTTGATTGGATTGCCTCGACTGTATCTTTGTCTTCTCCTACTGTTTACAATAATAGTGCCCTTGGAGCAGAGACTGTACTTACCTCTGTGCCTGCTTCCACTCTCCCTGCCTGCTTTGTGAGGGTGGGGAAGAGGGCTGGCGATTCTGAGTGCCTGCGAGGCAGCAGAGGGTCCGAGCTGCACATCCTGGGGTTACAGAGAAGTTGTCTTTTTCTGACCTCTCTCATCTCAGATGGCTATTGGACAGTTTTCGTTTTACCTTTGTCTGTATAGGTGAGAGAAGACTCAACTGGTGGTGCTTAGTATTGCCAGGGAAGTGCTTTAGTTTAAGCACATCCAAGTCAGAAACAACCATCCTGCCCTTTGCTGGGTCATCCTAAAGATCCATTAGACATATGCATGTGAGTAATCACCAAGTCTTATGGATTCAGTTTCTTCAACGTCTCTTTTACCAACCACCACCAGGTCTTCCTGCAGTTACTGCCATAGCTATGGCCCTCATTATGTTTTGCCTAGAACACAGCTACAATGCAGTCATTTTTTCAGATTCCAGGCTATGTCCCCCCATTCATTTTCCTTCATTGCTGCTAGAGTGACTTCTTGAATGTAAAATTAGACCGTGTGGCTGCTTTCTTTTATTAAAACCCAATTTCACAGAAACTAGAATCTCTTTGACTTGATCTTTGTCTTGTGTTTAAGACTTCTCTCCAACTGCTTTGCTGTGATCCCTACTTTTCTCCTCCAGTCATGTGCAACTATCTAGTTTCCCAAACACACCAAACAGTTTGATTCTTCCCCTTGCACATGTTGCTCCACCTGCCTGTGATATATGTTTCCACCTTGTTGACCTAGAAAATTCTAGTTCATTCTTTTTTTTTTTTTCACATTAAAAGATAATTACATTTATTAGTGTAGGATTCTTTGCTTTTTAAAAAAGGATTTAGCAAGATTGTGATAAATAAAAATTCTTCACCCAGAGTGCATTTAATCAGTGGATCAATGCTCATTTTGCTTGGATCCGATGCTGTACCAGGTACTTAGAAGAGAGGTGGTGTTCATGACAAGTCTCCTGACCTCATGAAGCTGGAGATGTTTGGAGATGTGTCTACGCATTTGACTGATAAGTTCTTATGAAGGATTGTCACCATCTGCCTGTCAGTCAACCACCTGTTTATCAGTTTGTTATACTGTGTGGATTTTTTTTTTCTTTATTGTGCTCTAAGTGAAAGTTTACAAATCAAGTCAATCTCTCATACAAAAACTTATATACAGCTTGCTATGTACTCTTGGAAACCCTGGTGGCATAGTGATTAAGAGCTGTGGCTGCTAACCAAAAGGTCAGCAGTTCAAATCCACCAGGCCTCCTAGAAAGCTTTGTGGGACAGTTCTACTCTGTCCTATAGGGTTGCTATGAGTTGGAATCGACTCAACAGCAATGTGTTTAGTTTTTTTGGCTTATGTACTCCCAGCTGCTCTCCCCCTAATGAGACACCACACTCCTCCTCTCCACCCTGTATTCCCATGTCCATTCAACCAGCTCCTGTCCCCCTCTGCTTTCTCATCTCACCTCCAGATAGGAGCTGCCCACATAGTCTCATGTGCCTACTTGAGCCAAGAAGCTCACACCTCACCAGTATCACTTTCAGTGTTATAGTCCAGTCCAAACCTTGTCTGAAGAGTTGGCTTTGGGAATGGGTCCAGCCTTGGGCTAACGGAAGGTCCGGGGACAATGTTTCCGGGGTTCCTCCAGTCTCAATCAGATCATTAAGTCTGGTCTTTTAATGAGAATTTGAGGTCTGCATCCCACTGTTCTCCTGGTCCATCAGGAATTCTCTGTTGTGTTCTCTATCAGGGTAGTCATTGGTGGTACTCAAGCACCATCTAGTTCTTCTGGTCTCAGCTGATGTAGTCTCTGGTTTATGTGGCCTTTTCTGTCTCGTGGGCTCATATTTACCTTGTGTCTTTGGTGTTCTTCATTCTCCTTTATTCCAGGTGGGTTGAGACCTATTGATGCACCTTAGATGGCCTCTTGATAGTGTTTAAGACCCCAGACGCCATTCACCAAAGTTAGATGCAAAATGTTTTCTTAATACATTTTGTTATGCCAGTTGACCTAGACATCCCCTGAACCCATGGTTCCCAGACCACCAGCCCTGCTACTTTGGCCTTCGAAGCATTTGGTTATATTCAGGAAACTTCTTAGATTTTGGTTAATCCAGTTTGTGCTGACCTCCCCTGTGTTATGCATTGTCTTTCCCTTCACCTAAAATAGTTCTTCTCTACTAATTTTTTTTCAACTATTTTTGATCAGAGCAAGTCTACGAGAGTGAAAGTACAACCTTGAGTATATCCCACCTGAATTTAGAAATCATCTCAAGGATAGATTTGATGTGTTGAACAGTAATGAACGAAAACCAGACGAGTTGTGGAATGACATCAAGGACATCACACATGAAGAAAGCAAGAGGTCATTGAAAAGACAGAAAAGAAAGAAAAGACCAAGATGTATGTCCGAGGAGACTCTAAAACTTGCTCTTGAACATCGAGCAGCTAAATAAAAAGGAAGAAATGTTGAAGTAAAAGAACTGAACAGAAGATTTCAAAGGGCGGCTCGAGAAGACAAAGTACAATATTATAATGACATGTGCAAAGAAGGAGATAGAAAACCAAAAAAAGAATATGCTCAGCGTTTCTCAAGCTGAAAGAGCTGAAGAAAAAATTCAAGCCTCGGGTAGCAGTAGTGAAGGATTCTATGGGGAAAACATTAATTGACGCAGGAAGCATCAAAAGAAGATGGAAGGAATACATGGAGTCATTATACCAAAAAGAATCAGTTGACATTCAACCATTTCAAGAGGTAGCATATGATCAGGAACCGATGGTACTGAAGGAAGGAGTCCAAGCTGCACTGAAGACATTGGCAAAAAACAAGGCTTCAGGAATCGATGGGATATCAATTGAGATGTTTCAGCAAATGGATGCAGCACTGGAAATGCTCACTCATGTATGCCAAGAAACTTGGAAGACAGCTACCTGGCCAACCAACTTGAAGAGGTCCATATTTATGTCTATTCTCAAGAAAGGTGATCCAATTGGATGAGGAAATTATCAAACAATATCATTAATATTACATGCAAGCAAAATTTTGCTGAAGATTATTCACAAGTGGCTGCAGCAGTATATCAACAGGGAACTGCCAGAAATTCAGACTGGATTCAGAAGAGGATGTGGAACCAGGGATATCACTGCTGATGTCAGATGGATCCTCGCTGAAAGTGGAGAATACCAGGAAGATGTTTACCTGTGTTTTATTGACTAGGCAAAGGCATTCGATTATGGATCATAACAAATTATGGATAACATTGTGAAGAATGGGGATTCCAGAACATTTAATTGTGCTCATGAGGAACCTGTACATAGATCAAGAGGCAGTTGTTTGGACAGAACAAGGAGATACTGATTGGTTTATAGTCAGGAAAGGTATGCATCAGGGTTGTATCCTTTCACCATATCTATTCAATCTGTATGCTGATCATATAATCCGAGAAGCTAGACTATGTGAGGAAGAATGGGGCATCAGGATTGGAGGAAGACTCAATAACAACCTATGTTATGCAGACGACACAACCTTACTTGCTGAAAGTGAAAAGGGTTGAAGCACTTACTGAGGAAGATCAAAGACCACAGCCTTCACTATGGATTACGCCTCAACACAAAGAAAACAAAAATCCTCACAACTGGACCCATAAGCCACATCATGATAAATGGAGAAAAGATTGAAATTGTCAAGGATTTCATTTTACTTGGATCCACAATCAATAGCCATGGAAGCAGCAGTCAAGAAATCAAAAGATGCATTGCATTGGGCAAATCTGCTGCAAAGGACCTCTTTAGAATGTTGAAAAGCAAAGATGTCACCTTGAAGACTAAGGTGTGCCTGAACCAAGCCATGGTATTTTTAACTGTATCATAAGCATGTGAAAACTGGACAATGAATAAGGAAGGCCAAGGAATTGACGCCTTTGAACTGTGGTGTTGGTGAAGAATGTTGAATATACCATGGGCTGCCAAAAGAATGAACAAATCTGTCTTGGAAGAAGTACAACCAGAAGGCTCCTTAGAAGTAAGGATGGCAAGACTGCATCTTACATACTTTGGACATGTTGTCAGGAGGGATCAGCCCTTGGTAAAGTACCAGGTCAGGGGAAAAGAGGAAGACCTTCAATGAGATGGACTGACACAGTGGCTGCAACAATGAGCTTAAGCATAACAACGATTCTAAGGATGGCGCAGGACTGGGGCAGTGTTTCATTCTGTGGTAATAGGGTCGCTATGAGTCTGAATTGACTCGACAGAGCCTAACAACAACAACAGTATCTACTTAGTGATTACTCCTCTCCCTCCCTCCCCACCCTCGTAACCATCAAAGAATATTTTTTTCTGTGTTAAAACTATTTCTTGAGTTCTCATTCATTCTTAAATACCTAATACAAACATGTCTTCTTTAAGAAAATCTTCCTAGTCCAATCAAGTAGGTACAATCACTCTTGTCTTTGTAGCTTGTACATTCTCCTATAAAAACCCTATTGCATAAGAGTGTAGGTATTTCTTTACCTGACTTTTTCCTCTATGTGTTCCTGAAAGGATTGGGCTATGTCTCATTCATCCTGTGTCTCAGCACCTAAAACTGTGCCTAGGGCACAATTACTATCCCAGAAATACTGGCAGAATAATCAGATTCGTTCATGGATCAGTGGATGAATGTAGTGGCCACTTATGTGCCTGTCATTAATCAAAAGTCTATTTATAACCATATATGCTCTGCAGTATCCCCAGTGCCTAGAATAGCATAGAGTAGGAATTCCACAGATATCAGGGGAGTGGCTAAGTTTGGACACCAGGGCTTGAAACATTATTGTCATATTGGTTCATTAAATAACAAAGAAAAGGAAAGTATTTGAGGAAAATGAACAGAAGAGAAAAAGAGTAGGGAAAAAAAGAAGCCAAACACATACTGAGAAAAATGACATTTTAGAGGGGCCCACCATCCACTGCTGAGCACATAGCACATTCTTAGCCCATTGTTGTCTGCCCTCATATATCTTATTAAACTAATAATTCCATTACTGTATATGATGGTTAATTTTTTTGTATCAGCTTGGCTAGGCTGTGGATCCTAGTGGTTTGGCCAAATACTAGACTAGTTTGATATAACATAATGTAATGCAATGTATTCACTTTCCACAATGTGGTCAATAAATAAGTTGAAAGGGGAGTTTGCAAAGGCTCCTGGGTGGTGGAAATGGTTTGTTCTTGGATAGTAACCAATCATGTAGCTTGTAAGTCAAAGAGGAAGATATCAGACCCTCATCTGTGTGCTTTTATCGTCTTTGCACAATATTCATTTCTTTAGGTACTTGGCTGGATTCCTGTTCCTCAGTTTCGTTTTATTTATTTTTTTAATTTGTTAACTGTAGAGGATACCACTTACGATGTTGTTGTGGGAAGACTCAAAAAAATAATTTTTCAAAACAGGTCAAGTGCTATTTATATAATACTTTTATAAGCAGCATGAGGACATCACAGGATTCCATGTAGAATCTTGTACTGAATAGGTCATAGACGAGGTATGAAGCTTTACCAGTCAGGCTAGGTGTATTAATCAATCTAAAAATAGAAAAGTAATTCATATTCTTCAGCCCTGGGAAATCAACTGTAACAGGGCTGAAACTGCATCAAAATACATCCTTCACAAATGGCTGCTGCTAAGTCCTTTAAACCCAGTGGGGGGAATAATTTGAAAGCAATTTCGGAATGCAAATGGCTGGGACTTGAGTAGTGAAGCCAAGAGGTGAACTTTAATATCTTAGAAAAGCAAATTATTCCTTTATATATGTGTATCTTGTCCTGTTTGAAAAATTCAACTTGTGCCCATGTAACTACGATCTTCAACCACATATGCAGGAAGTACAAAATGTTCCCAGGTGAAGATGACCTGAATAAACCTTTGTGTTCTTATCTGGGTTCTTTATGAGTTCACCTTGATGTTAGTAAGTACTTTTCTTTATTTTAAAATGCATGTAGATTCTTGCTTAGATATCTGAGTTGATTTCAAAAGAGAGATTGAAATAATAATATATATATCACACTTAAAAATATTCATGTAGTTGTTAGGTGCCGTCTAGTTGGTTCCAACTCATAATGACCCTATGTACAACAGAGTGAAACACTGCCTGGTCCTTCACCAACCTCATGATCATTTTTATGCTTGAGCCCATTGTTGCAGCTGCTGTGTTAGTCCATCTCATTGAGGGTCTTCCTCTTTTTTGCTGACCTTCTACTTTACTAAGCACGATGTCCTTCTCCAGGAACTGATCCCTCCTGATAACACGTCCAAAGCATGCCATCCTTGTTTCTAATGAGTATTCTGGCTTTACTTCTTCCAAGACGGATTTTTCGTTTTTCTGACAGTCCTTGGTGTATCCAATATTCTTTGCTAATACCATAATTCAAAGGCATCAATTCTTCTTTGGTCTTCCTTATTCATTGGCCAGCTTTCACATACATATGAGGTGATTGAAAACACCGTGGCTTCGGTCAGGCGTGCCTTAGTCTTCAAGATGACATCTTTGCTTTTTTAACACTTTCAAGAGCTCTTTTGCAGCAGATCTGTCCAATGCAATGTGTCTTCTGATTTCTTGACTGCTGCTCCTATGGGTGTTGACTGTGGATCATAAAAATGTTTATACATTTTATTTAATTATATCTGTAGAAGTGTCACTGGGAATGGCTATATTTCCCACAAATCAGTGGTGCATTTCAGTTTAAGTTTACCCTTTGTCAAGGTAGAAAATTAAACTGTGATTAAACGTGAATTGCTTTTTCTAGGCTTAAATTGTCTCCACTGAGAAACAGTAGCTTGGAAATGAAAGAGTTGCTGTCCTAGAGTATTATGATGGTTGTGAAGGTTGTGTGAACTTGATGGAGAGGCTGTCTGAGATGGGGGCTTCTGTACCTCCTTACAGCAACAATTGTTTCTGTTTGACTAGCAATATGCTACTGAACATATTGTTGTTATAGCACACCTTTTACCTAATTGCATTTGTCTCTTTGAGAACAATCTTATAGCAGGATATCATTAAATTTATTAATGGTCCAAAGATATTTTCTAAATATCTGAAATCATTAATTTAAAATCAAAAAACTAAAAATCAGTATGACAGAAATAGGAAAAATTGAGGGTGAATCTATGACTGGTCAGATGATTAAAAATATTTTTTAAAGTAGGATTTACCCCCTCCCCATATTTCCTCACTCACTATGCTCCACAGCTATTTCATTACATGAGTGAGTACAAGGTGCTAGGTTGTAAAGTCAATTTATAAGGTAAATCATACATAGTAAAATTTTATGTTGAAAATTCTTTAAATTATCAATAAAGTAATATCTTTCTGGTTTCAGAAACCCTCAAAAATATGATCAAATTTATATACTCACTCCCAGAAAAAAAATCCATGTATACACAGAAACACACAGTTTCATATACATTTCGAGAGGTTTTCTCAGACTCCCCAAAGTTCTTGCATAGGTTGTCTAGGATGCACTACACATATTTTTGTTGTTGTTGTTGTTAGGTGTCATCACATTGGTTCCAACTCACAGCTACCCTATGTAGAGAATGAAACAGTGCCTGGTCGTGCGCCATCCTTAAGGTCGTTGTTAGCTTGAGCCCATTGTTGCAGCCACTGTGTCAATCCATCTCGCCGAGCTTCTTCCTCTATTGCCCCGACCTTCTACTTTACCAAGCATGATGTCCTTCTTCAGGGACAGATCCCTCCTGATAACATGTCCAAAGTATGTGAGATGAAGTCTCGCTAGCCTTGCTTCTAAAGGAGCATTCTGGCTGAACTTCCTCCAGGATAGATTTGTTTGTTCTTTTGGCACTCCACGGTAGAGTCAATGTTCTTCGCCAACACCATAATTGAAAGGCATAAATTCTTCTTTGCTCTTCTTTATTCACTGTCCAGCTTTCACAGGCATATAAGGCAATTGAAAACGCCATGGCTTGGATCAGGCACACCTTAGTCCTTAAAGTGACATCTTTGCTTTTTAACACTTTGAACACTTTGGTTAATCCTGCATAAATATTATATCTTAAAACCACGATTTGGATAAGTATTGAGTTTGTGTATATGTATTGAAGTGTTATGGCAAGTAAGTGGCATGAAGTTTTTCTGTGTTGATTTTTAAGTGCAGAAAGTGTATTTTATTAATCATATGTGGCAGTTTGCAAAAATGTATTTGATCAATCTCTTGTTGAGCATACTTGTGATGTTGACAATTTTATGATTTTACAAACTCTATGGCAATGAAGATATTTGAACATACATCATTTTTATCTGTGTAAGCATACCTGTGATGTAAACTCCAGCACATACAGATAATCATATATTTAAGAATATTGGGATCTTCAACTTTCATATGCATGTGCCTATCTTTGGTTGCATAAGTTTCAACTGTGTTGATATATCTGAGTTCATGTAACTAATCCTCTATTGCAGGATATTCAGTTTGTTTCCAGTTATTAGTGCATTACAATAAATAGGCATTACAAATTTATTGATTACAAACAAAACTTTACATGCAACTCCAATAATTCCTTTAGGAAAAATTCTAGAAGTAAAATTATTGGACCAAAACTAATGGTTAACATTTTTTTTTAATTATATTTTAGGCAAAAGTTTATAGCTGAAGTTAATTTCTCATTCAAAAATCTATACACATATTCTTTTGTGACATCGGTTGCAATCGCCACAATGTGATGGCACTTCCCCTTTCTACCCTCCGTTCCCTGTGTCTTTTGCCCATTTCCTGTCCCTTCCTGCCTTCTTGTCCTGCTTTCGGACAGGAGCTGCCCATTTGACCTCATATATTTGATTGAACTAAGAAGCACATTTCTCATGTGTGTTATTTTTTGTTTTATAGGCCTGTCTAATCTTTGTCTGAAAACTGGACTTTAGGAATGTTTTCAGTTCTGGGTTAGCAGAGCGTCTGGGGGCCATAGTTTTGCGGTTTCCTCCAGTCTCTTTCAGACTAATAAATTTGATCTTTTTAAGTGAATTTGAAATCGATTGTACATTTTTCTCCTGCTCTGTCCAGGACTCTCTGTTGTGATCCCTATCAGGGTGGTCATTGATGGTAGCTGGGCACCATCTAGTTCTTCTGGCCTCAGGCTGGTGGAGTCTCTGGTTCATGTGGTCCTTTAGTTCTTTGGGCTAGTACTTTCCTTGTGTCTTTGGTTTTCTTCGTTCTCTTTTGCTCCACATGGGATGGGATCAATAGATGTATCTTAGATGGCTGCTCGCAGGCTTTTAAGACCCCAGATGCTACTCACCAAAGTAAGATGTAGAACATTTTCTTTATAAACTTTGTTATGCCAATTGACCTAGATGTCCCCTAGGCCTCAACCTCAGCTATTCGGTTCCTCAAAGTGTTTGGATGTGTTGAGGAAACTTTAAATCTAGGATGCTTTTACTTTGGTACAGTTGTGCTGACTTCCCCTTTATTGTGTGTTTTGTTAACACTTTGAATAATAACTACATGCTAGGCACTGGGTTAAGACAATGGACACAGTGTCTTACATACAAGTTTTTCTGATAAGCAAGAAGTATATCTATCGCACCTTATATTGAAAAACAAGCTGTACCACATTCCAGGTGATGTCAATTTTGGAAACATATCCAGGAAGTTATACTGTATTGTAGTAACCTGAGACAGATATTGATTTTTCAATCTATTAATTATAGAAATAAAGATTTTACATTATCCCAAAACAAGTACTATTATTTTTGGTAGATTACCCCCAACATTTCACTTACTTATAGCACTTTACCTTATACAGCAAGTAAACCCATTCTTTTATGCCTGAGTAATATTAATACATTATTAATACCTGAGTAATATTAATCCATTATTAATAGAACCCTGTGAGCTAGGTACTATTATCATTAATGCTTTTTGTTTTTTCTAGATAAGAAAACAGGCTCAGAATGTAGGTGACTTACCCAAGGTCACATAGCCCATAACCGGTAGAACAAGGACCAGAACACAAATCTCAGTCTAAAACCCATATTCTTCTATTCTCTTTTCCAGTTGTTAGGCTCTAAATATATACTGTTTATTTGCTCTCAGTAAAGTCTCTACAAACTTGTTTTTCACTAGTAAAAAGTTTCTATCATTAAAACAAAGCAAATTTTACTGTTTGATAGAGAAAATGTATCTCACTGTTTAATCTGCTTCTCTTAGCTTCCACTTTTGCTAGTCTACACTCTACACAACAGCTAGAGTGATCCTTTGAAAAAGTAAATCTGATCATGTCATCCTTTTGTTCATCCCCCTCCTCCTAAATGGCTTCCCATATCACCCTTAGAAGAAAATATTAACTTTACCTTTAATGTGTCCTAAAAAGTCCTGCGCAGTCTGGATCCTAACTATCTTTTTGGCTGAATTTCTTGCCATTTTCTTCTTCAGTCTCTTCCCAACTGCAGCTACACTATCCTTCTTGCTATTCCATAGGCATGTCACGAGTGCTTCCATTTCAGGACCTTTGCTTGCTCTTGTCTGCCTGAAACCTGCTTCCGGCAGATATCCTCTTGGATAAGTCTCTCATTTCATTAAGGCTCTGCTCTGATGACATCTTTTATTCATCAGGGCCCACTCAGTAGAGAGAAACACCAGCAATTTGAGCAAAGAAAGTTTAATATAAAGAATTATTAACTAGGGACAGGTGTGACTACTAATAGGGGTAACAGAAACTCTAAAGAATACAAGAGTAGCAGATTTGGGAAGAAGCTTCTATCTCTGATGCTGAGGTAGAGCACCAAGGAAGGAACAGACTTGGAAGAGCACAAGAAAGAAGGATGGTTTGGAACTAAGTGGCAATAAATTGATAATTGGTACACATCCATCAGACAAATCTACCCTGACTGTACTATCTGCAATAAAACTCCTTCCTTCTTCAGCTTTTGGTGCTTTATGTTTTTTTACCATCATTTGGCATACTATATATATTTTTGTTGACTTGTGTAATGCTAGTCTACCTATACGAGAATGCAAATGTTATGAGATCAATGACTGTTGTATTCATTGTTGAATGGTTGTCATTAAGGGTCTGGCACATAGTAGATCTTCAACAAATATTAAACAAGTAACTCATTAACATTAAACTTTTTAATATTTTGTTGTTTTTAAAACTACTTCTTCTTTTATGACTTGTCTATTCCCTGGATGGTAAAAACGGTTAATGCATTCATCTGCTAAGTGAAAGGTTGGAGACTCACATTTGCTCAAAGACACCTTGGAAGAAAGGCCTAGAGATCATCTGAAAAATCAGTCATTGAAAATCCTATGGAGAACAGTTCTGCTCTAACATACATGGGGTCACCATGAGTTAGAATTGCCTTAATGGCAAATGGTTTTAATTAATATCTTTAACTATCCTTCTTTTATTTGTTCAGCTTCTATTATTTATTTGAATAAATTATTTACACTTTAGGGTATTTAATTTGTTTTTGATAATTTTATGACAAATATTTTTTCTGGCTTTCTTTTACATATTTTTTAGTTATTATATCTTGAACGTTCATATGGTCAAATATATTCTTCTCATCTGTGGTTTCTTTCATAGTCTTTATGCTTATTAACAGCATTGAGAGCATAATAATTTCTTTATTGAGACATTTTGAATTATTCCTCTTCAATATACTTTAGCATATAATACTACGTTAATAACTACTTACTTGTTCCCTAATAGTTAACCAGTACTATTAAAATAGCATTAAAAATTTTTTTTTTTACTGATTTGTAATATCTTCTTTATCATCTTAAATCAGTTTTTATGCTCATTTAAGTTTCACTACGGTTTAGTCTTTTTTGTTGATCTGTTAATTTATTTTACACCACCTTCATACATTAATTATTGTAGTATTATGATTTATTATCTAATGGAATAAAAATTCATTGCTCTTAAAACAATTCTATTCCATTCTTTATTCGTTTTCATTTGTGATAACTATGAAAGTGATTTATAATCACTTTTTTAAGTTTCCTCTGGCTTTTAATTTTAAGGTCCTAACTAAGGCCACCATTAGTCTGTCAGTTTGTCATACTGTGGTGGCTTGCGTGTTGCTGTGATGCTGGAAGCTATGCCACCAGTATTTCAAAAACCAGCAGGGTCACCCATGGTGGGTAGGTTTCAGTGGAGATTCCAGACTAAGACAGACTAGGAAGAAACACTGGCAATCTACTTCTGAAAAAATTGGCCAGTGAAAACCTTATGAATAGCAGTGTAACATTGTCTGGTATAGTGCCAGAAGATGAACCCCTCAGGTTGGAAGGCATTCAAAATACAACTGGGGAAGTGCTGCTTCCTCAAAGTAGAGCTGACCTTAATGACATGGTTGGATTAAAGCTTTGGGACCTTCATTTATTGATGTGGCACAAGTCAAAATGAGAACAAATAGCTGCAAAGATTCTTTAGTAATTGGAACATGGAATGTAAGATGTATGAATCTAGGAAAATTGGAAGTTGTCAAAATGAAATGTAACACTTGAAGATTGATATCCTAGGCATTAGTGAGCTGAAATGGACTGATATTGGCCATTTCGAATTGGACAATCATATGGTCTACTATACCAGGAATGACAAAGAGGAACAGTGTCTCATTCATTGTTAAAAAGAACATTTCAAGATCTACCCTAAAGTACAACTTTATCTGTAATAGGAAAATATCCACACACCTACAAGAAAAGCCAGTTAATATGACTGTTATTTAAATTTACACACCAACCTCTAAGGCCAAAGATGAAGAAACTGAAGATTTTTACTAACTTCTGCAGTCCAAACTTGATCAAACTTGCAATCAAGATACATTGATGATTACTGGCGATCGGCATGCAAAAGTTGGAAACAAAGAAGAAGAATTAGTAATTGGAAAATGTAACCTTGTTGACAAAAATGATTCCAGAGAGGAATTGGACTGGACTATAAGACAGAAAATACTGGTGAGGAGTGAGATTCTTGGCTCGAATAGACACATAAGACTATGTGGGCAGCTCCTGTTGGAGGTGAGATGAGAAGGCAGAGGGGGACAGGAGCTGGTCGAATGGACACAGGGAATACAGGGTGGAGAGGAGGAGTGCTCTGTCTCATTGGGGGAGAGCAAGTAGGAGTATATAGCAAAGTGTGTATAAGTTTTTGTATGAGAGACTGACTTGATTTGTAAACTTTCACTTGAAGCGCAATTTAAAAAAAAAAAAAAAAAAACCAGGTGCCAACTGCAGAACAGATCATCAATTGCTCGTATGCAAGTTCAAGTAAAAGCTGAAGAAAATTAAAAGAAATCCACAAGAGCCAAAGTACAATCTTGTGAGCATATTCCACCTGAATTTAAAGGCAATTTCAAGAACAGATTTGACATATTGAACACTAATGACTGAAGACCAGATGAGTTGTGGGATAACAACAAGGACATCATACATGAAGAAAGAAAAAGGTCATTAAAAGGACAGAAAAAAAAAAAAAAGACCAAATTGATGTCAGAAGAAACTCTGAAACTTGCTCTTCAACGAAGAGTAGCTAAATCAAAAGAAAGAAATGATGAAGTGAAAGAGCGGAACAGAAGATTTCAAAGAGCACCTTGAGAAGATAATTATCGCAAGATGGTGAATCTCAATTCAAGAAGTTACATTCTACCTTACGCCACTTCCATAGACTTTGTTCTTTTGGAAGGCATGATGTTCATTATTTTAGGCCAGAACTTGTCCATAAATTAGCTCTATGTGTTCCAAGATCTTCTTTATTTGGAAGCCTAAATAGAACAATTAGATTATCAATACATAAGCTTCATGTGTACAAAGCTAATAATAACAACAATAATTGTCATCATTTATAGAAAATGTACTATGTGCCAGGTACTCTACTGAGTACTTTATAAGTTACATATTGCTGCACAACAAAATATCCCCAAAATTAGCAGCTTAAAATAATAAGCATTATCTCACAGTTTCTTCAGTCAGGGACTTTGGTGCAGCTTAGCTGGGTGCCTTTGAGTCAGTGTCTCTCATAAAGCTATGATCAAGATATCCACTTGTTATCATCTGAAGGCTTGAATGAGGGAAGATCCACCTTCAAGCTCACTCACATGGTTGTTGGCAAGAGTTAGCCCTTCTTGGACTGTTAGACCAATGGGCTAAGTTCCTTGCTAGCTGTTGGCTCAAGGTATCCCTTAGTTCTTTG
Organism: Loxodonta africana; assembly: GCF_030014295.1. Classification (NCBI taxonomy): domain Eukaryota; kingdom Metazoa; phylum Chordata; class Mammalia; order Proboscidea; family Elephantidae; genus Loxodonta; species Loxodonta africana. The sequence continues at coordinate 112,908,857 of NC_087342.1, forward strand.
CTACCTGGGTCTCTCCATAGATCTGACCTATGTGAGACCTACTCACAGTGTGGTAGCTGGCTTTCATCAAAGCAAACAAGTGAGAAGGCAAGAAAGTATGAACAAGACAGAAATCAGTCTTTTGTAAACAAAACCTAGAGGTGAGAACTCATCACTTTTTCTGTATTTTATAATTTAGAAGTGAATCATGAGGCTCAGTCCAATTTAAGAGGAGGGCATGAATACCAAAGGGTGGGGATTATTGGGAACTCTCTTAGGAGCTACCTACCACACAACCATTATCTCATTAATCCAAACAACACTTCTTTGAAGTAAATATTGGTAATCTCTCCATTTACAGATAAGGAAACAGAGCCACTCGTAGCTAGGAAAAGGTGATTTTTTACTGTTTCTCTGATCAACTCACATATGTTTGCTCTCTGCACTATGTTTTTAGGAGGGTACTGTAACCGTAAAGGACATAAAAAAAAAAACCCAAACCATTTACCATAGCGTCTATCCTGACTCATGATGACCCCATGTATATCGGAGTAGAACTGTGCTCCATTGGGTTTCCAACGGCTGATTTTTTAGAAGTGGATTGCCAGGCCTTTTTTCCCACGTACCTCTGGCTGGATTCAAACCTCCAACCTTTCCGTTAGCAGCGAAGTGCGTTAAACGTTTGCATCACTCAGGGACTTCGTAAAGGTCATGTGGTCCTAGAAATATTTAGTAGAGATTTGAGTCAACTCTTAACCTGTTTGGTTTATTCTGGCATACCTCCTAATTTATCTTCTCATTTTCCACCCCACATTTTCCAATGTTTAAGTGAAATTGCATAGCTTACACAATAAATAGAGGGTGGCATAGCCTAAGGATGTTCAGTCTGAGATGGAAGATCCAGGAGTATTCAGTTGCCTGCCTTTTTTTTTTTTTTTTATAGTTCTGATGAAAGCTAACTAACTGGCTTCTAAATCTCCATCCAGGATCCTTGTATATCTTTCCCATTCTCGGCTCACATTGCATATTAGCACTAAAGATGATTTGTAAGATAAATATCATTGGGAGAAAATCCCCATGGTCAAGGGTTAAACACACACACGTTCTCTAGGAGATGCCTATTCATTTTCCCTAACCAGTGGAGCTAAAATCTGGCCTGTGTTTAGTAACACTGTATGTGTTTTGCTTTATGAAGGCATAAATGACCAAGATACAATTTGTGTTTGATTTTTTTGACACTTAATTTACTTAAATGTTCAGCAGTTCATAGATGTAAATTGTGCTGGGCAGAGCTCCTATTGGAATAAGCTGAGAGCAAGAAAGCTGTAAAACCTCGTAGCCGTCAAGTCGATTTTCTACTCAAGTGACCCTATAGGATAGAATAGAACTGCCTCAGAGGGTTTCCAAGGAGGGCCTGGTGTATTCCTACTGCCGGCCTTTTGGTTAGCAGCTGTAGTTTTAACTAGTGTGCCACAGAAAGCTATACATATTGTTGTTGTTAGGTGCATCGAGTCAGTTCCGACTCATAGTGATCCTACGCACAACAGAACGAAACACTGCCCAGTCCTGAGCCATCCTTACAATCCTTGTTAGGCTTCAGCTCATCATTGCAGCCACTGTGTCAATCCACGTCGTTGAAGGTCTTCCTCTTTTCCACTGACCCTGTACTCTGCCAAGCACGATGTCCTTCTCCAGGGACCGAACTCCCCTGACAACATGTCCAAAGTATGTAAGATGCAGTCTCGCCATCCTTGCTTCTAAGGAGCATCCTGGTTGTACTTCTAAGACAGATTTGTTCACTCTTTTGGCAGCCCATGGTATATTCAATATTCCTTGCCAACACCACAATTCAAAGGCATCAATTCTTCTTCGGTCTTCCTTATTCATTGTCCAGCTTTCACATGCATATGATGTGATTGAAAATACCATGGCTTGGGTCAGGCACACCTTAGTCTTCAAGGTGACATCTTTGCTCTTCAACACTTTGAAGAGGTCCTTTGCAGCAGATTTACCCAATGCAACACATCTTCTGATTTCCTGACTGCTGCTTCCATGGCTGTTGATCGTGGATCCAAGTAAAATGAAATCCTTGGCATCTTCAGCCTTTTCTCCGTTTATCATGATGTTGCTCATTGGTCCAGTTGTGAGGATTTTTGTTTTCTTTATGTTGAGGTGTAATCCATACTGAAGGCTGTGGTCTTTGATCTTCATTAGTAAGTGCTTCAAGTCCTCTTCACTTTCAGCAAGCAAGCTTGTGTCATCTGCATAACACAGATTGTTAATGAATCTTCCTCCAATCCTGATGCCCCATTTTTCTACACATAGCCCAGCTTCTCGGATTATTTGCTCAGCATGAAGATTGAAGAGGTATGGTGAAAGAATACAGCCCTGACGTACACCTTTCCTGACTTTAAACCAATCAGTATCTCCTTGTTCTGTCTGAACAACTGCCTCTAGGTCTATGTAAAGGTTCCTCATGAGCACAATTAAGTGTTCTGGAATTCCCATTCTTCACAATGTTATCCATAATTTGTTCTGATCCACACAGACGAATGCCTTTGCATAGTCAATAAAACACAGGTAAACATCCTTCTGGTATTCTCTGTTTTCAGCCAGGATCCATCTGACATCAGCAATGATATCTCTGGTTCCACATCCCCTTCTGAAACCAGCCTAAATATCTGGCAGTTCCCTGTCGATATACTGCTGCAGTCGTTTTTGAATGATCTTCAACATAATTTTGCTTATGTGTGATATTAATGAAATTCTTCTATAATTTCCACATTCAGTTGGATCAACTTTCTTGGGAATAGGCATAAATATGGATCTCTTCCTGTCAGTAGGCCAGGAAGCTCTCTTCCATATTTCTTGGCATAGACGAGTGATCACCTCCAGCACTGCATCCGTTTGTTGGAACATCTCAATTGATATTCTATCAATTCCTGGAGCCTAGTTTTTCACCAATGCCTTCAGAGCAGCTTGGAATTCTTCCTTCAATACCATCAGTTCCTGATCATATGCCACCTCTTGAAATGGTTGAACATTGACTAATTCTTTTTGGTATATACAACTCTGTATTCCTTCCATCTTCTTTTGATGCTTCCTGTATCATTTAACATTTTCCCCACGGAATCCTTCACGATTGCAACTCAAGGCTTGAATTTTTTCTTCAATTTTTTCAGCTTGAGAAATGCTGAGCGTGTTCTCCCCTTTTGGTTTTCCATCTCCAGCTCTTTGCACATGTCATTATAATACTTTACTTTGTCTTCTCAAAATATATACATATTAGGATTATATTAAGAAGAAAATCATCCTTGCTGGTTAAGTCCTCTTTATAAGTTATTTATAAATAACTTTCCTCCATAAAAGCAATAGAAATACTTAGTACATACTTCTAGAGGAGGGGGCATCGTAGTAAATTTGATTTAAAGAAATCTCACTTATAGTATGCTCCTGTGTGTTGGTAAGGGTGTAATCAACAGGGAGTGTGTCATTCATGTTTGATGAAAGAACTATATTGATTGATTATTGTTTGACATTGGAAAAGTGTCTCATTGAGAATCAAGACATACGGATTTTTGTGTTGTCTGACATTAATTGAATTATGAACTTGAGCAAGTCACTTAACTTCTCTGTCTCAATTTTCTGATTTAAAAATGAGTTGTTGAACTAAATGATCTCTTAGCTTTCTCACAGTTCTAAAATCGTCTGGTTCTAAATACTTTTTGGGCATCTACAGAACAACTACCTCAATGCCGTGAGAAGACAAAGACAAACACAAAGGAGCTTGGGGACAAAACACGAGGAAGTTTTGAAAAATAAATATCAATATAAGAGCTACTTAACAGTTTGCAGTGAAATAACACAGATAAATCTATGTAAGTTTATACAGGCTGGTGTTTCCCTTTTATCCAGGCCAACTTACCTCTGGTATAGTGCACTGAGCAAAAACACCTGAAAGTGACCCCAGGAGTTGCATCAGAATGCCCTGGACAATAAGCCATTTGGGAATAGGGGGTCATCCTTGCTCCTATGGAAGGGAATGCACCTGAATTTAGCTTCTGTTATGGATTGAACTGTGTCCCCAGAAAAGATATATTGAAGTCTTAACCCCTGGAACTTGTAAATGTGACCCTGTTTGGAAACAGGGTCTTTGAAGATACTATCAGTTAACTTGAGCTCATGTTAACTAATCCAATATAAGTGGTGTCCTTATAAAAGAAGAGACACAAAGACACACACAGAGGGAAGGCAGCCATGTGAAGTTGGAGGCAAAATTGGAGAGATCTACAAGCCAAGAAATGCCAAGGATCTTTGGCCGGCCATCACTAGAAGCTAGGAGAGAGGCATGAAACAGATTCTCCCTCAGAGTCCCCAGAAGGAATCAACACTACTGACAACCCTGATTTTGGACTCCTAGACTCCAGAACTATGAGACAATAAATTCCTGTTCTTATTAAAAAAAAAAAAAAAAAAAATGGTGCCAGAGATCACATGCTAGAATTTTGTAAGACCAATGTCCTATTTATTGGAAATACCTTTTCTTCCAACAACATAAACAGTGACTATACCCATGGACCTAACCAGATGGAATACACAGAAATCAATAGCTGTTTCAACAACTGGATGCAATGCTGGAAGCACTCACTTATCTATGCCAAGAAATTTGGAAGACAGGTATCTGGCCAACCGACTGAAAGAGATCCATATATGTGCCCATTCCAAGCTAAGGTGATCCAACAGAATGCAGACATTATTGAACAATATCATTAATATCACACTTTAGTAAAATTTTGCTGAAGAAAATTAAAAAACAATTACAGCAATACATCCACCAGGAACTGCCAGAAATTCAAGCTGGATTCAGAAGAGGATGTGGAATGAGGGATAACATTTCTGATGTCAGGTGAAAAGAAAAAAAAAAAAATTTTTTTTTTTCAGGTGAATCTTGGCTAAAAGCAGAGACTACTACAAAGATGTTTATCTGTGTTTATTGACTATGCAAAGACATTCAACTACTTGAATCATAAAAAATTATGGATATTATTGTGAAGAATGGGAATTCCAGAACACTTAATTGTGCTCATGTGAACTCTGTACATCAACACAGAGGCAGTCATTCTGACAGAACAAGGGGATACTGGTGGATTAAAATCAGGAAAGTTATGTGTCAAGTTTGTATTCTTTTGCCATACTTATTCGATCTGTATGCTGAGCAAATGATCTGACAAACATTACTATATTAACAACATGGCATCAAGTTTGGAGGAAGACTCATTAATAACCTGTGATATGCAGGTAACATAACCTGAAAGTGAAGAGGACTTGAAACACTTACTGATGATCAAAGACTACAGCCTTCAGTGTGGATTACACCTTAACATAAAGAAAGCAAAAATCCTCACAACTGGACCAATAAGCAACATCACGATAAATGGAGAAAGTATTGAAGTTGTCAAGCATTTCATTTCACTTGGGTTCATAAACAACGGCAATGGAAGCAGCAGTCCAGGAACCTAAGGATGTTATTGCATTGGGCAAATCTGATGCAAAAAAAAAAAAAAAAGCAAAAGACCTCTTTAAAACGTTAAAAAGCAAAGATGTCACCTTGAGGACTAAGGTGCACCTGGCTCAAGCCACAATATTTCAATTGCCTCATATGCATGTGAATGCTTAACAATAAATACGGAAGATAGAAGAAGAACTGGTGCCTCTGAATTATGATATTGGCAAAGAATACTGAAAATGCCACAGACTTTCGGAAGAATAATTTATGCCTTGGAAGAAGTACAACCAGAGTGCTCCTTGAAAGCAAAGATGGAGAGGTTTCTTTCAAGTACTTTGAACATGCCATTAGGAGGAATCAGTTCCTGGAGAAAGACATGATGCTTGGTAAAGTGGAGGGCCAGCGAAAGAGAGGAAGACCCTCAGGAAGATGAATTGACACAGTGGCTGCAACAACGGGTTCAAACATGGCAAAAGTCGTGAGGATGGGATAGGACTTGGCAGCATTTCCTTCTGTTGTACAAAGGGTCACTATTACTTGAACTGACTCAACAGCACCCAACAACAACAACAGTTAAGGCTGCTTAATATTTCTCTAGAAAAAAGAAAAGAGGAGTAAATACAGAGACTCATTGCTTCCAGTGGCGTCACTAGCCGGGTGTGTGAGATGAAGACTACACTAGGTGATGATGTTAGAGGGAGTGACACTAATCTCCTCTCCCCCAGCTGTGGGGCTTGAGTACCTCTCCTGCTCCCTGCCAGGTGCCTGGGTACCCAAGGTGCCATGGGACACACACACACGCGCTCATGCACACACACCTCCTCTGGAGCTCGGAAACCAGGGACACAGCCTGAGAGGGAAAAAGACTCCCAGTTACATTCCAAGGAGCCAGCCCCTCTGGAGCCCTGGACTGAACAGTTCAACTTGGAGAACAACTCCTCCCTTTCCTTTCCCCTCCAGGGGCACAGGTCCCTGGGGTCTTCTAGCAGGTAGAAACCCCCCAAAAGAGGAGATTTTGATTTAAAAATTGTAAAAGTCCTTCCAAGTGGAGAAAAATAATCAGACTTAAAAAAAAAAAAATTGCCAGTACAAATCTGGACAGTGAGGAGCAGAGAAGAGGAGAAGGCATACAACCTGAGAGCAGAAACTGCTCAGATTGTGTGACTTGCACTGTCTCCCTCTCTCTCAGTCCAGTTTTCCCAACCTAATCCATTAATGTATCTCATGTAATAACAAAGTTTAACATTAAAATGGATATAATTTTGATGTAGTTCTTAAACGTTTTTACTTCAAATTCTATTGTTTTCTTGACAAATTTTCACTTTAACCACATGAAACTATGTAAATGCATCATGGATTGAATTATGTTCCCCCAAAATATCTGTCAGCTTGGTTGTGTCATGGCTCCCCATGTTGTGTGATTGTTCACCATTGTGTCATCTGATGTGATTTTCCTGTGTGTTGTAAATCCCATCACTGTGATGTAATGAAGTGAATTAGCGGGAGTTATATCGATGAGGCCTACAAGATTAGACAGTGTCTTAAACCAATCTCTTTAACATTTTTAGCTAAAGTCCTTGACTCTTGGCTACCATTATTCTAGAAGATTTACAAAGTTGAGTTTACAAGAGTGTTTGTGTTTGGATTACTAACTTCCTATTATATGTTTTTCAAACACACAGATAAATTTTCAAACTCAGTATTTCCACAACTTTCCTATACTGAAGCACTGAAGGGTGAAGGCTTCCAAAGAGTGAGAGTTGTCACCTAAACTCCTGTCTATTACAATTTTGATTATAATTGTTTTGAACATAAAGATTAATTTGAGATGAACTGTTAGCAATCTAATAAAATATTGAAGAAAATGTGAAGTTAAAACAAGTTACTAGATAGACATTTCCCCATTTTATATTTTCTCTTATTATTCTTATTGTATATGAATTATTTTAAAAAATTATGTTTTCTCTACTATATTGAATTCTCCTAAATTCCACTAACATTTTGCTATATGTTTGTTTATGTACAAACATTATTACGCCGTGTCTCCTATAGGATCAGTATGAGTTGGGACCAAATCAAGACAGCAATGGGTTTGGTTTTGCTTATGTACCCAGCATACATAACCCCCAAAAAAACCCAGCATACAAAAAAAAAAAAGCATACATAGGTAATAGTAAATAGCAAGCCATTCTTTTGCCTGCCTGCCCTTGTCTAATTTACAGATTAGTGGGTAAGATGCTGTTGTTGTGTGCCATCAAGTTGGGTAGATTTGAATTGTCAACCTTTCAGTTAGTAACTGAAGGCTTAACCATTGTGCCACCAGGGCTCCTTAATAGGTGAGATTAAAAAAAAAAAAAAAAACCTTTGTCATTGAGTTGATCTCTGCTCATAATGATCCTATAGGACAGGGTAGAACTGCTCCAGTAGAGTTTCCAAGGAATTGCTGGTGGATTCAAACTGTGACCTTTTGGTCACCAGCCAACAGACAGTATTAAATATACATGTAATCATGAAATCGTTTGCTAGCAAAGAGTATTAAATATCATCAAATATCTTTTAGATTATATGTTTATTACTTGGGCTATTGATGTGGTAATAATAGGTTTTTAATGTTAAAGCATGCTTTTTCCATAGTATAGATGCCTATTATTCAGTGTATTACTGTTTGATATATTATTTAATTTTACCTGGTATTTTATTTAGTATTTAATATTCACAAGTGAGATTGATTTCCTGGAAGAACTTTTGTGTGGGGCAGGGAAACAGAAAAAACAACATTAGAAAAGGCATAGGGGATAAAATAATATGCTTGGGGAACTAAAAATAGTTAAGTGGTTTAGCAAACCAGCATTACATGCATATGTGTGTGTGTTTGTGGGTAGTGGCAATGGGGGCATGAAGTGATGTGAGACAGCTTCCTAGGATGATGGTCAGGGGCCAGATCACAGACAACTTATATGCCATGTTAAGGATGTTTGAAGGGTTTTATCAGAGAAATAATATAATAAGATTTATGTCTCAGAAAAAGCACTTTTGTAGAAATGTGGTAGACAAATTAGAAAGATTCAAGGTATTCATATTTCATTAGTCTATATTAGAAAACATGAGAGCTTGAACTAATGTTGGGGATGGAACTAAGCGATGGAAAAAGACTCTAAATCAAGGAGATTCAACATGACATGGGCATTGCTGAAGGTGGGGGATGAGAGACCCTGTGAGTGAGGTAACCACAGTAACCGGCAGATTTTTGTTTTGGGTACTGCTGTCCACTGAGATAGACAATACAGAAGAAGAGGAGTATTCATAACAGGGAAGGGAAGCAATGGGCTTGAGTTTGAGATGCCTATGTAACACCCAAGTGGAAATGTCCAATAGGCATTTGAATATACAGGTTTGTACCTCGGAAAGAATACAAACTTGGAGTCATAACAGTATTAGCTGAAGTCATACAAGTAATGAAGATAGGCCTGAGACAACATATGCAAGAAGGGAGGCAAAAATAGAACAGCGAGAAAGTATATTTACAAAGTAAAGTGGTCAAAGTGGAAAAATGAGACATAGGAGAAAAAAACAAGGGAGACTGGTGTCCTGAAAGTTAAAGGATTTTAAGTTTTAAGCAGGAAGAAAGTGATTAGTAATGTCTAATACTGCAAAGATGTCAAATAAAGAGTGGAAAGGATTTCGTGGATAACGTTATAAGAAATTATTGTTGACCTTTGAAAAGCTTTGCTAGAGGTGCGGGGTGCGTGAGTGTAGTAGGAAGCAAATGCTAGTAGATTTGTGAATGTGAATGTAAAATGAAGAAATGCCATGGATGGTTACAGGTTCAATGTGTAGAAGCAACATTATATTAACTTGTGAGCACACACACTCTGGAAAAAGTTAATATTTCCCTAGAATATTCTTCCCATGCTGCAATCTCTTTGTGAATAGGCTCTGTGTATATCGGAAACCCTGGTGGCGTAGTGGTTAAGAGCTACTGCTGCTAACCAAAAGACCAGCAGTTTGAATCCACTAGGCACTCCTTGGGAACTCTGTGGGGGCAGTGCTACGCTGTTCTATAGGGTCGCTATGAGTTGTAATCGGCTCGACGGCAGTGAGTTCGGGTTTTTTTTTGGTATGCATGTCTATCTGTCTGCATTGCACATGCAGGTGGGCTGCGCCTCCAACTTCCAGGCAGCCATAAGACTGCTAGGAATGAGACACACATATCACTGGCATCAACCATTCCATGAGTGCTATGTTGATTTGTGATGGAGCTGGACACACGTGATACTTACACAGTGTTGGCAAAGTGAAAGCCATTGTTATTATTTATAGAAGGCAAACAGTAAACAGCAACAACAGATTCTCAAAGGGGAAATGCTTACCCTTCCCCAGATTATCCATGTTCATTCTTATGTCACTGGGCAGGCACACTGTGGCTCAGGTCAGATGCTGTGTTCACATCCCTGCTGCCTCCACTACCACCACGCTGGTTGGGGGGCTTGCATGGTTCCTGAGGCTTCTGCTCTGCCCTCAGCCTCACTGGCCTCTTCTGCAAGCTCCTGCCACACTCCCTAGGCCTGTGGGACCCTCTAGCTCTCATGCTACCCGGGCCCACACTGTGGGGAGCGGGGGACGTGGAGCCCTTGCATGGGGCACACTCAGGCCTTTCTTGCCTTGCATAAGCAAGTGTTACAACTCTTATAGCTCCACCAGAAAGCCTCCTCCCCAAAGGCAATCAGCTGTCACTCTGTGGGCTGAGGAGCCCTCTGCTGCTGCCTCTTGCCGTCTTGTGTCTGTTTCAGCATTACAGTTGTTTCTTCTGGGTCTAGAGGTTCTCAGAGCAGGGACCTTGGGTCCATGGTCCAAACATATCCTCTGCTTCAGACTTTTTTTTGATGGTAGTGAGGTTTTCCCAAACCTCTGTGGGATTAGCCCTCATATAAGCAATTCCCTTGTCAATTTCAAAGCATGGCCCTCCTACCAGAACCAGAACTGACCAATCCCCTCAGTAGGCCACTATCATCCAATTTGCACAGTGATTGACCAATCCCTTGCAAGATTGTAGCGCAGTCAATCCTTTTGTGGGAGTTAGAAGACCATGGCTAGAAAGGCCATATAAAAGTGATTTCCTTGCAGCGCCATCTGGGTTATCTGTGTATTCAGGCCACTGACCAGAGCATAACAAAATTTTTTTGAGAATAATCTCTTGATCATCTTTCTCTCTATGACAATACTGTTCTTATTTCTCAAGACAGTGATGAGGTGTCATGTGTGGGATTGTTACTAAATCATTATGAGCTGCTCTGATATAAAAAGACTTTATGCACATGAAGGAAATAGTATCTTTTGTGAATTGAGGGAACTGGTATTCAATTATAAATTTAATTCGTATTGGTGAAATTTGTTAATTTCATTCATTTATCGGTGTGTAATCAATAGAAAAAGCACAATAAGCCTGAAGTTCAAAAATGTGATATGGGTTTAGTGAAATGTAGTTTAGTAACCTTTAACAAAAGAAGCCCAGGTGGTGCCATGGCTAAGCACTCATCCGCTAACAGAAAGGTCGATGGCTCCAACTCACTAGTGGTTCAGCCAGAGGAAAGACGCGGTGACCTGTTCCCGTAAAGACTGCAACCTACAAAGTCCTATAGGGCAGTTCTACTCTGTCCTATAAGGTTGCCATGAGTCAGAATCGGCTTGACACCACACAACAACAACAAACTTTAATAATAAAATACCTAATTTTCTGTGTTTTTTGACTCTTGTGGTTTGAGCTTGTTACAAAGATTGCCCTCTGCTGGATAATAGCCGTAACATCAATCATGTATTGGCTTTCTGAAAACCAAATGCTGCTGAGACTTACTGTGAGCAAATGAGTGGGAATGTGATGGTCAGCTTTACCACTGACAGGAAGTTGAGGCTGAAGAACTTCGGTGACTGCCAAGGAACACATGAAGGTCACCTCTACTAAGGTAAGAGTTTACCTTCCTTGTGATTCCGACCGACAAGGACAAAGTCAAGTGCTGTTTCCCTGCTATTCTAAACCTCTTGATTTATTCAAAGCTACCACACAGACGGAGTTCCTGGGTGGCGCAGATGGTTAACGTGCTCAACTGCTAACTGAGAGGCTGGAGGTTCTAATCCACCCATAGGCACCTCAGAAGAAAGGCCTGGAGATCTATTTCTAAAAAAATCATCCCTTGAAAACTCTTTGGAGCACAGTTCTGCTCTGACACACATAAGCATCCCATGAGTAGGAGTTGACTTGTTGGCAACTGGTTATTGGTAACCACATACACAAAAAGTCAGTATATTATAATGGAAGTGTCAAGAGAGGTTACATAACGGCCAGCAGTCACCTTGGCTTTTTTCCAGGCACTTGTGACCTAGAAACATAAACGTTATCTGTGCTTCTCATTCAAATTGAGAAATCTCAACAAGAAATTCGAAAGAACAAAAGTGATAGCTCACTATGGTTTCTTCTGCATTACAGATCCTCGGCTGGTAAAGCTTGAACAACTTTCAGTTTAAAAAAAATCTAGCTAAGGCCATTTCCACCATTGCAGTAAAGCCTCACCACAAAGTTGGATCATTTTAGGTAGTGGGTGTTAGCTTATTATCTTAAAGTAGAACCAGCCTAACACAAGCTATATTTTATTAAAAAACCAAAAAACCAAACCCAGTGCCGTCGAGTCGATTCCGACTCACAGTGACCCTATAGGACAGAGTAGAACTGCCCCATAGCGTTTCCAGGGAGCACCTGGTGGATTCGAACTGCCAATCCTTTGGTTAGCAGCCGTAGCATTTAACCACTACACCACCAGGGTTTCCTATTTTATTAAAAGTCTTTAAAAATACCAAAATATTGGATGTGATAAAAAGGCAATCACTACAGATGGTTAATGAATGAAATGTAAAAGGGTTCTTGTTTCACCGTAAGCTGCAGTCAAATCTATTTTCAAGTCTCAGAAGTTACCACTTTTAAGGTTTGTGTATTCTTCCCAGAAATTGCCATGGATTTTCAAGCATATTTAGAAGAGGAACTTCAATCTGAAACCCAAGTGTTATCTGAATCATAAATTAAGCCTTAAATCTTACCATAACCCTTATCTCAACCCAACCTCAACTGCAATGTCAAACCTAATCCTAGAGCTTAAACTAAAAAATCATCTCAGTTTAATGCTGAAAATCTAAGAGAAGACTACCTTTTCGAGGCTTACCTATCCTCCTTCTTCTTCCCTACCTCGTGTTTCTCTTTATTGGAATGCTAGTGTAAACACAGTGGAAAGAAAAGAACACTTGATCAACTCTAAAGACAAAAGACTTGGTTCAAAAGAACTCAGTATGACTCCTATTATTTTTTACACACACAAAACCCAAACCCACTGCCATTGAGTTGATTCTGACTCATAGTGACCTTGTAGGATGCAGTAGACTGCCCCATAGGGTTTCCAAGGCTGTAAATGTTAGGGAAGCAGATTGCCACATCTTCCTTCCATGGAGCAGCTGGTAGTTTTGAACCACTGAACTTTTGGTTAGCAGCCGAGCAGTAGGATTCATTTATTCAGTCTAGAAATATTCATTTATTGCCTCTAAATCTCAAGACTTGTCCTAGGTGCTGAGAATAGAACAGTGAACAAAATAAACAGAGTTTTTGTCTTCTTGCAGCTTTCATTCTACTGAGTAGATGGACAATAATTAAATAAATAGGCTTATAATACATTATCTGACGGTGGTAAGTCCTATGAGAAAGAAAACACAGTAGGGGGATAGACAGTGAAATGAAACACAATTTTAAATAATACGGATAGGGAAGGCTTCATGGAAGTTGTGATATTTTAGCAGAGATGTGCATGAAATGAGGATGTGAACAATGGGAACCCCTGAGGGAAGAGCAGCCAAGGCAGAAGGACCATGTTGTATAAAGGCCCTACGTTGGGATTATGCTTAATGGGTTACAGGAAACCAGTGTGGCTGGGGCAGAGTGAAATGTATAAGAGGAGTAGGAGGTGAGGTTGGAAAGGTAATGGGGCTCCAAATCATGTGAGGCCTTAAAGACAATGGTAAAGAATCTATTTTAAACATAATGGGAAGCCAGTAGTGTCTCATGGGGAATGACATGATCTAACTTGTACCCTGGCTTTTGTATGGAGAGTAGACCATAGGTGGCAACGGTAGAAGCAGGGCTTCCAGTTAGGAGGGTATTGCAAGATCTCAGAGGGAGAGCTAAGTTTGGGTTGGGGAATCAAAAGAGATGTTTGGGAAATGTTAAGTATGAGGAGATGATTACATGTTCAAGTTTTCTTATAATCTATATGGTTTTCAGTGGCTGATTTTTAGAAGTAGATCACCAGCCCTTTCTTTCTAGTCTGTCTTAGTCTGAAAGCTCCTCCGAAACCTGCCCACCATGGGTGATTCTGCTGGTGTTTAACATACCAGTGGCATAGCTTCCAGCATCATGTCACCACAGTGAGATAAACTGACAGGTAGACAGTAGAGGTATATTTAGTTCTACTCTATTTTCTGGGACTGGGGAAATAAGCATAGAAATAAGCATTCTTTAATCCTGCTGGAGCCACTCAGAGATGTACTTGGGCTAAGACTCCATGGCTTTGATGTCTATGTAAGTCCCACTCTGATCTGTGTACCGTGGTGGCATTTCAGGTCTACAGATATTAGCATTAGTTCTTAGTCAGTATCTAATAAATACGGGCAGTTCTGGGTTACAAATGTCTGACTTACGGACAACTCATACTTGCCCTTTACTGTTATATAAATTTGCCCTCACTTTGAAACAATCGAATCAACCCCTACTTGTGACAAATTCTTCATCACAGTCACCTTCACTTGCTGCACCCGCAGCTTTTAAATCATTGAAAAGGCTTCGAGCCTTTTCTTGCACTAAACCAAAAAGCAAATAAACCCATTGCTGTCGAGTCGATTCCAACTCATAGTGATCCTATAGGACAGAGTAGAACCGCCCCCATTGGGTTTCCAAGGCTGTAAATATCCGTGGAAACAGACTGCCACATCTTTCCCCCCGCGGAGCCACTGGTGGTTTCCAATCACCAACCTTTCGGTTAGCAGTCAATTACTTTAACCGCTGCACCACCAGGGCTCCTTTCTTGCACTAAAGTAAGGCTACATAAGAACCATATGCACCTGTCCCTATCTGAAAAAAAGGTTCATGGAATAAATGAATGACTGCATTGCTGAGCCCTTTCTCCAGGATCTGGCCTTTCCCCCAACGCTCCATTGAGGGGCCCCAAGTCTGTGAATTGGTTTAATTCCAGGAACTGGGAGTTTTGTGAATTATTACTAGGGCATTTTGTCTCACATTTCTGCCACCACATGGAGATATGTGTTGTTGTTACCAGTTGCTGTTCAGTGCTCAGCTACTAGCCAAAAAGTTGGTGATTTGAACCCTCCCGGAGATGCCTCAGAAGACAGGCCTAGCAATCTGCTTCTGAAAGGTCAGGGCCTTGAAAATGCTGTGGAGCGTTCTACTCTCCACACACGGGCCCACCCTGAGAAAGACAAGGACGTAGTTTTAATTACCACCGACATCAAGGAACTCCATTTCATTGCAGAATCTCTGCCTGTCATCTTTGGCTTGCAGATGTCAGCCAGAGCAGAGCTTTTCAAGGATGTAGGTGTATACTTTCACCACGCATTTCTTAATACCTTGATGAAGGGAAGAACTTCTGAGCCCTGAGCCCTCTGTTTTAAAAGTTTTAAGCACAATTATTCATAAGAGCTACACAAAAGCTTTAAGCATGTGCTACCAATTGTGGTGGAAAAAGATTTTATTAGATTCAGTATTACATTTTTATCTACAGTTCAGAGTTATTAAATTTACTGTTTTCATTAGCTGGCTTTATTTATTCCAATAGTGGCAAATTGAATTGATGAAGGCCTTAGGATGTACTCAATGAAAGACTTTTTCAAAACTCATGTGATCGTTTAAAATAAGACAATGCAATTTTACAGTGATTATTTTTAAGTGGCGTCACTTTGCTCTTGAGAGGTTACATCACCATATAAGGATATTTTATTTCATTTCTGAAGGGCACTTGCAGGTAGCTGGACAGTTTGTTTCTATGTATGTTGTATCACAGCCCTTCTGTTTGCGGATATGGGTACAATTTTCATACTTGTCCACATGCATTCAGGGATTGGCTAAAATGAAAGAAAAGGTAAATAACATACTGCTTCTGGAGTTAAAATATTAGTTATCCTAAACTAGGTTCTCTCAAGGAAAATCCATGTACTTTTTGTATTTTCTTTTATTCAAAGCTCATTACGTAGGTTTAACACTGCTTAATAGACACAGGTGCTGTAGCAGTTACGGGGTTCTCACAACACAGAGCTTTGTGAAGACAAATCTATTCCCTCCCTTGCTTCAATAAGGCATACAGTAATAGAAATAAACTTACTGGCCAATGTATTTCAGCTGCTATTTATTTAGTTCTGTGTGTATGTGTGTGCATGCTGTCATATACATTTGTGCAATGAGTGGACTGCACGATAAGGGTAAATGGAGCAAATGGGGACTGTAAACCCAGATCACAATCTGCTCAACAAAATGTGCGGCCTGGTACAGAGTTGCAACCATGAACAGGGATAGTACTCTTTACTAGTAGCGGCTCTGGTGTGTATTTATGTGCGTGTGTGTAGTGTCTGGGATTAAAAGAGGACTTGGTGGAATGTTCAAAATAGGTGCTTAAAATAGCCCAAAGACCTTTTACAGATGTCTGCTTCCCATGCTCTGAAGCTGTCTAGAAGGAATTAAGTGACGTAATTGGCAGAGTAGATACGTGCATGTGTGCGTGTAAGAGAAAGGGGCGGCCATATCAGGGAAAGCAGCACCAAGCTTCTGTTTTTATTTAAGAGCAAGAGCAGATCAAGCCTGAACCTATCCAAGATTGTACAGTAAGTTAATTTCTATACTCTTTGTCTTTCCCCTACCTTACTGAAACAAAAAACAATTAAAAAGGGAATACAGCAATCTAAAAGGAAACTTTACCTTAGCTTGGCTTAAATTTTGCTCTGCATGATCACCTTATTGTCTATCTTATTTCATTCATCACTACCCTCAAATGGAAGCTGAACTTACAACTTCATTTTTAGCTCTTTTTTTTTTTTTTTTTTGTCAAGATCAGAATGACTGGGGTAGGAAAAGGAGGGCCCAGAAGCAGGGTGGGGACATACATAGATCAGGGCAGATTCTGAGCTATTAACCATTATCCACAGTAAGGTCCATGTCCAGGCAGACCCATCACACAAAGACGTAGAATAGATATTACTTACTGCAAAGCCCCTTGTCACAGTGATTAGGGCAGTCTCCACATGGTTTTCCTCTTTTATATGGGGTCTTGATGGTTCTGATATCATTTCCCCTGGTAATGGAATATTTGAAGGAAAGAATTAATGACAACATTAAGGAATTTGGGATTGTGCCACGTGGGAGTAATAAAGAAAACTTCAAGGTAAATTGGTAGGATTCAAGTGTGTGCAGAAGGAAGGAGATGGTGTTCCACTGTTTTTACGTAGATTAAAGGCACGCACCAAGAGGACACGTTTGTAGTGAGGATCCTAAGAATTTTGGGGATGGGCACCTCACAGCATATTTTTTACTGCTTTATTGGGTGAATTTGCTTCAGTTGAGAATCTATTATGTACCATGCAGTATGCCAGGCACTTAACAGTTTATCCTATTTAATTCTTACAAAATCTCTGCAGAACATGTATTGCTACTGCCTTTTAGTGGATAAGGAAAATGGAGCTCCAAGTGGTTAAGTTATTGGTGAATTGAAGGCCACACAGCTAATAAGTGGCAGAGCCAATGGTTGTACTTGATCCTGATGGACCATAGAGCCCAGGCTTTATATATACCATGCTAGCTGTATTATATATCATACTTTCTATGTCTCCCTGGCTTTGTCACCCCCTAGAATGCACCATTTGTTATTTCTTGTCTTTCCCAATTGTCCCCATTCTACAAACTCCATCCTAACAGCCGTCCATGAAGCTACCACATAACTGAAGATGGATGAAAGAAATTGGATTACAGCCCAAGGTGCAGGACAGTGGCCTATCCTGTGCTGAAAATGATCCCTTGCACTGTACTTACGGGGGACAATATTGGCAAACATAGTAATACTGAAAGGTGTGTCAGGGACAGTGGGCTAATGCACAGCCAACCTGGTGGGAAGTGGCCCAAACAAGCTGAAACAGAAAAGTTTAAAATAAAGTCATTTTTCATTGAATTTATAGTGTTCACCCTACGACTTTTTGTTTCTTGACTGCTTATTAGAAGTTATTCATGAAGGGAATTAAAAAAACTGAAAGCTATTAGTTTCAGATTTAAAAAAATTGCCATCTAAATTTGATGATCATTCTTCTTCTCCAAGATCTCTTCTACTTATGGGACTTCATTTAAAGTCAAGGAAGCTTTATACATTCATCATACACTTGTTTGAACAATATATGAACCCTCATCCTTTTTTTTATCCTTAAAGATGTAGGTAGATGGGATGTTGGGCAATGAAAGGAAAGGTGCCTAAAGGCAATTAGATTTTTAGAGAGAAAAATAAGAAGAAATCTTGATGACATTGTATTTTGGTGAAGATAATCTCAGTTTCCCCCATACAACTTTTCTTTAATTTTTAGATAACAAAAAAAAGACTAACAATTTCAAAAAATAATTTGTCTGTATAAGAATACACTATTTCTGATAATTTTTCTTTTTATCTTGTGACTAGCCTAGAGAAAATAGCTCAAGTTCTTTTTTATTTTTTTTTTTTGTGGTTAAAGGCCATTTAGTGCTGCTTAAATTGTTTTTTTTTTTTTTTTTTTAAATATAATTGAGGTCATCCTGTCACTTTATTCCTAGAGCTGTCATTTAAAAGAAACCCTTGGTAGTAATGTAAAATCACCATGACCAGATGAATGTTTGTGGGCATCCAAGAGAAAATGAGTTGGCGCTTACATCTGTTATTGGGTAACGTGCTTTTTAAAGTAAGGCAATCCAGGGTAAGCTGAGGGGAAAAAGTAATGTTGGAAGGATAGAAGGCAGCAAACATAAAGTTTTGTCATTTTGGTTTTACCTGGGTGTAATGGCCAGTTTCTGCATTTGCTCGAATACTTCCAAATCCATATTGAAAATCTTTAACTTCATTGTATAAACTTTGGATTACATCAGACCATGACCTGGGATCACTGGACATAAATAAATTCTCCCCACAAGCAACAGCTAAAAATTAGAAAGACAATAAGCCAATAATGAAGCCAATACTTGTGAAGAATCTCATTGAAGGCTATTAAAATATTATATTTTAGTTTTTATCATCAATACTACCTCTCAAACATGTACAGTCATCTCACACTGACTGATCAATAGGAAAAACCCCATCTGAATTTCAAAAGCATTGCTCTTTGAATTGAAATCACTCTTTTTTTTAAAAAAATTTTTTAATTAATTTTTGAAATCACTCCTTTTCCTCACTTGCGCCTGTTGTTGCTGTTGTTAGTTGCTATTGAGTCATTTCCAACTCATGGTGACCCCATGTGTGCAGAGTAAAACTGCTGCATAGGGTTTTCAAGTGTGACCTTTTGGAAGCAAATTGCCAGGCATTACTTCAGAGGGACCTCTAAACCAAAAAACCCATGCCCTTCACATCAATTCTGACTCTAGGCAGGTTTGACTTGCCATCCTTTCAGCTAGCAGTCCAGCACTCAACCATTTGCACCTTCCAAGGACTCCTCATCTATGAATAGCCCTTTTTAAAATGTAAATAATAGTTAATTTTCTGTTGATTGTGTAGCTCAACATAGCCAGGCATCATTTTGGTTAACTGGTAAACTGACTGACATTTACTGAATCAGCAAGAATTTATTATCTGCTATGCCCTGATGGGAAACCCTGGTGGTGTAGTGGTTAAGTGCTATGGCTGCTAACCAAGAGGTTGACAGTTCAAATCCACCAGGCACTCCTTGGAAACTCTACAGGGCAGTTCTACTCTGTCCTAGAGGGTCGCTATGAGTCGGAATCCACTGACGGCAGTGGGTTTGGTTTTTTGTTTTTTTTATGCCCTGATGGGAAACCCTGGGCATAGCGGTTATGAGGCTGCTAACCAAAAGGTCAGCCAGCCATTCAAATCCACCACGTGTTCCTTGGTAGACAATATGGGGCAGTTCTACTCTGTACTATAGGGTCACTATGAGTCAGAACGGACTAGCCTGCGGCAATGGGTTTTTTTTTTTTTTTAAATGTCCTCATGGCGCAGTGGTTAAAACATTCTGCTGCTAACCCAAAGGCCGGCAGTTCGAATCCACCAGGGGCTCCTTGGAAACACTGTGGGGCAGTTCTACTGTGTCCTACAGGGTCACTGTGAGTCAGAATCCACTGGACAGCAACGAGTTTGATTTTTTGGTTTATGCCTTCATAAGTAGGAGCCCTGGTTGCACAGTAGTTAAGCACTCAGCTGCTAACTGAAAGGCTGGCAGTTGGAACCCACCAGTAGCTCCATGGGAAAAAAATGTGGCAGTCAGCTTCAGTAAAGATTTACAGCCTCGGAAACCGTATGGGGCAGTTCCACTCTGTCTATAGGGTCACTGTGAGTTGCAATCACTAAGCAATAGGTATATGCCTTGCTAGTATGCACGTGGAGGATACTAAAGAAGTTGTAGACGTGACTTATAACCTTTGGCTCCTCATCTGGGGACATAAAATGAGTATATGTGAAGCAGATGGCAAACAGATGTAATATGAAATGATTTGTGGGATAAAGATGAAAGCAAAATCATGGGTCAGGGATGACAACAGTAGGCACATGGTAGGTAACAAGGAGGCTGACCAGGTTTTAGTGAAAAGTCTAGGACAGGATGGAGTAGAGTGGCAGGGACAGTGGGAGAATCTTGGGAGGTAGAGATTTAATTCACCATTAATACTCTTTACACTTAAGCCCTGAAAAAAAAAATGTACTAAAAGAAATAAAATGATTGTTCTTCATCAGGAACTCGTGGTCTGGTTTGGCCACAATATGTTAGGTAAGTGGGGTCTCCTCTAGGTTTCCGAGAGTAAATTGGCAGTTGGCTAAGTAAGGATGATGGACATCTAAGTAGTTTTAACTTCAGAACAAAAGATTTAAACTGGTTCTTTTTGTTTTCCTCCAAAAGCATTTTCAAAGATGCCTTTAAGCACTAACTCAGACTGATTTAACCCTTCTAGTTTGGAGCAGCGGAAGTAATGAGTTTTTAGGACGAGATTTTTTTTAAAAAGGAAGGAAAACAGGAAAGGAAGAAAGGCACATGAGTGTGGGGATCAGTGATAAAGTTAAAACCAGCTTGCAGTACACAAGCTTGCCATCCCCCAAACCTGCGTATCTCTCTACATCAGTGGTTTTTAGTTTGCTTTTGGTTTGTATAAAATGATACATTTATTCACTGGAGAAGCTGACTTACAACCAGTTTTTCCTTGATTTTGAAGACTGTGAGACAGGGTGCACTTCTTTGCCCATTTTTCAGCATTCTTTGCAACTTCAGCATTCCATGTCTTGAAATAAATGCCAAGCATTTGGGGGAAAAAAATGCATATATATTATATGCACACATACACCGTATATACATACACACACATATATAAAGCTTTCATTAGATAATGGTAAAATATATGAATATATTGAGAAAAATGTCTATTCAATTTGAAGAATTATTTTATAATGTTTCTCATTATTCCATTGTTCTACCAAAAGACATATTCCTTGCTTTCCTAAATGATCTATCACCAAGAAGTATCTTTCTAAAAGGAGCCACTGAATAAAGTTTTTTAGGACAAAATTAGCCGTCCAGCCTCCCAAGGAATGACCTTCTTGCCAGATGGTCCCAGGCGATAAAAACAAAAGCTTTATTTTTTTTCTTATATCCATCCATACATTAATTTTCTTTCTTTTTTTTTTTTATTGTACTTTAGATGAAGGTTTACAGAGGAAACTAGCTTCTCATTAAAACAATTAGTACACATATTGTTTTGTGACATTGATTGCCAACCCCACAACATGTCAACACCCTCCTCTTTTCAACCTGAGGTTCCCCGTTACCAGCTTTCCTGTCCCCTCCTGCCTTCTCGTCCTTGCCCCTGGTCTGGTGTGTCCCTTCAGTCTCATTTTAATTTTTGAGCCTGTCTAATCTTTCACTGAAGAGTGAACTGCAGGAGTGGCTTTGTTACTGAGCCAAAAGGGTGTCCCCGGGCCATACTCTTGGGGTTTCTTCAGTCTGTCAGACCAGTAAGGCTGGTCTTTTTTTTGTGTGTGTGTAAGATAGAATTTTGTTCTATGTTTTTCTCCAGCTCTGTACGGGACTCTCTATTGTGATCCCTGCCAGAGCAGTTGGTGCTGGTAGCCGGGCACCATGTAGTTGTGCTGGACATAGTCTGCTGGAGGCTGTGGCAGTTGTGGTCCATTAGTCCTTTGGAATAATCTTTCCCCTGTGTCTTTGGTTTTCTTCATTCTCCCTTGCTTCAGACAGGGTGGGACAAGTGTAGTATCTTAGATGGCCCTGCACAAGCTTTTTTTTTTTGTACTTTAGATGAAGGTTTACAGAACAAACTAGCTTCTCATTAAACAGTTAGTATACATATTGTTTTGTGACATTGGTTGCCAACCCCACGACATGTCAACATGCCCCTCTCGACTTTGGGTTCCCTTTACCAACTTTCCTGTCCTCTCCGGCCTTCTTGTCCTTGCCCTTGGACTGGTGTGCCCATTTAGTCTCCTTTTGTTTTATGGTCCTGTCTAATCTTCAGCTGAAGGGTGAACCTTAGGAGTGACTTCCTTACTGAGCCAAGAGGGTGTCCGGGGACCATACTCTCAGGGTTTCTCCAGTCTCTCTCAGACCAGTGAGTCTGGTCCATTTTTTTTTTTTTTTTTTGTGAGTTAGAGTTTTGTGCTACATTTTTCTCCAGCTCTCTCTGGGACCCTCTGTCGTGATCCCTGTAAGTGCAGTAGGCGGGGGTGGCCAGGCACCAGCTAGTTGTGCTGGACTCAGTCTGGTGGAGGCTGTAGTACGTGTGGTTCATTACTCATTGGAACTAATCTTTCCCTTGTGTCTATGGTTTTCTTCATTCTCCTTTGCTCCAGACTGGGTGAGACCAGTGGAGTATCTTAAGGTTTTAAGACCCCAGACGCTACTCAATGAAGTACGATGTAGAGTATTTTCTATATAAACTCTGTTGTGCCAATTGAGCTAGATGTTCCTTGAGACCGTGGTCCCCACAACCCTCATCCCAGTAATTTGGCCCTTCAGGGAGTTTGAAGGTGTTTATGGAGCTTCCAAGACCTTGCCTTGGACAAGTTGTGCTGGCTTCCCCAGTATAGTGTACTGTCTTACCCTTCACCAAAGTTACCGCTTATCTATTGTCTATTTAGCATTTTCCCCTCCCCACTCGTCCCCTCCCTGTTTCTTTTTTATTTTTTTTGATTGTGCTTTAAGTGAAAGTTTACAATTGAAGTCAGTTTCTCATACAAAAACTTATACACACATTGTTACGTGACCATAGTTGCACTCCCTGTAATGTGACAGCACACTTCTTCTCTCCACTCTGTATTTCTCATGTCCATTCAACCAGCTCCTGTCCCTCTCTGCCTTCTCATCTCGCCTCCAGACGGGAGCTGCCAGCTTTGTCTCACTTTCTGCTTGAGATAAGGAGCACACTACTTACCAGTATCATTTTAAGTCTTATAATCCAGTCTAATCTTTGTCTGAAGAGTTGGCTTTGGGAATGGTTTTAATTTTGGGCTAACAGACAGTCTGGGGTTCACGTCCTCTGGGATTCCTCTAGTCTCGGTCAGACCATTAAGTCTGGACTTTTTAGTAGAATTTGAGTTCTGCACCCCACTTTTTCCCTGCTCCATCAGGGACTTTCTGTCGTGTTCCCTGTCAGGGCAGTCATTGGTGGTAGCTGGACACCATCCAGTTCTTCCGGTCTCAGGCTGATGGAGTGTCTGGTTTATGTGGCCCTTCCTGTCTCTTAAGCTCAGGTTTTCCTTGTGTCTTTCTTTGGTGTTCTTCATTCCCCTTTGTTCCAGGTGTATTGGGACCAATTGGTGCATCTAGACCGCCACTTGCTAGCTTTTAAGACCCCAGATGCCACTCACCAAAGTGGGATGGAGAATGTTTTCTTAATGAACTTTGTTATGCCAATTGACCTAGATATCCCCTGAAACCATGGTCCCCAGACTCGTACCCCTGGGACTCTGTCCCTCAAAGTGTTTGTTTGTATTCAGGAAGCTTCTTAGCTTTTGGTTTAGTCCAGTTAAGCTGACTTCCCCTGTATTGTGTGTTGTCTTTCCCTTCACCTAACATAATTCTTGCCTACTGTCTAGTTAGTGAATACCCCTCTCCATCCCTCCCCACCCTCCTAATCATCAAAGGATGTTTTCTTCTGTGTTTAAACCTTTTCATGAGTTCTTATAATAGTGGTCTCATACTATATTTGTCCTATTGTGACTAATTTCACTCAGTATAATGCCTGCCAGATTGATTCATGTTTTGAGATGTTTCACGGATTCATTGTTCTTCTTTATTGTTGCACAGTGTTCCACTGTGTGAATATACCATAATTTGTTTATCCATGGGCACCTAGGTGGTTTCCATCTTTTTGCTATTGTGAACAGTGCTGCAATGAACATGGGCGTGCACATATCTATTCATGTGATGGCCCTGATTTCTCTAGGATATATTTCAAAGAGTGGGATTGCTGGATCATACCATAGTTCTATTTCTAGCTTTTTTAAAGAAGTGCCAAATAGATTTCCAAAGTGGTTCTATCATTTTACATTCCCACCCTCTGCGTATAAGTGTCCAGTCTCTCCACAACCTCTCCAACAAGTATTGTCTTGTGTTTTTTGGATTAATGCCAGCCTTGTTGGGGTGAGATGGTATCTCATTGTAGTTTTGATTTGCATTTCTCTAAAGGATAATGATCATGAGCATTTCCTCATGCATCTGTTAGCTGCCTGAATGTCTTCTTTGGTGAAGTGTCTGTTCATATCCTTTGCCCATTTTTTGATTGGGTTATTTGTCTTTTTGTTGTTGAGGTTTTGCAGTATCTTGTAGATTTTAGGGGAAACCCTGGTGGCGTAGTGGTTAAGTGCTATGGCTGCTAACCAAGAGGTTGGCAGTTCAAATCCACCAGGCTGTCCTTGGAAACCCTATGGGGAAGTTCTACTCTGTCCTATAGGGTCGCTATGAGTCGGAATGGACTCAACGGCAGTGGGTTTGGTTTTGGTTTTTGGTAGATTTTAGAGATTAGATGCTGATTGGATTTGTTGTAGCCAAAATATTTTTCCCAGTCTGCAGGTTGTATTTTTACTCTTTCGATGATGTCTTTGGAGAGCATAAGTGTTTGATTTTTAGGAGCTCGCAGTTATCTAGTTTCTCTTCTGGTGTTTGTGCATTGTTAATGATGTTTTGTATACTGTTTATGCCATGTATGAGGGCTCCTAGCATTGTCCCTATTTTTTCTTCCACAATCTTTATCACTTTAGATTTTATATTTAGGTCTTTGATCCGTTTTGAGTTAGTTTTTGTGCGTGGTGTTTTTTTTTTATCCATTCTGCCACTCTCTGTTTCTTTATTGGTGCATTTAGTCCATTTACATTCAGCATAATTATTGATAGGTATGAGTTTAGTGTTGCCATTTTGATGTCTCTTTTTGTGTGTGTTGTTGACAGTTTCTTTTTTCCACTTAATTTTCTGTGTTGAGTAGTTTTTCTTTATATATTCTTTTTCTCTTTTTCTTTGTTGTTGCTTTTGTATTTGCTGAGTCTTTATGTTTTTCTTGTTTTTTATTTTGATGTTTAGGATTGTTAGCTTCCTTTGTGATTGCCTTAATATTTACCCCTATTTTTCTAAGTTTAAACCAATCTTTTATTTCTTTATATCACCTTGACTTCCTCTCCATATGAAAGATCTATGGCTACATTTTTTAGTCTCTTTTTTTTTTTTTAAATGTTGTCATCTTTTACATAATGACATCTCTGTTTCCCTATTTTGGACATTTCAGATTTGATTTATTTTTGTGTTTTCCCCATCTGGGTTGATATCTGGTTGCTCTGTCCTGTGTTCTAGTCTTGGGTTGTTAACTGATGTTATTGATTTTCTTACTAGAGGACTCCCTGTAGTATTTCTTGTAATTTTGGTTTGGTTTTTGCAAATCCCCTAAACTTCTGTTTATCTGAAAATATCCTAATTTCGCCATCATATTTGAGAAACAGTTTTGCTGGATATATAATTCTTGGCTGGTAATTTTTATTTTTTTCCTTCAAGTCTTTGTATATGTCATTCCGTTGCCTTCTTACCAGCATGGTTTCTGCTGAGTAGTCCGAGCTTAGTCTTATTGACCCTCCCTTGTATGTGACTTTTTGTTTTTCCTTGCCTGCTCTTAAAATTCTCGCTTTATCTTTGGTTTTGGCCAGTTTGATTATAATATGTCTTGGTGACTTTCTCTTGGGATCTACCTTGTGTGGGGTTTGATAAGCATCCTGGATAGATATCGTCTCATCTTTCACGATATCAGTGAAGCTTTCTGCCAACAAAGCACTAACAATTGTGTCTATTTTCTGCTATTCCCCCGCCCCCGTTCTCATACTCCAATCGCTTGTAGGTAGAAAAAAAAAAGAGTCCCACATAATTCTTAGGGTTTCTTCATTTTGGAAATTGTTTTGTCTGATTTTTCCTCAAGTATGTTGGTGTAAAGTGCTTTATCTTCAATCTCACTAATTCTGACTTCCATTGCCTCAGTTCTGGCCCTACAACTTTCTATTGAGTTGTCTAATTCTGAAATTTTATTGTTAATCTTCTGGATTTTTGTTTGCTGTCTCTCCATGGATTCTTGCATCTTATTAAATCTGTCATTATGCTCTTCTCTAATCTTCTTATGTCCCTCTATTGCCCTGTCTGTGCCCTGCTTGGCTTGTTCTGCATTTTGCCTGATCTCCTTCCTGATCTCTTGGAGAGTTCTGCATATTAATCTTTTGTATTCTACCTTCGATAATTCCAGGAAGTTATCTTCATTCAGAAGATTTCTTGACTCTTGTTTTGGTCACTTGCTGAAGCCATCATGGCCTGCCTGTTTATGTGATTTGATACTGACTGTTGTCTCTGAGCCATCAATAAGTTATTTTATTTATTTATTTTATGTTTTCTTACTGTGTACTAGCTTCTTGTTTTGCTTTGTTTTGCTTGCCCAAATAGGCTGCTCAAGTGAGCTAGTTTGATTATTGGTGGCTTTGAGCTCTAACGTCCTTCCACCAGGTAGTTAGAGCTGTTACTAGGTATGTGAGCCCAGGAGTCCATTTACTTTTCTGCTATGGATTCACCTTGGGTGTCCAGGTAGCTGGTCACCAAGTGTGTGGTGAAGACCCTCACCTAGAGTTCTAGATGAGCAGGGGTGATTGGTATAGGCACAGGTATCTGGCTGAATAGGGGTCACACACTGAGCAAGGCGGTAGGCTGACAACCACTCCTGAGCATTTGTGAGGAAAGTGTATCACTGTTCCCTAGAGTGTGTAGGTGGGTCAGTTTTACAGCTGGACTATGGGCACTCAGTGCTGTTGGCTGTAAGGACTGGGAGGCACCACTTATTCTTGGACCTCTGTTGTGGGTGACTAGGTGGCATAAGTGAAGCCACCAGTCCTCAGGCCCCTGATGTGTGTAGGCGAGGATCCTGCTTAATAGGCAGAGTGGTGTCAAATGTCATGAACTTGCGTCTCCACCATTTAGGAAAAACAGTTGAAGTTAGGCTTCAGGTATATACCCTGTTGTACTGTGCTAATGCAGGCCTACGCTGTTGAAATGGGTCCACACAGGTCTCTGCAGGGGTGAAAGGCATTCAAAGTCCATGGACCCTTTATGCCTGTGCCTAGGGAAAGGAGCTGTTTCTGCCCTCAGTCCTTGGTTTATGGAAGCCAGCAGATTACTTTTTCCCTGTTTGTTAATTTGCTGCCTCTCCAAGGCCAGGAGAATGGCTCAGGGTGCATGACGGGTCCTACTTGCGGCCCAGGGAACGTGGCTATCATTGAAGCCGTATCAGGGCCCAATGCAGAGTGGTGAGGGGTCAGGTAAATGGGAGAGAGGTTTTTCCCAAATGGGTGTTTTTTGATCCACTCAGTAGGTTAGACGCATGTACTTATCTTTCACAGATTGTGCGTGCTTTTCACTGATTCTGGAGGTGTGAGTAGACTCTATGCCACTGGGTCTCTTCTGATGTGGAAAATGCATCCCGAACGCCACTGCTTTCCTCACCTCTGGAGCCAGCCGATCCCAGCATGCAGGGTGCTGCCTCCCACCAGGTAAGGTCTGGCAACTCCTTGCTGCTCTTGAACCATCTCTCCCTCCCCCTGCCACTCATTCTGATTCCTCAACTGTGTCTTTAATGTTCAGGGCTCCCAGGTTGTCATACATAATCGATTCACTTGCTTTTCTCAGGTATTTGTTGTAAGAGGGACCACAGGAAGCATCTGACTACTCTACCATCTTGGCCCCTCCAGCTTGTTTCTTTTTGTGCATAAATCTTTTCATGAGTTTTTATAGTCGTGTTCTCATATAATATCTGTCCTCTTGTGATTGACTAATTTCACTCAGTATAATGCCCTCCAGATTCATCCATGTTGTGAGATGCTTCACAGATTCATCATTGTTATTTATTGTATTCCATGGTGTGTATGCACCATAGTTTGTTTATCCATTCATCTGTTGATGGGCGCCTAGGTTGTTTGCATTATTTTGCTAGAGTGAACAATGCTGCAGTGAACATGGGTGTGCATGTCTGTGTGACTGTTGTTATTTCTCTAGGATATTTTCCTAGGAGTGGGATTGCTGGATTGTTTGGTATTTCTGTTTCTAACTTTTTAAAGAGGTGCCATATTGTTTTCCAAAATAGTTGTAACAATTTACATTCCCACTAGCAGTGTATGAGAGTTCCAATCTCCCTGCCGTGTCTCCAACATTTTTATTTTCTGTTTTTTTGATTTGTGCCAGTAATGTCTGTCGAGGGGAGATGGTATCTCACTGTGGTTTTGATTTGTATTTTTCTAATGGCTAGTGATCAGAAACATTTTCTCATGTGTCTGCTAGCTGCTTGAATGTCTTCTTTGGTGAAGTGTCTGTTCATATCCTTTGACCATTTTTAAATTGAATTATTTGTCTTTTTGTTGTAGAGGTGTTGAATTTTCCTGTAGATTTTAGAGATTAGACCTTTGTCAGATTTGTCATAGCCAAAAAATTTTTCCCAGTCTATAGTTTCTCTTTTTACTTTTTTGGTGAAATCTTTTGATGAGCATAAGTGTTTAATTTTTAGAAGATCCCAGTTATCTAGTTTACCTTCTGGTGTTTGTGTGTTGTTAGTTATGGTTTGTATCCTGTTAATGCCGTGTGTTAGGATCTCTAGCATTGATCCTATTTTTTGTCCTGTGATCTTTATAGTTTTTGGTTTTATATTTAGGTCTTTGATCTGTTTTGATTCAGTTTTTGTGTATGGTGTGAAGTACGGGTCCTGTTTCATTTTTTTTTTGCAGATGGACATCCAGTTTTGCCAGCACCATTTGTTAAAAAGACTGTCTTTTCCCCATTTAATGGACTTTGGGTCTTTGTTGAAAATCAGGTAACTGTAGGTGGATGGATTTATATAAGGATTCTAGATTCTGTTCCATTGGTCAATGTATCTGTCACTGTACCACTACTAGACTGTTTTGACTACTGTATCTTTATAGTAGGTTCTGAGGCCAAGTACTGTGAGTCCTCCTACTTTATTTTTCTTCTTCAATAGTGATTTACTTATCCGGGGCCTCTTCCCTTTCTATATAAAGTTAATGATTAGTTTTTCTATGTCTTTAAAGATTGCTTTTGGTATTTAGATCTAGATTGCATTGTATTTGTTGATTGCTTTGGGTGGAATTGACATTTTTACAATGTTAAGTCTACCTATCCATGAGCATGGTATGTTTTTCAGTTTATGTAGGTCTCTTTTGGTTTCTTGCAATAGCGTTTTGTAGTTTTCTTTTTATAGGTTTTTTACATCCCTGGTTAGATTTATTTCTAAGATTTTTTTTTTCCCTGGGGCTATTATAAACGATATTGTTTTCCTGATTTCCTTTTTTTGTTCTCTTTATTGGTGTCTAGGAATCCAAATGATTTTTGTATGCTTATCTTTTATCCTGCTACTCTACTGAATCTATTAGTTCCAGTAGTCTTTTGGGTTTTCTATGTATAATATCATATTATCTGCAAGTAAGAACAGTTTTACTTCTTCCTTATCAATTTAGATGCCCTCTTTTTATTGCCTTGTTGCTCTAGCTAGTGCTTCCAGCACAATGTTAAATAGGAGTGGTGGTAAAGGGCATCCATGTCTTGTTCCTATTCTCAAAGGGAATGTTTTCAGCCTCTCTCCATTAAGAATGATGTTGGCTGTTGGTTTTGTATAGATGACCTTTATTATGTTGAGGAATTTTCCTTCTGTGCCTATTTTATTGAGAGTTTTTTTTTTTTTTTAAATCAGGAATGAGTGTTGAACTTTGTAGAATGCCTTTTCTTTGTCAGTTGAGATGATCATGTGATTCTTTTGTTTTATTTATGTGGTTGATTACCTTGATTGATTTTCCGATGTTGAACCATCCTTGAGTACCTGGTATGAATGCCACTTGTTCATGGTGTCTTAATTTTTTTTGATATGATGCTGAATTCTGTTGGTTGGACTTTTTTGA
Organism: Loxodonta africana; assembly: GCF_030014295.1. NCBI lineage: Eukaryota > Metazoa > Chordata > Mammalia > Proboscidea > Elephantidae > Loxodonta > Loxodonta africana. Next base: position 112,939,091 of record NC_087342.1, read on the forward strand.
GAGTTTTTGCATCTATATTCATGGGAGATATTGGTCTGTAGTTTTCTTTTTTTGTGGTGTCTTTGCCTGGTTTTGTATCAGGGTTATGCTGGCTTCATAGAATGAATTTGATAGTATTCCTAATTTGTCTATGTTCTGAAACAGTTTGAGTAGCATTGGTGTAAGCTTTTCTCTTAGTGTTTGGTAAAATTCTCTAGTGAAGCCATCTGGGCCAGGGCTTTTTTTTGTTGGGAGTTCTTTTTTTAATTACCTTTTCAATCTTTTCTCTTGTTATGGGTCTGTTCAGATTTTCAACTTCAGTTTGTGTTAGTTTATGTAGGCAGTGTGTTTCTAGAATTTTGTCCATTTCTTCTAAGTTTTCAAATTTGTTGAAGTATAGTTTTTCATAGTACTGTGTTAGGATCCTTTTTATCTCAGTTGGGTTTCTTATTTGGGTTATTTGTGTCCTCTTCCATTTTTCTTTTATCAATTTGGCCAGTGGTTTGTTGATTTTTTTGATGATTTCAAAGAACCAACTTTTGATTTTGTTGATTCTATTGGTTTCTATTCTCTATTTTGTTTATTTCTGCTCTGATCTTTATTATTTCCTTTCTTCTGGTGGCTGTGGCCTCCATTTGCTCTTCTCTTCCTATTCATTCTAGTTATGTAGCTAATGTTTTGATTTTATCCCTTTCTTCTTTTTTGATGTACACGTCTATTGTTATAAATTGACCTCTGAGTACTACCTTTGCTGTGTCCCAAAGGTTTTGGTAGAATGTGTTTTCATTCTCATTTGATTCTAGGAATTTTTTTTTATTCCATCTTTGATTTCTTCTCTTACCCAGGAGTTTTTAAGGAGGGTGGTACTCAGTTTTCTTGTATTTGATTTTTTTTTCCTTGATCTTCCTGTTATTAATTTTTACTTTGATGGTATCGTGATCAAAGAAGATACTTTGTATTTTCTCAATGTTTTGGATTTCTGTGAAGGTTGCTCTGTGGTTTAAGATGTGGTCAATTCTGGAGAATATTCCATGTCCATTGGAAAAGAATGTGTACTTTGCTGCTGTTGGGTGGAGTGTTCTATATATGTCTATGAGGTCAAGTTGGTTGATTTTGGCCTTTAGCTCTTCTGTATCTTTGTTGAGTTTCTTTCTAGGTGTTCTGTTCTTTATCAAGAGTGGTGTGTTGAAGTCTCTGTCTTGGTTATCTAGTGCTCCTGTAACAGAAATACCACAAGTGGATGGCTTTAACAAAGACAAATTTATTTCCTCACAGTCTAGTAGGCTACAAGTCCAAATTCAGGGCTTCAGCTCCAGGGGAAGGGTTTCTCTCTCTGTTGGCTCTGGAGGAAGGTCCTAGTCATAGATCTTTCCCTGGTTGAGGAGCTTCTCAGTTGCAGAGATCCTGGGTCCAAAGGACACACTGTGCTCCTGGTGCTGCTTCCTTGGTGGTAGGAGGTCTCCCTGTCTCTCTGCTTACTTCTCTGTTTTATATCTCATGAGAGATTGGCTTAAGATACAATCGAATTTTGTAGATCTCCTCAACATAACTGCCCTTAATCCATCTCATTAATATCATAGTGATAGGATTTACAACACGTAGGAAAATCACATCAGATGACAAAATGTTGGACAATAACACAATACTGGGAATCATGGCTTAGCCAAATTCATACACATATTTTGGGGGGGCACAATTAAATCTATGATAGTCTTCTACTATTATTGTGGAACTGTCAATTTCTCTTTTCATTGCTGTTTGAGTTTATGTATTTTGAAGCCCTGTTATTGGATGCATGGGTATTTATTGTGCTTATGTCTTCATGAGGGGTCATCCCTTTAATCATTATATAGGGCCCTTCTTTGTCCTTTATGGTGAACTTTTTTTAAGTCTATTTAAAACAAAGTCTAACAGCACTGAAAAGAGAAATTGACAGTTCCACAATAATAGGAGGCTTCAACATACCACTCTCGGTAAAAGACAGAACATCTAGAAAGAAACTCAACAAAGATACAGAAGTGCTAAAAGACACAATCAGCCAACTTGATCTCATACAGCACTCCACCCAACAGCTAGCTGCAAAGTACACATTCTTTTCCAAAGCACATGGAACGTTCTCCAGGATAGACCACATCTTAGGCCACAAAACAACCCTCAACAAAATCCAAAACACTGAGATAGTAAAAAATATCTTCTCTGACCAAAATGCCATCAGAGTAGAAATTAACAACAGGAAGAGCAAGGAAAAAAAAATCAGTTACACAGAAACTAAACAACACCCTGCTTAAAAACCACTTTTTTGGACTTTTCCTCAAATGGAGTTGTATCAAGTGTTTGTCTTCAGTTTTGCTGATCTTGTCTTCCATCGTTTCAGACCTGCTTCTCAGCCCTTCCATGACACTGTCCACTTCTGAAATTTTGTTGTTTATCTTTTGGATTTCTAATTGTTGTTTTTGTATGATTTCTATTCGTGAATTTATTTTGGCATTTTGTTCCTGTCCACTGTTATTGGTGGCTAAGGGGTCCAAGATGTCAGATCCATGCCACTTTAGTTGATAGGGGGCCACCATTTCATAGCTCTCCTTGTTCTCTGTTTTCTGCCAGTTTCTTATTACATTCCATGCTTGAATGAGTTCTTTATACCTTCATTTGCCCCTTAGGGTTCCAGGATTGATGTTTGTATCTTTTTAGTTAGTTTTTCTGATATTTGCAGTGGAGGCAAGGCATGGTGCTTCTATCTATAGCACCATGTTGGCTCTGACTCTTTTTTTTTTAAACGAGTTTGGGCTATGACTATTTAATTAGAACTGAGAACTAAGTATGTGCTATTTTTCTCTCTTAACGTCTGTTGTACTTGTAGCAGTCTTCATAGTCTAATATATTATCAGAAGCTATATTAAGCATTAGAAAATTCATGTTGTACTAAATGATACATAACATTGCGAAGGACAAAATGTATGAAAAAAGTAAATGCCCACTCTTATCCCATATCCAAAAATAAGAATAACCTATTAATATCAATGAAAGTAGGGATTTTAGTAATATCATCATCAGATACGTTAAGTAAAAATTTCTGGAGATTACTTCCAAAGGAAAAAAAAAAATTCTAATCTAAGATGATAATGTCCAGAACAAAACAGATTTATCTTGTATCTTTGGCAAGGCAAGGCCATGAGGAATTTATCCTAATATATTACCTCAAAAATGAAGCTAAACATAATGTTTAGTAGAAAAATTTCATAATATTGCCTAGATTAAGCACTAGCTCTCACAGAGTCTCAGAATTAGAATGAACCAGAGAGACAAAAAATCCTATTTCTCATTTATTATAGGAATCCCCCCTAAAAGATACTCAGCCTGTAATTGAAGTATATGCTTTGCACCTCCTATGACAACTCATTGTAGCACTAATTGTTAAATAGTTTTTTTTACTCATTGAGCTACAGTATGCTTCCAAATATCTGTGATCCATTGATTCTAAGATGGCCCTCTGAAAAGATTCAAAACAAATCGAATTAATTTTTTGTCATGAAAGCACTTTAAATGCTTGAATGGGAAAGAGAAATGAAACCAATTTTTAAATCGAGTATGCAATATGTTACTGCATTTTATTTACGTTAATATTATATCTATTAATTCTCACAATGGTACCACAGATTTTAAATTATTATTTCCATTAATAACCAAGAAAGCTGAGACTCTTCAAGATTAAATAGCTAGCCTAGAATCAGCTATTATATCTTTGTTTAGTTTAAATATCTTCTACTTCATCACTGTCTTAGTTATCTAGTGCTGCTATAACAGAAATACCAGAAGCAATGGCTTTAACAAAGATCAGTTTATTTTCTCTCACAATCTCGTAGGCTAGAAGTCCTAATTCAGGGTGTCAGCTCCAAGGGAAGGCTTTCTCTTTATGTCAGTTCTGGAGGCAGATCCTTGTCTTCAGTATTCATCTGGTTGAAGAGCTTCTCAGGTGTAGGGACCTCAGGTCCAAAGGATAACCTCTGCTCCCAGTGCTTCTTTCTTGGTGGTATGAGGTCCTCTCATCACTCTGCTTGCTTCTCTTTTTTATATCTCAAAAGAGGTTGGCTCAAGACACAGTCCAATCTTACAGATTGAGTCCTGTTTCATTAACATAACCACCACTAATCCCATCTCATCGACATCATAGAGATAGGATTTGCAACACATAGGAAAATCATATCAGATGACAAAATGGTGGATAATCACACAATCCTGAGAGTCATGGACTAGCCAAGTTGACACACATTTTTAGGGGACACAATTCAATCCACAGCAATCGTGTTTTGGTTTCCAGGCTCCCTATCATAGTAATAATCATCTTCTGTATATGCACCTTATATAAATGTGATGTCCAAGCCTGTACACATTACAAAACGTATGATCTGACCATAGCAGAAAAAAGTGAAACTCTCAATTGCCAGATTTATATACCATATTTTGTTATACGTAGTTTAAGGTTTCACCTGGGGTTTGGCATCTAACATATTTTTTGCAAATAACGCACACCTTCTAAGTTTTTTTTTTTTTTTTTCTAAGTTTGTTTGCCAACCGCCTCCTCCCTCCTTGAGGTATTTTTGTACATGTGCCATTAAGTTTTTTTATAGCACATATAAAAAAATTTCATATAGCAGTACTTATGAAAATACTTTTGTGGGTGAGGGAGTAGTTGGCAAACAAACGTAGAAGGCACGTGTTATTTTTGTAAAAATAGAGTAATTATTTAAGTTATACAGTCTCCAAGGTTTCTCAGACAACATCTGCCCATTAATTATACTTCCATTTTATTTTGCTAGAGTGAATATTTTTTCAGTTTGAACGCAGTATATTGCATTTAACTACCAGCCTGGACACCAACATGTTAACTTTCTAGTGAAACAGATCCTGGTTTGATGCCCATTGTTAAATGATTAAATGATAATTGATAATGACCCATTGACAAAACATAACTTACCATTTTCAGCATGTTGGAAGCACTAGGATTTACCTTTCTCCTTAGGTCATTGTGCTTGTTAGTAATTTCCATTTGGATTGATGGATGATCCGTTGATAAAGAGGAAATTGAGAGATCTGCCTTTAAAAAGAGGCAACAAAAAAAAAGTTAGTAAGGGCTATGTTGTAATACTGAAAATCAACTGATTTATTTCAATACAGAGATTAATAAAAATGTTTATTTTAGTGTTCTCAAACTTCAGCATGTACCAGACTAACACAGAGAGTTTGTTAACACTCAGATTTCTGAGCCCACTCCCAGAATTTCTCCATTGGGCAGGAGAATTTGCGTTTCTAACAAGCTCTCAGGGAACAAACACACTTGGATAACCACTGGAATAATTCATAAGCTTGTTGTATGAAATTTGGCTTTGTCCTTTTGAATATCATCATTTTTTTTTTCCTTTAGTGACAGGTTAACTTGATTCACTAGACCTGTCTACATATGGTCATATCTCATAACATGTAAGAATTTAAAGCCCTCATCTGTAGCCTAATTAGTACCAGAAAATCCCAATAGAGCAAAAGAATAGTTCCTGTAAGTCTGCAAAGACAGAATTTGAGCCATATGACAGTCAGCAAAAAAAAATTTTTTTTTTTTTAGAATTTCAGCCTTTTCTCTTTTTAATATATTGGAGCATAGGACTGCTATTTTATGTCCATATATTATTCAGATTAAAAAATAAGTGGCATCTTGAGGTGTGTCTGTCAAGTATATTTAGTATCTAATAATGAATATGACTTTGTGTATATAAAATTTTTTTTTTTTTAAATAATGAATATGACTTTGTGTATATACTTATGTTTAAATCAGCTTCAGGAATTGTTCTTTTTTGTCTTAAAAGCATAACAAGAGAGTAGCATATTTAAAAAATGGAAAAATAACTCATGTAAAAATTGTGGATTTTTAAAAATGAAAGAAGCCTCAGAAATCTACTATAAAGCTTTGCTGGTTGTTCTCTATTTGCTGTCCCTTCCAACCCAAGCATTACCTACCCTTCTCTGCCTTGCTCTGTACCCCTGGAAGCTGACCCTTTTGGTTTGCACCACCAGGCCTCCTTTCCAGCTGACTTTCTGGGTAGATTATGTTAATGAGTCACTGATAGGAGAACCAGGGTGGGAGGAGTGAGAAGTCAGGGGTTTTCTTGACCACTTCCTCCCTGCATCTCTAGAAGTACCCATCCCTCCTCCTTGTTTCTTCTTTCTTGAATCCAGACTCTATCACACTGCTTCCTCCTCTAGTCCTTCAGGCTCCTTAAGCCCTGCTCTTCCCTCTGTAAATATCCCTTCATTAAAGCCCTTTTCGTTCAAAACACTTGTGTTATTTTGCAAAAACTAACTCGAAATGGATCAAAGACCTAAATGTAAAACCTAAAATAATAAAGATCATGAAAGAAGAAAATAGGGACAATGCTAGGGGCCCCCATACATGGCATAAATACAATACAAACCATAACAAAAAATGCACAAACATCAGAAAATAAACTAGATAACTGGGAGCCTCTAAAAATTAAACACTTGTGCTCATGAAAAGATTTCACCGAAAAAGTAAAAAGAGAACTTACAGACTGGGAAAAAAATTTTTGGCTACACCATATTTGCCAGGGGTCTAATCTCTAAAATCTATAGAACACTTCAACATCTGAACAACAAAAAGACAAATAATCCAATCAAAAATGTGCAAAGAATAAGAGCAGACATTTCACCAAAGAAGACATTCAGGCACCTAACAGACACAATAGGAAATGCTCCCGATCACTAGCCATAAAAAAAAAAAAAAAAAGCCATTAGAGAAATGTAAATCAAAACTACAATGAGATACCATCTCACTCTGACCTTACAGGCACTAATCCTATAAACACAATTAAATGTTGGAGAGGTTTTGGGGAGATTGGAACTCTTATGCACTACTGGTGGGATTGTAAATTGGTACAACTACTATGGGAAACAATAGGGCGCCCCCTTAAAAAGCTGGAAATAGAAATACCATACAATCCAGCAATCCCACTTCTAGGAATATGTCCTAGAGAAAGAAGAGCCGTCACACAAATAAACTTATGCACACCCATGTTCACTGCAGCATTATTCACAATAGCAAAAAAAAAAAAAGGAAAGAACTTAAGTGCCCATCAACAGATGAATAGATGAATGGATAAACAAACTGTGGTGCATACACATGATGGAATACTATACAACAATAAAGAACAATGATAAATTCATGAAACATTTTCCAACGTGGATGAATCTGGAGGGCATTATGAGTGAAATAAGTCAATTACAAAGGACAAATATTGTATGAGACCACTATTATAAAAACCCAAGAAAAATTTACACACAGAAAAAGCGGTCTTTATGGTTAGAAGGGAAAGGAGGGTTGGGGAAGAGAAATCACTAACTAGATAGTAGACAAGTATCAACTTTGGTGAAGGGAAAGACAACACACAATATAGGGGAAGTCAGCACAACTTGACCAAGGCAAAGTCACAGAAGCTTCCTAGACACATCCAAATATCTCAAGGGACGAAGTTACTGGGGCTGAGGGCTAGGGATCATGGTCTCGGGGAAAATCTAGGTCAATTGGTATAACATAGTTCATAAAGAAAATGTTCTTTTTTAACTGTAGTTTTGATGAAGGTTTACAGAGCAAACTAGCTTCTCATTAAACAATTAATATACATGTTGTCTTGTGATGTTGGTTGCCAACACCACAACATGTCATCGCTCTCCCCTTCTCGACCCTAGGTTCCCCATACCAGCTTTCCTATCCCCTCCTGTCTTCTCGTCCTTGCCCCTGGGCTGGTGTGTCCCTTTAGTCTTGTTTTGTTTTATAAGCCTGTCTAATCTTTGGCTGAAGGGTGAACACCAGGAGTGACTTAATTACTGAGCTAAAAGGGTGTCCAGGGGCTATAGTCCCAGGATTTCTTCAGTCTCTGTCAGACCAGTAAGTCTGGTCTTTTGTGTGTGTGTGTGTGTGTGTGTGAGTTAGAATTTTGTTCTACATTTTTCTCCAGCTCTGTCCAGTACCCTCTATTGTGATCTCTGTCAGAGCAGTCTGTGGTGGTAGCCAGACATCATGTAGTTGTGCTGGACTCAGTCTGGTGGAGGCTGTGGTAGTTGTGGTCCATTAGTCCTTTGGACTAATCTTTCCCTTGTGTCTTTGGTTTTCTTCATTCTCCCTTGCTCCAGACAGGGCAGGACCTCAGGATGGGGTCAAGAGATGTAACTTAGATGGGCACTCACAAGCTTTTAAGACCCCAGATGCTACTCACCAAAGTTCTGTATGAAAATGTTCTACATTCTACTTTGGTGAGTAGTGTCTGGGGTCTTAAAAGCTTGTGAGCAGCCATCTAAGTTACATCTCTGGACCCCATCCTGTCTGGAGCAAAGGAGAATGAAGAAAACCAAAGATACAGGAAAACATTAGCCTATAAGGGCTAATGGACCACATGAACCACAGCCTCTACCAGCCTGAACCCAGAACAACTAGATGGTGCCTGGCTACCACCATCAACCATGCTGACAGGGATCACAATAGAGGGTCCTGGACAGAGTGGGAGAAAAATGTAGAAAAAATTCAAATTCACAAAAACAGACCAAACTTGGTGGTCTGACAGAGACTAGAGGAACCCCCGAGACTATGGCCCCGGAGACCCTGCTAACTCAGAACTGATGCCACTCCAGAAATCCATCTTTCAGCTGAAGATTAGACAGGCCTATATAAAAAAAAAAAAATACACGTGAGGAATGTGCTTCTTAGCTTAACCAAGCATAGGAGACCAAATTGGCAACACCTGCCTAAAAGCAAAGAGGAGAAGGCAGGAATGGACAGTGGGAACCTGGGATGAAAAAGGAAAAGGGGAGAGTGCCGACACATTGTAGGGATTGCCACCAATGTCGCAAAACAATTTGTGTATAAATTTTTGAATAAGAAACTAATTTTCACTGTAAATTTTCACCTAAAGCACAATAAAATATATTTTTTTAAAAGACAAAAAATTGTATTGAATTCTCTTTCCTGTCTCGACCCTGAGTGAAAATTCCCCTTTATTTTACCCATCAGAAAACAGAGATTCAGAAAGGGTAGGTGAGTTATATCCTTTATATTATATCCAGAAAGAAATTATTGTAAATTCAGAAGCGTAAATTAACTAAAGAGATGACATATCTCTGCGCTCATGGGCTGTATTTTAGCAATGAGAGCAAAATTTCATTAATCTACATCCATTTTATAGATGGGGGTCCCTGACATTTAGACATGTCAAAAATCTTTTACCTAAAGTTGCAAGATCAGTGAACAACAAAGCCAGAATTTGAATCCAATTATTTTGACCCTACATAATTCTAGGGTCTTTCCAGGTCAACACACTGCCACCTAGAATACAATTATCACTTTGAAAATAGCACTTCTAAACTTCAGTTTACAATTCTTACTCCCATGTGTTAACACAATCTATCTGCATGATTGGCAAAGATACTAAGAAAGCTATGCAATTATCTATATATAGGAAACTTGCTTATACTTATCTTCGTTTGAGAAATGTGGAAATTGCTCTATCCTTTTGTTATTTTCAAACAATTTTCTTGCCTGTAAAAAGCTTCAGTTCTTTAAACACACTTTTACTTTGTATAAATAGTTCAGTCAAATTATATAATAATCGCTCTGCTTCCGGGTATTAAAATAAGCTTCCTCCCTCCTGGCACACAAACTAACCTCCTTGTTCAACTTATTTTGATAGTCAGGCCACCAAAACTTCTCTCCCAAGGGAGTTGAGAGGGAGTGGAAATTTTCTGGCCAGATCTTGCATGCCGTGATTGTTTCCTCTTTTAGCAAGGAGAAGGATACCTCTTCTATCTTCCAAAACTCATGTCTTTCTCGAATTGCTCACTTTCCACTTGGTTCTCTGTATATTGTCCCCACCACTGGACTAAATTGATTTCTACCACTTGTCTGATTATCTTTCCATTACAGATACACACTGAAGAGAAGGTGAGGTCAAAAGTGCGTTATGTGCTCAGGGAATATTAAAAAGCATATTCCCTTCTTTCTCCGTTCCAGGAAATTTGCAACCATCATCTTTTCTACATAGTATCTACCATGAGGTATAGCTAAGGCAGACCTACTAGCAGAACTTGAAGTCTATCTTATAAGTCATCTCCTTACCATGCTTGTAGTTTGTTGCATCAGCACCGTGAAGAATATGCCTGCCAATATCATTGCCTCTGAGAAGAAATGAAATATTTATGAGATTTATGTACACAGAAGAGTTTGCTTTATGAAAAAAACACAATTATTTTGTTAACATGTCTCATCCAATATATTATAGTATGATATATAATATAATGATATGATATAATATACTTTTGTTAATATAAGTCTCATCCTTTACCTACAAATGTAGGTTCTATTCTTATGTTACCCATTCCTAGGTTAGAACCCCAAAATACAGCAGCAATTTTCTTAATGCATTTAGAAGGATAAAAATTTGAGACCTAATCAATGGATGAATTAAAGCTATAGTTTATGATAATCCATATCATTGATGAACATCTCAAATTGTTAGTTTAAAACTTTGTTTTTAAGATTTCTTTCTTGGTTGTGATAATCTTTAATCTACCACTGGGTGGGTGGTAGGGGGAGGACAAGTCACAGATCTGGAAGGTTACACACCAAAGTGATAACAGTGGATCTCTCTAGAGAGCTGATGGAATTATGGCCCCATTCCACTTTTAGTTCATACAATTTTCTACTGTGTAATTAGTATTGAAACACATTTCCAAGTTTTATGTTTATAATAACTTTTATTTTAAAAATTACTTCTGTCTATTGAGTGAACTTTGCAATTCCTTTTCTTTCCATTGAGTGTCTCCCTAATTCTTTTTCCTTATGACCATTAATTATTAAAGTAGTCTGTTGGGGTCCCATTAGGACTCTTGTTAAAAAGTGGGACAGCCTGCCTTCATCAACGAATTTACATAAGATGTGGTTTTGAGTATATTCAGCACCCTAGTAGCTTTATCCCTGATGTACCCCAGTTTATCTGTTAAATCCAATCCATTGTTGTTGAGTCAATTCTGACTCATAGTGACCCTATAGGACAGAATAGAACTGTCCCATAGGGTTTCCAAGGCTGTAATCATTATGGAAGCAGACTGCCCACCTTTCTCCTTATAACCCCTTAAGAAGTTCTGTGCCCAAAAGCAAGACAGTATTCTATGCACGATCAATCTTTTTGTTTATTTGGTATAATGGACTAAGGCAATGCTGAGAAAAAATATTTGGAATAAACCTTAATGAATATACTCACATCTAGTAGTAATCCAAAGTAAAAATTATAGGCTAGAAAAGTATTCTTCTTAGGATGAATAGCTATTATTGTTCAATAAGGTAGCAAATTTTTACCTGAGATAGGTGGATGGGGAGGTCCTTATGTCCCGAGAGAGATGAGCGTAGTATGACCTTCAGCACAACACCATATGTATGGAACATAAATCACTCCCCCTTCCTGTTTGGTTACTCTGCATTGTGCAAGCCTGTAATAATGTACTATGGTGAAAAGTCCCTAAAAGATATTATCATCTGCTTTTTTTTTCAGCACTAAATAAGGTCAATATTTCGTTCTAAGGAAGAACTCAGCTAATGAAGAAGTTCTTCTATGATTAGGTTTAATAGTGTTACTAATGACGGGTTAGGGAAGGCTTGAACTTCTCTACAATAATCTAGAGAGCATAATATTATTTAGCTAACTGGAGATTTAAGTGTTTTTTTCTCAAGAGGATTCCATGGCGTCATTTACTACTTAGTTTTTGATAAATTGCCTTTATTATGTAGTTTGTTTTCATTATTGTGAGCTGCTATTGAGTCAGCCCCTGACTCAGGGCAACCCTATAGTTTACAGAGTAGAACTACTCCATGAGGTTTTCTTGTTTGTAATCTTATAGAAGCAGATTGCCAGGTCTTTTCTTCCATGGAGCTGCTGAATGTAGCCTAAGGATTGTATAACACGTATTTCAAAATCCCACATTATGTTCCATTATTAAAATTAATTATACAATCTAACATGAGGTTTAAGAACATGAGGTTTAAGAACATAGGAAATTTATTCTTACCTTATTTTCATTATCAAATGCCACTCTATTGAAATAAATTATTTAAAGATTTTTTAGAAGCATAATGCCATTAAGTTACTAAAAGGTCACCCAGATACATCAAAAGGGGGGAAAAACTTTATATATGTAATAAGTGCGTTTTAAAAACGACAAATTTCTCCTGCTTTTATTAAAATATAATTTTCCTTCAAGGTTGCATCAGTCTATATTGAAAAGTCAGTCACATAGTGTTTTAGAGGGTGGCCTTTGAAACCAGTCATCCTGGTTAATATCGCAGCTTCACCACTCACTCACTGAGAAAACAGGGCACGTTATTTATCCTCTTTGTGCAAGTTTTCTCGTCTGTAACATGGGGAAAGAATAACCATGGAGTAGTAGAGTTGTCGTTAGGATTAAATGAGTTAATTCACTTAAAACAGTGCTTCCAATATAGTAGGTACTTAGTGATGTTATATTTCACTTTAGTTTTTATTAATTAATTTAATATAAAGAAGTATATATGAGTTAGTGCATATAATAAAATTATAGGTTACTAAGAGCAACAATGATAAGAAGAAGACGCAATATGTACTCAAATGGCTTTGATATGAGCTGATTTGGGAAAAATGGTTATATTTTAGAGAAGGACAAATAAGTAAATGTGATAGTTTCAAATAAAGCCAAAAAAAAATTAAACTATTAATGCAGAACTCATTTTAGTGGAATTTCCTCAGAAAGAGACTAGTTAAGTGTTAAAGTCAATTCCTTTGCTTCCTGTGGCCATTAATAATCCAATTCTTTGTAGTTGAACCATCCAAACTAGAGTTCCTGAAGTAAAGATCTCTTACAAGCTGAGAGATTTACTATCAGCAATCATGTCTTACACACATTGATGACACTGTTTTTCAAATAGTCAAATTATCAGTGTGTAAGAATCTATTTCCTCTGTTTTATTTTTTCTTTCAAAGTAGTTTATTTTAAAACTTAATTATCTTCACAATTATCAGAAATCTAGAAAGAAATAAAAGGAATTGCATCTATAATCTCATCATCCAGAAGCCACCATTGATATTATCTTGATTTATATTGTCTCATTTTTGCATAGCTTTGTTTATGTTCTAATGAATTTTTAGTTGTATAATTGGGGCCCTGTTAGTCTTGAGTATCCCAGTACTTATAGGTTTTTAAAAATAACTATGACTAAATCTCTTGCAGTCATGCATTTTAATTGCATTTTGTACTGGACGTTCCAGTTTACTTGTTCAGCAGTTCCACATTCAATATTGATCAAATATGTATAGTACATCAAGTACTGTATTCAGTACTTCAGATAAAATGGTGATTAAATACAGATCTGATTTTGCACTCATTGAATTACTGTTGTGTGGAACAGAAAATCAATAGATAAACACACAGTAGAAATTGCAACTGGGATAAATGGGAGAATATCAGGATGTTGAATGAGACTTTTCATATTGCTCCATAATAGGTGAAAATATCCTCAGCCAAAAACAAGGAGAGTTTAGTATTCACCTTTCTAAACTGACTTACCAACAGTTGGCACCAGTCTGAGCACTTTTTAAAAGGTGGCACAACTTGCCTTGCTGTCATCAGCCACCACACCAAATCCTTTGATTGCTTCATAGAAAGTCTGGGAAGGAGTGAGACAGGACAAATTCATGGAGACATCCTTGCAGGAATTTGGTGCTTGTAAGGAGTATTTCCAGCCCTTCCCTCCTCCCTGCCAGTAAACACACACCTAAAACTAAGACAAAGGAAATGACTTTTGAAGAATTACTTTTAGGGGTTGAAAATAATTGCCAGAATAGCGATGGCATTACAGATTCCTTGGTTGGACACCTGCTTATTCAGTGCACATCCTGATCTTCCTGTAAGCCTAGCCGAGCAGGAAGAAAGAATTGAAGAAAAGGACTGGATGTAAAACGTCCTGCACTGGAATGATTTGGCATAGCAGGGATGCTTGAGGTTACCTTGGGGTCATGTGGGCCCACAGGATGCAGGGCTTGAGCTATCTTATGAAAGCCCCAATCAAAAGGTCTGTTACTCAGGCCAGAGAAGCAAAAAGCCTATGAGCTGTATCTACCTAAAAGGGTTGTCGTGACAAAGGACATAATGTTTAAAAAGTACTTAGTAGAGTGCCTGTCACATGATAAAATCTAACACCAAACCCACCGTCGCTGAATCAATTTCAACTCATAATGAATCTATACGACAGAGTAGAACTGCCCCATAGAGTTTCCAAAGCTCTAAATCTTTATAGCAGCAGACTGCCACGTCTTTCTCCCACAGGCACATAATAAATGCTCAGTAAATGTTAGTTTTTATTATTATTACTCTAATTTATCTTCAAGCCTAACTGCCACTATTCAACCTATTCACCTCAGTCCCCAACTCCTTCTTGCCATTCTCTAATCATGACTTGCCCTTTTCAAGTACTTTTCAGAAATACATTTCCCTCTCTGCTCTTCCGCATGACCAATCCTTACCCATTCTATGAATGTCAGCTCAAATATTACTGTGACTTTTTTTCTGAACTCTCTGAGCAGAGTTTGTATATCCTTCTGCTTTTTTTTTTTTTTTTTTCCTTATTCTTTTATTAAGATGTTTGAGGTCAGGCACTGGATCCTCTTTGTGCTTTTGCACTCTGTGTGGCCAATATCAAGCTACATACTACAGTGGTTAAAAGTAAGACCACTGAAGTTAAATTGCCTGAATCTGAATTCCAGTTTTGCCATTTACAATCTGCATGACCTCAGGGAAGTTAATTCACTACTCTAAGCCTCAGTTTTCTCATCTATGAAGTGGAAGTAATAATAGTACCTAATTCATAGAGTTGTTGGAAAGGGAAAAATGGTAAAATTACTTTAAAATGATTAACATCTTGCCTGGAATGTTGTAAATATACTATAAAAATTAGTTATTATAAGTTTATTAGGAATTCTCTCCCACTTTTCAGGACTTTTTTGCCCTTATTTTCTGTGCCCCTCTAGATTTGTATTGTTATTATTATTTTTTGGTATATATTATCTTCATACCAGAGCTAATTAGCTGATTTGTAAATGCATCAATTTTTTCGACATAATATTTGTTGAAGGCCTTATCTGTAAACTTATATATAAACCCTTCTAAATAATCTGGGTACAATAATGAACACAACAGAAAAAAATAATACATGATCTAGTTGGAGAGGAAGACCTAAAGTATGTGGCAATTTATAGTGGGTGGTAATAATAGATGAGCCTGGATTGACTCAATGGCAACTGGTTTAGTTTGGTTTTTGGGGTAATAATAGATATATGAACAGGATAAAAGGGAGATCCAGGAGAGCTTCCTAGAAGTGGGGATATCTAAGTTAAATCTTAAATGATGTTTAGGAGTTAGGTGAATAGTGACATGGGGGCTTGGGAATATGAAGGTAGAAATGGCAATATAAAAGCAGACAAGAAACAGAAGAAAGTTTCAAGAAATATCCAGTAGCTTGCTGTTGCTGAGTAGAATGTATGAGCCAGGGTGTGTCAAAATGTGAGATTTGTGGAATGTATAGGTGTTAGGTCATGGAGAAATGTGATGACATGATAAGAAGCATGGAACATCTCCTATAAATTTTGGTGGTTGTCAATGGTGTGCTTTACCAATATTTCCTGACCTCCTCCTTCCAGATACATACTAGGATTAAACTTCTCTGTATCCTTAAAATACAGAGTGTCTATGTGACTTACTTGATCTATAAAATGTAAGTGGACGCCCCACAGAGCCAGTATGAGTTTGCTTTGTTCTCTCGCTTTACCAAAATGACCTACACAGTTCCAGGTGATGAAGACTCTGAGAACCCATACCTCTGAGCAGGGGCAATGTGCATCAGAGCCCTAGTCAAGCCACGATATGTTGTGTGAGCAAGAAACTAGACTTTATTGTGTTATATTGATTTATTTAAACCCCAGCATGACTTGGCTCAGCCTGAATGATACATAAGTTGGTACCTTTAAATAGGGTGCTGCTGTGAAAATAAGCTTATCATATATGACATAGATTTAATGGCCCTCTTTTCAGGTAGATAGAAAACTGCTATTGGATACTTACAACTTGGTAATGTGTGTCACAAAGTGGTAAAATATTTGGTAAATCTATCACCTGCAGTAACTTGGAGAAAAATATAAAACAAAATTCTAACTCACAAAAAAAGACCAGATTTACTGGCCTGACAGAGACTGGAGAAACCCCAAGAGTATGACCCCTGAATACCCTTTTAGTTCAGTAATAAAATCACTCCTGAGGTTCACCCTTCACCCAAAGATTAGACAAGCCCATAAAACAAAATGAGCCTCGAGAGGCGCACCAACCCAGGGGCAAGAACTAGAAGGCAGAAGGGGAGAGGAAGGCTGGTAATAGTGAACCCAAAGGCGAGAAGGGAAAGTATTGACGTGTTGTGGGGTTGGTAACCAACATCATAAAACAATATACGTAGTAATTGTTTAATGAGAATCTAGTTTGTTCTGTAAACCTTCACCTAAAGTACAATTAAAAAAAAAAAAAAAGAAGTGGTAAAATATTTGGTAAATTTATCACTTGGAGTAACTTGGCAGGCAGATAACTTGCCAAAAACATTCGTTCCTTATAAAGAATCTAGAAAACAGAATATTAATTGGTTACTGGGATTGCATTTGACAAGATACTAAAGAAAAAGCTATTAACAGAAATAAATTGACTGGTTTGCAAGCAGAAACGGAAGGGAATAGAGAAAATCCATAAAATCAGGGACTTATGGAGTTGGAAAGGAAACTGTTCTCTCAACTCCAAGCAGTAAGAATGCTTCAAGCAACAAAAGCCGTTTAAAACTCAGCCTTCTGGTAAGAGTCAAATTAATCATAGAATTAGTCCATCCATTGTCTCAGGGTGAAGGTCAAACTACGTATTTAGCTCTCAGCAAAATTTTTTTCTAAACAAAATGGCTCAGAAAAGAGTGTTGTTCTCCTGCCAAAGCAGTACAGGCTCAAGAAAATTACTAAGTAAAGAGGGAGGGATGCTATGGAAGTGAGAAAGAAAAGACATACAGCACATGGAGGTACATTGGGTAGATTAGAATCAGGGATAATGAGCTGGCCTAGTTTTTGAGGGTCATATTACAAAAAACAAAAGAAAGCAAACAAAAACAACAGCTTGGATTAAAAGACTGTGACAGTTTGATACCTGAAATTGCATTTGAAAACCACAGCTATGTATGCCACAGAAATGCACTTAGATAGCTGCTCAGTCTTCAAAGAGAATATATTTCCCACTTACCCAATTCAGTGATAATCAAGAAATACAATTAAATTAAAAAAAAAAAGCTTAATTATTTTCCAGAGGATGAAACTATAGTTCTTGAAGAATAATGGAAAAAGAAACTAATCAGCAACTAAACAGGGAGTATTCCTCATCCCCAGGACAGGGGGACATCAAAATGTTTTCTCATCTGGATTGGAGAATATGCCCTGGAACACTGCCTGCTATGTAGCTTCCATTCTTCCCCCATCCTGAATGGGAAAGCTTATTGCAATTATCCAGTTCTTGTTCTAATGATTTGTGTTGGCTCTGTGTAGGATTAAAAATTGTTGCTTTAATCCATAGATCACAGATCATAGAAGCTACATACAGCTCTAATGTGGAGACTACTGCACAATGCTGAGAGATCGGGACTTTGAGATGAATGCCATGACAGGATATAACTTTTGTGGTATTTTTCTTAGAAAGAAGGGAAAGTGAACAATGTAGGTGTTAAGGAGAATAAATAGAATTTTTGGTGACCATTGCTGTTGTTAGGTGCTGTCGAGTTGGTTCCAACTCATAGCCACCCCTTGTACAACACAATGAAACATTGCCCTGTCCTGCGCCATCCTCATAATTGTTATTATACTTGAGCCCATTGTTGCAGCCACTGTGTCAATCTATCTCATTGAGGATCTTCCTCTTTTTCACTGATCCTCTCCTTTACCAAGCGCGATGTCCTTCTCCAGGGATTGGCCTGTCCTGATAACATGTTCAAAGTATGTGAAACATTGTCTCACCATCCTTGTTTCTAAGGAACATTCTGGCTGTACTTCTCCCAAGACAGATTTGTTTGTTCTCCTGGCAGTCCATGGCATATTCAGTGTTATTTGCCAACAGCATAATCCAAAGGCATCAATTCTCTGGTATTCCTTAGTCATTGTCCAGCTTTCACATGCATATGAGGCAGTTGAAAACACCATGGTTTGGGTCTGGTGCACCTTAGTCCTTAAAGTGACATCTTTGCTTTTTAACACTTTTAAAGTTTTTTTTTTTTTTTTTTGCAGCAGATTTGCCCAATGTAATGTGTTGTTTGATTTCTTGACAGCTACTTCTATGGGCATTGATAGTAGATCCCAGTAAAATGAAATCCTTGGCAATTTCAATCTTTTCTCTGTTTATCGCGATGTTGCTTATTGTCCAGTTGTGAGGAGTTTTGTTTTCTTTATGCTGAGGTGTAATCCATACTGAAAGCTGTGGTGTTTGATCTTCATCCGTAAGTGATTCAAGTCCTTTTCACTTTCAGCAAGCAAGGTTGTGTCGTCTGCATATTGCAGGTTGTTAATAAGTCTTCCTCTAATCCTGATGCCATGTTCTTTTTCATATAGTTCAGCTTCTCGTATGATTTACTCAGCATACAGGTTCAGTAAGTGTGGTGAAAGGATACAACCCTGATACACGCTTTTCTTGACTTTAAACCATGAAGTATCCCTTTGTTCTGTTCAAACGACTGCCTCTTGGTCTTTACAGGTTCATCATGAGTACGATTAAGTGCTCTGGAATTCCCATTCTTCCCAATGTTATCCGTAATTTGTTATGATCCACACAGCCTTTGCATAGTCAATAAAACACAGGTAAACATCTTTCTGGTATTCTCTGCTTTGAGCCAGAATCCATCTGACATCAGCAGTGATATCCCTGCTTCCACGTCCTTTTCTGAATCTGGCCTGAATATCTAGCAGTTCCCTGTGGAAATACTGCTGCAACTGCTTTTGAATGATCATCAGAAAAATTTTACTTTCATGTGATATTAATGATGTCGTTAGCTAATTTCCACATTCGGTTATATAACCTTTCTTGAGAAGAGGCATAAATATGGATTTCTTCCAGTCGGTTGGCCAGGTAGTTGTCTTTCCTAATTTCTTGGCATAGATGAGGGAGTGCTTCTAGCACTGCATCTGTTTGTTGAAACATCTTAATTGGTGTTCTATTAATTCCTGGAGCCTTGTTTTTTGCCAATGCCTTCAGCGTAGGTTGGACCTCTTCTTTCAGTACCATCGGTTCTTGATTGTATGCTACCTTCTGACATGGTTGGACATCAATCAATTCTTTTTGGTACAGTGACTCTGTGTATTCCTTTCATCTTCCTTTCTTAAAAGTTGTACTTTAGATGAAGGTTTAGAAAGCAAATTAGTTTCTCATTAAACAATTAATACACGTATAGTTTTGTGACATTGGTTGCCAACCCCACAGCATGTCAATACTCTTCCCTTCCTGATCTTGGATTCTGCATCACCAGCTTTCCTGTCCCCTCCTGCCTTCTAGTCCTTGCCCCTGGGCTGGTGTGCCCATTTAATCTCATTTTGTTTTATGGGCCTGTCTAATCTTTGGCTTAAGGGTGAACCTCAGAAGCAACTTCAGTACTGAGTTAAAAGGGTTTCCAGGGCCCATGCTCTCAGAGTTTCCCCAGTCTATGTCAGACCAAAAGTCTGGTCTTTTTTTTTTTTTTGTGAGTTAGAATTTTGTTCCACATTTTTCTCCAGCTCTGCACTGGATACTCTGTTGTGATCCCTATCAGGGCAGTTGGTGGTGGTAGCCGGGCACTGTCTAGTTGTGCTGCACTTAGTCTGGTAGAGGCTGTGGTAGTTGTGGTCCATTAGTCCTTTAGACTAATCTTTCCCTTGTGTCTTTGGTTTTCTTCATTCTGTCTTGTTCCAGATGGGGTGGGACCAATGGAGTATCTCAGATGGCTGGTCACAAGCCTTTAAGACCCCAGATGCTACTTACCAAAATAGAATGTAAAACATTTTCTTTATAAATTATGTTATGCCAGTTGAGCTAGATGTCCCCTGAGATCATGGTCTCCCGTGCTCAGCACAGTAATTTGGTCCCTCAGGGAGTTTGGATATGTCTATGAAGTGTCCATGACCTTGCCTTGGTCAAGTTGTATTGACTTCCCAGTATTGTGTACTGTTTTACCCTTCACCAGAGCTGTCATTTCTCCATTGTCTAGTTAGTGTTTTTACTCTTCCCTAGTAGCCATCAAAGATTGTTTCTTTTTGTGTATAAACCTTTTCATGAGTTTTTGTCATGGTAGTCTCAGGTAGTATTTGTCCTTTTCTCATTGACTTATTTTACTCAGCATAATGCACTCCAGATTCATCTATGTTGTGAGATGTTTTGCAGATTCATCATTGTCCTTTATTGTTGTGTAGTATTCCCTTGTGTGTATGTACCACAGTTTATCTATTCATCTGTCAGTGGGCACTTAAGTCGTTTCCATCTTTTTGCTGTTGTGAATAATGCTGTAATGAACATAGATGTGCACATATCTATTTGTGTGATGGCTCTTATTTCTCTAACCTTCCATCTTCATGCACCATTTAATACTTTCCCTATAGAATCCTTCAATATTGCAACTTGAGAATTGAATTTTTGTTCAGTTCTTTCAGTTTGAGAAATGCTGAGCATGTTCTTCCCTGTTGTTTTCCAGCACATTTCATTATAATATTTTAGTTTCTGTTTTTCAGCTGCCCTTTAAAATCTTTTGTTCAGCTGTTTTACTTCATCATTTTTTCATTTTGCTTTAGCGACTCTGCTTTCAAGAGCAACTTTCAGGGTCTCTTCTGACTTTATTTTGACCTTTTCTTACTTTCCTGTGTTTTTAATGACTTCTTGTTTTCTTCATGTGTGATGTCCTTGATGTCATTCTGTAACTCTTGTGGAATTCCATCATTAGTGTTCAATGCGTCAAATCTATTCTTGAGATGGTGTCTGAACTCAGGTGGGATGTACTCAAGGTCATACTTTAGCTGTCACGGACTTGTTCTAATTTTCTTCACCTTCAACTTGAGCTTGCATATGAGCAGTTAATGGTCTGTTCCACAATCGGCACCTGGCCTTGTTCTGACTGATGATATTGAGCTTTTCCATTGACTCTTTTCACAGATGTAGTAGATTTGATTCCTGTGTATTTCATCTGGTGAGGTCCACTTGTATAGTCACTGTTTATGTTGCTGAAAAAAGGTATTTGCAATGAAGAAATCAGCCTTGCAAAATTCTATCATGGATCTTTGGTATCATTTCTATCACTAAGGCCGTATTTTTCAACTGCTAATCCTTCTTTGTTTCCAACTTTTGCATTCCAATCGCCGGTAACTATCAATGAATTTTGATTGTATGTTTGAGCAATTTCAGACTGCAGAAGTTAGTAAAAATCTTCAATTTCTTCATCTTTGGCTTTAGCTGTTGGTGCATAAATTTGAATAATAGTTGTATCAACTGGTCTTTCTTGTAGGTGTATGGATATTACCCTATCACTGACGTCATTGTATTTCAGGATAGATGTTGAAATTTTTTTTTGACAATTAATTCAGCACCATTCCTCTTCAATTTGTCATTCCCAGCATAGTAGACCATGTGATTTTCTGATTTGAAAGAGCCAATACCAGGCCATTTCAGCTCACTAATGCCTAAGATATTGACCTTTATGTGTTCCATCTCATTTTTGATGACTCCTAATTTTCCTAAATTCATACTTCATACGTTCCACATTCCAATTATTGATGGATGTTTGCAGCTGTTTCTTCTCATTCAAATCATGCCATGTCAGCAAATGAAGGTCCCAAAAGCTTTACTACATACATGTCATTAAGTTTGACTCTATTTAAGGAGGTAGCTCTTCTCCAGTTGTATTTTCACTGCCTTCCAACCTAAGGGACTCATCTTCTGGCACTACATCAGACAATGTTCCACTGCTATTCATAAGGTTTTCACTGGCCAATTTTTTCAGAAGTAGCCTGCCGGATCCTTCTTCCTAGTATGTTTTTTTTTCTGGAAGTTCTGCTGAAACCTGTCCACCATGGGTGACTCTGCTGGTATTTGAAATCCTGGAGGCATAGCTTCCAGTATGAGCAACACACAAGCCACTGGAGTATGACAAAAGCACAGATGCGTTGTGTATATATACCTGAAAGTCTGAATCATTTGGCCTAGATCTCTCTTTTTTCCTGGATATTAAAATTGCTTGCAGTTACTAGCCCTTACCAAACCTGTCTGACCTGGCTGATTCATGAGATAATTAGGGAATACTTTGTATGCAGGTATTTATTATAGTCAGCAAAATGATATAACCCAAACACTTGTAAAAGGAACTCATTTACATGTTGATCATTTTCCTGTGCAAAGATAGGAAAAACAGTTCAATGACATAGTAATTTAATATAAATGTTAATAAAGGGTAAGTCAATCTACAGTTGTATAATTTCATCTCTCATCCAGAATATCAACTGCCTTTTACTCACCCAAAAAACAGTGGGTGGAGCCAAGACTATGTTACCCGATCCTGGAACCAATTCAACAGCAGGAGAAACTCTATTACTTAGTAGGTGATCTGAGGGAAGATCTGTTTCTCATTTTTCTCATTTTTGAAATGAAGATAATATCGGTATTTATCTCAGGGGGACTGGTTTCAAAAATTAAATGAGATAACACATACAAAACACTTAGGACAGAGGCATATAGTAAATGCTCGGTAAAAGTTGGATTATAATTGTTTCTCTTCGCCTTCTTTTTCTCATTCTCCTCCCACTCCTCCTCCTACTCCTTCTTACTTTTCTTCTTTCTTTTCCTTCTCTTCTTCCTGTTCTTCTCCTTCCCCTATCTCTCTTCCTCCTTCTTCATCTGTGGGTATTACTGTTAGATTCAGGGAAATACATCTTCTTAGTTCTGTATTCTAAGGAGATTCTAGGAAGATATGGCTTGTATATATGCTGATAACCGTAAGAAATGATACCACTGAGACATTTGGTTTATCCCTTTTACTATTATTTAAGAGCAAGGAAATGTGAGTACAGAAAGATAAAATTGCTTGGCCAGGTAATGTAGAATAATCACTTGACATGGGTCTTCAATTTTATTGCCCAATATTATTTTCATTTTATGAATGTACAGGAGTAAATTAAAATAACATTACCTGCACTTCTTGCCTTATAGAGTTTTCTAAAACCTAAAGTAGATAACGGAGTCCTCAGGTGATATAAACAGTTAACACACTCAGCTGCTAATCAAAAGGTGGGAGGATCGAGTCCACCCACAAGCACCTCGGAAGAAAGGCCTGAAAAGGCCTACTCCTGAAAAATCAGCCATTGAAAACCCTATGGACCACAGTTCTACTCTAACACACATGGGGTTGTCATGAGTCAGAATCACTCACAGGCAACTGGTTAAAGAAGGTAATAGAAGTGAAACAGTTTTGCTTCAATGAAGATACTAGGAAGAAGTTCAGACCTCGCTATTTGCAGTTAAGCAATTTCTTCCCTCCGTTGGGAGGAGTTGTTATTGGCAATAGGCTCTGCCTCCAAAAAAAGACTGTACAGCATTTTCTTCTTTTTACTCTGTATGGTCTTACTGCATATTTATTTTAGAAGAAACATTGTCATTTCTAACCTTCCGTATTTGGTAGCCTCTGCCCTGCTATCCTTCACAGTCAGCAATGAAAGGAAAAGTCTTTTCCCCTTCTAAGAAATGTCATCTCATCTGTCTAGTGACCTTGGCAATTTATTATATCCCTCCATGTCTTTTGACATTTGGTGGCACTTTTGCAAATATAGCAAAGTACAGTGTCTTTGGCTGGGTTCTCTAGAGAAGTAAAACTAGTAAAGCATATAAATATGTATATATATAGAAAGAGATTTATATCAAGGAGATAGCACATGCGGTTGTAGAAGTTGGAACTTCCCAAGTCCATGGGTCGGGATAGAGCCTTCTCCTTATTCACGTAGCTGCAGGGGCTGGTGAACTCAAGATCAACAAGTCAGAGAGCAGGACGCTTGCTCCCAGGCTACAAAGATGGAAAAATCCCAAGATCGGCAGGCAATATCACAGTTAAACTGCTAGCTCAGGTCCCAAGAACTGGAGATCAGATGAACAGGAGCCGGTTGCAGGATCCAGAGTGAGCAAAAGCCCAGGAGCCTTGCCAGAATGTCCACTTATATTTGATGCAGGCCACACACCCAAGGAAACTCCCTTTCAACTGTTTGGCTACCCAGAGCAGATCCCATCATGGAAGTGATCATATTATATCAAATCTCATCATAGAAGTGATCACAATGCCACACTACTGCCAAACCACTAAGAATCGTGGCTCAGCCAAGTTGACATACAGCCCTAACCATCACAATCCACTCTTGGCACCTGTGCACATGTCCTTGAACCATACATAATCCCTGAATAAAGACAATTGTAAATTGATACTTGCACCTAACATGATACAATGAACACATAGATAACTGAAAATGCACTAGCATTATTTACATCTTATATTTTATAAGTGAAGAAGGCAAAGATATTTGATGCACACATACAAAGCAGAAATACTCATAAAAATTGCATTCTTTGTTTCTGCAGCTGGTCATGTGACTCTAACTGGTATTTAGAATGAACTTCTTCCACCACTCCTTGAATATTCCCTTTGCTCTCAGCAAGCACCTCAGCTGGTTGTGGTTCTTTGCCTGGTGGGGTGACCAAACCTTCATCCCTGAAGGATCTGGGCTATTAGTAGTCATATTGGAATTGGGTTGCTGTAGTTTTCTATTGGCTTTAATCACAGAGCATGGTAGTACTAAAAGATGCCCTAAGGGATCTCCTGCACTCCAGACATACTCTTTTTTACCCCCATATTTTTACCCATATCAATCCTATTTCCTCGTAATAATCAGGACCAATCACACCAGCCAGTATGGTAACTCTCTTCTTTGCCTATTAACCCAGAGGTATAAGAAGCCCAAGGTTGCCAGATGGCATTCTTAGCTTCCAGTTCAATGGAATCAGTGATGTGTCTCCAGATGGGAGCATTCCTCCCTTTGGAACTAAGATCTCTAGACCCACAGAGCATAAGGTTGCAGGAACAGAAAGTAAAAATCTTGTGAGTGGGTCACTAGGGGTAATAGCGAGTGGTGCCACTCCCATTTCCACTGCTTGATTCATGGACCCATGAATCCTGCCTATGGAAGAAACAGTACCATATATTGGACACTGGTTTAGAGCGTATACAGCCTCTTGGAGAACATTGTCCCAACCCTGCCAGGATTGCCACCTAGCTGGCTCCGTAATTGTGTCTTTAGAAGGCCATTCCATCATTCTGTCCAGCCAGCTACTTCAGGGTGGTGGGGAACATGGTAAGACTAGTTAATTCCAAGAGCATGGGCTCATTGCCACGCTTCATTTGCTGAGAAGTGATTCCCTTGATCCAAGGCCATGCTGTGTGGAATATGATGTTGGTGGATAAGGTAAGGTATTCTGTAATTGCTGAGCCCATGCATAACCTCCGTCCCTGCCACCGTGGCACTTTGTTCATGAGGCCATTGAGCAATGATGGGAGTAGCTGGGGAAAGAGGATGACTGGTTTCTACAGAATGTATCATCCTTGATTGTTAAAACTTGACTGTCAAAATCCTTCTCTGCTGGGGTCACCCTTTGGTGAGCATTCACATGAAACACAAATATCTTCACTTTTTTGGCCTATGTTCCTTCCAAATCCCTGATCGTCCAGCCAAACCATTGGCCACAGCCCATGAATCAGTATACAATTGCACATCTAGCCATTTCTCCTTCCAAGCAAAGTGAGCAACTATGTGCAATGCTCAAAGTTCTGCCCATTGGAAGGATTTCCCCTCACCATTGTTCTTCAGGGAGGTCCCAGGAAGGGGCTGTAGTGCTGCCACCGTAAACTTTTGAGAGATGCCTGCATATCTTGCAGAACCATCTGTAAACCAGGCATGGGTTTTCTCTTCCTCAACAAACTGATCATGAGGAACTCCCCATGAGGCCATAGGTTCAGCCTGGGAGATGGAATGTAATGTGACAGGAGTTGAGACCATGGGCATTTGGGCCACTTCCTCATGCTCAGGCCCAATCTTGTATATACTACTTCCATTTAATGATGGAGTGCTTCTGTGCACGTCCAACTTTATGACTCTGTGGGTCAGACAATACCCAGTTCATGTGGCAGCTCATGCCACATGGTGACTTGGTGTCCCATGGTTAAGGGTTCAGTTGTGACTAAGGCCCAGTAACAAGCCAAAAGCTGTTTCTCAAAAGAAGAGTAGTTATCTGCAGAGAATTGCAGGGCTTTGCTCCAAAACCCTAAGAGTGATTCATCAATAGGGGCCTGCCAAAGAGTCCAAACAGCATCTCTATCTGCCACAGACGCTTCAAGCACCATTGGATCTTTTGAGTTATATGGCCCTATGGGCAAAGCCACATGCATGGCAGACTGAACCTGTTGCCGAGCCTTCTCTTGTTCTGGGCCTCACTTAAAATTAGCAGCTTTGCCAAGTCACTTGATAAATAGACTGGAGTCCCAGAAAAAGGAGTAGCACACCAAAATAAGGAATATGTTGTCTCCAAAATCCAAAGAGGCCCACTAGGCATTGTGCCTCCTTTTTAGTTGTGGGAAGAGCCAGATGCAATAACTTATCCTTCACTTTAGAAGGAATATCTCTGCATGCCCCACGCTACTAGACCCCTAGAAATTACACTGAGGTAGAAGGCCCTGGATTTTTTTTTTTTTAATAATTTTTATTGTGCTTTAAGTGAAAGTTTAAAAATCAAGTCAGTCTCTCACACAAAAACCCATATATATATCTCCCCCTAATGAGACAGCCTGCTCTCTCCCTCCACTCTCTCTTTTCGTGTCCTTTTTGCCAGCTTCTAACCCCCTCCACCCTCTCATCTCCCATCCAGGCAGGAGATGCCAACATAGTCTCAAGTGTCCACCTGATCCAAGAAGCTCACTCCTCACCAGCATCCCTCTCCAACCCATTGTCCAGTCCAATCCATATCTAAAGAGTTGGCTTTGGGAGTGGTTCCTATCCTGGGGCAACAGAAGGTCTGGGGGCCATGACCAAGGCCCCTGAATTTTTGTGGGATTAATTTCCCACCCTCTAGCATGCAAATGTTTTATCAATAAGTTCAGAGTAATTGACAGTTCTTCCTTACTAGGTCTGATCAGCATGGTGTCATCAAAGTAATAGATCAGTGTGATGTCTTATGGAAAGGAAAGGCTATCAAGGTCCCTGTGACTAAATTATGATGTAGGGCTGGAGAGTTGATGTAGCTCTGAGGTAGGCAACTGAAGGTGTATTGCTGACCTTGCCAGCTGAAGGCAAACTGCTTCCGATGGTCCTTCGAAACAGGTATGGGGAAAAAGGCATTAGCCAGATGAATAGCTACAATAACCATGTACCAGCATATGTATTAATCTTCTCAGGCAATGAAACTACATCTGGAACAGCAGCTACAATTGGAATCATCACCTGGTTAAGTTTTTGATAATCCACTGTCATTCTCCAAGATCCATCTGTTTTTTGCATAGTCCAAATAGGTGAGTTGAATGGGGATGTGGTGGGAATCACTACCCCGCCTCCTTCAAGTACTTGGTGGCAGTAATCTCTCCAGAAATGTGGTATTGATTTTGGTTTACTATTTTCCTAGATAGGCAAGGTTCTAATGGCTTCCGCTTGGCTTTTCCTACGGTAATAGCTCTTACTCCATTCATGAAGGATCCTATGTGGGGGTTCTGCCAGGTGCTGAGTATATCTATTCCAACTATGCATTCCTGAACTGGGGAAATCACTACAGGATGATTTTGGGGACCCACTAGACCTACTGTGAGATGGACATGAGCTACAACTCCATTAATAACCTGACTCCCATATGCCCCCATTCTGACTGGTGTGCCACAGTGATGTTTTGCGCCTCCTGGAATTCAGAGCCAGTATCCAGTAATCCCCCAAAAGTCTGATGATTTCCTTTTTCCCAATGACCAGTCACTCTTGTGTAAGGCCTTGGAACCCTTTGGGGAAGGCTGGGAGAAAGATTAACAGTATAATTTCTTGGCAGTGTATTGGAGTCCTTCCTAAGGGGGACCCGGCCTCCCCTTCATTCAATGGCTTGTGGGTCTTTAAACTCACTCGAGTCTGGGAGCTGATCGAGGGGCTATGACTGTCTATTCAGAGGATTCTAGTTAGACTGCTGTTCACTTGACCTAGGATTCATCCGCTTGTACAGATCAAGTAAACATTTAGTAGATTTCCTATCTATTTCACTCCTATGGACACCATGACTTAATAGCCTATGCCATAAATCCATACAAGTTAGACTGTTCTGATTACTGCTTTGACTCTGCTGTTCATCATGGTAATCATGCCTACCTTGCCTTTGTTGATTGAGTGCCACTACTGGGCCCTTACTACCATGGGGTCTAACCAACTCCACTGTAGTTAAGTCTCTTAATTTAGTTAGGGCAGTTCCCACTGTCAAATCTGACTTACATAAAATAGTAATCACAGCAGTCTTCAAGGATGCTGGTGCTCCCTTAACAAATTTGTTCCTCACAATTGTGGTAAAAGGTATGTCCTCTGGGCACTCCATGTGTGGTTCTGTGGGCCTAACCTGATAAATCCACTCTAGCATGCCAGTTTCCCTAAGCCTTTGGATACTTACTTCTGCAGTATACCAAGGCCAGCCTGGTACTTCAACTTGATTTATTGTAGGCCATAGTGTAAATCATGCTTAGTGACCCAACCAAATAAACTATTAGATCCTTTCCTAACTTCTTGAGCTGAAACATTGAATGAAGAATCTGTGCTTAGTGAGCCCATATCAATAAACTCAGACTGATCCATCTTTATGTTCTTTGCACCATTATCCCACATCCTTAATAGCCATTCCCACACATATTCCTCAGGTTTCTGTTTGTATGTATTAGAAAAGTCAAGCAGCTCTTTTGGAGTGTAGTGTACCTCCTCCTGGGTCACACTTTGTACTTCACCTTTTGGGACTCACAGGGACTTAAGTCTAGCCATAGGTCTAGAAGCCAAAATCTGTGGTGGGGAAGTGTTTTGAGAACATTCAGCATTGTCTTGTAAGGCATCTGTCTCAGGTGATGCTCCGGGCAATAACTCAAACAAAGGCTCTTTAGATGCAGCTGGGTTAATCTAATTAGATGCAGGTGGAGGGGCTAATGGTTTTACTAGGGAGGGTGGTTTAACAGACAAACATGGAATAATGTCTTCAGATAGGAGTGAGAGGGCTAGTTCCGTTAGCAGCAGTGATTCAATGAAATTTAGGGGCACAGTGTCTCCAGCTTCCTGATTATCTACCCATATGTCCCCATCCCAAGTTTCAGGATCCCATTTCTTCCCAATCTACACCCTCACTTTAACTTCAGACAGCTCTTGGTGTTGGCAATTGAACTGGCATGGTAATTCAGCCACTCTTAAGATAAGATGCTAAGTTTGGTTTTCAGCATTATCAGCTTTGTTATTACAAGAAATAAGGCTTTCTTTCAAGGCAAAGTGGAAACTTTGAGGTCATTTATGTGGCACTTGAGCCTTGACTCTGAAGCCCTGAGCTCATCTCTTTCTTTCATCAGTTTGTCTAGCAAAAGTAGGACCAACCAACCAGCTTCCTTATACTTCTCATTATGACGAAATTGTAGAAAGGTATCACACATGCAAACACTCAGAGCCTCGCCTTTCACCAATACCTGATCTATTGGTGGTGATATTTTGCGTATTTGTATTGCCACCTCATGCTATGGGTTAGTAATACCCTCTTTACTAATGGAAGCAGAGTCATCAACATCTTTAAGACTAACCAGACTTAACCAATTTAGAAAACTCATCCTTATAGTTTTGTTTCTCTAGAACCACTCTTGGTACCAAATGTCTTAGGCTGGATTATGTAGAGAAGCAAAACTTGTAAAGCATAAATATATATATATATATATATGTATAGAAAGATGTATATCAAGGATATGGCTCACATGGTTGTAGAGGCGGGAACGTCCCAAGTTCGTGGGTCAGAATGGAGGCTTCTTCTGATTCACCTAGTCACAGGGGCTGGTGAACTCAAGATCAGCAGGTAAGAGAGTAGGGCTTTTGTCCACAGGCTGCAAAGATCGACAAATCCCAAGATCACCAGGAATGACCACAGGTAAGCTGCTAGGTCAAGTCTTAAGAACCAGAGGTCAGACGAACTGGAGCCTACCGCAGGATGCAGGATGCAAATGAAACAAAAGCCCAAAAGCCTTGCAAGAATGTCCACCTAAATTCGATGCAGGCCACATGCCCAAGAAAACCCTCTTTCAACTGATTGGTTACTCAGAGCAGATCTCATCATGGTGGTAATCACATTATATCACATTTCATTATGGAAGTGATCACAGCATCTCACGACTGCCAAATCACTGAGAATCATGGCCCAGCCAAGTGGACACACAACCTTAACCATCACAAACAGTAACAACATTAATAGCAACATCCTAAAGCATGCAAACAATAAAGTTACCTCCTAATGACTTTCCAATTCAGTACTTTAAATTTTTTGTTTTTCCCTTGTGTGAGATGTTTTCAATATCATAGTCTGAAGAAGCTGTAGCCATATAACACTGCCTAGAGGATTTGTACATTTCCAAAGACCATCCCCTGAGAATAATTTCCTTTTAAAATTGCACTTAGTGTTCATTAACCTCAGTGTTTATATCAGATAGCTAGGTCTTCCTTTCCACATATGGAAGGAAAAGTATGTTTTCTTCCATATATTTGCATTATTGATGGAAAACTAAAATTTTAGGGGTCTATAAAAAAAAAAAACTGAACAAGTTTATCTACTGGTTCTTAACTTATCTATTCACAGTACTAATACTTTAAATTTAATTAAACTTCAGTATTTTATTGAGCACCTATCATATGATGAATAATATTTTAGCCACTCTGAGTTTATGAACTAATTTGAGAGCTATGACTCAAATAATGAAAATATTGAGGAAAGAAATATAAAACAAATACTGAGCATTACCGTATAGACAGAAACGTAAAGAGAGTTTCTTTTTACATTTTCTTTGAAACAACCAACCAACAAACCAACCAACCAACCAGCCAGCCAGCCAGCCAGCCAACCAGCCAACCAGCCAACCAAGCAGGCAATCGTGAAAACATCTGGGTAGGGCAAGGCCCTATAAATTTGAGAAAAAATATAGTAGATGAGAAATATAGTGCTTTGTCAAAATAGTTAACCCATAACAAACCCACAGCAAAAGCTACCAGATGTGTTAGTCAGATGGGAAATATTTGAAAGATAGCTATAGCACAAGACAGCTGCAGGCTAATAGCAAATTATGACTAACAAATAAAGGCAAGGGGTGGGAAGATGACTAAGCTTTGTTGAAGAAAAGAAATCTAGAGGTGGGGTGGAAGAATAAGGGACATATGATATTCTTTTTTCCTTGCTCCGTTTTTTAAAATAACTTGTGTATTTTAGAGCATATATTTTCCAACCAAATTTTCATGTTATTGAGCATGAAAATTTAGATGCCATATAATGTCTCCTGAACCACATATTCAAGTTAGTTAAAATTCAAGTGTCTTAGTTATCTAGTGCTGCTATAGTTGAAATACTGCAAGTGGATGGCTATAACAAAGAGAAATTTATTTTCTCACAGTCTAGTGAATCAACTCGAGGGCACTGGGTTTTTTAGTATGCTACGAGTCCAATTTAGGGCATCAGCTCCAGGAGTAGGCTTTCTCTCTCTGTTGGCTCTGGAGGAACGTCCTTGTCATCAGTCTTTCCCTGGACGAGGAGCTTCTCCATGCAGGAACTCCGGGTCCAAAGAACACGCTCTTCTTCCAGCACTGCTTTCTTGATGGCATGAGGTCTCCCATTGTCTGCTCCCTTTCCTTTCTTTTTATCTCTTGTGAGATAAAAGGTGGAACAAGCCACACCCTAGGGAAACTTCTTTTACATTGGATTAAGGATGTGACCTTAGTATGGGAGTTACAATCCCACCCTAATCCTCTTTAATATAATTTAATCTTGCATCATTAACCACAGGCAGAATTTAGGATTTACAACACATAGGCAAATTACAATCACAAAGTGGAGGACAACAACACAGTACTGGGAAACATGGCCTCACTGAGGTGACTTGTATTTTTGGGAGACACAATTCAATCCATGACATCAAGTTATCAAGAAAAAAGCACTAATGTGAGTGTGTCTATTCCTGTGTCACACTGTGGAGGTGAGAGAATGGAGTTGTTACAAGAGAAGCATTTTCATCAGTTCTCAAGTGAAGACTCCCATAGGCCATTAAAAATATTTCACATTAATACAAGTAACTATCCAGGCCAAGACTGGTTAATACTTCCCATGAAAGGTAGTGTTCTTACCCAGCCCTTTGGAAGATACCAAAAGATGCTTTTATTTTTCTCATTTAATGGTTTAACATAACACGACTTCAGATTTTTGTACAATATACATTAAATACTTCCATCTGTCATATTTCAAAGAGGTTCCATATTTGTCAGGGCTTTTGAACAAGTCTGTAAATATTTACAAAGGCACATGGAGAGATGACCTAGTAATCATGTTTACAAGATAAGCTCCAGGGTGTGAGTAAATGAAGGAATGGTATAATAGCTGGCACACTTCTTTAGATAATAAATATTTTTCAGACCAAGATTCTAAAGGAGAGTGGTTATGACCATCAGAAAACAGTAGTGAAGATTATTTACTTTCTCATGTTTAACTTGGATATGTAAGAAAATACGAAGTTTAGAAGAATTTTGAGTAGTATTTTCTTGGTAATACTGTGATGAATTATGACAAAGAGGCTGTGACATTCCATGGTATTGGGATTCTGACTCAGTAATTTTTTTTTTTTTTTTCTGTTTAAAAAGGGAGTGTTTAATAAGTAAAGGTAAAGTCAACATTACTTAAATGCACTTGGAATTCTTTCAATATACAGTATTTCTATAAAATGATATTCTACTTTTAACTTTGTGATACAGCCTTCACTTTTTAATGGAATAATGCTACTCTATTAAAAACAACAACAGCATTCGTGGTAACAATAATTAACATTTAAGGAGTGCCAGGCACTGTTAAAAGCTTTCTATACATTATCTCATTCAATGCTCACCACAACCTAAAAGGGTTGATATTATTATTGGACCTATTTCACAAATGAGGAAGCTAAGGCCATATATCAAGTCAGTGGAATGTCCTGGACTCTCATCCAAGTATGTTGAAATCCAGAGCCTGTACTTTTAACCTCTATGCTACATTTCCTCTATAATTAGGAAATTAAGTCTGAGCAAGGTCATTTATTTATTTATTTCATTGCCTTGTTACAGAAAGGATTTCAGGCATCTGGTTAAATAAGTTATCCACCATCACCCAGACAATAAGTGGCAGGGCCAGGGATCAAATCTCTTTCTCTCGCTGACTGTGTAAACTAAGTGAGATAACACAGATGTAGACCCACATCATATATTTCCTCATAAACATGAGAAGGGGAAATGAGGGCATTTTCTTTGGCTGGTTTTCATTTTCCTTCTGGTTGGATATGTTTTCATCACTAGAATTCTTTGCTTTGTCTTTTTTGTTGTTGTTTTTAGTTTTTTTAATAATTTTTATTGTGCTTTAAGTGAAAGTTTACAAATCAAGTCAGTCTGTCACATATAAGCTTATATACACCTTACTACATACTCCCACTTACTCTCCCCCTAATGAGTCAGCCCGTTCCCTCCTTCCAGTTTCTCCTTTCATGACGGTTTTGCCAGTTTCTAACCCTCTCTACCCCCCCATCTCCCCTCCAGACAGGAGATGACAACTCAGTCTCAAGTGTCCACCTGATACAAGTAGCTCACTCTTCATCAGCATCTCTCTCCAACCCATTGTCCAGTCCCTTCCATGTCTGATGAGTTGTCTTCGGGAATGGTTCCTGTCCTGGGCCAACAGAAGGTTTGGGGACCATGACCTCTGGGATTCTTCTAGTCTCAGTCCGACCATTAAGTCTGGTCTTTTTATGAGAATTTGGGGTCTGCATCCCACTGTTCTCCTGCTCCCTCAGGGGTTCTCTGTTGTGCTCCCTGTCAGGGCAGTCATCGGTTGTGGCTGGGCACCATCTAGTTCTTCTGGTCTCAGGACGATGTAGGTCTCTGGTTCATGTGGCCCTTTCTGTCTCTTGGGCTCATAGTTATCGTGTGACCTTGGTGTTCTTCATTCTCCTTTGATCCAGGTGGGTTGAGACCAATTGATGCATCTTAGATGGCCGCTTGTTAGCATTTAAGACCCCAGACGCCACACTTCAAAGTGGGATGCAGAATGTTTTCATAATAGAGTTATTTTGCCAATTGACTTAGAAGTTCCCTGAAGCCATAGTCCCCAAACTCCCGCCCTTGCTCCGCTGACCTTTGAAGCATTCAGTTTATCCAGGAAACTTCTTTGCTTTTGGTCCAGTCCAGTTGAGCTGACCTTCCTTGTATTGAGTATTGTCCTTCCCTTCACCTAAAGTATCTACTAACTAATCAGTAAATAACCCTCTCCCACCCTGCCTCCCTCCCCCTCTCGTAACCACAAAAGTATGTGTTCTTCTCAGTTTATACTATTTCTCAAGATCTTATAACAGTGGTCTTATACAATATTTGTCCTTTTGCATCTGAGTAATTTCACTCAGCATAATGCCTTCCAGGTTCTTCCATGTTATGAAATGTTTCACAGATTCGTCACTGTTCTTTATCGATGCATAGTATTCCATTGTGTGAATATACCACCATTTATTTACCCCTTCATCCGTTGATGGACACCTTGGTTGCTTCCAGCTTTTTGCTATTGTAAACAGAGCTGCAATAAACATGGGTGTGCATATATCTGTTCGTGTAGAGGCTCTTATTTCTTTAGGGTGTATTCCGAGTAGTGGGATTTCTGGGTTGTATGGTAGTTCTATTTCTAACTTTTTAAGAAAACGCCAGATAGATTTCCAAAGTGGTTGTACCATTTGACATTCCCACCAGCAGTGTATAAGAGTTCCAATCTCTCCGCAGCCTCTCCAACATTTATTATTTTGTGTTTTTTGGATTCATGCCAGCCTTGTTGGAGTGAGATGGAATCTCATCGGAGTTTTAATTTGCATTTCTCTAATGGCTAATGATCGAGAGCATTTTCTCATGTGTCTGTGAGCTGCCTGAATATCTTCTTTAGTGAAGTGTGTGTTCATATCCTTTGCCCACTTTTTGGTTGGGTTGTTTGTCTTTTTGTGGTTGGTGACTCAGTAATTTAAAAGTATGTTTAATTAATATATATAAAATGCCTATACAGAGGGTTTTTATGGATGCCATAATAACACATCTTAAAAAAAGAGATAGTTTTCAATGACTGTTGTTGCTGTCCAAGTCTTTATTGTAACAAGAATAAATAGTATAGAATATGCTTCAAGAGAAGAGGGTCTTTTTTTCATGAATAACTGTCCCTTACCCTTACATGCATGAGGTCTGTGTCATTCTTCACTGGATTCAGGTGATTTAAATGTATAATCCCTTGTGGTATAAATTCCCTCTCACCTCATTAAAACTAAAAAAAGAAAGAAAGAATTAATGAATGAATGAATGAATGAATAAATGAATAAATGCCATTGTTGGTGCATATTCAATTACCATTATTAGTAAAATGGTACAGAAATTTTGAGATTGTCCCCCATTTCCTTTAGCATACGGAATAATTTAAAAGAGCCTCCTTTGTTATCGTTTGAATATTAACATTATTAAAATACATATAAGTTATCAGCTCAGAGCATATTTAAACAAGCTCCTTGAGACTTGATGTACACAGTTCCTTCATTTGGCAAAACAGTCTAGGAATTAAGAAACCAAGCTATATCAGATTATTTGCATTAGTGGACACAGCAAATTTCTAATATGGTTAACAACATGTACCTTTAGAAATAATCACAGGTAAGGCTTCCAGCATTGTTTATTCTAGCTACTAATTGTCACAGGCATGGAATAGAGAAGAAGAAGAGAAAAATCTTAGCAATTGTCAGTCCTCCTGATTTGAGAAGCATCACAGGGAGTGAAATAATTTTTGTTGTTCTTAGGTGCTGTGGAATCGGTTCCAACTCACAGCGACCCCATGTATAACACAATGAAACACTGCCCCGTCCTGCGCCATCCTCACAGTTGTTGCTATATTTGAGCCTATTGTTCTCAGCCATCTCACTGAGGGCCTTCTTCTTTTTCACTGACCCTCTATTTTACCAAGCATGATATCCTTCTCCAGGGACTGGTCCCTCATGATAACATGTCCAAATTACATGAGACAAAGTCTCACCATCCTTGCTTCTAATGAGCATTCTGGCTGTTCTTCTTCCAAGACAAATTTGTTCATTCTTCTGGTGGTCCATGATATATTCAGTATTCTTTGCCAACACCATAATTCAAAGGCATCAGCTCTTCTTCAGTCTTCCTTATTCATTGTCCAGCTTTCACATGCATATGGGCAATTGAAAGCATCATGGCTTGGGTCAAGACCACCTTAGACCTCAAAGTGACATCTTTGTTTTTAACACTTTAAAAAGGTCTTTTGCAGCAGATTTACCCAAGGCAATGCGTCATATGATTTCTTGACTGCTGCTTCCATGGGCATTCATTGTGGATCCAAGTAAAATAAAATCCTTGACAACATCAATATTTTCTCTGTTTTTTTTTTCTTTTTGTTGCTTATTGGTCCAATTGTGAGGATTGTTTTCTTTATGTTGAATTGTAACCTATATTGAAGGCTGCAGTCTTTGATCTTCATCAGTAAGTGCTTCAAATCCTCTTCACTTTCAGCAAGCAAGGTTGTGTCATCTGCATATTGCAGGTTGTCAATGAGTCTTCCTCCAATCCTGATGCCCCGTTCTTCTTCACATAGTCCAGTTTCTTAGATTACTTGCTCAGTATACAGATTGAAAAGTATGGTGAAAGGATACAACCCTACACACACCTTTCCTGATTTTAAAGCACACAGTATTTCCTTATTCTGTTTGAATGACTGCCTCTTGGTCTTTGCACAAGTTCCTCATGAGCACAATTTAGTGTTCTGGAAATCCCATTCTTCACAATGTTATCCTTAATTGTAATGAAATAATAAAAGGAATTAAACAATCAAAGAAACTGGAGTTGAAGTCTACTTCGAACTTAAAAGTTATCCAAAACTAGGCACGTAACTAAAGATTTCTAGCTTTCAGTCTCCTGATACGCCGAAAGATTACCTGTATCTCCATTTGACTGTGAGGATAAAATGAGAAAAAATACATGAAAGTGCCTAATACATAGGAGTTTTTCAACTGGTGTTCTCCTTTTTCCCGCCACCCCCTCCCCGACCCCACTCCGTTTTTAATTGTGCTTTAGGTGAAAATTTACAGAGCAAGTTCATTTTCTATTATATATATATGCAACAAAACCAAACCCATTGCAGTAGAGCTGATTCTAACGCATAGTGACCCTATAGGACAGAGTAGAGCTGTCCCATAGAGTTTCCAAGGAGTGCCTCGTTGATTAGAACTGCCAACCTTTTGGTTAGCAGCTATAGCACTTAACCACTACACCACCAGGGGTCCCATAAATTGCACATAAAGTGTTTTATGGCCATGGTTTCATTCCCTACAATGTATCAGCACTCTCCCCATTTCTGCCTTGGTTTCCCCATTTTCTTTCGTCCTGATTTTCTACCCCTTCCTACCTTCTCTTCTTTGTTTTGGGGCAGATAATTTCCTTTTGATCTCATATAATTTTTTTTTTTATTAACTTTTATTGAGCTTCAAGTGAACGTTTACAAATCAAGTCAGACTGTCATATATAAGTTTATATACACATTACTCCGCACTCCCACTTGCTCTCCCCCTAATGAGTCAGCCCTTCCAGTCTCTCCTTTCGTGAAAACTTTGCCAGCCTCCAACTCTCTCTATCCTCCCATCCCCCCTCCAGATAGGAGATGCCAACACAGTCTCAAGTGTCCACCTGATATAATTAGCTCACTCTTCATCAGCATCTCTCTCCTGCCCACTGTCCAGTCCCTTTCATGTCTGATGAGTTATCTTAGGGAATGGTTCCTGTCCTGGGCCAACAGAAAGTTTGGGGACCATGACCACCGGGATTCCTCTAGTCTCAGTCAGACCATTAAGTATGGTCTTTTTGTGTGAATTTGGGGTCTGCATCCCACTGATCTCCTGCTCCCTCAGGGATTCTCTGTTGTGCTCCCTGTCAGGGCAGTCATCGATTGTGGCTGGGCACCAACTAGTTCTTCTGGTCTCAGGATGATGTAGGTCTCTGGTTCATGTGGCTCTTTCTGTCTCTTGGGCTCATAGTTATCGTGTGACCTTGGTGTTCTTCATTCTGCTTTGATCCAGGCGGGTTGAGACCAACTGATGCATCTTAGATGGCCGCTTGTTAGCATTTAAGACCCCAGATGCCACATTTCAAAGTGGGATGCAGAATGTTTTCATAATAGAGTTATTTTGCCAATTGACTTAGAAGTCCCCTTAAACCACGGTCCCCAAACCCCCACCCTTGCTCCAGTGACCTTCGAAGCATTCAGTTTATCCTGGAAACTTCTTTGCTTTTGGTCCAGTCCAGTTGAGCTGACCTTCCATGTATTGAGTATTGTCCTTTTTTTTTTTCACCTAAAGCAGTTCTTATCTACTAATTAATCAGTAAAAAACCCTCTCCCACCCTCCCTCCCTCCCTCCCCCCCTCATAACCACAAAAGTGTGTGTTCTTCTCAGTTTATACTATTTCTCAAGATCTTATAATAGTGGTCTTATACAATATTTGTCCTTTTGCCTCTGACTAATTTCACTCAGCATAATGCCTTCCAGGTTCCTCCATGTTATGAAATGTTTCACAGATTCGTCACTGCTCTTTATCGACGCGTAGTATTCCATTGTGTGAATGTACCACAATTTATTTACCCATTCATCCGTTGATGGACACCTTGGTTGCTTCCAGCTTTTTGCTATTGTAAACAGAGCTGCAATAAACATGGGCGTGCATATATCTATTTGTGTGAAGGCTCTTATTTCTCTAGGGTATATTCCGAGTAGTGGGATTTCTGGGTTGTATGGTAGTTCTATTTCTAACTGTTTAAGATAACGCCAGATAGATTTCCAAAGTGGTTGTACCATTTGACATTCCCACCAGCAGTGTATAAGAGTTCCAATCTCTCCGCAGCCTCTCCAACATTTATTATTTTGTGTTTTTTGGATTCATGCCAGCCTTGTTGGAGTGAGATGGAATCTCATCGGAGTTTTAATTTGCATTTCTCTAATGGCTAATGATCGAGAGCATTTTCTCATGTGTCTGTGAGCTGCCTGAATATCTTCTTTAGTGAAGTGTGTGTTCATATCCTTTGCCCATTTTTGATTGGGTTGTTTGTCTTTTTGTGGTTGAGTTTTGACAGAATCATGTAGATTTTAGAGATCAGGCGCTGGTCAGAGATGTTATAGCTGAAAATTCTTTCCCGGTTTGTAGGTGGTCTTTTTACTTTTTTGGTGAAGTCTTTAGATGAGCATAGGTGTTTGATTTTTAGGAGCTCCCAGTTATCTGGTTTCTCTTCGTCATTTTTGGTAATGTTTTGTATTCTGTTTATGCCTTGTATTAGGGCTCCTAACGTTGTCCCTATTTTTTCTTCCATGATCTTTATCGTTTTAGTCTTTATGTTTAGGTCTTTGATCCACTTGGAGTTAGTTTTTGTGCATGGTGTGAGGTATGGGTCCTGTTTCATTGTTTTGCAAATGGATATCCAGTTATGCCAGCACCATTTGTTAAAAAGACTATCTTTTCCCCAATTAACTGACACTGGGCCTTTGTCAAATATCAGCTGCTCATATGTGGATGGATTTATATCTGGGTTCTCAATTCTGTTCCACGGGTCTATGTGTCTGTTGTTGTACCAGTACCAGGCTGTTTTGACTACTGTGGCTGTATAATAGACTCTGAAATCAGGTAGAGTGAGGCCTCCCACTTTCTTCTTCTTTTTCAGTAATGCTTTGCTTATCCGAGGCTTCTTTCCCTTCCATATGAAGTTGGTGATTTGTTTCTCTATCACATTAAAAAATGTCTTTGGAATTTGGATCGGAAGTGCATTGTATGTATAGATGGCTTTTGGTAGAATAGACATTTTTACTATGTTAAGTCTTCCTATCCATGAGCAAGGTACGTTTTTCCACTTAAGTACGTCCTTTTTAATTTCTTGTAGTAGAGCTTTGTAGTTTTCTTTATATAGGTATTTTACATCTTTGGTAAGATTTATTCCTAAGTATTTTATCTTCTTGGGGGCTACTGTGAATGGTATTGATTTGGTTATTTCCTCTTCAATGTTCTTTTTGTTGATGTAGAGGAATCCAAGTGATTTTTGTATGTTTATCTTATAACCTGAGACTCTGCCAAACTCTTCTATTAGTTTCAGTAGTTTTCTGGAGGATTCCTTAGGGTTTCCTGTGTATAAGATCATGTCATCTGCAAATAGAGATAATTTTACTTCCTCCTTGCCAATCCGGATGCCCTTTATTTCTTTGTCTAGCCTAATTGCTCTGGCTAGGACTTCTAGCACAATGTTGAATAAGAGCAGTGATAAAGGGCATCCTTGTCTGGTTCCCGTTCTCAAGGGAAATGCTTTCAGGCTCTCTCCATTTAGAGTGATGTTGGCTGTTGGCTTTGTATAGATGCCCTTTATTATGTTGAGGAATTTTCCTTCAATTCCTATTTTGGTGAAAGTTTTTATCATGAATGGGTGTTGGACTTTGTCAAATGCCTTTTCTGCATCAATTGATAAGATCATGTGGTTTTTGTCTTTTGTTTTATTTATATGTTCGATTACATTAATGGTTTTTCTAATATTAAACCATCCTTGCATACCTGGTGCAAATCTCACTTGGTCGTGGTGAATTATTTTTTTGATATGTTGTTGAATTCTATTGGCTAGAATTTTGTTGAGGATTTTTGCATCTATGTTCATGAGGGATATAGGTCTGTAATTTTCTTTTTTTGTGATGTCTTTACCTGGTTTTGGTATCAGGGAGATGGTGGCTTCATAGAATGAGTTAGGTAGTATTCCGTCATTTTCTATGCTTTGAAATACCTTTAGTAGTAGTGGTGTTAACTCTTCTCTGAAAGTTTGGTAGAACTCTGCAGTATAGCCATCCGGGCCAGGGCTTTTTTTTTGTTGGGCGTTTTTTGATTACCCTTTCAATCTCTTTTTTGTTATGGGTCTATTTAGTTGTTCTACTTCTGATTGTGTTAATTTAGGTAGGTAGTGTTTTTCCAGGAATTCATCTATTTCTTCTAGGTTTGCAAATTTGTTAGAGTACAATTTTTCATAATAATCTGATATGATTCTTTTAATTTCAGTTGGGTCTCTTGTGATGTGGCCCTTCTCGTTTCTTATTCGGGTTGTTTGTTTCCTTTCCTGTATTTCTTTAGTCAGTCTAGCCAATGGTTTATCAATTTTGTTAATTTTTTCGAAGAACCAGCTTTTGGCTTTGTTAATTCTTTCAATTGTTTTTCTGTTCTCTAATTCATTTAGTTCAGCTCTAATTTTTATTATTTGTTTTCTTCTGGTGCCTGATGGATTCTTTTGTTGCTCACTTTGTATTTGTTCAGGTTGTAGGGACAGTTCTCTGATTTTGCCTCTTTCTTCTTTTTATATGTGTGCATTTATCAATATAAATTGGCCTCTGAGCACTGCTTTTGCTGTGTCCCAGAGGTTTTGATAGGAAGTATTTTCATTCTCGTTGCTTTCTAAGAATTTCCTTATTCCTTCCTTAATGTCTTTTATAACCCAGTCTTTTTTCAGCAGGGTATTGTTCAGTTTCCAAGTATTTGATTTCTTTTCACTAATTTTTCTGTTATTGATTTCCACTTTTATGGCCTTGTGGTCTGAGAAGATGCTTTGTAATATTTCGATGTTTTGGATTCTGCAAAGGTTTGTTTTATGACCTAATATGTGGTCTATTCTAGAGAATGTTCCATGTGCGCTAGAAAAAAAAGTATACTTTGCAGCAGTTGGGTGGAGAGTTCTGTATAAGTCAATGAGGTCAAGTTGGTTGATTGTTGTAATTAGGTCTTCTGTGTCTCTATTGAGCTTCTTATTGGATGTCCTGTCCTTCTCCGAAAGTGGTATGTTGAAGTCTCCCACTATAATTGTGGAGGTGTCTATCTCACTTTTCAGTTCTGTTAAAATTTGTTTTATGTATCTTGCAGCCCTGTCATTGGGTGCATAAATATTTAATATGGTTATATCTTCCTGGTCAATTGTCCCTTTAATCATTATGTAGTGTCCTTCTTTATCCTTTGTGGTGGATTTAAGTTTAAAGTCTATTTTGTCAGAAATTAATATTGCTACTCCTCTTCTTTTTTGCTTATTGTTTGCTTGATATATTTTTTTCCATCCTTTGAGTTTTAGTTTGTTTGTGTCTAAGTCTAAGGTGTGTCTCTTGTAGGCAGCATATAGACAGGTCGTGTTTCTTTATCCAGTCCGAGACTCTCTGTCTCTTTATTGGTGCTAAGTGTTTAGTGTTGTCATTTTGATGCCTTTTTATGTGTGTTGTTGACAATTTCATTTTTCCACTTACTTTTTTGTGCTGAGACGTTTTTCTTTGTAAATTGTGAGATCCTCATTTTCATAGTATTTGACTTTATGTTTGCTGAGTCGTTACGTTTTTCTTAGTTTTTATTTTGAGTTATGGAGTTGTTATACCTCTTTGTGGTTACCTTAATATTTACGCCATTATTCTAAGTAAAAGCCTAACTTGTATTGTCCTATATCGCCTTGTATCCCTCTCCATATGGCAGTTCTATGCTACCTGTATTTAGTACCTCTTTTTGATTATTGTGATCTTTTA
Source organism: Loxodonta africana (assembly GCF_030014295.1). NCBI lineage: Eukaryota > Metazoa > Chordata > Mammalia > Proboscidea > Elephantidae > Loxodonta > Loxodonta africana. The sequence goes on from NC_087342.1 coordinate 112,982,157, forward strand.
CATATTGACTTCAATGATTCCCTGTTTTGAACTTTTTTTTTAAATTAATTAATCTTAATTTGTTTTTGTGACTTCCCTATTTGCTTCCCCGTAGTTGTTCGTTCTCCGTCTCTGTTACTCAGATCAACTCTTTAAATCTGTGTTTGTTGTTCAGGGTTCGTAGATTGTCATGTATGTGACCGATTCACTTGTTTTTCCGACTCTTTGTTGCAACAAGGATCCGAGGTAGCGTCTACCTAGTCAGCCATCTTGGCCCCCCTTGATCTCATATAATTGATTGTCCTAAGAAGTACTTTCCTGTTGGGAATTATTATTTATCTTATGTGCTTATCTAATTTTTGGCTGGGAGGTGGTCTCTGGGAATGACTTCATTTCCAGGTCAGAAGGGTGTCTTAGGGCCATAGTCTCGGGTGTTCCTCTAGTCTCTGTCAGATCAGCAAACCTAGTCTTTTTTGTGAATTTGAGTTTTTGTCTACAATTTTTTTGCACTCTGTCCAGGACCATCTGTTATGATCCCAGTCAGAGCAGCTCGTAGTGGTAGCCAGGCACCATCTAGTTCTTCTGGTCTCAGGGCCGTGTAGGCTGTGGTTCATGTGGTCCATTAGTCCTTTGGACTAATTGCTTCCTTGAGTCTTTGATCTCCTTCACTCTCCCCATGCCAAACGGGAAGAAACCAATAACTGTATCTTAGATGGCCGCTTGAAAGCTTTTAAGACCCCAGATGCTACTCACTAAAGTAGGATGAAGAACATTATATACTAAGTTGTGTAAATAGACATGGATGTCCCCTGAGTCTATGATCCTTTGTATTCTACCCTAGAATCTTCACCCCAAGAGGTGTTTCGTTATGGTCTAAAAGGTTTCCCTGGCTATATCCCTTGCGTGCTGTATATGAGCTGTGCCTACAGTCATATATGTAGACATATCTATCACCAAACCTGTATTTGCTGGTGGGTGTGTTCTGTTACATCCTCCCACACTTCCTGGTATATTTACTACCTATTTGTCTATTTGCAAATTATTGTTTGTTATTACCATTGCTACAGGATTGCCTAAGCTATAATAGTTACCGTTGTTCTTGTTAGGTGCCGTCAAGCTGGTTCTGACTCATAGTGACCCTATGCACAACAGAAGGAAACACTGTCTGGTTCTGCACCATCCTCACAATTGTTGTTATGCTCAAGCCCACTGTTGCAGCTGTTGTTACTGTAGTTGCCCTTTATTCTTGTGTTATTCTCAATGCCCTCTCTTGTCTTGGTCATGTTGTACTTACTTTCTTCATATAATGTATTGCCTTTCCCTTGTGTCTTCTATCTAATTGGTAATTTTCCTTCCCTCCCCCTCCCATCCCTGGTAGCCATCAAAGAATGTTTTATCTTTTTTTCCTGTGTGTAAACCTTTTGTTGTTATTTTATAGTAGTGGTCTCATATGATATTTGTCCTTTTGTGATTGACATTTCACTTGGCATAATGTCCTCCAAATTCATCCGTGTTGTGAGATTTTCACAGATTCATCATTGTTTTTTATCATTGCATGTCATCCATTGTATGTATGTACCACAGTTTGTTAATTCATTCATCTGTTGATGGGCACTTAGGCTGTTTTCATCTTTTTGCTATTGTGAATAATACAGCAATAAGCCTGTCTGTGCATATGTCTGTTGGTGTCATGGTTCTCATTTCTTTAGGGTATGTACCTAGGAGTGGGATTGCTGGATCATATGGTATTTCTATTTCTAGCTTTTTGAGGATGCACCATACAGTTTTCCAAAGTGGTTGCACCATTTTACTTTCCCAGAAACAGTGTATAAGAGTTTCAATCTCCCCACAACCTTACCAACTTTTGTTATTTTCTGGGTTTTTTTGACTCATGCCAGTAATGTAGGGCTGAGATGGTATCTCATTATAGCTTTGATTTGCATCTTTCTAATAGCTAATGATCACGAGCATTTCTTCATGTGTCTGTTAGCCACCTGAATGTCTTTGGTGAAGTGCCTGTTCATATCCTTTGCCCATTTTTTAAATTGGATTGTTTGTCTTTTTATTGTTGAGATGTTGAAGTTTTCTATGAATGTTAGAGATTAGTACCTTGTCAGATACGTCACAGCCAAAAAAGTTTTTTCCAATCTGTAGGTTCTTTTGAAAAGTCTTTTGTTGAGCATAAGTGTTTAATATTTAGGAGGCCCCATTTTTCTAGTTCATCTTCTTCCGGGTGTGCATTTTTAGTTACGTTTTGTACTCTGTTTATGTCATGTATTAGGGCCCTTAGCATTGTCCCTATTTTTTCCCCCATGATCTTTATAGTTTTAGATTTTATATTTAGGTCTTTGATCCAACTTGACATTTTGTTCCTGTATTATTTTCCTGAATTCTTCAATTTTTTGTCTGTATTTTCCATGAATTTGTCCATTTTTTCATCATTTTTGTCTGTTTCTTGCTTCAACTCTTGGATAGCTCTGAATATTAGAGATTTGAATTCCTTATCAGGTAGTTCCAATGCCTTTTCTTCTGCTGGAAAGTCATCCGGTGTTTTATTTTGGAGACCTACTGGAACAATCATGTCCTTTTATTTTTTTAAATATGTTTTGATTTATTGTCTGCTGTCTTTGGGATATTCAGTAGTTAGTTTCTTTGTTTCTTGATTGTATCTTGGTTTGTTTTGTCCTGCTTTTTTGTCTTATTTGGTTATATCTGAGCAAGCAGGCTGTGCTTTCTTTGTTGTTTCCTTTCTGTGGACACTATATTTTTTACCTCCTTGTCCAGTGGACAGGGCCAGTCAATCAGCTATGGTGCAACAGGGCATGTCCAGCTGAAGGGAAGGGGATGGGATGGTTTGTTTGTGGCACATACTGGGGCTGACAGGGCAGGGCCAGGGGCCAGTGCAGGGCATGTTCCAGTAGGCTGTGCCTGTGCTGCTCAGGAGTGCAATGTTCAGCACATCTTGCAGATAGGCAGGAGGGAGGGAGAGGGGGAAGATTGTGATATGTGGAGCTAGGTTGGGTATGGGAAAGAAGAGAGAAACAGGCGCTAAATAAAGAAGCGCTGAGGAAGACTACTATTGGAGTGGAGAGACCAGAAACTGAAAAATGAAGAAAAACAAAAAGAGAAAAAAGAAAAATAATAATAATAAAGAAAAAAAATGCCCCAGGGCTTCCACTGGCACAGCTGAGTAGACAGAGGAAGAGGCTCCCAAGCCTCACAGTACAGCCTGGCTAGAAGGGGTGGAAATGATGCACAGCTCCAGGTATACAGGAGACAGGAAAACAAGATAAGTAGAAAGAGATGAGAAACCAAGAAATGAAGACAAATCAAAAGGGGAAAAGAAAGAGAAAACAAACGAACAAAAAAGAAAAAGAGAAAAAAGAAAGCCTCCAGGGATCCTGTCAACATGGTGGTGCAGACTGGGGTAGCAGTTCCCCAGATGAATGGTGCTTCACAGCCTGTCAAGAAAAAGCAGAGATGGCCCATGGAGTCAGGTGTTCAAGAGAAAGGAGGGGAACGAAGTGAGAGGCAGGGAAGAAACCAAAACAGGTCAAAAAAAAACACTACCAGCAACAAAGAAATGGCACTGAAGGAGCCAGCTGGTGTGGGCAGGGCGAGTCTGTGCAGCATGGAGCCAGCGCCTCCCATGCCATGGTCATGGCCTGCCAGGAAGCAGTGGATCAGCCCACTGGGAAGCTGAGGATCAGTCCTTCGGGAAGTGGCAAAGGCCAAGCAGGCCAACCACTGGTTACCGGGTGCTCTGTCTACTGCTGGGAGCTCCATAAATCTACTTTCCCATATTCCTCATCTGCTGATCTCCAACAGGAGTCCAGGATGGTGAATCTGTGCTATGTTAGCTGATAGGAGACCTCCGCTCATAACTGTCCTTGCTCTCTGTTCCCTGTCAGTTTCTTATTCCATTCGGTGCTTAGTTGAGTTTTTTTATCTCTTCATTTGATGGATTTGTGTCTGGGTTATCAATTCTATTCCATTGGTCTGTGTGTCTGTCATTGTACCAGTACCGGGCTGCTTTGACTACTGTGGCTGTATAATATGTTCTGAGATCAGATAATGTGAAGCCTCCTACTTTGTTCTTCTTCTTCAACATTGTCTTACTTATCCAGGGCCTCTTTTTCATATAAAGTTGGTGATTAGTTTTTCCATCTTGGTAAAGAAAGTTGCTGCAATTTGAATTGGGATTGCATTATATATGCAGATTTCTATGAGTAGTATTGTCATCTTCACAATGTTGAGTCTTCCTATCAATGAGCTTAGTAGGTTTTCCCATTTATGTAGGTCTCTTTTAATTTCTTGCAGTAGTGTTTTGCAGTTTTCTTTGTACAGGTCTTTTATGTCCTTGGTTAAATTTATTCCTAATTAAAGTTTTTTTTTTTTTTTTTTTTTTAATTTATCATATGGAGGGCTATTGTAAATGGTATTGTTTTCCTGATTTCCTTTTCGAAGTTCTCTTTGTTGTTGTATAGGAATCTTACTGAGTTTTGTATATTGATCTTTTATCCTGCTATTTTACAGAATCCTTCTATTAGCTTCAGTAGCTTTCTTGTGGAATCCTTTCGATTTTCTATGTACAGGATCATATTGTCTGGAAATAGGTATAGTTTTAGTTCTTCCTTACCAATTTGTATACTCTCTATTTCCTTTCCTTGCCTTACTGCTCTAGCTAGGGCTTCCAGTACAATGTTGAGTAATAGTAGTGATAACAGGATTCCTTGTGTGGTGCACATTCTCAAAGGTAATGCTTTCAGTCTCTCTCCATTGAGAATAATGTTAGCTATTGGTTTTGTATAAATGCCCTTTATTACGTTGAGGAATTTCCCTTCTATTCCTTTTTGCTGAGAGTTTTTATCAAGAATGGGTGTTGGACTTTACCAAATGTCTTTTCTGCATTGATTGAGATGATCATGTGATTCTTTACGTAAGTTTCTTCCTTGTCTTCATTATATTTTCAAAGGGAAAACTCACTGTTATTGTGTCGATTCTGACTCATAGTGACCCTACAGGACCCCATAGGATTTCCAAGATTGTAAATCTTTATGGAAGCAGATTACCACATCTTTCTCCTGCAGAGCAGCTGGTGAATTCATACCACTGACTATTCAGTTGGCAGGCCAACACTTTAACTACTGCTTCACCAGGGCTCCTTTTTCAAAGAGAAGTTGGCTCTTATTCCTTCCTCCCCACAGAAATAGAAATGATGCCTCATGTTTACCAAGGGGGTAGGGAGAACAACTCTTCTCTTTTTATTTTTGATAGAATGAAGAACAGGCAGTGTACTTTCACATACAATTGTAGCAGGAAACATACTAGGAATTTTTTGGCAGTAATAATAGCTTTGTCTTAGTCATCTAGTGCTGCTATAACAGAAATACCACAAGTGGATGGCTTTAACAAAGAGAAATTTATTCTCTCACAGTCAGGTAGGCTACAAGCCCAAATTCAGGGTGTCAGCTTCAGGGGAAGGCTTTCTCTGTCAGCTCTGGAGAAAGGCCCTTGCCATCAGTCTTCCTTTGGTCTGGAGCTCCTCTGCACAGGAACCCCAGGTCCAAACGGTATGCTCTGCTCCTGGCACTGCTCTCTTGGTGATATGAGGTCCCCACTTTATACTTGCTTCTCTTATCTTTTACCTATTTTAAGATAAAGGGTAGTGCAGGCCACACCCCAGGGAAACTCCCTTTATGTTGGATCAGGGATGTGACCTAATTCTCTTTGACCACAGGCAGAGGTTATGATTTATAACACATAGGAAAATCACAAAATGAAGGACAACCACACAATACTGGGGATCATGGCCTAACCAAGTTGACACATATTTTTGTGGGGACACAATTCAATCCATAACAAGCTTCTTATACTGTTCAGGCCCATCTCATAAAATATAGTCCTGCAGCAATTAGTCATTTATAAAAAATGCATTTAACTACTTATTTTCTCATGTATCTGTTCATGAATTATTATTTATTAGTGTCAAGCAGAGTACCAGGTGAAGAATAATGAACAGAGGGCTACCTAAACACACACTGAATTTAGTAATGAATAAAGGTATACTTGAAGAAATGTAAGGAAAGCCCAACAAGTAATCTTTTAAGGGTTTAGTACTTATTCATTCTGTTGTACATAGGGTGGCTATGAGTTGGAACCTACTCAATGGCACCTAAAAGCAACAAGAAGGAAGTAGGTAAGGATGGTAAATATAATTATTGTAGACAGGTAAGAACTGACTATATTGAAGAATAAGTACAGTTTTAATGGCATAATCATTGAATTTGGAGTCAGGTAACCTGAATTTAGAATCAATGTTAGACTTGTAACTTCTACGAATTATCTCTGTCCCCTCCTCTTTCTAGGTTCAGTGTTCTCTTCTTTAAAAAGAGTGCAGGACCATGGAATTCTGAAGGTCCTTTCAAGCTCTGACATCCCATATTTGCAGGGTGAATATACCAAAAATGCATCCAAAATTTTAATAAAAAAGAACAACAAAAATAGAATACTAATAGAGATGTTCAGACACAATTCAACACAATTTAGAGAACGGTCCATGAATATCAAATGTAGGACAATAGGGTGCTTCAGGGGACATAAGAGAAAAATCAAATAGCTTATATGACCCGATTGGGTTAATAAGGCATATACAACTCATGTGAGCAGCCTTGTGTCCCAGTTTCAGCATGGAGCCACACAGTCTTACAAATCTCAGTCCAACTCTGGAGGCTTTAATAGTCTCATTAGTTTTGTACAGAGAGACAGTTCCTCTGAAATTCTAAAAATTCCTTTTGATTATGTCCTTTTCCAAAGAAAAATGATAATAGCTCTATTGCAATATATATGTATACACACACACACACCCCCCCACACCCACCCACATGTGTGCACACATAAATATATTTAATCTGAAAAGTGAGAGAAAAGCAAAGTTACTTGTTCTCAGAAAGACTTACTGTCTCATAACCAGACCCTTCCTGTCTCAGAGCTGCTGCTTCCCTTCTTCTGTTTCTTCTATGGACTTGGGGTATTTGTAATCGTGGAGGGACCTCACTCACACATCCCTGATCACCACACCTCAAGCGGGAGCAACGTCAAGTCAGCAACTTCCCCACTTTAGTTTCTCCTACCAAGGTTTGTCACCTGTGAAGGGAGATATGTGGCCACAAGTATCCCTGAGAGCCAAAATCCAAAGCAAGCATGAGAATGTTTATGACTCCCAGAAATGATCATTGAGTGATAAACAACCACGCTTAGGTCTGTAGGAAGCTGCAGGTTTGGTGTCTCCATTGACCCATTGAGATGTTTTGATGAATAACTTGATTTTCATGTATCTTACTTCCCTAACACCATCCTTCAGACACAAGCTCAAGTTCCCTGTTAAATTTTGATACCAAAATAGAATACAATGTTCTGGTTGTGTTCTCAACAATGCACAGAAGAATGAGCCTTTCATTTACCTTGAGTGCATTTCCTATAAGTGCAGTGTAGGCTGCATTAGCACATGGGCTGCACTGCCATATTGTTGTCACAAGTCACTTTTCCAAGTAACAAAAATCTCTTGGTCTTTTTCAAATGAGATACTCTTGGACCAAATGTTGTTCAACTTGTTCTTGAACAAATTGATTTTTGAACCTAAGTTCCACCTTAGTTACTTCCACTTTCCAGATTTTTTTGCTTGTTTACCCTTGATTCTACCATTTAAAGTCTTAGCCATCTGTCCCAGATTAGAATGATTGTGATTCCCATTAAGGGATCCTCCTTTGCATTGGAAACTCTGGTGGCGTAGTGGTTAAGTGCTACAGCTGCTAACCAAAAGGTCAGCAGTTTGAATTCACCAAGTGTTCCTTGGAAAGTCTATGGGGCAGTTCTACTCTGTCTTATAGGTTTGCTATGAGTCGGAATCAACTCGATGGCAATGGTTTTCTTTGCGGTAATAATATAATAAGAAGGCTAAACACAATTAAAATGTATTTTAAACGTAACATGAGAATAAAGGAAAATAGTTATGAAAGGTCATTCCAGTCATGGTGAGGCTGATGAAAAGAGCCTTGCTTCTTGTGGAATATCCTTCCCTAGGTGGCCCAAATGGTGTAGCACTTGGCTAATAACCAGAAGGTTGGCAATTCAAATCCATCCAGAGGCACCTCAGAAGAAAAGGCTATTGATCTACTTCTGAAAAATCACCCACTGAAAACCTAATAGAGCACATTTTATTCTTATACACATGAGGTTGCCATGAGTCAGAAACAATTCGATGGCAACTTTTTGTTGTTGTTGTTTGTTTTTCATTGTGCTTTAGGTAAAAGTTTACAGCTCAAGTTAATTTCTCATACAAAAATTTATGCACATAATGTTATGTGACATTAGTTGCAATTCCTATAATGTGACAGCACACTTCCCCTTTCCGCCCCAGGTTTCTTGTGTAAGGACAAGTATTCTATGAGACCACTACTTTAAGAACTCAAGGTTCTAATGAGCTCCCAGGTGATGCTGATGCTGCTGGCCTGGGGAACGCACTTTAAGAAATACTGCCTTAGACGGACCTATCAAGTTTGATTACACAGTCTTTCCTTACTAAGTTTCCATTTAATAAATTACAATTACATTCCAGTCACATCTCCAAGGGAGTAAATCTATGTTCACTTGACTAGTATTTTGGGGCTTCTCAAACATTTCAGTTGAAATTGATGACATCACTTAGATTAACTAGGAATTAAAATTTTATTTCTAAATACTTTGGAGGTTGCTTATTGCTGTACTAATACACTGCCTAGTTGGCTGTTTGCATAGAAGTCACTGGAGTTGACAGCATCCAATCAAGGTCAGAATCTTGTGCTGAACAATTACAGAGAACTCTAGATTGATATTTTCTCCCCTGATTAGCATTGTTTTTAACCAGTTTTAGATACCCATAATAATACTATAAAGTAGTCCCCCACGTTTTAATAATGATTTAATGAAATTCTACTGAGCATTTAATTCAAATATGGGCACGCACACTCATATAGATTTATAAATTGAGATCAGTCTTGATTTATATGCATAGTAAACTATCAAAAAGATGAACCTAGTTTAGCACATTTGAAAAATTTATTTATTTGCTACTTTGTTTTATTTATGAAACCATGGTTTAAGAATGTTAAAATGAAAAGAAAAACGTCTTAAATTGGAGGAATTTCTGACAGATTAATATCAAGTTTTCAAGGTTTCCCTTTTTGCTCCTTCCACTTGTCATGTATCAACTTAAGTTCCACTTTTCCTCATCATTTTCAAAGGTTGTATAGCAGTGGTCCCATGATCACTTCCAACAGATTTTTTTAATCTCCTCCAACCATCTAGATGATTTGTTACTGTCTCCTCTCAGAATAAACCATTCTTTTCTTCCTTTAGATAACTGTGCTGAGCTATGGACTTTAAAGATATATCTCCTTGCTAGAAAATGGAAAGTAAATAGGAGTTATATAGAAAGATCTATTTTTCTGCTATGCATTTACATGATGTTATTTAACCCTTTTTCATTCTTCTCGTGTTTTAAACACTCTTGGTGGACATTCTCATCTTTTTTTCACAAGCTTCGGCATATTCTAGGATTTAGCATATTGCTGCGCTCAATTCTTAGGAAACTCACGTTGGAGTTAATATTAATACGCTGACGATTCCCAAATTTTTATCTCCACTCTACACCAAATCTCAGACTTACATATTCAAGTATTTTCTCCACACCTCCACTTTAATGTGCCCCAAACTGGAAATGATAATGTCCTTTCCTTCCCCGCTTCTCTTCTCTTCTCCCTTCCACTGCTCTCTCCTCCCCATTTCTTTCTTCTTTCCTTTCTTTCTTATTTTTTTGCTTCTGTTTATTTTTTTTTAATTGTGACATAGCATACAAGCAATATAGTGCACAAAATCTTAAGCATGTAGCTCACACAATTTTACATATGCATACATGCTTATACATGCATGTAACCAGCACGACAGAGTGCTCACCCACACCCTCGCCCAAGCAGTGCCCGTCGAGGTTTAATCTATGTCTTGTCACATTTTTATAATTACAAAACAGGTTTTTAAGACATAAGAAATGAAGTCAATAAAAATGAGTCATCATGTAATTTATAAAGTTCTAAGAAGGAATTCTATGCGTGACTACCATTCGACTACAGGTCTTAAATGTCACATTGTGAAAAATAAACACATCATCATGAACATAGAGAGCAAACATTACACTTGAGATCTTTATATAAAGCAAGGTTTTCTTTTCAAATTAAATTCTTCAGTATAATGGGATTTTAATCCAAACTGTCAATTAAGAATAGTCTAGATCAGAGCATTGTGTAGTGCTTAAAGCGTAGGGATTTTGAGTCAGATATAATCTAGGTTGAGTACAAGTTCTGACGTTTGCTGTCTGTTTGGATCTAAACTAGGTACTTAACCTTCCTATCCCTGTTTATTCTTCTGTAAAATACAAAAGACTATTGTCAGGATGCAATACAAAAATGAGTATAAGAAATTCAGCAGGTACCTGGAAAGTAGTATGTTTTGTAATTAACTGCAGTAACACCAACCGAAAGAGAGCAGTAAATTAAAATTTATTGAGCATTGTAAATATCTCTTGCTCTTGTACATCTTACATAATTTCATTTAACCTAAAAAAGGGAAAAAAATAATCTCAGTTTGAAATGAAATCAATACCTGATGCCATTTAAAAATGTTATATATAAATCAAGAATACCTTATATAATTATATTTCCCAGTACCAAAGGTTGTGTTTTGTTCTCATAAATCATTTATATATATACACACACATACATATATTTACTATATATAAAAAAACAAAAAAACCCACTGCCGTTGAGTCAATTCCAACTCGTAGCGACCCTATATATAGCTATATATAAATAAAGGCACAAAAACATAAATGCATGTATATATACATATAACAATCTTTACCTCCCCCTACTATTGAAAGAGCCATAAACCCTAACCTTTCACCCAGTTACTACTGTATTACTGGGTGCCCTTAAGGATTTCCTCATGTTTGCTAACAGATCTTGTCACATCCTCCAGAGCATCTGCCCTTTTCTACTTTAATCTCTTTCACGGATCTGGGATTCTAAGGACAATGTCTGGGAACTCTCTATGAGCACATTGTCAATAGCTCCAAGTCTCAAAGATGAATTCGCTTCCTGAGCCCCACTGTGGGCTGCAATGTATGCCATTGCCTTGTCAGCCACCACTGCCTTTGCTGCTGGCTGCCAATGTTTTGTTATAAAGATGGGCACTTCATGTGGCCCATATGAAATTGTGTTTTCTGGATTCTTCTCTAATTCAAAGCTACTGTATTCCATTTTAAAGTGGTAAGAGTATATTTCTCCCCTTGGTGTCACATATTGTATAGCATTTTTATAAATAGTTTTTATCATCCCAAAGAATGGCGTGTGTCCCTAATGGCTGTCCTGAAGTCAAAGCCAAGCATCAAACAAAATGGAGTTCTTAGAATCACTCCTTCTTCTGCAATGACCAAGGCGTCTCTTTAGCATCAGTTTTGAATCTCTAATTTCCCTCACTTAGGATGGATTATTGCCAGATCCTTCCATCTTTATGTGAATTCATGTCTGAAAGGCCCCATTCATCCATTTGTTAAATGTGCCCATATATACCTAAATTCTAGTAATAGAAAAACTTGTAGCTTAAATTATTTTCTATGTTTACACTTAAAAAATCAGGGAGTAGTTTTATCTAAACACAGTTGTCCACATGTAGACCTTGAGGATAAAATGTATATGCCAGAATTTTGAAATTACAAACAATGCTTCTATAACCTTGGGCGTATGTATTTTCACATTGTTGAAAGGGTATTTTCAAGGGTTATTCCTAGAAGTGGGGTTGGTGGATTAGAGAGTAAACGCACATGCACCAAAAACCAAACCAAGCCCACTGCTCTCGAGTTGATTGCGACTTATAACAATCCTACAGGACAGAGTAGAACTGCGCCATAAGGTGTCCAAGGCCACAGCAGTACGATAAACTGACAGAGAAGTGATGAATATATGATTTACTGAGCATTTCTTAACAATCTAGATGTTTAATAGTTGGGCCTTGAAAGAACAGGGCATAAAACTGTGTATTTTATTGAGAAAGTATTCTGAAAATAGACCTTTAGCTTGCTAATGTTAACCCTTAGATGGAAAGTGTTTTTATAGTATTTTAGAATAGCTTGATTATCATTAATTTTGTCATTGAGAGTCCATTTTTAAAATGACTGATTAACATGCTACGAATCTCACCCAAAATCCATGTTTTGACTTTCGTTGTTTATTAACGAAGTCTCTTGTGTTGATTAAGATACTGGTAGTTGAAGTGTTTTTAGTAGATACACCTAGAGTTTGCTCTGAGACTAGCTGAATACCCTGGAAGGTGAATTCCTGATAAATGCAAGTGACTGATCATAGGTGTAGTTTAAAACTAACATACACCCTGTTTACTGTAGAAGGAGTTCTGGTGGCACAATGGTTAAAGCACTTGGCTGCTAACTGAAAGGCCAGCAGTTCGAACATACTAACTACTCTGCAGGAGAAAGATGTGGCAGTCAGACATCAAAACACTCCCTTTCTTGGGTTGTCACTGTATATAATACGTACCTCTATTATAGTATTTGCTTGCTGAAAGTGAAGAGGACTTGGAGCACTTACTGATGAAGATAAAAGACCACAGACTTCAGTACAGGTTACCCCTTAACATAAAAAAACAAAACAAAAAAAAAAAAACCTCACAACTGGGCCAATAAGCAACATCATGATAAATGGGGAAAATATTGAAGTAGTAAAGGGCTTCATTTTACTTGGATCCACAATCAACGCCCATGGAAGCAGCAGTCAAGAAATCAGAAGTATTGCTTTGGGCAACTCTGCTGAAAAGACCTCTTTAAAGTGTTGAAAGGCAAGGATGTCACTTTGAGGACTAAGGTGTGCCTGACTCAAGCTATGGCATTTTCAGTCATCACATATGCATGTGAAAGCTGGACAGTGAATGAGGAAGACTGAAGAAGAATTGATGCCTTTAAATTATGGTGTTGGAGAAGAACATTGAACATACCACGGAATGCCAGAAGAACAAACAAATGCCTTGGAAGAATTACAGCCGGAACCCTCCTTAGAAGCAAGGCTAGTGAGACTTCATCTCGCGTACTTTAGACATGTTATCAGGAGGGATCAGTCCCTGGAGAAGGGCATCATGTTTGGTAAAGTACAGCGTCAGTAAAAAAAGAGGAAGACCCTCAATGAGATGGGCTGCTGCAGTGGCTTCAACAATGGACTCAAGCATAACAATGATTGTGAGGATGGCGCAGGACTGGGCAGTGTTTCCTTCTGTTGTCTATAGAGTTGCTATGAGTAAGAACCATCTCGACAGCACCTAGCGACAACAGCAATTATAGTACTTATTACTTCGGATTCCAGTTATTTGTTTATTACCTCCCTTGGTTATAAGCCCTTTAATGTTATGGACCACTCTGAAGCATTCATCTATTTTATTAGAGCTATTATTATTAACAGTGCTAGGTAGTTAGTGACTGTTTGATAAACTACAGCAATACCACAAATAACAACATTGCTTATTGATTACTCTCCACATGCCAGGCAGTGTTTTAAATAACATAGACTATCCAAACAACTCAAAATATTGCTACAACTAATTTTTTTTTTTTAATGACATGACTGAATACAGGGTCTATAAAAATAATTACTTTCCTTTAAATAACAATAATATGTTAGTTATTTAAAATGTCTCTATCAGTATAACTATAAAATAATTTTTAGGAATGAATTTTATTAAAAATGAATAAAATCTATATGAAGAAACATTAAAATATTATCAAATGTCATTAAAGAACATAAAATACACTCTGAATAAATGGAAGGACATACTATATTCTTGGATGAGATGAATTAATATAATAAAAATTCTAATCAGAATTACCCTCCTTTTTTTAAAAAAAAAAAGATGATAAATCGTCATATGTCTTCTCCCCTTGAAGGAGACCAATCAAGATAGGTTAGTGGATACAAGTGAGGTCATTTTCAAATTTGAAGAGAAAAACAAGCATATAAAAGAAAAATTCTCGTAATTTTATATCTACTCTTTTGGGATTAATATCAACAATTTAAAATGATTTGCATTTGGGACATAGTTATGAATTTTCCTAAATTCATAATTTTCCCAAAGACAAAATTTATACAGTCTGTTTATTAAATAAGTCATTTTCAGTATTTTTCTACTCTAGGGTATGTTCTCTCGCCTTTAGTTAATAGATGATTGAGTATAGTTGATGATCTCTCGCCTTTAGTTAATAGATGATTGAGTATAGTTGATGATAAAGGTATTTGCGTTCATGCAGTAAATGCCGAACGACCACCTTCCATAGGTACACAACACAGTGCGTGCACCGCACACCACAGAAATAAATTGACATGGTTCTTGCTTGGAGGGAACCTATAATTTAATGCGTTTTCACATAAAGAAACTAACACAAGGACTGCGTGATCCAAGAGAAAGGAATAATGCGATATGAAACATTGGACTGAGATTTTAAAATAAGATTCTGACCAGATTGAGTAGGAAGATTAAATATAAATGAAAGCAAGGAAATATGAAAATGAATAGCCTGACTGACAGGTAAGTGTCAGAAATAAATTATTGTATGGGTGCATGAATGTAGGATGAAATACAGCTGAAGAGATAAGATGTGACCAAAACAAGGAGAAACTTGAATGCCATGCTTAAGAGCTAGTACTGATATAATATTCATTGGAAGTGTTCATTTTTGTCAAAGGCTCAGCAAGTCTATACAGTCAGGTGTTTGTGGATATTTGGAGTGGTGTGGAGTTACATCACCCAGTGTTGGTACTGGGATCTTGCTGAAAACATTTCAATTTAGATTCGGCCATTGTAGTGCATTTTAAGAAAACCGCAATGAAAGCTTTATCATCAACCTTTTGATAAAACTGGGCTTACTCTTCACTACTGTTATCATAGTGTGGGTTTAAGCACCTTAATGAAATGCTATAAAGAGACAAAACACATAATTACCAAAACAGCGATTCAGTTTGGTGAGAGAAAAACATGTTTCATGAGTGTTTTACCTGTAATTAGCAATTAAATTTTATAGATTCTAACACACAATTTTTCTTGTTTTAGACTTCTCACCAGCCACCAGAGCTAGATGAAATTTATGAGAACCATGAAAAATAATAAAAGTTTTCCTAATATCCAAAAGCATTTCTAAAGATTATTTTCCAGTCATTTCCGACAAGGAACATATTGATCTTCCACCTACACACAAAAAAATCAAAACCCAAACCTGTTGCACTCGAGTTGAGTCGGAATCCACCCACAAAGGTAAAGCTAATCCTAAAATCTTGAATGCAAAAGGAAATTCTGTATGTAAAGTCTTTCAGACACTATCTGAAAAACCGAATGTATTTCTTGTGAAAACAACTCAAGCAAAAATTTCTGAATGCCTCTCTGATGCATTGTTATTGTACCTCTGTGCTTTTGTAGTTACACAAACAAATATTCCTTTCTTCCACGAAATAGGCTTAAATATTTCAAAATACAGTTTATGAGACAATTGGCCCATTAAGATTAGGGTGGAGAAATACTGTTCTTGTGAAGGAATCCATTTCCAAATAAATTCACAGGAACTAGGTACACAAAGAATATATGCCATAACAAGCAATACACCTTCTAGACAAAGCAGTTTAATGTGTGGTTTATTCTAGTACTTTGTTCTGAGTCCTCAAATTCAGGTAAGGATTAGAACAAAAGCTTACTTATGTCTGTAGTGTGGGCAGATTTGAAAGAAGCCCAGATAGACAATTGTTCTGGAGCACTCAAGCAGAAGTCAGAAAGCAGCACTCTGCTTTTGCCCCGGCTGTTAGGTTCACTGTAGATTCCCTCATCGTTCATGTTACTAGATATCAGTCTCTCTTGCTTCTGAAGAAGAAACTCCAATTCCCACTTATTTTTGACCCTGAAGGATACTTGTGGAAAATTTAGATACAAAAAGGGTTTGAGGAGTATCAGTATAACCCACCACCCACTGCCGTCGAGTCGATTCCGACTCATAGTGACCCTATAGGACAGAGTAGTATAGAAGACTGAATATGAATACAGTTTAATTTGTATTGCTTCTATGAATTAGCTTTATATTAAAACTTCACATGAATTATCCATGGCATTAAATATTCCTAGTTTCACCAGAAGTATATTTTTCCATGTTTGACTTTTCTTTGTATACTATTATTCAATACGTGATTGTGTTTAGCTCAGATGCTAAGGATAAACTGGTTGGGATAATTTGTTTTGTTGCTATGATTACACCAGAACTCTAGAACAATGATCCGGCAACAATTGTCTTGTGGTTTCCATTTAAAGACAACCAGCTAGTGTGCATTTGACTTCTTTTTAGCTCATATCCATGGGCATTTCTGAGAGTATCCTATTTTTCCTACCGTGTTTCTGACTTTTTGAATTCCTATTTAACACACACCTAACATTTCCACTGAAATTTCTCAGTAATAATGAAAACCATTTAGTAAACTCTAATGACATGTTAAATGTTTGTTGTTGTTGTTAGGTGTCACGGAGTCGATTTCAACTCATAGTGACCCCATGTGACAGAGTAGAACTGTCCCATAGGGTTTTATAGGCTGAAATCTTTATGAGAGCAGATTGCCAGGTCTTTCTCCACAGAGCCAATGGGTTGGTTTGAACCACCGACTTTTTGGTTAGCAGCTGAGAGCTTAACCATTGTGCCCCCAGGGCTACTTGATGTTTACCAATGTCATTGATTTGTTGCAGTGAGGAAGATCACACACCAGAGGAACTGTGAAGCATTTTTAAAGACAGTTATTTTAGGATTTTGAAGAATGTTGGAGTTTAGGTAAATTTAAATGAAGCAGTGTTTGATAGAATTAAAGCCAAGCAGGGCTGTGTCAAGAGGTCAACATCTGGTCTGGGAAGTAGACCCAGTGCCCTGCTTCTTTGGTACTACAAAGTTAATATAAATTTGGAGCTACTTATCTGAATCTATGCAACTAGGCTGGGAATCAATACTGCTTTTCTGTGTCAAAGTGAGATGTTTCATTCTTAATGATATAATTTCACGCAGCAAAATTTCTGACAGTCTATGGTTTTAGAGAAGAAAGTTTCTCAGTTAAGAAAGTAGTACTCACTCAAAGGAGAAGTTCATTATGACGCTTTAAAAATAGTGTGTTCTTGGGAGGATTCTTGTTTCCTGTTTACTTGGCAGCTGGTTTTGCCTGTATCTGCTATCCCAGCCTGAAGAATGGCCAGGCAGGTTTTTTATCTATCTATATATCTATGTTTTCAGCTATGGCTTTGTAGGCTGTAATCTTTATGGGAGATTATGTATATCTATATAGCTATATACATAGCTATATAGATATACATGAATATATACCTATAGCTAAGCATCCATCTATCTACCTACGTATCTACCCATATATCATCTATCTACTTGTTTCATTTGCCTACTCACACCTGTTGCCATCCAGTCGATTCCAGCTCATAGCGACCTTGTAGGACAGAGTAGAACTGCCCCCAAAGGGTTTCCAAGGAGCACCTGGTGGATTCAAACTGTTGACCTTTTGGTTAGCAGCCGTACCTCTTAACCACTACGCCACCAGGGTTTCCTTAATTTGCGTGCCATTTTTTTCCAACAAGTATATTGATGTATAATTGACATGTAAGAAACTGCTCATATTTAAAGTGTATAATTTTATAAATTTTAACCTAAGTATACATCTGGGACACCATCATCATAATCAAGATAGTAGACATATTCATCACCCCTCAAATTTTCCTCATGCCTCTTTGTAATCCCTTCCTCCCTTTTTCCCCCCGCCTGCTTTCCTTAGGCAATCACTGAACTGCTTTCTGTCACTATAGATTACTTTGCATTTTATAGAGTTTTGTATACTGGAATCTTAAATTACATACTTTTTAATCTCTGCCTTCTTTCATTCATCATGGTTCCTGGGTATATCAATAGTGCATTCCTTTTAGTTGCTGAGTAGAATGCCATTGAATGGCTATGCCATGATTTGCTTATTAAGTTACCTGTGGATGGACATTTACATTTCTTTCTAGATTTTGGCTATTACAAATAAAGCTGCTATGAATATTCATATACAAGTCTTTGAATAGGCATGTTTTGTTTTCTCTTGGGTAAATTATAAAGGCTGAATCATATGGTACCTATATAACTTTCAAGAATTTGGTAAATTGTTTCTGAAGCAGTTGTACCACTTTACATTCCCACCAGCAGCATATATGATGGACCCAGTTCTTTCACATTTTCGCCAACACTTTGTATAATGTCTTTTTATTTTAGCCATTTTAATATGTGCGTAGTGGTATCTCATAGTAGTTTTAATTTGTATTTTCCTAATGACTAATGATGTTGAGCATCTTTTCATGTGTTTATTTTCCATCTGTGCATCTTCTTTGGTGAAATCTCTGTTCAAGTCTTTTGCCTTTTTTTTTTTTTTTAAATTGCGTAGCTCGTCTATTGTTATGAGTTTTGAGAGTTCATCATATAATTCTGATACATGTTTATGTGTTGTAAATACTTTCTTGCGGTCTGTGACTTGTCTTTTCATTCTCTTAACAGTGTTATTTAAGGGCAGAATATTTTTCATGCTGATAAAAATCCAGTTTATCAATTTGTTTTTCTGTGGTATTGCATCTAAGAAAATGCTTAATGTAAATTCATGAAGATTTTTCTCATATGTTTTCATCTAAAATTTGTTTTGAAATTTAAGTCTATAATTCATTTTTTTTTTTTTTTGGTACAGACTTCAAATTCTGGATTAAAATTATTTTGTTTGTGCATATGTTGTTTCTGTGTGCTGTCAGTCAATCCCAACTCATGGAGCCCCTGTAGGACAGAGTGGAACTGCCCCATAGGATTTCCTAGGCTGTAATCTTTACAGGAGCAGATTGCCAGGTCTTTTCTCCTCTGGAGCCTCTGGATGGGTTCCAACTGCAGAGCTTTGGGTTAGCAGCAGGGTGCTAATTATTGCACCATCAGTGCTTTTTTTCTTTTCTGCATAGAACTTTCCAGTGTTTCCAGCTACAGTTGTTAAGAGGTACATCTTTTCTCCATTATTTTGACTCTGCATCATTGTCAATAATCAGTTGTGTCTATTTCTCAATTCCCTATTCTGTTCTCCTGATCTATTTTTCTATCTTTACACCAATATCACATTGTTGCCATTGTAGCTTTATAAGTCTTGAAAACAGGTAATGTTTGGTATAATTCTGCAGTGAAATCACATGGGCCTGGAAATTTCTTTTCCATAAACTTTTAAATTATGAATTCAATTTAATGGTTACACAATGACTCAGATTATCTGTCTCATCTTGGAGACATCAGTAGCCCATGCTAGTTCACCATCTGTCGGGTCAGATCTACGTTCTCACTACTCTCACTCACCCTTTAATTTTTTCAGATTTTTATTGAATGTTTTCTCATCCATAAAATGGGACTACTCTGTGTTGCAATTATATTTTAAAGAACGTATACATAAAGTCTTATAAATGGTAACAACATCTAAAATATTATTACTCTTTCTGGCTTGTTTTCTTGGAAAGTTATATGTGTGTCCTTGTTTATTTGTTTTTCTTTCTTTTTTTTTCAGTAAACTGGTAGGGAGTATCTAAATATAAGTAAATAAGGATAGAACTAATACCATTTTTAAAAGTAAAATTTAATTTTGTGGGCAAATATTTTAGAAATTTTTCCCTGTATACTGTAATCAATGATCTGGGCTAAGAATCTAAAAAAAAAAAAAAGAAAGAATCTAGCAGGGATTAATTATAATTAATTATAATTAAAATACTACACAAGAATCACATCATGTGGTTGCTTGGACACATTCTTTATTCTACAAGCTGGTTACAGAGGAAGCCACAGACAAGTATAGCTGTCAATTTTTGAATTCATCCTTCATACAGATGAAAAATGATGTAATAAGAGTGACAATGATGTTACAGTCTTTTTTTTTGAGCATTTTTCTTTCTGGAATAATTCTCAATTATAATCCACAGTTCCAGTGACCTAAATTCTTTGGCGATACTTTCAGAATCCTCAACTTAATTCATTAGTGTACTGAATTAATGTCAAAATCAAAAGTTGTCATCATAGGCCATGTTAGTTTTGTAACCCTTGGTATTAAAACTTCTGTAAAATAAAAAGCAGATGCAGTAGAAAGAGATCCATTACTATTTGGAATCAAATTTGTAACTAATATGCCCAAAATTATCTCCTGGTATGTGCCGATTAAATCTAAGTAGATGGCATGTCCTTTCTTCACTTAGTAGTACCAAGCACATTGAGCATTTTAGTAAATTTTGTTTTCACATTTGCAAGTAGCCTGGCACTTTTCCTTGAGCAACTCATGTTCGCAGCCAGCTTTGATCTTCAGGTCTGCGCAATTACTAAGGAAATCTTCATACTCACAGCTATTGGCTGTAACAAAAACAGATAAGTCATCTCATTATCGTCTTCCCCCACCACAGCAAAAACACTCCTTAAACTACAAGTTAGCGAAGGAGGATAAGATTGGATGAACAAATTAGTATCACACTATGCTCGCCATTTCAGTTCTTGAGGGACATACGAGGTGCTTTAGTTGAGCTCACTGATTAATTCGCTTCTTTTTTATTTTGGACTTAGTGATATGCCCCTGAAATTTAATGACCTAAAGTAAAATGAATGTAATTAAATGCATGCAAGGCACAATATGGTAGCCACTAGCCATGTGGAGCTATTTAAATTTAAATTAGTTTAAATTAAATAAGACTCAACATTTATTTCCTCAGTCTCACTAGCTACACTTCAAATATTCAAAGTCCATACACGACTAGTGAGTACCTACAAGGCAGTGTTGATAGAGAACATTTCCATGATCTCATACAGCACTGTCCTGGACTCTGATGTCACTAGGCTTTTCTTCTGGGGTAAGTGATCTTATGGAAAAATACGGAGGTAAAACAAGAACATGCCCCTTCTACTCCTGATTCGACTTGAATGTTCCCCAGGGACTCAAACTAAGCTCATCCTACTACAGGAGAGCCAAATATTTCTTGGGTACGGACTTCCTGCACCTCTCCCCCAATCTAGTGAAATGGCTCTTCTAACTACTCAGTAATTCAAACCAAAAAAGAGGAGTCAATCCGAACTCCTTCCCATCCCCATTTTACCAGCACTTAACAAGCACAGGTAACAAACACTGGCTATTCCTTTTCCTTATTCTCAAATCTGCCAGTTCTTTTCATCCACTGTATCAATAATGCAGTAAAGACACACATTTTTAAAAATCCAAGTTATTCGACAGCTTTCTAGCTGGCTTCCATCTAATTTTTTATACTACTGCCAGAAAGCTCTGTATAAAACTCAATTTTGACTGTCACTCTTCTGTTAAAAATCTTTCAACTGACTGATCATTTCTAATAGAATAAATTTCAAGTTCCATAGCAAATAGCATTCAGCAGAGGTGTAAGTAACCAAATTTTTTCTCCTTTATTGATTTACAGCTTTGAAATCATTGCTATTATATATTGTGGCTGTACATTTTAGTGTGAAAGAATGCTAACTAAAGGTGAATGAATTTGAAAGGTAAAAGTCTCAGTGAATGAGTCAATTGCATTGTTCATAATGATTTCAATAAAAGTATCCTAACTACAGAAAACCAACAGCTATTTTTATTTTGTTCATGACAACATTGGAAATGAGATGCCGCATTTTTACACAAATAACGTGGCATTCTATGATTGTTTGCCAACCAATCCCTCCCCCTACAAAGTATTTCCGTAAGTGTGCTACGCTAATTCTTCTTTTTTTTTTTTTTTTAAAGCAACTTGTGGAAGAGGATTGACATGGTGGCCCTTATGAAAATGCCTAACAGGGGAAGGGAATAGTTGGCAGACAAAAACAGAAGACATGCGTTATTTGCATAAAAATACAGTATATGACATTTATTCTACTCTCTTCTTCTGCAACAATTTGTGGGTTCTGTGATATAATACTGCATACAGATTGGATTTTGAAATTAAAATCTGTACAAAAACTACTGTCAAGTTATGCATCAAGTGTTCATTTATTAAGTTAAATGCTATGATTCTAATTACACTATGGGAAAGAGTGAGGAATTCAGCACGATGCATTTATTCACACAAAAGAAACAGCAACATTTGGTATGCCTGTCCAGACTAGGCCCTATAGGGTCTCACATCTTTAGGTTCATATATTTTGATTTTCAAAAATACCATCTTTGGTAAAGTAATATTAACTTTGATCAAATCAACTATTTCACCTGCAACATAGACATATATGCTAATGCATCGTCACAAAAACACACTGATGGTAGATGTATCACATTGGTACACATGGTAATAGAATTTTCATTATAATTAATATATAAGTCACTGAAGTATATAAAATATTTAACACACACTCTGGTGAGTAATATTTTTCTCTTTGGCATAAAGCTATTAGTTAAGCTGCTTACTTTCAGATTACTTAATCCCTAAAAAAAAAAAAAAAAAAAAAAAATTGAAAAGACTAAGTCTTTATTTTAATAGCAATTTAATCACTTCACACTTACTGCACAGTCCATTTTCACAGTTTCCAGGACAGCTGGCACAAGGCGCTCCTTCCTTGTAAGGGGTATGCTTTCGATTGACATTATTACCACTGAAATTTGATAAAAAAATGTTAAATACTTTTCAGTGTGCTTTTTAGTTTATGCCTCAAGATTAGTATCAGTCACCAAACATATATAAATACGTTCAATATTTTAGTTACCTCAAAAAACTAGAAAACTTAAAATTCCCAATGTGTAATTCAGATAACTATCCAAAGTAGGAAAATTCTTCACACGTTGGCCCAGTGCTGTGACTGTAATTTCACAGGCTCCAGGACTAAAATGAGATTAAGTCGGGCCTACAGTTTTCAGAGTCTATTTCAAAGTGGCAACGTCTGGTAGATTCATCAACTTGCTATGGCAGTGTACCCTAAAGAGCTGGCTAAGGGTAAAACATACCCCCTAGGGAGCCAGGAGAAGCTCCTGGGGATAGGAGATTGGAGTATGGAATATAATACTCAATGTTAAAATATAACTTTACATTTAAAAGATGAAAACTACTATAATTTCTATACCGTATGCCAGAGAAAGTAAATTTCTACTATTTTTTTTGCTCCTAGATGGGGTAGTAAAGGAGCCTTGATGGCACACTGGTTTGGCTTGTTTCTCTATCCCTTCTGTTTTCTAATGATAAATGGAAGTTAGGAGCACTGGTGGTGCAGCGTTAAAGCACTGGGCTGCTAACCAAAGGTCTGTAGTGAGAACCCACCAGCTGCTGCAGGGAGAAAGATGTGCCAGTCTGATTCCATAAAGATTACAGCCTTGGAAACCCTATGGGGCAATTCTACACTGTCCTATAAGGTTGCTATGAGTCGGAATCAACTTGATGGCAATGGGGGGAGATGGGGTAGGCATTTTTGGTGTGTTGGGTGGATGAGAGGAGGGTCTTAGGGAGATTTTTGAGTTTCTGAGGAGGTGTGTCAAAGATTTTTTTGTTTACAAAAAAATGTTAATTAAAAGAAAAAAAAAGGTTTGATTAATGCCAGTCTCCGGGACGAACTGGTCTTATAGTGACTAGTAAGCACTGCATTGATGATCATTATCCTACTGGAAATTTTTCATCAAAAGTACAAGAGGGTCAAATCTCAGCAGTGCCTAGTGGGCCAAGTGCCCAAAGGAATACATCTGAATCTGCCTCCCTTTAAAAATTGCAGATACAAAAATATTCAGGAAGTTCTTTCATTATTTGTTCTAACTCTAGTTTCAGCTACTGGCTTTGGATGTCCCTCTCACAGTCAAGCACTGAATCTGTATGCATTCTCCTAGGGTCTCTCAATTCCCTCTACTAAACCCCATAGGTGCTGGCTAAAAAATGACTTTGGAGGTCATACTTCTCAAGCTAGATATCCATATCCCCTGGATTATCTACAACTTCAAAATAAATCATATAGGAAGCTTGGTTTTGGAGGTCCTATTTGTCTCTCTTGGTAAGAAATTTAAAACTTTAGAAGAAATTAAACATACACACATGTATCTTCAATATATCCATAGGATTTATTACCGATAATTTAAAACACATTGCTGGAGGGAAGGAATGTTTCCAGCTGTAAATCGCTATCCTAAGGAATGGCTCATCGTGGAGTTTTCCATGAAAGATATTCAGAGGCCTCTCTCGGAAGATTTGAAATATATGGAGGATCTTTTGAAGCCTTCAAGGCCCAAGATTTAATAATTTATAATGGCAATAATGTAAGCAATTTC
The DNA here is from genome assembly GCF_030014295.1 of Loxodonta africana. Lineage (NCBI taxonomy): Eukaryota > Metazoa > Chordata > Mammalia > Proboscidea > Elephantidae > Loxodonta > Loxodonta africana. The sequence goes on from NC_087342.1 coordinate 113,006,570, forward strand.
AGATAAGCAGAAGTAGAAACATGTGAACATAAAGGAGTAGAATCTCTACAGTATGTCCTTCCCTATTTGCTACCCCAGCCTCCAGCCTGGTCTAACCATCAAGCCATCTAGAGCCATCGCACTCTAGAAGTGTGAATGTAGCAAGAGCTGCTAATGTCAGTCTAGAGAACTGCATGTTGCATATGCTTATGGAGTAACCCTGAAAAAAAAAAAAAAACCCTGAAGCAAAGGAAAAGTAATTAAGAGAATATAAATCATCTTACACATGGAAAAAGAGAGCTTCAGAATTTCACGCTTGGATCTAAGAAGTTGGTCTTCTTTCTTAGAAATTGAATGTGTCTCAACTTAGAAAATATTTACAACAGTTCCTCCTTAATTGAAATCTGCTTTTTATTCTGGTTTATGAGAAATTTTACACTTTAAGTTACAAACTGAGATTAACATTATCATTCATATTAAACTCTAAAGTGTATACTTACGCGGGACAGTAATGGCAAACATAGAAGTATTTTAGCTCTTCTTGATTGGGACAAAAGGCAATTCCACATCCAACGCGGAAAGATGAGTACCAGACAACCTACAGACCCATAAGTAAAGTATGATAGAGTATTAGAGAAGAGGAAAAATATTAAAAAAAAAAAAATTCAAATGCAAAATAAAAGAACGTTTACTGACGTAGTTTTTTGCTGTACAACTTACGGTGATATTTAAATTGTTGACTCAAAATCACAAACTTAAAATTTTCATGTACATTTACTACTTTATCCATTTAAACTACTGGAAAATTCCAGAGTATGCTTCTCACTTAAGAGTGTTGCAGACCACTGACAAAAAAGGACAGCTCGTAGACAAAGTGCTATCCAACTATCAAAGAGCCAGACTATACTAGCTATTTGCAAAGCATTTTATATTAATCAGACTCTTTCCTAAGTTAAACATTGTGATCAGTCAAAATTTAGAGAAGTTTTTTATGCCAAAGCATTTGGGAAGAGGTATTTTCATTCATTATCCTCACCTGAGTATAATGTCCAACAGCTACATTGGGACTCTTTGCCCCTACACCATAGACAAAATCATGACTCTCATCATACCAGCTTTGGACTGCATTTGACCAGGAAGTAGGGTCACTTGACATATAGAGATTCTCACCACATTTCGTACCTTAAAAAAAAGAAAAAAAAAAATCATTCATAAAAAAAGCAAAAAATCATGCAATGGCAAAGAAATCAACTATATAAACACAAAGCAAAGTCACTGCCCTTCCAACACAGTGCTTGTGTTTGCTGTTGATTAGTACATATCAAGCTGGATAGAAGCCAGTTGTGCTTAACACATTGAGAGTATAGGCTGGACCTAACATGAAAAGCTTTGAATAGATCACAACTTTCTCTCTGCTTTAAAAATTCTATTCCCTTGGACTGTCAGTGGTGCATTTATTCATGTGTTAAATTGTGATTTGAGCAGGTCTCATGTGCTCTCAGCTCTGTATTGTTAAGCTCCCTGAAGGCAGAGACCAACTCTTGTACTTTCTCTCCTGCTCTCACTCACCCTCACCAGAGATTTTTGAAATGTAGAAAACTGACTAAATATTTACTATTATTTTTTTTGAACTTTGAAAAAAACATGAGTCAATTTTTAAGAGCCTCAACCAAGAGGCAAATGACACCAGGAGGGGCATTTTTCAAACTTATAATCTCCCCTTAGTCAACAAACCAGAACGTCACAAGGCCAAAACCTCCTCCAAGAACAAGGCAAGAAGTATTTTGCAGCCCCAAAACATTTCCGTATTTTTTTCAAGCCCTGCACCTGATATTTACATTTTGGTTTTTTTGAAATGTAATGTCTCATGCTGCTTAAAGGAAGTATAAACCACTGTTGGCTATCTTCTTTAAGAGGGAAAGACAAAATTAAGAACCTAACTTTTTTTTTTTTTTTTTTTTAACAGTAGGCTTGGATACTCAAGGCCATTCATTTCGATCTTCCACTGAATGCAGTCATCCTTCTTCATAATTTCATTATAAAATAGCATCAAAAATATAAACAACAATGACAATTATAAAAAAACAATAAATTATTCACTATGTCCAAGTTGGGCTTGTTTATATGCATACCATTCTATTACTGTGTTTTAGGTGAAAGTTTACAGCTCAAATTACTTTCTCATTCAAAAATATACACATATTGCTTTGTACAATCCCCACAATATGACAGCACTCTCTCCCTTTCCACACCAGAATTCCTGTGTCCATTCGTCCAGTTTTCCTATCTCTTGCTGCCTTCTCTTCTTGCTTTTGGGCAGGAGTTGCCCATCTGGTCTTGTATATTTGGTTGAACTAAGAAGCACATTTCTCATGTGTGTTCTTGCTTGTTTTATAGGCCTGTCTAATCTTTGTCTGAAAAGTGTGCTTTAGGATTGGTTTTAGTTCTGAGTTAGCAGAGTGTCCAGGGCTGTAGTCTCAGGGGTTCCTCTAGTCTGTCAGACCAGTAAGTCCGGTCTTTTTTCGTGAATTTGAATTTTGTTCTACATTTTTCTCCTGCTCTGTCTGGGACTCTCTGTTATTATCCCTGTCAGAATGGTCAGTGGTGGTAACTGGGCACCATCTAGTTGTTCTGGGCTCAGGCTGGTAGAGGCTCTGGTTCACGTGGCCCTTTAGTCCTTAGGGCTAATATTTTCCTTATGTCTTTGGTTTTCTCATTCTCCTTTGCTCTGGATGGAATGGGACCAATAGATGTTCTTAGATGGCTACTCACAAGCTTTTAACACCCCAGATGCTACTCGCCAAAGTGGGATACAGAACATTTTCTTCAGGGACTATGTTATGCCAGTTCACCTAGATGTCCCCGACGTTATGGTTCCCAGCCCTCAATCCCGGCAACTCAGTCCCTCAAGGTATAATGTAAGTATATTTTTATGTACAGTGAAACCTATGAGAGCTGGAACTCGACGGAACTGCCATGTTTTTCCGAGTCTTACAAGTTTTTCGTCTTTGACAGGGTGAAGTCACCACTTTTCTACTGTGCTCTATTTAGTGAAAAATGTTTGAATTTTCCTTCTCTGACAAGTTTCGCAGGTATTACTGTAATAGTTCATGCACAGAAGTTTTTCTCTTCTGTTGCTTGATGGTAAAAAAAAAATTTTGTCTAATAGTTTTTTAGTACAATACAGTATTGCACCTATTATTGTAAAAAAAAAAAAAAAAAGGCACCCAGTATATACAAAATACTTGGCAGTTTGATGCCACCAATTAAAAAAAAAAGTAAATAATAAAGTAACATACCCAGAATGTTCGCCCTGATTTTAAAAAATGTTAAATATTTTTACAGCAAAATTCAAGAACGGTTCAATGGAATTCAATGTGTTTTATGAATAAAAACAAACAAGCAAAAGAACACCAGACTTCAAACGCACGAAAAGGTTACGTAATACCACAAAGAGGGCAATGAGTTAGAACTCAGAAAGCCTGGTTTCAAATTTCTAATACGTGACACAACTTTCTGGTTGTGTTCTTGGGTAAGGCATTTTCCTCCCAAGTCTCAGTTTTCTAATCTTTAAAGTTAAAAAAAAAAGATGATACTGACCTGTTATGAGCTGACTGAGAGGGACAAATGAGAAACTGTGTGCGAAATTATTTGTAAAATCTAATCAATAAGAACAAAACTATACTTCTTATAATTATCTCTCCATAGACAGTTTGACTTTAAAAAGACAGCAGTAAAAGCAACACTGTTTACAAACTCTTCTTAATACAACATTATAAAAGGATCCACTAATATTTTATGTGTTCATTTATTCAACAAATATGTACTAATTTACATACTGGTTTTTCGGTCCTCTGGACTACTGTGTTCTAAAGTGCACTTGTTGGCCCACTTTTGAGCATTTGTCATTGCTTCTCTGTTCCATTCCTAAATATCATGAGGAAAAAAAAAAATACAAGATATACACTTAATGATTGGTAGATGGATTTGCAATATTTTAAAACTTCTATGGAGGTATCATCCAATTATCATCTGTATTAAGTTTTTTTTTGGTGTGTCTTTATCTGCCCCATGCCAGTTTTCACACAAAGAACATAGGTGACGTGTCTAAGGGGTTGAAAAATCTACAACTTGTAATGTTCTGACTACTTAGCAGAGTAGCCACACTTAATGCCTTTTAGTAATGGTCCCACTCTAAATACTGATAAACACATGGAGGCATTCTCATTATTTTTTCAATAGTAAATATATATATATATATATATATATATATTTAATGAGCTGGTCTAAGGCATTCCTGGTCTCTTTTGTAGCCCAGGGCACTTATATGGAAAATAACTGTCTTTTATGACTGTTCCCAGTGAAGTAGGCTGTCATTTACAGTAATTGGCATTGATCTTAAAGGGAAAGGGGTTTCTTGATCCTAGACTATAAGAGACAGTGAACAGAAAAATGTAACGGTTTCTTGCTGAAAGTCCAAAGATTTGGCTTCTAATTCTGCCTTCCCAACTTAATAGCCTTGCGAGCTTGGCAAGTTATCTAACCATTTATAAAGTGAAATAAGAAACTCTACTTTGCCCATGCAACAGTTCAAATAAAATAGCAAAATCAAGATAGAACTCTGTAGGCCACAAAGTTAGTTAACAATGGTTTCACATCACTTCTTGTATTATTGTCTCTTACCATCTTCAACATGTTGCTGGCAGGTGGAGAGACTCCTTTCCTTAGTTCATTGTGCTTGTTTACAATCTCCTTTTGGACTGATGTTTGGGTGGTTAACAAAGCCGTAAAAGCTGGATCCTAAAGAGAAATAGAATTATTTTTAACATATTTGAAAATCGTAGATAATAGCCAATGAATTAATTCAAGTGAATAAAGATCATTTAAAAAAATTGTTCAAATCAAGCTATTATTAGTTGTTAAGCATTGCCTATAATTTGCAGCCAAAGCTATGGTCTTTAAACAGTAAAGAAGAAGTGTGTAATTCACAGTTTGGCAAATTAAAAACTCCTTAGTTGAGGGCACAAATGCCGATTTCTGATTTCAAGGGAGATCCTAATGTAATTTTTCCAGACATATGGGTGTTAATAACATCTTATAACCGCAGGGGTGCTTGACAGGAACCATTAAGACATATGCATTCGTACTTGAGCAGTCTCCAGGAAGGGCATGGTGAGAGTAGTGGTAAGTGATTCATTGTAGACTTTGAGGGGGACTTTGACCTGACAGGATGTCCGGATTAGAGAATGAATGCTTAAGTCCAGTCTAAGCACGTGTCTAGTATTCAATGCTCTAGTCAAACGGTGCTACCTATTTTATAGCAGATTTTATGGAGGCTGTTCAGGAGACAGTTTTGCAAAATTAAATCTCAAGGCAATTTGGAGGGAAGCCATCCGATCAATGGGCTATTGCTGACTTCGTTCTGTTAATCAACAAAAATGTTAACTGGTAAGGTATTAAGTCAGATGCTGCTATTTTTGGTTTATCTTTGTACGTGTGTGTGGAGGGCAGGTCTAGGCTGGGGTGGAGGGATGAGACGGTTGAAGTGGGAGTGTGTGCATTGTCAGTACAAGGGCTAAGCACTTTGCTTACCTAAATCTATACATGAATGCAATGTTATAAGGGGATGAGTAAGGCTTTAGAAGTCAATTTTAAGTCTAAACTAAAGGACACTGCCCTTTGTAGGTTTTCCCTGACAACCTGATATAAGTTACCAAATTTCCTCAGGGCTCTCCAAACACTGTGATCATAGTTCTGATCACATTTTATTGCCATTATCTACTTCTGAGCCTATTTCTCCTGTCTGCTTGTAGGTTGCTAAGTACCAGTGCTAGTACCAGTTGCCATCTAGTTGGTTCCATCCAACTCATGGTGGCCCCATGTGTATCAGAGTAGAACTGTGCCCTATAGGGTTTTCAGTGGCCATTCAAAAGTAGATTGCCAGGCGTTTCTTCCAAGTTGCTGTGGGTGAACTTATACCTCCAACCTTTCAGTTAACAGCTGAGCGTGTTAACTGTTTGTACCACCCAGCGACTCCATCTAGTTTGTGGTAATTTGTTATGCAGCCCTAAGAACATAATACATTAATTAACTAAATACCCAAATATTTCATCATATATTCAGTAAAATAATTATTAATGAGATAGTTTACATCCCTTGTTTTTTATCCTAAGTTTTTGAAATCTGGAGCATATTTTGCATTTATTGAACATCTTGATTCAGACTATGCACATTTTAAGTGTTTAGTAGCCACATGCAGCTAGTGGCTACTGTACCAGACATCACAGCCTTAACTTTCGTCTAGACAATCATATTAAATATTCTAAGCTACCAGTGATTATTCAGTGATGTACCTTTCCACTCTTAATGGTTGATCTAGTGACATGGCACTCCACAAAGCTGTCTGAATAGCTCTGAAAAAAATTTTCACCTTCACCTTACCTTGCCTTCAGCAGGTAAAGATGGAAGCAGCACAGTGGCCAGAAACAACACCACCGGGAGTAAAGCCATTGCTGAGAAATAATTTAAAGAGAACAAAGATCTGCATTGAAACTTTTAGTGCATGTACATACTTCTAACTCAGGAGGAAAAAACCCATATATTGATCTTGGTTATCTCAAAGGAATTGTGATTCTCAAATTCGCTAATAACGTAACAAAGGTTCCCCTATGGTGCTAGTAGAATCACAGTTGAGCAGACCTTGCCTATTCTGATAGGACAGTGAAGAACAAACTGAACAATTTGATATCTTTGAGGTATACCTATAAAGGCTAGGGACATACTACCCTCTTTCTGACCAGTTCTATTACCTCACCTTCATCAAACAACGCTGTGGAAAAAATTTCTTCATTGTCAATTATGGCATTGTAATTAATTATGTATCTCAGTTTTTTGGGAAGCATATTTTCAGTTTGTACCTTCTCTTGGTTTGCTATTCCCCATGAAAAGTAGAACTGCTTGCTATTTTATTTACACCAGACTCTAATCAAGATTCAAGAGTCATGGTTAAACAGACACAAATGTAAAAATATTTTATCAGCGGTTATTTCTCTAATGGAGGAGATTAGAAGTTATATTTATTTTCTTCCTTGTACTGGTCTGTATTTTCAAGTTTCCCAGCTCAGGGGAAAAAAATAAATAAATAAAATACTAAAAATCTAGCTTGTATCAAGTTTGCTTAATCCATAATTTGCTATAAAGGTTGTTTAATATTTTCATTAACTTTAAAAAAGACACTTGGTTTTATTGAGTTGTACACGTGAAAAATGTTGAATTGGCAAATGCTGTGGTCTCTCTATTTTTACAACCCCAAAACCACCAACAACAATAATAATAAAAGACACTCAGCATTCTGTTGCCCATGGGCTCCTTTCTCAATGTGTCAAAACACCCTAGGTCATTTTAATAAAGCAAGAAGACCACTTAGTTTAGGAAGCACTCATCTTCCCACCTTTACTCATATAAGTTGCTCACTTTGTAAGTTAAAGGGATGCTGCCTTGATTTGTTTCCTCTGTGTAAGGGTGGCACCCCACAATTCCTGAGGGGAAAGAAAATGCCAAAAATTTATCTGTGGTACTACTCAGGTCTCATTGGTTTGCAAACAGTAAATACTCAGTACCTATTCCATGTATTCCCTTTGTCCTCAATGGTGTGCCCATGAAAGGGAGAGGAAGGAACATTTATTGATGGTGTAAGATAAAATATAATGCGTAATTTCAATCTCAAAAAATTTCTCCTTGGTGGGTATGCCTCTTTCTATTTTACTGAAGAAACTGGGGCTTAGAACAGTTTATTAACCTATGCCAATTGTGAGTTCTTAGTTAATATCAGAAATCAGCCTCCATCCAGTTGTGACTTCAAGGTCAATGCACACTGAAAGGGACATAGTTTCAATGGAGAAAAACCAATAATTGTTGCAGCACAATCAAGACGCTCTGTCCTTGTTTTAATAATCCCACTATTAATACATAACCATACATGTTAATAGTAATAAATCATTTTCATGGAAGTATATATAAACATGCACATACAGCTATAATTTTCATTTTTCTATTAAAGTTAGTTCTGCAATAATTGTTTCAAAAGGTCACAGACATGGACAGTAATTATTTAAGAATGGACTGTAAAAAAACTAATTCAAATATCAAAATCGTATTAAAATATTTCTGGAATAATAGTGCTGTATATTTATATACTACTTTCTTGACTTTAAAAGAGTACAATTAACTTGAGATCATTTCAATAAAGAGTTATTAACACAGTTTTGAAAATAATGGATAAATTCATCAAATGTATCATTTTTCTACTAACAAGATAAAAATGTATTGGCAAAATAAAGAGTTCACATTAAAATAAAGGAACTATAATTTACCGTTGGTTCTCAGAGCGGAATGGAGTATCTGCTTAATCTGTAGAAGGTAGGAAGATGGAGAGATAGAAGGTTAAAACCCAGAAACAAACCTGTTGCCATCGACTTGATTCTGACTCATAGCGACCCTACAGGACAGAGGAGAACTGCCCCTTAGGGTTTCCAAGGAGCACCTGGTGGATTTGAACTGCTCACCTTTTTGGTTAGCAGCCATAGCTCTTAACCACTGTGCCACCAGGGTTTCCAACAGATAGAACACTATTTATATATTACACCTTTTCCCTCTTTCAGCAAATTCTGGTTGTGCAGTAAATCTAAATCGGCAGGCTCTGAAAGAGTATTTTTCATACCGGTAGCTTCAAATTACATTGCTAATTACCTGACATTGTTTTTGACATTATTTTGTTCCCATACAGCTTTTAACAAGAGTAAGTACAGCACGACCTTCCTAACTAAGCCCAGACTTCCTAACTAGCCCTCTAAAATTTGGCTCATTAAATCTGGATGATGCCTTTTTGGCTTCATTTCTATACTGACTGCTCAAGGCTGGTTAATTCCTGTGAAGCTATCTATAATCCGGCCTTCTAGCTGAACTCTCATGACCCAATTTTCTATGACTTTTACTTCTGAGTTACCAACTACCTAGACCTCACCAGTTAGGAGTACGGTGTTTGACAACTATCAAGTCTGGAAAATCATCTTTGAGCTTCAGTTTTTGTTCTTTTTTTTCTGTAAAATATTATAGATTTCTTTCGAAAATTGAGCATCATGATATACATGAAAGGAGTCCCTGGGTAGCCCAAATGGCTAAGTGCTAGACTACTAACCAAAAAGTTGGCAGTTCAAACCCACCCAGAGGTACCTCAGAAGACAGTCCTGGCAATCTGCTTCCAGAAGGTCGCAGCCTTGAAAACCCTATGAAGCATTCTTTTCTGCACACATTGGGTTGCCATGAGTCATAGTCAACAGCAACTAACAACAACAATGTAGGTAAAACACCTAATGCCTGGCATATAATACTAAATGAATATAAATTAGTATTTTTATTATTATCCTCTGTAATGCCAGGTATTTTACTAAGCTTGTACTGTCTTTCCACTAATGCATGTTGTTTGACTAAATTGCTAATTTCAGGAGTGTTTATAAAACTTACTTTTCTTTCTAGGTGTTACAGGAAAAAAATCAACAAATGTAATTAGAGATTTAAATGTTCATTGCTAGCTTATGTTAGAAACTCTCTGGCTGACTGTAGGAAAATGATCTACCAGCTGGGCTCTTGTATCCTCACTAGCCCGATGAGAGGCATACACATGAGCCTAAAGATCTTGTATTGCTCCATCTTCCAATATGTTTTCATTAGATAACCCACAGTTCCATAATTCAATGGATGTCTTAACTCAATAGCTTTTGCCTTGCCAGATGCTCCCCTCTGGCACTCTCCTTCCCCAACCCTCACTCACACAACCCATAATCATCTTTGTTACATCAATGAAAGGATGGCACTTTGGGTGGGAGTATATTCAAAGTAAAATATTTTTTTCCAAACTCTGTGATTATTTTTTATTCCTTTAAAATCACATTCAAACATAGTTGAAAAGTTGGCTGCAATTTTTTTCCTTGATACTTACAAAAGGAAAAATGGTGTGCCCTTTCTCCCAGTAATGTTCTAAGACTGGGATGACATGGTTCTTAAGGTGTGTCTACAGGAGGAGGATGGAGTAAGGTTTTATAATCCTAGAGGAGGGGAACAGAGGATATTTAAAATAAGGAGGTGAAGAATACACTTAGAGGCAGTATCTGTAATTTCTGTCAAAATCTTACGACTTAACTAAGCTGTTTAGTTGTGTTCTCTAATACTTTACTATATTTGATCTTATCACTAAGACCATCATACACTTCTGAGGCCAAATTGTGTTCCCATAGCCTGGTATTTCCTTCAAAAGCTAACAAAGAGGTGAGCTTCTTAAAGAAGTTCAGTAAGCATTGTGCTCTTTCAAACTCTATCCATATGGCATCAAACTGACAAGAGCCACTAGAAAGATTAGATAGAAAACTAAGGGAGCAGTGAATTTATGTTAATTGAGGAGGAGAAACTCAGAAAAGAGGGTGAAAATGGTCACACAACGTGAAGAATGTAATCAATGCCATTGAATTGTACATGTAAAAACTGTTGAATTGGAGTATGTTGTGCTCAGAACAACAACAAAGTATTGGCTGGCTAATCTCCCTGGAAAATAGTGGCATATTTTCAAGACTTCCAACTCCTTATCTTGGACTCCAAACCATAGCACTCTTTAGAAAATAATTTCTATGGTGAGGACTGAGCCCAAGAATTTGGGCCTTAGCCTTTATCTCTTCTTCATGTCTTTTCCTGGAAGGCAGTAGATGTCAAAAAGAACAGAATAGTTAGTAACCACAATTCTAATTGTTTGCAATAAAGTTTCTAATAATTGTGCACTGAATCATTAATAGGAAATTAAAGTTCTTAATTTGATCACATGAAAGGCTAGATTTAGAAATGACCTCACATGTCTCCTAGGACTCAGAGGGTCTCCTATAAATAAAATAATTTATCCTTTAAGATAGGTCAAGAGTTTCAAAAGGATGAAAACAGAGAGGCATGTTTAAAGTCTTTGGTCATGTGGGGTGCAATCTACCAGTTCCTACCGAACCAGCTGACATGCCTACTAGAGTGCCAGAAACCAAAACCAAATCAAGCCCATTGCCATACCGTGGATTCTGACTCATAGCTGCCCCATAGGGCAGAGCAGAACTGCCCCATAGGGTTTCCAAGGAGCGCCTGGTGAATTCCAACTATGGGCCTTTTGGTGAGCAGCCTGGGCTCTTAACCACTACACCACCGGGGCTCTCATTACTGAAGAATTGGAGAATATAAATGTAATTGAGTACTAAGTTTGTGACAGAAGCTTTCCTCATCCTCAGCGATCTTTCTCTCCCGTCTCCACCCCACCTTCCCGGCTCTGGCCATTTCGTTTCCCAGTCTAATCCTTACTCGGGTTCCAGAACACAGACCTTCGTGCTGCAGGGCCAGAGCCCCGAGACTCCCTGCTGCCCACCGCTCCTGCGGCGATTGTAAAACTCCCCACCTGGCCACGTGGGGGCGACGTCACAGGCCTTTGTGCCCTCAGCGCTGTCATCCCTTACGTGGAGTCATTCTGCCACTTCCCCATCTCTCTCCAGGACTGCGCCGAGAAAATCCCACGTGAATTACCTTGTGAAAAATAAACCCAAAATCCATTGCAGTAGAGTCGATTTCGACTCATAGCGACCTGAAGTTCTGCTCTTCTCTCAGTACCGCTAATTTTGGTGAGGAAGGTCAGCTTGGACATTTAGGCAGTGTCTTCTAAAAAAAAAAAAAAAAAAACATTGCTGTTATGGAGTCGATTCCGACTTATAGCTACTATATAGGACAGGGTAGAACAGCTCGATAGGGTTTTCAAGGATTCGAACTGCTGACCTTTTGGTTTCCAGTCGTAGCTCACCGTAGCTCGTAACCGCTGGCTGGGAGGAGTTAGATAATATCAGGATTCAGACGGAAAAAGAAGGTATCCCCTTTCAGACAAAATTGCCCGAATTGGTGTGGTTTAGAATTTGAAAAGTCCACCAATGCTATAGTTTGAAGGGCAACTGCCAGTGTGGTGCCAACAACACAAGAGTCACATAAAGTAGGCAGTTTGTAGGCTTTCTCATAAAAAACTTTTGTTCCTTCCCCTTTCCATCTCTTCAACAGTTCTGTGGTCAGGGAATTCAAGGAACAACTCTTCAAGGAAAATACCCAGAATCCAATCTGAGAGACTTCAAGTTCAGTAGGTTTATCAGGCATTGGCTGAAGATGTGTGGGCCTTTTCCTCAGTGGGCAGATGAATAATAGATGCCTTTTCTTCCAGATTTAATGGAACGAATTAACTAATTATCTAGAGGAAAGATAAGGTCAAAAAATGTCAAACCAAAGATTAACATCCATCACTAGTTAGCTTCTGGCACTCCATGCAAAAAAAAAAAAAAAAAAGAGACTTGAAATTTCTCCTTCCAACCATTGTACTCAGGCACAACTGCAACTATGACAAATTGCCACCTTTCATGGTACCGAGTGTAATTTTCTCTTTGCAATGTTATAATTTCAAGTGACCAGTGCACAGGCATTGTTTTAGCCCTCTTTTGCTGCTTATTTCAGTTCATGCACCACTGATTAAAAAAATCTTCAAGTTTAGAAGTCATCCTAGGCTGCTCTACTCTCATGGCTTTACTCCATGTTCAGTCAAAGGTCATTCCTGACAGTTTGTCTTTCTAAATCCTTATGGAATCTATCCCCTGATCTCTCTCTTTCTCTCTGTGCTATATACATGTTTTTGCCATCTCTTGCCTAAGTTATTGATTCAACTTTTCAAATCCACAAAATCTCTGCCTACTTTTTGATAACTAGAATGGCATAGTACATATTTTTTTCTTTTTCTAGTGTAAAATAAGTCATTCTTACTTTTGTAAAGTGGTCTATAATCATTTACTGTCAATATTTTACTTTTCACTCTTGGAAACACCATAGCTGTAATTATTACTTGTTCTCATCCTCATGTAGATGATATCAGAATGAGAGAAACTTGAGTGCTGTACTGATATTGTCAGTGAACAGGTATTTGAGGAGTTAACTATGTCTCTTTTGGATATTGTTCTATCTTCAAAGCCTAGCACAAAATCAATTACGTACGTAACAATTGGTAAATATTCGCTTAGTAACCTGATCTAAATTCTTAGGTAATACAGAGAAAAGGACCTCTTTCCTCTAAGAGTTATAGTATTGTGAGAGACATATATATATGAATAAGTAAACAACTTTATCAGATAGTGCTATTTAGCACTAAGTTGGTGGAACAGATAGCATGAGCATTATGTTGGAGTTTTGTGACTTGATACAGTTTAGGGTAGAAAGTACATAGTGGGATGACATTGGAACTGGCTTTGAATAAATGTGTGTGATTTGATTAGGAAGCAAAATGGGTTTGGCATACTAGATTGGAAGAGTAGAAACAGAAATCAATATATCACAAGATATATTCAAGTCAGAAGGATAGGCTGATGAGAAAGTAAGGGAAGCTTTGTATAGAAGTTAAAGGAGACTTCCTTCCCCACATAATGCAGGAAAGTTATTTCATTGACGTTTTAAAGGGTTAGGAAATTATATGATCAAAATACAGTATTATTTTATGAAAGCTACCTGACAGCATGTACAGGCTGATTTCTAGAGCTGAGCAATAGATGGTAGGAAATATAAGAGCCTGGTGCCCATTTCCTAGATTAATTCCAGAGCAGTACAGGTAGAACAAAAGGGTGAGATGTGAAGAGATAAAAACAGTTTTGATGATGGATTTGATATGAAGGGCAAACCTGGGATAGAAGCTTGGAGGTTTTGAGCCTGTATGTGTCGGACAGTGCATAGAAAGCACATCTCCATTACTGTTGAGAACAGGGCTGGAACTTCTAACTACTCATGCAAAATCAATCATTAGCAGTATGCTGAGGTGAGAGGAGCAGCGTTGAATATGGTTGAGGATTTGGAGGGCTGGGCTGTAATCTCTGCTTTCACTAATGAACTGCGTGACCCAGGAGAAGTCAACTTCCATAGGAATGGAGTAACTGCCATAGGAACAGAGCTTAGTGCTTTTGAATTTGAAATGAAAGATTTGTGCTAAATGATCATTGATGTCCCCTCAACTTCAAAACAGCAAATTTGCATATAGAGTGGTTGCACTGAAGAGCAAAATTCTGCACGTTTATCTTATTCTAAGTAGAAACTCAAAATCTCTCAAAATTATGTGCCCACATCTATTATGGCAAAACATATATATTTCTTTCAATTACAGTATTTAGGTTTAACCCTTGTTCCGTGGCTTGTGATCGGATTTTTATTACGTTCCCATAACTTTAACACAATTCCCTCTCTAGACTTTGGCCCAGGATTTTTTTTTTTTTTTAAATATTTTATTGTGTTTTAGGTGAAGGTTTACATAGCAGTTTAGTTTCCCATTCAACAATTTCTATACAAGTTGTTCAGTGACATTGGTTACATTCTTTTCAACGTGTGAACATTCTCATTATTCCGTTTGCTCTTTGCTTTGTAGCTTCAGATTTTTTCATATATATTCTTGTCCTTCCTTTCTAATTCATTTTCTTTTGAAGGCAAATACCTGAATCAGAAGATCATCCAGCCAAATAGCAGAAGATTCCCAGAAAAGCTGGAGCCCTCAGACTTGCGAATGCTGAACATAAACAATAACTATGGTGCGTATCTGGGTACTTAGCTTAAGAAATTTTACTTTCTGAAATAAGAAAACTAAATCATCAAAGATGCTTTCTCTCTCTCAGTTTAGAAATTTTGTTCTTTCTGCAGGTTTGCGAACTCCTTCAGTTGAAGACTACTTTTATTTCTATGTCTGCATGTAACATCTCAGTTCTGAATCTGGAAACAAGTTTCCGTTTTCATTCCTGTTTGCACATGATCTACACTACCTGAGCTGTGCCTCTTCTAATCGCAGTAAATGTTATAACCTTCTCCCCACTTTGTTCAAAACAATTGTTAAAAGGTTTCCTTTCCTTCCTCATTATACTCAATTTACTGTCATGTAAATTAAATTGTATTTCCGAAATTTCCTTTATCTGCTGGTAGTGATATTCACTTAATCATATTGAATTACTGGAAGAGAGTAGGCCAGGCACTTTACTTGTGTTTGATCAAATTCTCTACTTTTTCCTGGGATCATTCAACTCAAGTTTGTTTTTTCATTTCTAATCATGCTCGCATGCATGCCATGTATCTCTCAGGATCCAGAAGGATAATTTAAAAAACATCAGTGCTTGCCTGAAACCATAAACGCCTTCCTTAATTTGCCCTAAGTGGTAGTGTATGATTTGAACTTTCTTATATCTTCAGCATCGCCTGACAGACACCACTTTGTCACAGTTCTGGAGCCTCCAAATGCACTGGCCTTCATTGTGCCAAGCAACTTCCTTTTTTAAAACACTTCTCACTTGCTGTTTGTAATTATAGATAGAAAGACAAATAGATAAAACCCAAACCCATTGCTGTTGAGTCGATTCCTTCTCATAGCGACCCTACAGGACAAAGTAGAACTACCCTATAGGTTTTCCAAGGAGTGCCTGGTGGATTTGAACTGCTGACCTTTTGGTTAGCTGCTGTAGCTCTGAACCACTAGATAGATAGATATTTTGGTTTTAATTTGCAGAATATCTTCCTTTTTCTCTAGATGCTAAAATTTATGAAGGTAAGGCCCACATGCTTTGTTCACTACTCTGTATCAACAGGTGTTACAACTGAATTAAAGCAGGTTTCTCCCTATAATTTGTTAAACATAGTGAGATATTCTGATCCCATGTATCCTAAAATATCTATGATAGCAGTTACCACAAATTAATAGTCTAACTAATAATTTGTAGTATAACAGAATTAACTATAACCCCCAAATTTGAAGGACATTCTTACTGTGCAATTATTTTTGGCTAAATTATTTGAATGTAACCTGTAGATGTTATCATTGTTTAAACCAAAATACTTCAGAATGAATCTTTTAATTACAAAAATATTCTCCTATGCAACCACAATGCCATTGAAACACCTAAAAGAAGTAATATTACTTTTCTGTTATTGTAACCGGTTTATAAATTTCTCTATTTGTTCTCAACTGTTGTCGTTGCATGCCATCAAGTCGATTCTGTCTCCAAGAGACCCTATATGAAAAGGTAGAACTGCCCCATAGGGTTTCAAAAGCTGTAATCTTTACGGAAGCAGATCGCCAAATTTTTCTCCTTTGGAATGGCTGGTGGGTTCAAAACCACCGACCTTCTGGTTAGCAGCCCAGCACTTAACCACTGTACCACCAGGGCTCCTTTGTTCTAATCTAGGTTCATTCTTTTTATATCTCTTTCACCTTTTTAAATCTAGACCAGTCCTCCATTTTTTTCCATGACTTGATTTTTTGAAGAGTCCATTCAAGTTTTCTGTAGAATGCTCCAACTTCTTTTTTTCTGATAATTTCCACATGAAATTGGAATTGTTTAACAAGTCTCTATTCTTTATATTTCTTAAAACTAGAGGTGTAATTAGAGTCAAGATATTTTTTGGCTAGAATAGGTGTTATTATGTCTACAAAATTTCTTCTCATAGATAAATCTAGTTTTTTTAAATCCATTCTTCCTTTCCAAAATATTTTTTGAGCACTGAATATGTATAACCTGTGTATATAGCATCTTTCACAGTGGAGTGAACAAAAGATGTGATTCTAACTTCAGGATTCTTAGTTTAGTGGAAAAAACAGAACTAAACAAGTCTGTCAAGATTATAACAAAAATACCCTGAGTTTGGATTTGACTAAGCCTTAGACCTCCGTTGTTTATCAGCTAGCCCAACTTAATCCCTCTTCTAGTCAATAGCCTCTGAATTGGTCTCCTGCTTCTACCCTTGCCCGCCTACAATATAGATCTCATCATGCCACTCTGCTCTTCAAAATACGCTACTGGCTTACCACCTAACGTATAATGATATTCCAATTCTTTACCTCTTCTAGAAAAGCATCATGTGATCTTGGTTTCTGCCTGACTCTGTGACTTATTCTCAAAATTCTCATTGCCTTGTTCACTTTGCTCCAGCCACACTGGACTTACTGCCATTCTTCAAACATGCCAAATTTATTTCTACTGCAATAATTTGGTACTCAGTATTATCAATGCCTAAAAGACTTCCCCATTAGATCATCTTATTAGGTCCCTTGCTCTTGCTGTGTTCTTGATCCAATATCACAATCTGAGAGAGAATTTACCTGACTATCCTATTTAAATTAGCATTTCTCCTCCCAGTCAATTCCCTTTATTCTCTTATCTTGCCCATTTCAGTTCATAGGACTTAACATTTCCTGACATGATGTTAAATAACCAAGCCAAACCAAACCAAATTCATTGGTTTCGAGTGGATTGCAACTCAAAATGACCAGAACAGAACTGCGCCAAGGCTGTAAATCTTTATGAATGCAGACTACCACATATTTCTTCCGCTGGTGGGTTTAAACTGGGAGTAAAGCAGCCAAATGCTTTAATCACAGTGCCACCAGGGCTTCTCATGTTAAATATTTACCTGTAAAATAGTTTTTCTTTCTTCCCTACAACTCCATCAGGTTGGGAACTCTTGTGTGCCTTATCCATCACTTTATTTCAAAGTGATCAAATACCTGATTCCTAATTATCTTCCATAAATGTTTATTAAATGCAGGAACGAATGAAAAAAATTAAAAAATTAAATGCATTATTTCATATTGTGATCATTACTATGAAGGGAAATTGCAGGAAACTTGAAAGTGGGGGGCATTTCTTTACGTGTTTACTCAAAGGGAATTCTTAGATAAAATGGCATTTACCCTGAGACCAAAATAATGTGAAGGAACTATTCCAGAAAAAAATAGAACGATGACTCTTATAGACAGAGTTAACAGCAAACACAAATGTCCTGAGGTGTGAAAAATATTGAGGTTGAGAAAATTTAATGAAATTATAGTACTTGGAATATAAGGAATAAATAAGAGTGGTATGAGATGAGATTGCAAGAAAAGTATAATAAAAAAGATCATTCAACTTCTTGCAGATCAGTTTAAAGAGTTTGGATATTATCCTAAGTAGTTGATTGGCCCTTTGAAAGATTTTGAATGGAGATCAATCAGAAATCAATCATTTTAGGGATAAGAGGGGAAGAACATGCTTGGCATTTTTCAAGCTGAAAGTACCAAAGAAAAAATTCAAGCCTTAAATTGCAATATTGTAGGGTTCTACGGGCAAATAGGAAACCCTGGTGGCATAGTGGTTAAGAACTACAGCTGCTAACCAAAAGGTTGGCAGTTCGAATCCACCAGGCACTCCCTGGAAACCCTATGGGGCAGTTCTACTCCCTCCTTTAGGGTCACTACAAGTCAGAATCAACTCAACGGCAATGGGCTTTTTTTTTTTTTTTTTTTTTTGTATGGGCAAATAATTGAATGACGCTGGAAGCATTAAAAGAAGATGGAAAGATACATAGAGTCACTGTACCAAAAAAATTGGTCAAAGTTCAATCATTTCAGGAGGTAGCATATGATTAAGAACCAATGGTACTGAATCAAGAAGTCCAAACTGCACAGAAGACATTGTCAAAAAACAAGCCTTCAGAAATTGACAGGTTATCAATTGAGATGTTTCAACAAATGGATGCAACACTGGAAGTGCTCACTTGTCCATGCCAAGAAATTTGGAAGACAGGTTCCTGGCCAACTGAGTGGAAGTGATCCATATTTATGCCCATTCCAAAGAAAGGTGATCCAAAGGAATGCAGAAATTACAGAATGATATCATTAATATCCCATGCAAGTAAAATTATGCTGAAGATAATTAAGAAATAATTGCAGCAGCACATCAGCAGAGAACTGCCACAAATTGAAGCTGGATTCAGAAGAGGACATGGAATGAGCGATATCATTGCTGATGTCAGATGCATCTTGGCTGAAAGCAGAGAAAGATGTTTACCTATGTTTTAGTGACTATGCAAAGGCATTCGACTGTGTGGATCATAACAAATTATGGATAACATTGTGAAGAGTGGGAATTCTAGAACAGTTAATTGTGCTCATGAGGAACAGGTACATAGGTGAAGAGACAGTTGTTTGAGCAGAACAAGGGGATACTGCATGGTTTAAAATCAGGAAAGGTGTATGTCAGGGTCGTATCCTTTCACTATACTTATTCAATCTGTATACTGAGCAAATAATCGGAGAAGCTAGAATATATGAAGAAGAACATGGCATCAGGATTGGAGGAAGATTCATCAACAACCTGCAGTATACAGATGACACAACCTTGCTTGCTGAAGGTGAAGAGGACTTGAAGCACTTACTGATAAAAATCAGACTACAGCCTTCAGTATGGATTGCACCTTAACAAAAGAAAAATCCTCACAACTGGACAAATAAGCAACATCATGATAAATGGAGAAAAGATTGAAGTTGTCAAGGATTTCACTTTACATGAATCCACAATCAACGCCCAAGGAAGCAATGGTCAAGAAATTAAACGATGCATTGCACTGGGCAAATCTGCTGCAAAAGACCTGTTTAATGTGTTAAAAGCAAAGATTTCACCTTGAGGATTAAGGTGCGCCTGACACAAGCCATGCTATTTTCAATTGCCTTCTATGCATGCAAAAGCTGGACAATGAATAAGGAAGACTGAAGAAGAATTGATGCCTTTGAATTATGGTATTGGTGAAGAATATTGAATATACCACGACTTCCAGAAGAACAAAGAAATCTGTCTTGGTAGAAGTACAACCAGGATGCTCTTTAGAAGTGAGAATGGCAAGACTTCATCTCATGTACTTTGAATGTGTTATCAGAAGGTTTCAGTCCGTGGAATAGGACATCATGCTTGGTAAAGTAAAGGGTCAGTGAAAAAAAGGATGACCCTCAATGAAATGGATTGACACAGTGGCCGCAACAATGGGCTCAAACATAGCAATGATTGTGAGGATGGTACAGGACCAGGCAGTGTTTCACTCTGTTGTACGTAGGGTCACTATGAGTCAGAACCAACTTGACGGTACCTAATAACAATAACAGCAGAGATAAGAGGTGTGTTGGGAAGAAAAAAAAAAAAAAATCTGGGAGCTGATTGGTAGTCTTAGGCTTCTCCCTGATTTCCCTTCAACTTATGACTACACCTGATATTTTGAAATTATTAGTAAAGCTCAGTGCTAGGTAAGATCTATGATTCATGTGAGTTGAGTTTGACAATTCAATCAGTATTATCTGAAAAACTCATGAAAAATATAAAGAAATCAAACATTTAGAAATGGAGTAGAGAAGTTAATGCTTGTGAGGAAAGAAAGTGTGAGAAAGAATGACAAAATAATGTAGAGAAAGTGTATGGAATCAAGAAAAAAAAAGGGGGTTTATTTTTGAAATATACTTTTAATTTTGGAGTTTTTTTGATTTACAGAAAATTTGCAAAGATAGTACAGAGAGTTCCTGCATTCTCCTCACCCAGTTTCAGTTTACCCTAATGTTAGCATCTTACATTACCATGGTACATTTGTCAAAACCAAGATCAACATTTCTATTCACAAAATTTCAAACCTTTCACATTTCACCAATTTTTCTATAAAGGATTTTTCTTCTGTTCCAGGATCCAATTCCAGATACGACATTACATTCAATTTTCATGTCTCGTTAGTCTCTTCTGGTCTGTGACAATTTCTCAGAATTTCCTTGTTTTTCATGATTTTGACAGTTTTGAGCAGTACTGGTCAGGAATGTCAATTTGGGTTTGTCTGGTATTCTACCTCATGGTTAGTTTAGGGTTATAAGTCTTTAGAAAGAATACTAAAGAGGTCAAATGCCCTCCTAATCACATCACATCGGGGGTACATGAATCCACATGATTTATCAATGGTGATGTTAACCCTGATGACTTGTTTCAGGTGGCTTTTGAAGATTTCTCCACCGGAAAGTTACTATTGTTCCCTTTCCACACTCAACTTTTTAGAAAATGAATCGCTAAGAACAGCCCACTTTGAAAGAGAGCGGGGCCTAAGTTCTGCTCCTTGGGGGAAGAGTATTTACACAGATTTGTAGTTCTTCTTTAAAGGATATTTGTCTAAGGGGTTTAAAAAAGAAGGTGTTATCATATTCTGCTGTGAAATTAATGCAGGTGAAGAATCAAAAGTCTTTGTTGATTTTGGCAAAATAAAGGTCAATGTTATGTTAGGAAGAACAGAGCCAGTTCAGTTACAAGGGTGGGGGCCAGATGAATGGGAAGAAGGATAAATGAGAAAAAAGGAATTAACGACAGCATAGGCGAATGATTCTTTGAAGATGTTTAGCTGTAAAGTATAAATTGAAAAGAGGACTGTAATCCAGGATTCATGTGATAATGCTATTACTGTCTGCTATTTTTATAAATTTTGCTTCAGGAGCATGATTCCCAGTTTTAATTCAGAGTTCTTGTGACCTCAGTCATGAAGAAATACAACTTGCAGAATCACCAACTTGATTCAAATCATTCAATTTAAAGCACTAAATTTTTTATCAAAATCCAAAGATGTTAACTATAGCTTGAGGAATTTTTTAAAACCCTTTGTATGTGGGAGATTTCTGTAAAGTAACATAGCAAATCCAAGAGAAAAAGAACCGTTATGGTTTGGAATCAAATTTGTAACTAACTTGCCTACAATTTCCCTGCTAGTACATGTCAAATCTTTTTTTTACATGTCAAAGCTAAGTGGATGAGGTAGCCCTTTTCCACTTAGCCTTGCTCAGTGTATATCAGGTATTCAATAAATTTTGCCCTCACAATTGCAGGAGGCCTTGCAATTGTTTCTGACCAATGCATGTGTACAGGTGAACATCTTCTTCAAATCTGGGCAGTTACTATAGGCATCTTCATAACCGCAGCTATTGGCTGGAATAAAAACAAAGAATTTAGTCACCTCACTATCATTTTCCTCCAAAATAGCAACACAACCAATAAATTCAATGTGAGTGGGGAGAAGGGAATTGAAAAACAAGTTGGCATCATTACATTATGATGGTCATTTCATATCTTGAGATAACATAAAGGCTTTTAGTTAAATTCACTGACAAATCCATCTCTTCTTTTTAAATTGAAACTTTTTGAGGTGTTTCTAAAATGTGTTGACCTACTTTCCTCAAACAGAACTCAGAGTAAAATGAATGTAATTGACTCTCTCTAGTACCCACTAATAATATGTGCTTATTTGAATTTAACCAAATAAAATTAAAATTTCATTTCCTCAGTCACATTAATTACATTCCAAGTGCTCAATAGCCAATGTGTGTAGGGGCTACTTTACGGGACAAATCTAGGACATTTCCAGCATCACAAAAGCTTTTATGTGATGTTCTAAATTCTAATACCACTAGGCTTTCTTCCTGGAGTATGTTATCATTATGGAAAAATGTGGATGCAAAAATGTAAAAGAGGGAATGAATGTCCCTATGATTTTTTGGACATTTCTACTTGGGTGTCACTCAGAGGCCACAAACACAATAAATTTCAAACTAAATTCATTATCTCATCTACAAACTTGGCATTTCTTTGGTATCTCACCCTAATCCTACCCAATTCAGCCAATCTCAGTGAAATGGGACTCCCAATCACTCAGTTATTCAAACCAAGGAGCCCTGGTGGCACCAGTGGCGAAGCCAGGAAGTAGCATTTAACCTGCACTCCTTCCCCTCTATTTTTTTTTTTCTTACCAGCACTCACCAAGCACAGGTAACAAACACTGGCTAAACCACTTCCCTTATCTCTCAAAGCTGCCCATTTCTCTTCATTCACTTGTTTTGCCAATCATGCAGTAAAGACTCCCATTCTTTTTTTAACCCATGTTTTTCAGCAGTCTCCAAGCTGGGTTCGATCCAATTATTTCTGCATGCTACTTTTTTCTCCTTTAGTTGGTTTATGGTTTTGATATCATCAATGTTCTGAATTATGCCTATACAGCTCAGTCAGAATGTTAACTTCAGGTGAATGCATTTGAAAGGTAAAATCTCAGGGAAGGGGTCAACTGTATTGTTCATAATTTTAATCAACATAACCCAACTAAACAAAGCTATCGAATATTTGTACTTTTATTCATAACATTTGGAAATGAGATGGTATATGACATTCAGTTCACCTCTTCTTTTTGTTAAAATATTTTTGAGGCTTCTGAGAGCTAAATATACAGATTTGATTTTGACATCATTTAAACAAGGACATAAAAATGCAGCGAACAAAAGTAGAAGTGAATATTTATTAAGCTAAACTTATTGATTCTAATTACACTATGGAGGAAAAGTGAAGAATTTAGATGATGAACTCATTAGCATAAAAAGAATTATAATTTTTTTGTGTCTTTCCAGATTAAGCCTTGCATACTTAGATTTGTACATGTTTTCTTCTTCTTTTTTTTTTTTTTTTATTATCACCTTTGGTATAATGAGAAAACCTGAGTGGTATAGTGGTTACAGAGCTCTGACTGCTAACCAAAACATCAGCAGTTCGAATCCAACAGGTGGTTGCTCCTTGGAAACCATATGAGGCAGTTCTACTCTGTCATTTAGGGTTGCTATGAGTTAAAATCAACTCAAGGGCAATGGTTTTGGTATGAGGAAACAAACTTTGATGAAATGAAGCATTATATTTGATTGCAATTAACTATTTCCACAGACATTTTCATATAAACCAGTACGTGATGGGCTCAACATAGTCACAAATACACATTGATGGTAGATTTTTTTTAGGTTACATATGGTAATATGCTTTCCATTGAAAATAATACCTAGATACTGAATGGCTTAAAATTTTTGCTTAGACACATTCTGTTGAGTAACATTTTTTGTCTTTTGCACAAAAACGTTGCTTAAATTGGTTACTTTCATAAGATTTCTTAATTAAAAAAAATCATTTTATTAAAATAGCAAGTTAATTATTTCATACTTACTGCATAGTCCTTTGTCACAGTAACCAGGGCAACTGGAACAAGGTGGTCCTTTTTTGTAAGGGAAATACTGCCTATTTATATAATTACCACTGAAATTTGAAATACAAAATGTCAAATATTTTTCACTTTTCTCTTTATGTTTCAAAGGTAATATCATTCACCAAATATACATGCATGTTTACTCAGTGTTTTAATTATGTTAAATAAATAGCTAAAAAACAAACAAATAAACGTTCTTAACGTATAATTTAGATAACAATTCAAAGTAAGCAAATACTTCACACGTTCACTCATCCCCTTGACTATTATAATTCCACAGGCTGAGCAATGAAATGAGATAATTTGTGTCTCAAAATTTCAGAGTATATATATTCAATGAAGCAACACCCCCTTAGGCTCCCAGGAGACTAGGTCAAATTGCTAAGGCAGTGTACACCAAGGTATGGGCCAGGGGTGGACCACACCCCAAGAGACAGGAGAAGCTCCTGGGGGCCAAGAGGTTGCAGTATAGATAATAATGTGAAATAGATATAAAAGTGTTCTGAAAGATCTCTCACCTTTGCTTTTCCTCATTATTCCCTCCATCTCTCACTTCAATGCCTGGCCCTCTCTTCACTGCCAGGCATTAAGTTTGTATTCATTCTCCTATGATCTTTCAGTTCTCTCTATTAAACCACATAAGGCTTGTTGAAAAATGACTGTGAACTTTACACTTCTCAAAGTGGATAATCATATCCCATGCATTATCTACAGCCTCAAAATAAATCGGATAGGAGGCTTGGTTTTTGAAGTCCTACCTGCCTTCCATGGTAAGAAATTTGAAACTTTAAAAGAAACTAAAGCTAACAGATACATTATACAAGTATCTTCAATATATCCATGGGATGTATAGTGGGTAAATTCAAACACATTGCTTGAGAGGGCCATGTTTCTCAGAAATTAATGTATGGTTCATTATGGCGTTTTCTTTAAAAAATTCTTAGAAGAAAAGGCTTCAGATGTTTCCTTTCTCTGGACTATTTGAAATATATTAAGAAAGTTTTGAAAAGTGTTTGAGGCTCAAGATTTGGTGGCTTAGTGGTTAAAAGCTGTGGCTGCTAACCAAAAGTTCAGTAGTTCGAGTCCACCAGGCACTACCTGGAAAACTCTACGGGGGCAGTTCTACCCTGTTCTATAGGGTTGCTATGAGTCAGAATTGGCTTGACAGCCACAGGTTTGGTGTTTTTTGTTTGTTTGTTTGGTAATGGCAATAGTGTAGCATTTTTAGATAAGCAGGAGTAGGAACATGCGAGCAGAAAGGGCTGGAACCACTGCAGTATACCATTCCCTATTTGCTACCCCACGCTAATCCTGGCCTAACCATCAAGCTTCCACACTCTAGAGTGTGAATGTAGCAAGAATTTATTACACCAAATATAGCGAACTGCACACTGCGCATGCTCACAGAGTAACCCTGAGGCTCAGGAAAGGTGCTTGAGAGAGAAAATGATCATTTTAGACGTGAGGAAAGAGAGTTTGGAATTTTACACTTGGAACTGAGAAGTTTGTCTTCTTTCTTAGAAATCAAAACCATTTCAGCTTTAGAAAATATTTACAATGGTTCCCCCCTTTTACTGAAACATGCTGCTTATTCTGATTTGTTTATTATATGAGACATTTTAGATATTAAAATTTCAGATGGCATCACCGGCATCAAACTCTAAAGTATATACTCACGCAGGACAGTATTGACAAACATAGAAGTATTTTAACACGCCTTGGTTAGGACAGTACGCAATTCCACATCCGACACGGAAGGAAGTGGACCAAACGACCTGTGGCATAAATGAAGATATGAAGGTACATTAGAGAAGAAGAAAAATACCAATTAACAAATAGTACCAAGTATAAAATGGAAAACGACATTAATGATTTAGTTTGTTGCCATATACTTTATAGAAATATTTAAACTATTGAATCAGTCACAAACTTTTAAAATATAAAATGTCCAAGAATATTAACTATTTCCATTTAGATGGTTTAAAAAAAAAAATAGAGTGTGCTTCACTACAAAGAGTTTACAGGCTACTGGCAAACGACAACTCATAGCTAAAAAAAAACCCACTGAAAAAACAAAACAAAACAAACCCATTGCCATCAAGTAGATTTCGATAGCTAAAGTACCCACCAAACACTAGGACTATTATTTATCTATTGGAGATCACTTTCCAAACTGAACATTTGAAGCAGTCAAGATTTGGAGAAACTTTCTTTTTTGGGGCATTTGTGGCATAAAAAAATCTTCATTTGTTTTTCTTACCTGAGTATAATGTCCAATAACTGCATTGGGACTTGTTGGTCCTGCACCATAGACAAAATCACTGCTCTCATCATACCAACTTTGGATTCCATATGACCATGAAGTAGGGGCACTTGACATAAAGAGATTCTCACCACAGCTTGTATCTAAGACAAAAAGATCATTCACGAGGGAAAAAAAAGGATGCAATAGCAGAATAAATCAACTATATAAACACAAAAAAGAGCCACCGCCCTTCAAACATGGGTTCTGTAGCTGCTAAATGTTGGTACATAAAGAGGGCTTCTCAGATCATTAGCAGTAATAAACTGAATAAAAACCAGTGGTAGCTAACACATTGAGGCTGACTTCAACATGGAAAACTTTGAGTAGCTAAAAAAGTCCTCTTTGGTTTAAAAATTCCATTCCCCTGAACTGTCAGAGATGCACTTATTTACATATTAAATTGTTCATGTGTGCAGGCCTTCTGTGCTCTTAGCTTTGCATTGTAAGCTTGTTGAAGGCAGAGGCCGACTCTACTACTTGCTCTCCTGCTCTTGCCCATTCTCACCAAGGTTTTTTTCACCTATAGGGACCAGAATAAATATTTATTACTCTGATTTTATGTGAACTTTTATAGGGACCAGAATAAATATTTATTACTATGATTTTATGTGAACTTTAATACAAGGCTTTGGAGTCAGTTTTTAAGACCCTGAGCAAATGACAAGTGGAACATTTTTCAAAACTTATAGGTCTCCCCTTAATCACCAAATCAGAATATCACAAGGCAAAATCTTCCTTAGGAAATTAGGCAAGAAGTGCCTTGCAGCCCAGAAACATTTCCCCCTTGTTCCAAACCTTACAATTGATATTTACATTTGGGTGGCTTGAAATGTAATATTTACACACTGCTTTGTTGTTGTTGTAAACCCTGGTGGCGTAGTGGTTAAGTGCTACAGCTGCTAACCCAAGGGCCGGCAGTTCAAATCTGCCAGGCGCTCCTTGGGAACTCTACAGGGCAGCTCTACTCTGTCCCATAGGGTCGCTATGAGTCGGAAACGACTCGAGGGCAGTGGGTTTGGTTTTTTTGGTTTTGTTGTTGTTAGCTGCCGTCCAGTCGGCTCCCCATTCGTGGAGACACCATGCACAACAGGACTGGGCCACTGCGATTCACAGGGTTTTCACTGACTGATTTTCAGAAGTAAATCACTGGGACTTTCTTCCTAGTCTGTCTTGGTCTGAAAGCTTCACCGAAAGCCATTCAGCAACCACAGCAACGCACAAGCCGCCACTGAAAGACGAGTAGCAGCTGCACGTGAGGTGCATTGACTGGGAATCCAACCCCATCTAGCAAGTGGAAAGAGAGGATTACACCACACGCTGTTTAAAGAGAGTATAGACTACTCTTGGATAGCTCCTTTAAGAAGAAAAGAAAGTACAATTATAACAGCAGGCTGGAATCTTCAAGACCGTTTTTTCCCCAATCTTCTACAAAATACACTCATCTCTCTTCATAATTTCATTATAATTATAGTATCAAAAATATAAATAATAATGGCAGTCTTCCTACTTTCAAAACAGGTGAGTTATTTACTACTTTCAAATTGGACTTGCCTGTATGTATATTTTGGGGGTATGTATATCGGAGCCCTGGTGGTACAGTGGTTAAGAGATCAGCTGCTAACCAAAATGTCAGCAGTTCAAACCCATCAGTTGCACCTTGGAAACTCTGTGGGGCAGTTCTATTCTGTCCTATAGGGTTACTATGTGTAGGAATCGACTCAACAGCAACGGGTTTGGTTTTTTGGTATATGCATATCATTTTTGATAATGCAAGCAAGCAAATATTTTATCTACTAGTTCATGCACAGAAAATTTCACCACTTACTATTTTTATATTCCTTTATCATTTAAAATTTTTTTTTTTTTTTTTTTAATCATAGAGGTCATAGCTGGTAGGTTATTTTTGAGTATAATAATAGCATTGCATGCATTGTGGGCACCCAGAACATACAAAAGACTTGATTTTCATTCTCAAAGATTAATAAGGAAATAGTAAAAAAAAAAAAAAAAACGTTACTTTTATTAAAAAACATGTTAAATATTTTTACAGTAAAATTCAGGAATCTTTCAACAAAACTCAACATGTTCTGTGAACAAAAAAATAAGTAGCTTTTAAAACACAAAATAATAAACATAAAAAAGTTTTAAAACTTGTATAATATTATACAAAGGTCACTGGTTTAGAGGTCAGAAAGCCTGATTGCAAATTTCCTGTATCTGACTAAATTTCCAAGTCTGTTCTTGCCAGTCATTTTCCTACCAGGAGCCCATTTTCTAATCTTTAAAACGGGGAAAAAGATGATACATGACCTATATAATAAGCAACATTTATTCACAAAGTTTCCTTAATGCAACAGCATAGAGTGGTCCCTTATTATTTTACTTATTTATTAATTTACATACTGGTTCTTCGGTCCTTTTTGTCACTGTGTTCATAAATGCACTTGTTTGCCCAGTTTTGAGCATTTTTTGCTGCTTCATTGTCCCATCCCTAAAACAAGGATGAGAAAGACATGCACTTAAGAACTCAAGCCACCAAGGAGCTTTTGCCTTATATTCAGATTGGTCAGTTGATTTATATCATCATAAAATTTCTGAGGAAGCTGCTTCTGATTATCATAGTCAAAACTTTTTTTTTTTTTTTTTGGTGTGTCTTTATCTGCTCCATAAATTAACATAGGTAATACGTCTACACCTAAGAATTTTCAGTAATGGTCCTACTCTAAATCCTACTTATGAACAGACGGCGTTATTATGGTTATTTGTTCCAATAGTAATGATTTGGCCAAGGTCATACCCAGTTCCTTTTCTTCTCTACTGAATACATTGGGAGGACTCATGAACGTTGGTAGTGGGTCTAGGAAAATGAGTTGCTATTTAGCAAGAGAAGAATGGGTCCTAAATGGAAAGAGTCTTTTTAACCCTAGGTAAAGAGAGAGAGAGCAGAAAAATGTAATGGCCTCTCACTGGACATCCAAAGACTTGGTTTTAATTGTGCTTCCCAACAATTGCCCTGTAACCATTTCAAGATACTTCACTAGAGTAAAATTATGAATTACCGCCCAGTTCATAATTCAGCTCAAAGAAAATTAAAAAAAGGAGGCAGAACTTTGTAAGTCACCAAGTTCTTGAGGTATGTTTGTTGCCAAATGTTTGTTCTTATCACAGTTGGTTCATGCCACTATCCTTATGTTATCGTCTCTTACCATCTTCAGCATGTCGCTGGCTTCTGGAGAGACTGCTCTCCTTAGTTCATTGTGTTTATCTACAATCTCCCTTTGGACTTGGGTTAGGGTGGTTGACAAATCAGCAAAACCTGAATGCTAAAGGGAAATAACAAAAAATTATTTTTGAAACATATCTGAAAATACAGGGATAAAGTTCATTTTAAAAAGTGTTCAGTTGAAGCCAATATCAGTTGCTACGCATATGAGCTGAGCCAAAGGTATGGTTTTTGAATAGGAAAAAGTGTTAAACTTTGAGAGCTGGGAATGTGATTTATAGTATGACAAATTAATAACCACTCAAAGGCAACAAATCTCAATTTTTGGCTTCAAATGAGGTCTTGATATGATTTTTTCTAGACGTATGAATGTTAACATAACCACAACAGTTATATGAACCATACAAACCATTAAGAAATATATATTCACACTCGATCCAATTGCAAGAAGGGGCTGGTGTGGAATGGTGTGGAATGATTCATCCTAGAATTTAAGGTGAGCTTCACCTGACAGTGTCTGGTACTTAGAGAATTAATGCTTAGGCCCAGTCCAAGTGTGTTTCTAGCATTCAATACTCTAGTAAAATGGCATTATACATCGTGGGGCAGATTTCATGGGGGTTACTAAAAGGATAGTTTTACAATACCAAAAAAAAATCTCCAAGGCAATTTGTAGGGAACAAAAACATCCAATCATGGGCTATTACCAACTTTGTCTTTTTATTAATAAAGATGTAACTGGTAAGGTATTAAATCAGGTGCTGATTTTTTTTTTTTTTTTTTGCATGTTGTGGGGGCAGAAAGCTAGGATGGGATATGTAAATTGTTGAGAAAAAGGTTAGGGTGTCTCCTTATTTAAATCTCTACAAGAGTGTGATGTTATATGTGGATGAGCAAGATTTTAGAAGTCAATGTTTAGATCTAAACACAGCTTCTTGTAGATTTTCCCTGACACTTCTTTTAAGGTACCCCCTCTCCCTTTTCACTTTACTTAGGGCTCTCCAAATACTGCAAGAAGGAGTTCAAACTATGTGTTGTAAATCCTAACCTTCACACCTTTAGAAGTAATCCCATTTCGGAATACGGTTTTCTTTTTTATGTTAATGAGTCTGTATCAGTGTAAGGTGTGTTTTAAGCCAATCAGTTCTGAGACATAAAAGAACAGATTAGGCACAAAAGAAAATGGATACAGTAGGAAGACAGATAGCAGAAGCCCACCCATAAACCCAGAAACTCCAAGGAAGATCTGCTAGAGAAGCTGAGATAAGGATTTCCCCCCAGAGTGGACAAACAGAGCCTTCCCCTAGGACCAGTGTGCTGAATTTGGACTTTTAACCTCCTAAACTGTGAGAGGGAAACCCTTGTGGTATAGTGGTTAAGTGCTACGGCTGCTAACCAAAAAGTCGGCAGTTTGAATTCACTAGCCCCACTTTGTAAACCCTGTGGGGCAGTCCTATACTCAATGGCAATAGGTATAGGTAAACTGTGAGAAAGTACATTCCTGATCATTAAAGCCACTCACTGGTGGTATTTCTGTTATAACAACACTAAGAAACTAAGACATTAGACCTGATCACATTTTACTGCTGTTATCTACCCTCCTGGTTGTACATTTCTAAGGAAAGTAA
The DNA here is from genome assembly GCF_030014295.1 of Loxodonta africana. Classification (NCBI taxonomy): domain Eukaryota; kingdom Metazoa; phylum Chordata; class Mammalia; order Proboscidea; family Elephantidae; genus Loxodonta; species Loxodonta africana. The sequence goes on from NC_087342.1 coordinate 113,037,663, forward strand.
CCAACAGCGAATGCCATTGAACCAAAAGGGCTCAACACATTCTGAGCTAATGATTCCTAGGTCAGAATGGACGTGCATGTTAAGTCTCAGTAGTGGCTGATCTTTGCATTACATAAAAATGTAAAATAACATGACTCGGATATTTTCTGTGGACCCTCAAAATCCTGCCTGAAGTAGTCCCAGTTCAAAACACATAAAAAGTCAGTTCCTGAGAAAGGAGAAGTAATTAGTTCCTGCTTCATTCTTCATCTTGTTTTGTAGATAAAAATCCTGCTGAAGAGATACATTTATTTATTTATTGCAAGTATCAATAAAGCTTTTATTAGGTGATAGAAAACATACAAAGTTTTGAGAATAGAATGGATAAAATTCAATATCTGTCCTTAAAGAGTTTATATCTTCTAGGAAAGTCTGACGTAAACAATAATTGAAATACCACTTGAAACTACAGTGACAGGAGGAACCTACTACATATAAAACCAAAAAAACCAAACTCATTGCTGTTGAGTTGATTCCGACTCATAGCGATCCTATAGGACAGAGTAGAACTGCCCCAAAGAGTTTCCAACGAGCGGCTGGTGGATTCAAATTGCTGACCTTTTGGTTAGCAGCTGAATGTTCAACCACCATGTCACCAGGGCTCCAGATATAGAAGAACAAAACCAAAACCAAACCCAGTGCCATCAAGTTGATTCTGACTCATAGCGACCCTATAGGACAGAGTAGAACTGCCCCACAGAGTTTCCAAGTAGGGCCTGGTGGATAGCAGCGGTAGCACTTAATCACTATACTACCAGGGTTTCCAGATGTAGAAGAAGGAGGGATCAATTCTTCTTGCTTGAGATCAGAAACCACTTCATAAAAGATCATTCTGGATAGGGATTCAGCATCTAAGAAGGTGTAGAAAACCATTCTGGATGGAGTCTGTAGAGCATCTCATTAGTAAATATTGAATGGTGCCAAAGGCCAAAGGATATCTCGCTTTTTAAAATTTTATAAATGAAGACCAACAGTAGTAGGACCAGACAATTAACGGGGGTTTGGAAAGGGATGGAAAGGAACTCTGCATTCGGGAATGGAGTTAGAAAGACAGCAAACTATTTGAATGAATCCTCAGATGACGAATCCTCAGATAATGAATTGACTAAATTGTCTCCAGATGGCAAATCAGTGTCAGAGTGCTGTGGTCTGAGGGGTCCTAGTTAACCTGGTAAACTCAGAGCTAAATGAGGATGTGGAAACAGACAGCAATCACCAAAATTCTTGACAGTTAGAGGCTGTCTGGACAGGAAATAAACAACTTACGTGGGCACCTATTGGAAGAGGAAGAGGAAGATCGGCCCTATTCCTAGGATTATTAAAGCAAAAGAGAATATAAGAAATCATTAGAGTATCTGGCCCTGTACATACTAATTGTAAGACTGTGAAAAAAAGAAAAAAAAAAACCTTTTAGTTATTTTTTTTTATTTAGAAAGCATGTGTGATTATCCTCACACAGTAAATATGGAAATATGATGCTGTATTGGATGTGATGAATTTGTGCTCATTTGAAGCCATATATAAATACGCGAAGTGGTTTTTGTCAATTTTCTGTTGCATCAATTTTTTTTAATCTCATTAAAATGGATTGAATTTAAAAAAATGAGAAATATCTTGGGTTGGGGGCAGTGTCACTAGCTTTTCAAATCTGTAGATCAATACTATCCAAAAGAAATATGATACAAGCATCATATGTAATATAATTTTTTGGTGGCCAGGTAAAAAAAGAAACAGATGAAATTAATACTAATAATCTATTTTATTTAACTAATATATCCAAGGATATAGGTAAGAGCTTGGCTGCTAAACAAAAGGTTGGCAGTCCATATCCACCAGCTGCTCCTTGGAAACCCTATGGGGTAGCTCTACTTTGCCCTATAGGGTTGCCCTCAGTTGAAACCATCTCGACGGCAATGAGTTTTTGGCTTAATATATCCAAAATATTATAATTCCATTATCTACTCAATATTAAAATTATGAATAAAACATTTTACCTCCCTTTTTTTGTACTAAGCTTTGAAATCTGGTATTTATTTATTTACATTTATGAACACCTCAATTTGGACTAACCACATTTCAAGTGTTCATTAGTCCCATTAGCTTCATATTGGTCAGTACAGCTTTATACTTTCATCAATATAATTGTTTTAAGTGTCCTGAGCTACCAGTGAATGCTTTGTGATATACCCGACACTCTAGGTTCTTGGACTCATCTAGTAGCTTGCCATTCCTCAAAGTAGCCTGGATCGTTCTAAAAAGATTTCCAATCTTAACCATACCTGGCCATTTGCAGGGAAGGATGAAAACAGCACAGCAGCCAGAAACACCACCACTGAGAGGGAAGTCATTGCTGGAAAACAAAGCAAAGCGAACAAGTTCTGCATTGAAATTTTCAGTACCGGCATTTCTGAGTACCAAAGAGAAAAACAATGGAATGATCTCAGTTATCCCAAAAGAACAGTAATTCCCAAATTCATTTGTAATACAACAAGAGAAGAATTGTCACATTGTGCCAGCAAAATCATGGTGAGCCAGTCCCAGAACTGTGACTCCAATGGGGACAATAAAGAACCAACCGAAGTCCTTGAAGGAAGCCTTTGAGGTACACCTATAAATGTTATAGACATGCTACCTTCTCCAGTTTCACAGTCTTATCTATGCAGCTAATCTCTTCAGCTTCCAGGAATGGCTTCCTTACATTGCCCATTCAAGACCAGTAATGGCTCCGAGCTGTTATTATTACTGGGGAGCTGCATTAGCCCTTGCAGGTTTCCTTAAACCCTGCCCACACCTTTGTAAATACTTCTTTATTAACATCTATATGTCGAATCTGTTGCGTCCAAGTCGATTCTGACTCATAGAGACATTATAGGACAGAGTAGAACCACCTCATAGGTTTCCAAGACTGTAAATCTTCACGGAAGCAGACTGCCACACCTTTCTTCCAAGGAGCCAGCTGGTGGGTTTGAACCACCAACCTTTCAGTTAATAGCTAAGCATTTTAACCACTGTGCCACCAGGGCCCCTCATAATGTGTCTGTGTTATGTTAGGTGTCGTGAGTTGGTCTGACTCGTAGGTACAACAGAACGAAACACTGTCCAGTCCTGGGCCATCTTCACAATCTTTGCTATGCTTGAGCCCATTGCTGCAGTCACTGTGTCAATCCATCTTGTTGTGGGTCTTCCTCTTTTTTGATGCTTCGCCACTTTATCAAGCATGATGTCCTTCTCCAGGGACTCGTCCCTCCTAATAACATGCCCAAAGTATGTGAGATGAAGTCACCATCCTTGCTTCTAAGGAACATTCTGCCTGCACTTCTTCCAAAATACATTTGCTCATTCTTCTGGCAGTTCATGATATATTCAATATTCATAATTCAAAGCCAATAATTCTTCTTTGGTCTTCCTTATTTATTGTCCACCTTTCAAATGCATATGAGGAGATTGAAAACACCATGGCTTGGGTCAGGCTCACTTTAGTCCTCAAAGTGACATCCTCTCTTTTCAACATGTTAAAGAGGTCTTTTGCGGTGCATTTGTCCATTGCAGTGTGTCGTTTGATTTCTTGACTGCTGCTTCCACAGGGGTTGATTGTGGATCCAAGTAAAATGAAATCCTTGACAACATCAATCTTTTTTCCATTTATCATGATATTGTTTATTGATCCAGTTGTGAGAATTTTTGTTTTCTTAATGTTGAGGTATAATCCACACCAAAGGCTGTAACCTTTGATCTTCATCAGTGTTTCAAGTCCTCTTCATTTTCAGCAAACAAGGTTGTGTCATCTGCATATCGTACGTTAATAGGTCTTCTTTCAATCCCGATGCCATGTTCTTTTTCATACAGTCCAGCTTCTCAGATTATTTGCTCAGCGTATAGATTGAATAAGTATGGTGAAAGGATACAATCCTGATGCACACCTTTCCTGACTTTAAAACACATGGTATCTCTTTGTTCTGTTTGATCTATGTGCAGGTTCCTCATGAGCACAATTAAGTGTTCTGGGATTTCCATTCTTCGTAATGTAATGCATAATTTGTTATGACCCACACAGTTGAATGCCTTTACATAGTCAGTAAAACACATGTAAACATCTTTCTGGTATTCTCTGCTTTCAACCAAGATCCATCTGAAATCAGCAATGATATCTCTTGTTCCATATCCTCTTTTGAATCCAGCTTGAACTTCTGGCAGTTTCCTGTTGATGTACTGCTGCAACTGCTTTTGAATAATTTTCAGCAAAATTTTACTTCTTTGTGATACTAAAGATGCTGTTCAATAACTTCTGCATTTTGTTGGATCACCTTTCTTTGGAATGGGCACAAATATGGATTTCTCCCAGTTGGTTGGCCAGAAAGCTGTCTTCCAAATTTCTTGACATAGATTAGCGAGCACCTCCAGTGTTGCATCCATTTTTTGAAACACCTCAAGTGATATTTCGTCAATTCCTTAAGCCTTGCTTTCTGCCATTCCCTTCAGTGCAGCTTGGACTTCTTCCTTCAGTACTGTCAGTTCTTGATTGTTTGCTACCTTCTGAGATTGTTGAACATTGATCAATTCTTTCTGGTACAGTGACTCTGTGTATTCCTTCCATCTTCTTTTGATGCTTCTTGAGTAGTTCGATATTTTCCCTGTAGAATCCTTCAATGTTGCAACTTGAGGCTTGAATTTTTTCTTTAGCTTTTTCAGCTTGAGAAATGCCAAGTGTGTTATTCCCTTTTGGTTTTCTAACTCCAGGCCTTTGCACACGTCATTATAATACTTTACTTTGCCTTCTCAAGCTGCCCTTTCAAATCTTCTGTTCAGCTCTTTTAATCATTTCTTCTGTTTGCTTTAGCTACTCTGCATTCAACAGCAAATTTCAAAGTCTTTTCTAACATCTATTTTGCTTTTTTTCTTTCTTTCCTGTCCTTTTATTGACCTTTTGCTTTCTTCATGTATGATGTCCTCAATGTCATTCCACAACTTGTCGGGTCTATGGTTATTAGTGTTTAATGCGTCAAATATATTCTTGAGATGGTCTCTAAATTCAGTTGGAATATATTCAAGGTTTTATTTTGGCTCTCATGGACTTGCTCTAATTTTCTTCAGCTTCAACGTGAATTGCACAGGAACAATTGATGGTCAGTTCCTGTTGGCCCCTGGCATTATTCTGAATGATGATATTGAGCTCCTCCATTGTCTCTTTCCACAGATGTGGTTAATTCAATTGCTGTGTATTCCATCCATTGAGGTCCATTTATGTTGTTGAAAAAAAAAGGCGTTTGCAATGAAGAAGTCGTTGGTTTTGCAAAATTCTATCATTGATCTCCTGCGTCATTTCTATTACCAGGGCCACATTTTCCAACTAATGATCCTTCTTTGTTTCCAACTTCCAATCACTAGTAATTATTGATGCATATTGATTGCGTGTTTGATCAATTTCAGACTGCAGAAGTTGATAAAAATCTTCAATTTACTCATCTTTGGCGTTAGTGATTGGTTCATAAATTTGAATAATATTTGTGTTAACCGGTCTTCCTTGTAAATGTATGGATGTTATAGTATCACTGTCAGTGTTGCACTTCAGGATAGATTTTGAAATGTTCGTTATGATCATGAATGCAATGCCATTCCTATTCAATTTATCATTCTCGACATAGTAGATCATATGATTGTCTGATTCAAAATTACCAGTGCCAGTCCATTTCAGCTCACTAAGCCTAGGATATTGATCTTTATGCCATCCATTTCATTTCTGGTGACTTTCAATTTTCCCAGATTCATACTTTGTACATTATATGTTCTGATTATTAATGTATGTTTGCAGCTGTTTCTTCTCATTTTGAGTTGTGCCACTTCAGCAAATGAGGGACTGAAGGATTTATTTCCTCCACATCATTAAAGTCAACTCTACTTTGAGGAGACAGCTCTTCTCCAGTCATATTTTGAGTCCCTTTCAGCCTGAGGGGCTCATCTTCGGGTGCTATACCAGACAATATTCTACCGCTATTCATGATGTTTTCTTTGGCCAATTTTTTCAGAAGTAGACTGCCATGTCCTTCTTTTTTGTCTTAGCCTAGAAGCTCAGCTGAAACCTGTCCGCCACTGGTGACCCTCCTGGTATTTGAAATACCCATGGCATAGCTTCTAGCATCACAGCAATACAAAAGCCACCATAGTACAGCAAAAACTGACAGACATGTGGGGCACAATGTGTCTACATTACTGTAATTGTTGTTATTAGTTGCCATTGCTCATGGTGACCCCCTGTACTATACTAATTAATAAGGGAGAAACCTTTATTAAAAAATGATTACTAAATTACATTTTTTATTGTGTTTTAGGTGAAAGTTTACTATGCAAATTAGTTTCTCATTTAAAAATTTGTACACAAATTGTTTTGTGACGTTGGTTGAAATCCCTGCAATGTGTTAGCACTCTCACCCTTTCGACCCCAGGCTCCCTGTGTCCATTTGTCCAGTTTTCCTCTCCCTTTCTGCCTTCTTGATTTGCTTTTGGGCAGGTATTGCCTACTTGGTCTGGTATACCTGATTGAACTAAGAAGCATGTTCCTCATATGTGTTACTTGTTTTATAGGCCTGTCAACCTTTGGCTGAAAGATGAACTTTGAGAGTGGCTTCAATTATGAGTTAGAAGGATGTTCTGGTGACCATAGTCTCGGGAGTTCCCCCAACTCTCTCAGAGCAGTAAGTCTGGTTTTGTTTTTTTTTGTGTGTGAATTTGAATTTTGTTCTACGTTGTTCTCCTGCTCTCTCCATGACCCTCTATTGTGATCACTGTCAAAGCAGTTGGTGGCGATAGCTGGGTACCATCTAGAGATTATTAACTCTTAATAAAGTGCTCCTGACTTTGCCAAACATGATTTTCATTACTTTTTAGCAACCCTATGAAGTTGAATAGTTTGTTGTTGTTAGTTGCTGTTGAGTGAATTCCAACTCATGGTGACCACATGTGTACAGGGTAGAACTGTGCTTCATAGGGTTTTCAAGGCTGAAATCTTTTGGAAGCAGACTGCCAAATAGTTTAGGCATTATTATGTCCATGTTACAGAAGAAATGGAAGTATAGAGGTATTAAGTGGCTAGTTAGTGCATCGCTGGAATGAAATTTAAGTTTTCCTTTAACCTTAATATTCATTTCCTACTGGATAATATTATATCTTTGGGGAAAGTAGGTTTCAGGTAAAAAAAGGAGAGAATTTAATTAATTTTATGACTTGATAATGAAAATAAATTATATATTGATATAAATCCTTTTAGCAGTTTGCAAACAACTGGTAGAATACTGCATATATTGTGAAAATTAGAAAAAAATTAAATACAATATAGACAATTAACTCAGGCATTTTCTGTTGTCCTTTAACATAAAAGAGGACTCCAAGCCTTGAAGAGTTCAAATAATAGTCCCTTACAATGTCCATCTTGAGTTAAAGTCATATTCCACGTGTAGACCCTTATTTACCAGCTCAGTTGAAATAACAAGGAACTTTTGTTGGTTGGAGGACATTTAAATGAAATCTTCTTATCTATTTAATAACTAAAATGAAAAGGAAGGAAACTGGAATGGGAATCACAAAATTGATGACATCTTACATGAGGTATAAAAGTTACACAGGTATTCCTATAATCTTTTGGAAATTTAAGCTCCTCTGTAACCATTAGTTTAATTCACTCTTAGCAATATGAAAAAGTTGATTTTGTTTTTAGGGCAGTTTTTATGTGGAACAGAGAAAGAGATGGAAGAACAGAATGAAAATTTCAAAGATGGAGAAGGAAAACATGGGAAGAAAAATGAACTTATTTCTTTACAAAGCAAACACATAAATTTTATGCTACAAAAAGCCATTATGGCTCAGAGATATCTACCTCCAGAGTGAGCAAACCTAAACTTTAAAGTCTGGCAGTATGACAAAAGAAAGAAAACACTGTGAATTTAAGATGCAATTTGTCTTGTTGTTTTATCCAGGTAATCTCTAACTAACTATATAAAATTGAAAATCTTCATTTGTCAAGTAAGACTATGGTAACCGTTTTGTCCCACAGGGTTCTTGTGAGGTTTTAGGAGCTATCTAAAGTGCAAGAGTTTGGATAGATATAAATCACCATATATGTGGAATGGCTAGAATTATTATCATTCAAGTTTTGTGCACTCTATCCAGACAACATGCTAGATATTGAGAGTTGTTGTTGGGTGTTGTTGAGTCAATTTTGACTCATAGTGACCCCACGTGACAGAGAAGAACTGTCGCATAGAGTCTTCTAGGCTGTAATCTTCACAGAAGCAAATCACCAGGACTTTTTTCTGTAAGGCTTTTGAGCGGGTTTGAACTACCAACCTTTGGGTTAGTAATTGAGCTTAACCATTGTGCCACTACGGTTCCTTGATATTGAGGGTAAAGGGAACATAATCAAGTGAAGAAAACATGATCCCTGTCCTCAGAGCTTTAGCAGATCATTAGGGGAGCCCATCACCCAAACACCCAGAGTGTGAGCTTGTTGCACTTTCCCATGTATACAGAATTGGAGGGTGAATTTTTATTTTCTCTCTATCATTAACTCTTCTGATGTTTTCTGTTGAGAAATAGGGAAGAATCTAGCACAATTCTAGGCTCTGGGAATAAACATTTCACATTTCCACATGAGGTTAATGTGGTGAAGGTCCATTATCAGCTATAAAATTAAGCCTTTAGCTCCACCCCACAACTCTTCCTAAATCTCCCCCCTCCCCCCAAAAATAAAGAAAAAAAAACCCAACTGCCATCGAATTGATTCTGACTCATAAGAATACTATATGACATAGCAGAAAGGTCCCATAGGGTTTCCAAGGAGCTGCTGAGGGATTCAAACTGCTGACCTTTTGGTTAGCAGCCATGCTCTTAACCACTGAGCCATGAGGTCACTCAAAATAGCAGGTTCAAGCCAGATATAAATTGTGCAGAATTCCTTTCTGTAGGGTCATACCAAGTAATTGAAAGAACTGGGGGAAGTGAATGCCTCTTCCTGTTGTCTGCTTCCGTGTAGACAATTGCTAACTGGGAACATTTCCTTTGCTATTTCCTGGGAACAAACTTTATATTCTTTTTTAATTCAATTTTCTTATTGTGCTACTTGCAAGTCACTGAATCTTCCTTTCTATATGGTTTTCTGTACTGCTTTTGTTTTTCCCTTTTTCAGAGTGATTAGCATTTTTTTCCTCAGTATGACTGAAAGAAAACTAAATCCAGGGATTTTAAAGATTCACAATTTCAAATCTTTGTGGCTTGCTACCATCTTATCACAAAGCTACAGCACAGCAAAATGTATCTTTCTGAACTTAAATGTATAGGATACACTTAAAATGTAATATATTGTTCCGCCTTTGCTCTGAAGTTTAGATCGCCTACATGTTTGAAATAATCACTTTAAAAAGAAAACAAATTATTCTATCCCTGATGGTATGATACAATTGAATATTAACTTAGAAAAGATATTCATTTACAAAAATTATGAAGGCATACCTTGCCTTAACAATCCACTTTGTGGAAAAAATGATTCGTAAATTGTAAACTAGGCAGAATTTGCTTAGTTGCTAAGAATTCATCAAAAGATTAATTTTAAAAAGCAAGCCTTTTGGGCTTTGAATCTATGCCTGAATGTAAAAATATGGAGGTTTCTTGCTATCATACCCAAATTAATTCTGAAATAGTGATGGAAGCAAGAGGGAAACATGGATTCCAAGAATCAACAAAAAGAAAGAAAATCTGAGTAGAATTAAGTCCCTCATGACCTCCAGTGTGTGTGTGTAGGTGGGTGGGTATGGGTGTGTCTGCTGAGTATAAAGTAGAAGATAGCTAGTGGTGGTGACCTGAGGCTAAAATGAGAGCAAAGCGTTTTAGTTACTGTTTTTGCCTCAAGACAGTCATTGCTTTCCTTTTATTGCATAATTCTGTAGTACTAGAACAGACCAACTCTCCTGGTGCCAGCTGTTAGCAAGATAGCATCAGGAAAGTATAAAAACCCTGCTGTGTGAATAACAAATGATAATAAAGATATGTGTGCTACTCTACAGGGCTATTCAAGTCATACCTCTATTCCTTCTCAACCCCCAAGGTTGTATGATTATAAATTAAGATGACTACTTCCTCTTAATGTGGTTTCTTCCTGAATGTATAACCAGAAGAATGACAGTAAACAGAAGTGATTCTGGGAAAGATTCCTAAGTCAGATAATAGTCTATAATACATAGGCTCATTTCATAAATGAAATAATATATAGGCCTATTTCATAAATGAAATGCAAAAATCCTAACAAAATATTAACTCACCAATTTCAAAAACACACTTAAAATAATATGATCAAGTAAAGTTTATATCAAGACCGCAAGGATGATTCCAAATAAGAAAATTCATTAGTGAAATTCACCACATGTATGGCCTAAAGAAAAGTCATGTGGCAAATAACATGTTATTAAATTAAATTTCTACAGTTACCATAAAAACAGGAGAGTAGAGAAAGTCATTAATTCAGTATCAGTTGTAAACTAAATGTCTATAGCAAACATTATAGTTAATGGAGAAACTTGAGTTGCATTCTCTTTAATATGGGGAACAACACAAGAATAAGCGATGTCACTGCTAAGATGTAACATACTACTGTAACAGTTGTAAGTTTTGTAAAGAAAGGGATAAAGTTATTTTCAAATGATATGATCATCTACTAGAAACTACACTATAATCAACAAGTTTGCTAGGTTCATTATCAACCTACAAAATAGCCATTGCTATATACCAGCAACACCCAACTAAAAATATAAAATAAGATGGCACTCATAATAGTAACAGAAACTATGACTTATCTAGGAAAAAAATAAGAATACAATAATCCTTCTTTTCAGACTATATTAAACTCTAGTTAAAGAACATAGAAGATCTGCCTAAATTGAGAGATTTTCCATGCTCTTACAGATATCACTAATAATTAATTTATAAATTCTTATAATTCCAGTAAAAACTTTTATTGGCCCATCAATAACTAAGTAAACCTTTTAAAAGTTAAAGTTAATTGGGGTATCTATTTTAAATTAGTTATTAAGACAGACTGTAAACGTATGTTGATGAAAATTTGATATTATTGTAAGAACAGACAAATGGGCCTATGGAGGTGAATAGAAAACTTAAGAAATGGGCCATACACAGTAGCTTAGAAACCATTAGAGAAAGGACAGCATATGGTATTGGGAAAACGGCTCACTATATGAGGCTCACAAACATATACCTCACTATATGCATGTGAAAGCTGGACAATGAGTAAGGAAGACAGAAGAAGAATTGATGCCTTTGAATTATGGCATTGGGGAAGAATATTGAATATACCATGGACTTCCAGAAAAACCAACAAATCTGTCTTGGAAGAAGTACAGCCAGACAGCTCCTTAAAAGCAAGGAAGGCGAAAATGCGTCTCATGTACTTTGGACTTGTTATCAGGGACCAATTCTTGGAGAAGGACATCATGCTTGGCAAAGTAGAGGGTAGTGAAAAAGAGGAAGACTCTCAGTGAGATTGATTGACACAGTGGCTGCAGCAATGAGCTCAATGGTAGCAACGATTTTGAGGATGGCGCAGTAACAGGCAGCATTTCGTTCTGTTGTAGGTAGGGTCGCTATGAATCGGAACTGACTCAATTATACCTAACACGACACACACACGGAGAAAACTGATCCTTTCTAAGCATTACTTGTACAGAAAGCCCCGGTAGCATAGTGGTTAAGAACTATGGCTGCTAACCAAAAGGTCAGCAGTTGGAATCCATCAGGTGCTCCTTGGAAACCATATGGGGTAATCCTACTCTGTCCTATAGGGTCGCTATGAGTCTCAATCGACTCGACGGCAACGGTTTTTGTGTGTGTGTGTGTGTGTGCGCTCGCGCGCTCGCGCAGGTAAACACAGATAAATTACATGTAGAAAAGAATAAAATAATTTACATGGCACACATAACAATGCCATGATATGGAAATCCTGTGTTTGGTGCCAGGCACTGTGTCGTTATTTATGGGCCTCATTTAAAACTCCCAATAACCCAGGAGGTAGCTAACATTACTCAAGACCCCAATTTTACAGATGAGCAGGTCCATGATCAGAGATGTGGTGATGAAATGTCACACAACTTGCAAGGAGTAGAACTAGGGGATAAACTCAGACAGTATGGCTTCTAAGCCCTTGCTCCTAACCAGTATAATTTAGTGCCTCATCTTAAAGAAGTTGATAGAAAGGTCTTAGAGGATTATACAAACCAAAAAAGACATTGCTAAGAGCATTAGCAAACATGTAGAATGTGCATTACATGTACAGACACAGTGATATACTAGTCGCAGTGGGGAATAGTAACTGATGCATTATTTTCTACCTTCAAATGTAATATTTACTCTGCATTCTGATCACTTTGTTTTATCTCACCACTTGTCTGTGAAAGTGCCACTGCACAAAGTTTGCAAAATGTTACATTCCGTGCAGCAAGTCCGTAAGGAGATCTAAATAAAACGGCTGCCTTGCCAGTCCTTGAAATTTTTTTTTTTTTTCCTTTCCAAGGCTAAATTACTTTCCCTTTACCTGAATTTACTAAGCAATGTCACTAGAATTCTTAGGAGTATTTGATTTAAAAATTATTTGAGACATCCAGCAGCTTTCTCCCAGTACCCCTCCCCACCCCAGCTTTACAAATCGGAGCTCAGTTCAGGGACCACTTTTACCTCACAACACATTATTATAGAGTCGCTCCTGGACTTGAAGGCTGACATAAGTTTGTTTTATTCCTTTTGATCCTCCTTCAGGTGTTTAGTCCCGCAGGCAGACATTCCAGGTTTGGGTTTTAACTAGCAGAAGAGGCAACCCCAGATCATCTCTAGCAATAGTGTAAGTACTTTTAGTGCGTCCTAGATGGCATTTGGACATTGTGGATTAAAGCATTAGTGAGCTGTTTTGGAATTAAAATCGTCCTTCTGTGAGGTAAATTACTCCTTACCTGCGGTCATTAGAGTTTCTGTGGTCTCCAAATATCTGATTCTCTAAAATCACTTCCTTGTTGCTAAAGAATAAAAAACCTTATGTGGAAATTTCTGCCGTAGATAAAATATACTCAACAGATATTACATTTAAATTGTATAAATGTAGCTGAGTAGATTAACTTTTAATCAGAAAACTTTAAAGTTTTTTTTTTCTTTTTAATTTGAGTGCATTTCGTGGGGAAGAGACAGTATCTTATGTTGATAATCTTTGATAAAATGTTTGTGATCTCAGTGCCATTGTTATAATTTGCTTTTGGCCAATTTAAAACAGCAGTAGCTTTCCATCCTTATTAATGCTTATATCAATACATAACTGTAGTGTTAATATTAGTAAAAATCATTTTTTTACACATACTTACAACCATAGTTTTCATTTTCTATTAAATGTAGTTGCAGTATAATTGTTTCCAAAAAATCACATATATTGCAATTAATTGTATTATTTATTTTAGAATGAAAGGTAATTAATTCAAATATTAAATTGGATAAATTGCTTTTGAAAAATATCAATATATGTTACCTTCTTAACCTTACAAGAGACATATTAACTAAAGATCATTACTCTCAATAAAAAGCTATTAGTAGAATTTTGAAAATCATGGATAAATTAATTAAATATAGAATTTTAAAGATAAAAATGTATTGGGATAATAAATCATTCACCTCAAAATAAAGGAATTATCACTTACTGTTGATTCTCAGAACAGGACGGAGTATCTGCTTTATCTGTGGAAGACAGAATGTATAGTGAGAAGGTTAGAGCAGTATATATATTACACGTATTTCCTGTTTTGACAAATTCTGATTGTGCAAGGAAATATAAGTCAACAGGCTCTGAAACAGGATTTGTCATACCACTAGTCTCAAATTTCATTGATGCTTGTTCAGCCATGACTTGGACACTATTTGATGATTCCCCACATGGCTTTTAAAAATACTGTGTCCTGTTTCACTATGGTTCATTTATTCTTTGGTTTTCATACACTGTTAGAATTTCTCCACAGTTTAGTCAGTCAATAAATACCTAGTCAATTTTTAGCTATACCAATTTTTTCTGAAAACTACATCAGAGTTTTCAGGATTCCTTCTTGAGGGATAAAGCAAAAAAACTTACCACTTTCATGAACTCTACAGAATAAAATATTCACTAGTAACTTGTCGAAACTTACTCTTTTGGGGAATAATTTAATCTTTTATCTTTGTAAATATAAGGTTATAATGGAAAAAGACACCAAACTTCTTTGTATTCCTAAGTTCTGCTGATACTAACTGTTTTATTTTCTAGTTACCTGAAATTCAACATAACATTCATCTACATGCTAAATTACCATCGTTCGAGTCCATTTATCTATGGACGTCTTAACATTACAGGCTTGTTTCTGTATCTCAAAAACAAAGTGGTTGGATGGATTATTTCAGGTTTTCTCTGTCTCTAAAATGCAATAATTTTAAATCCTATGTTTTTACAAGTGGAGTATAAATTAATAAATAGCAAGTAACATATACACGGCACATCGGCAAGCATTTGTGGGTGCTCATGTTAGCACATAAACTACACAATGTAGTATATAACTCAATAACTTCTTTTGTTCATTTTCATATTTATACCTAGCTTTACTGATTTACAAGAAAAGGACAGTGCCTACTTAACAGCCATATCATTTAATTATAGTTAATCTACAAATTAAATAATTAGATATTACTCTAAATGTTCTATATAAGACAGTTTAGAGCTCAGGATAGGTTTTACCATTTATATATATATTATATATATATATAATATATATAAAATCATTCAGCTGCCATACAACCAGTTCATCCCTAAATTGTATTTACCCCATATATGTGTGAAGGGAACTCTCAATAAGCTAAATCACCCACCTGGACCAAATCACCCAGGAACTGCCTTCTATGCAACATATGTTCATAGACAAGAACAGGCCCAGAAGCATCCAGAGCCCTTTTGCAAACGGGAATGATCTTATTTCATTTGTTATGTCTTCAGGTTGGTTCCAACTCATAGCGACCTCACATACAATAGAATGAAACACTGCCTGGTCCTACGCCATCCTCACAGTTGTTGTTATGCTTGAAGCTACTACTGTTGCAGCCACTGTGTCAATCCATTTCTTTGAGGTCCTTCCTCTTTTTTGCTGACCCTCTACCTCACCAAGCATGATGTCCTTCTCCAGGGACTGATCCCTTCTGATAATATGTCCGAAGTATGTCAGAGGAAATCTTGCCATCCTTGCTTCTGAGGAGCATTCTGGCTATACTTCTTCCAAGACAAATTTGTTCATTCTTTTCGCAGTCCATGATGTAGTCAATATTATTAGCTAACACCATAATTCAAAGGCATCAATTCTTCTTCAGTCTTCCTTATTTATTGTCCAGCTTTCACATGCATATGAGGTGATTGAAAACACCATGGCTTGGGTCCTGCACACCTTAGTCTTCAAGGGGACATCTTTGGTTTTCAATACTTCAAACAGGTATTTTGCAGCAGATTTGCCCAATGCAATGCGTCTTTGGATTTCTTGACTGCTGCTTCCATGAGATTATTTTATTTAATTGTGATAAAATGAGATAATTTGTGTAAACCATATGCTATGCCATAAGGATTTAAAAAATGTTAGTTTCCTTCCACTTTGTGTGCTTCTTTTCTCTGCAAATCTGGAAAAAAAAAAAAAAAAACTGCCTCTAACACTTGGAAGCTATGGAATTTCACCTGAATTTTATAAAAGATAGTCTGACTTACTAACCTATTATGCAATTCTGTAAAAAATTACCCTAAGAAATAGATAGAAAATGGTATAAAAAGGGAAAACATGATTCTTTGACTCATTATTAACTTAATGGATTTCTTCAACTTTATATTCATAGAATGATTAAATGATTATCATGTGTACCATGATGTGTATTTGCCTTGTCAAATATTAGCACTGTTGTTATTAAGGTAAATAAACACACAAAAAGTAGCCCCTTTGAGTTACAATATGCTGCACACCTACCCAACTGAACAGGTTGAACTTAATCTTCCAAAAATGGCCATTTCTAGCCACTCTGTTCATTTATCTTCCATGATAAGATCGCCTTTTCTGTATTTGTGCCAGGAGTGGATTAATCAGTAAGCAAAGTACCCACGGGCTTAATTGTGTTTATTTACTAATCTGTAGTGCACAAATTCACAAAATAAGTGAAATTGTAATCCATCCCTGATTTGCACAGACCATGGTCATGAAACCATCCCTTCCAATTTTAGCAATGAGGGTCTTCCAGGTCATTTTTATTTGCTAAAAAAAAAAAAAAAAATTTTTTTTTTTTTTATCTAAACTATATGCTAAAAGGGCAAATAGTTTCTTAATTTCCAAGCGCATATATTAATCAAATCCAACTATTCTTATAATAGAATTTGTGATTGAGTCTCTGGGAGATCATTGCTATTAATCATAGGGTTTCCAAGGAGCAGTTGGTGTATTCGAACAGCCAACCTTTTGGTTAGCAGCCATAGCTCTCCATAGGTCTTAACCACTGCGCCACCAGGGCTCCGACAGAGAGATAGCCTTCCCCTATAGTTGGTGCCCTGAATTCAGACTTCTAGCCTCCAGAACTGTGAGAAAATAGTTTTCTATTTTTCCAACCACTCACTTGTGGTACAGCAGCTTTAGGTAACTAAGACAATTATGTAATTCTAATGTACTTTAAGCTTATGGAAACCCTAGTGGTGTAGTGGTTAAGAGCTACGACTACTAACCAAAAGCTTGGCAGTTCAAATCCACCAGGTGCTCCTTGGGAACTCTCTGGGTCAGTTCTACTGTGTGCTATGGGGTCGCAACGGGTTTAAGCTTATAAAACATTCATATCTCTTGGCTTATTCTCAGAATTAAATCCTTCTATTTAAAATCGATCAATCAGGCAATATCATTTTTAGATAAAATACTCGTGTAAGTTGGAAATTGACTTGATGTAACTTATTGTGTGAAGGACCACATGTGACACTATTATTTCAAAAATTTTCAAAAGTAGAGGTATGTAGATGCTCACTATCCAGATCAAAAATTTAAAACCCGAGTACTGAACCATTGCTGGAAACGGTCAGATATTAGTAATTAATGCAACTAAAGGGCAATCTCAACTGAAATCCTGATTTCTGACAGATGGAAATTAATTCCAACATTCCTTTCCAAATTTTTTCATGTGTAATGGGACAGTGCTCATAATCTGGATATAGATATAGTCGTACCAAATGGTTAGACATGCAGATATGAGTATCATTGACTATATTATCTTAAAATATCAAAACCAAAAACCCATTGCCGTTGAGTCAATTCCAACTCATAGCAACCCTATAGGGCAGAGTAGAACTGCCCCATAGAGTTTCCAAGGAGCGCCTGGTGGATTCGAACTGTCAACCTTTTGGTTAGCAGCTGTAGCACTTAACCACTACACTACCAGGGTTTCCAAATATCTAGAACAGGTATATCTGTGTATATATAAATTAGGGGCAAATATCACATCCTCCTTGTTGTTGAAAAACTACTAGGATGGAAGATAATATCTTTTGTCACCTGATGAGGTGTTCACAGGTTGACAATCTTGTGAGCGGTTAAAAGATGAATGACATAATATATAATGATGACACATTTCATTTGTAGCAAATTAACAAAGCAGTGTTTACTCATGAGAAAAGCAAGGGGAAAGTTAAAAACCATTGTTGAATAATTTCTAAAAAAACTTTTTGGTGGTTTTTCCTGTGAATCTTGGCAATATTTTCCAATAAAGATAACTATATTTGCACAGGAAACCCTGGTGGTGTAGTGGTTAAATGCTACAGCTGCTAGCCAAAAGGTTGGCAGTTCAATCCACCAGGTACTCTTTGAAAACATTATGGGGCAGTTCTACTCTGTCCTATAGGGTTGCTATGAGTCGAAACTGACTCGACGGCAATGTTTTTTTTTTTATTTGTACGGCCAACTTATACAGGTGTTTGTATTAATGCTCTTTTTCCTAAAATCATGTTTAAATATATTATTGCAGCCCTTGAGTAATTCTGCCTAAAAAGAAATGCTCGATATTATTGACCATGAGAGAGCATGTATCTCATCAATGATAACTCTTCTCAATTAATGTTTGCTATCTATTCTCATTTGGCATTTCAAGATATATTTATCATGTAAAAAAGAGAGATTAATTATCACTCTCAACCTTTTGTATTTGTAGCATGAGCTTAACTAAGAACTATTTGATTTTAAATGTTTCATTAACATGCAACAGAAATTTTCATTTATATATATATTTTAAGGAGAATTATTTTTAATCAATTTTTAAAATATCAACTGATTTGTTGTTGTTGTTGTTAGGTGCTGTCGAGTCGGTTCCGACTCATAGCGACCCTATGCACAACAGAACGAAACACTGCCAGGTCCTGCGCCATCCTCACAACCGTTGCTATGCTTGAGCTCATTGTTGCAGCCACTGTGTCAATCCACCTCGTTCAGTTCAGGGTCTTCCTCTTTTCCGCTGACCCTATACTCTGCCAAGCATGATGTCCTTCTCCAGGGGCTGATCCCTTCTGACGACATGCCCAAAGTAAGATGCAATCTTGCCATCCTTGCTTCTAAGGAGCATTCTGGTTGTACTTCTTCCAGACAGATTTGTTCATTCTTTTGGCAGCCCGTGGTATATTCAATGTTCTTCACCAACATCGCAATTCAAAGGCATCAACTCTTCTTCAGTCTTCCTTATTCATTGTCCAGCTTTCACATGCATATGATGCAATTGAAAATACCATGGCTTCGGTCAGGTGCACCTTAGTCTACAGGGTGACATCTTTGCTCTTCAACACTTTGAAGAGGTCCTTTGCAGCAGATTTGCCCAATGCAATGCATCTTTTGATTTCTTGACTGCTGCTTCCATGGCTGTTGATTGTGGATCCAAGTAAAATGAAATCCGTGACAACTTCAATCTTTTCTCTGTTTTTCATGATGTTGCTCATTGGTCCAGTTGTGAGGATTTTTGTTTTCTTTATGTTGAGGTGTAGTCCATACTGAAGGCTATGGTCTTTGATCTTCATTAGTAAGTGCTTCAGGTCCTCTTCACTTTCAGCAAGCAAGGTTGTGTCATCTGCATAAGGCAGGTTGTTAATGAGTCTTCCTCCGATCCTGATGCCCCGTTCTTCTTCATATAGCCCAGCTTCTCATATTATTTGTTCAGCATACAGATTAAATAGGTATGGGGAAAGAATACAACCCTGATGCACACCTTTCCTTACTTTAAACCAATCAGTATCCCCTTGTTCTGTCCAAACAACTGCCTCTTGATCTATGTAAAGGTTCCTCATGAGCACAATTAAGTGCTCTGGAATTCCCATTCTTTGCAGTGTTATCCATAGTTTGTTATGAACCACACAGTCAAACGCCTTTGCATAATCAATAAAACACAGGTAAACATCCTTCTGATATTTTCTGCTTTCAGCCAGGGTCCCTTTGACATCAGCAATGATATCCCTGGTTCCATGTCCTCTTCTGAAACTGGCCTGAATTTCTGGCAGTTCCCTGTAGATATAGTGCTGTAGCCATTTTTGAATGATCTTCAGCAGAATTTTGCTTGCGTGTGATATTAATGATAAAAAAAAAAGACTTTTTTTTTTTTTTAATGATATTGTTCTATAATTTCCACATTCAGTTGGATCACCTTTCTTGGGAATAGGCATAAATATGGATCTCTTCCAATCAGTTGGCCAGGAAGCTGTCTTCCTTATCTCTTGGCATAGATAAGTGAGCATCTCCAGTGCTGCATCTGTTTGTTGAAACATCTCAATTGATATTCCATCAATTTCTGGAGACATCAACTGATTTAGGAGAGTATAAAACTCAGGATAGAGAAGATACATTGCAATTTATTCTAGTCCCATAGCATTCAGCACAGCTCTATGCATGTCATTTGTTGTTGGTATTAGTTAAAGGCAAGTGGGCTCCTACTCATGACAGCCTTATGCATAACAGAACAAAATGTTGCCCAGTCCTGTGCCATCCTCACGATCGTTGGTATGTTTGCATCCTTTGTTGTGGCTATTGTGCCAATCCATCTTATTAAGGGTTTCTCTCATTTTCAGGTACCCTCTATTTCATCAAACATGATGTCTTTCTAGGGACTTGTCTTTCCCAATGACATGTTCAGAGTAAGCTAGCCTTTCTCCCTTCTAAGGAGCATTCTGGTTGCATTTTTTCTAAGACTGATTGGTTCATTTCTGTGTCAATGATCTCCTCAATATTCTTCACCAATACTAGATTTTGAATGCATCAGTTTTTATTGTCTTCCTTTCTCATTATCCAGCTTTCACATACCTACAAAGTGATAGAAAAGACCATGGCTTGGGTCAGGTACACTGTAGTCATAAAAGTGACATCTTTGCTTTCTAGAGCTTTAAATAGTCTTTTGTAGTGGTAGATAGTTGTTAAGATTTTTTGAGTGAATGATGAATTTTTATAAGGAATTTTCTGTTTGTAGTCTGCCAGCAGTTGGTAAATCTTTTTACCTAGATAAGGCATTTCGTTAGATAAAGAAAGACAATTTGCTTAGTTAAAGCATTTCCTTAGGTAATGTCATGGATTGAATTGTGTCCCACAAAAATACATGTCAACTTGATTAGGCCATGATTCCCAGTATTGTGTAGTTGTCCTCCATTTTGTGATTGATGTAATTTTCGTATGTGTTGTAAATCATGATCTCTGCCTGTGCCTAATGACGCAAGATTTTATTATGTTAAAGAAGGCTAGGAGGGGATGTAACACCCTTGCTCAGGTCACATCCTTGATTCAATGTAAAGGCAATTTCCCTGGGGTGTGGTCTGCACTACCTTTCATCTTACAAGAGATAAAAAAAAAAAAAGAAAGAAAAGGAAGGGAGCAGAGAGGGGGACCTCAAAGCACCAAGAAAGAGGCATCCAGAACAGAGCACTTCCTTTGGACCTGGGGTCCCTGCACCTTAGCAGCTGCTTGACCAGGTAAAGATTGATGAAAAGGACCTTCCTCCAGAGCCTACAAAGAGAGAAAGCCTTCTCCTGGAGCTGACACCCTGAATTTGGACTTGCAGCCTACCAGACTGTGCGAGAATAAATTTCTCTTTGTTAAAGTCACCCAGTTGTGGTATCTGTTATAGCAGCACAAGATAACTAAGACAAATAAAGAATGAAAATTTGAAAATCTTTAGTAATTTAAGAGAAAATATCACGTCTGGTAATGAACACCACAAAACTTTCAAAGATTGGAAAGCTGCATAGTATTTTGTACTATTCCACACAATGAAAAGTACATAAAAATCAGAAGATTGTTTGAAGTCAAGTCCTCACTTTCCAACTCTTATTGTTTGACTTTGGGCAATTCATTTTACCCCTTGAGCATTAAATACTAAAATAGGGAGGTAAGACTTGATTTTCTCTGATATTTCTTCCATATCCAGTACATCGGGTATTATCTATCTTTTCCTTATTGATTTGTAAATGTTCTCTATATTTTTTATTATGAGTATTTTCTCAGTCAAGTGTTCCAAGTATCTTCTCCCACTACCTTAATAGTCTACAAACAAATTTTTAACAAAAAGCTTATGATTTCTATAACTTAAAATTTTGAAATCATTATCAGTAGTATCTCTTCCGTATTCCCATCTGCTCAGTTCTTTCACTGATGTTCAAAATATTCGTTATGTGCATTCAAATGATGATAACTTTACCTTGGAGTCATCTACCAAGTGAATGAAAAAATAGAGTATGATGAATAATTCTGTTGTTTATTTTCACCAAAATTCACAGTAACCTTTGGTACCAAATCTTTTAGAAAGAAGATTAACCGAAGGTTAAATTAGTTGAATATTATTGCATTTATTCCTTTTGGCAATTTCTATCACAAGTGCTAAGGAAATAAAACAGGCTTCAAAAAAATTCAATATAAAGAACTTTTGAATCAGCTTGTTTGGAGTTGGGCATAGGGGTAGGAGGGAGTGGAACCTGTTGGGATTGTCACTGATATCATATTAGAAGAATAAATTAACCTTGGGAGCATTAACAGCTTTATACTATTGAGTTTTCTTGTGTAAGAACATGCTATGTCTTTGATTTGTTCAGTTCTGCTAGAGATTTGGTTCTTCTAGAATTATTTTTAAAAATTTTCTCAAGGTGGTTTTGACCGTTTCTTGCTAAGTTTATTCGTTCAGTTCCCTTTCTTTGCATTTGCCATTCTAAATAGCTGTGATGACATATCCATCCTGTCTTTGTAACCTAGGAAATGATACTGCTATGCAAGCCAGAGAGATAGTGAAGAAATATTTCCACCGCAATTGTAGAATATAGATTGATCTCCTCCCTAAAAGTCACCTATAATTTGTCTTAACTATAAGCTTGTGAATCCCAACCATTAAATAATAGTGATCATCAACCCCAGACTCCCCAGTTGCCTGAAGTCCAGGCAGTAGTTGGCCTTCTCCCCTTCTTCTTTCCAGGCAGTTGAAGGAAGAATCAATCATAGCTTGAAGTAACTATTTAATGCAATGACAGGGGAAATTTTAAATGCCAGCTCTCCAGTTGTTCAGATACTATGAATTTGATCTGAATAAAGTCGTTGTGGTTCAGTACTACAGATTGGTATAGCTCCCCTCTACCAAACATCCTCCTCTGACCTGGCAAGAAAAACAAGATTTGAAATGAGACAAAGACAGTCTGAATGCTCCAAAAGCTGGGAGGTATATTCTTGGTGTACACGGAGTTCTTGCTCTAAAAACCACCTTGCATGGCAGCATGTAAGACGTGAAGATATATAAAAAGCAATGCAATTTAAAAAGGATATTCCTTGGAAAAAAAATCAAAATATTTTATGGGGAGAATATGTTTATTTCAGGCAAATGTAGGACACTGAAAGCCAATGGAGATTCAGAAATTTTGTTCGTGCAGTCAATATTCTACTAGCCCTGAAAATTATATTAAAATCACACAGAAATAAGATAGACATATATTGGCTCTACTGAATACTTGATGCTGAGCTGTCAAAAAAGTGATGGAAAATTTACTGATAAATGAAAGTCCACGTCACACAGATGGTACTGTAGAAAAGATTTCTGCTAATGCATTTCAGAGATAGTCATGACTAAAAAGTAAGGTATAATCTAAAATACATTTGAACCACTTTGTACACTGTATAGTCAGACAATGTAAATATATTGGAAAATATTTGTGTTAGCAGGGTAGAAAAATTTAATACATTTTAATTAATTCCTTAAAATTCTGTATTCATGTAGTCAGAGTATATAAAAAATAAATATCTGGTTTAGAAAAATAATAGATTCCAAGGAAAAATTATGAAAATAAATGGATGGAGTCTAAAAGCAATGACCGGTTTAGGCATGTAACTGAAGAATCTGTATACTGAGCAAATAATCCAAGAAGCTGGGCTGTATGAAGAAGAACAGGGCATTGAGATTGGAGGAAGACTCATTAACAGCCTGCATTATGCAGATGATACAACCTTGCTTGCTGAAATTGAAGAAGACTTGAATCACTTACTGATTCAAAATGGATCACACCTCAACATAAAGAAAACAAAAATCTTCACAACTGGACCAATAAGCAACATCATGGTAAATGGAGAAAAGATTGAAGTTGTCAAGGATTTCATTTTATTTGGATTTACGATTGACCCCCCATGGAAGCAGCGGTCAAGAAATCAGGAGTATTGTGTTGGGCAAATCTGTTGCAAAATATCTCTTTGGAGTGTTGGAGAGCAAGGATGTCACTTTAAGGACTAAGGTGCACCTGATTCAAGCATTGGTATTTTATATATGCATTTGAAAGCTGGTCAATGAATTAAGAAGACTGAAGAAGAATTGATGTCTTTGAATTATGATGTTGGTGAAGAATATTGAATATTCCATGAACTACCAGAAGAACAAACAGATCTGTTTTGGAAGAAGTACAGCCAAGATGTTTCTTGGAAGTAAGGATGGTGAGACTTCATCTCACATACTTGGACATGTTATCAGGAGGGCCCAGTCCCTACAGAAAGACATCACGCTTGGTAAAGTGGAGGGTCAGCGAAAAAGGGGAAGATCCTCAACAAGATGGATTGACACAGTAGCTGCAACAATGGGCTCAAACATAGCCAACGATTGTGAGGATGGTGCAGGACAGGGCAGTGTTTTGTTCTGTTATACATAGGGTTCCTGTGAATGAGAACTTACTTGATGTCACCTAGCAACAACTGTGAAGAAAATAGAACCAAATTATCATAAATTATCATAAAACTGTTCATGATCAAAATTACATCCTAAAAGAAAGAAGAAATTATCTTCCAAGCAAGATAAATTATTATTCCTATAGACTGAAAACTCATTGTCATGCTGATATCCAAATGGTACTCATTACATTAGAATCTGAGTCATCACAATCGTCAAACAATAAAGGTCATCTTTATTTCCATAAACAAACTTCAATGAAAACAAATGATACAGGCTTTGCTTAGGCCAAACCTGCTAGAACTGTAGAATTAGAACAAACTAGCACCTTGGGTACTGTAGTGCAGAGACTCAGACCGGGAGTCTGAACAGGCTCAGAAGAGGGACAGAGCTGGAGCTTCCGTTGTAGTGGTCATGTTCCATGAATGCTCCTTTTCAGGTTCTGTTTCTCCCCGCACCCGCCTCTCCACAAAAGGGTGTTGCATGTAGAGGGGAAAAAAAATCTTTCATGCTAGCAAAATCTAGCCTGTTTTTTGTTAGAAGTAATATGTTTCCTTTTCTTCCAGTATCAAGGAATGGGAAAGCTTCTTTAGTTCTTGGCAAATCCATAAGAGAAGGGTCTCACATGTCCGTGAGTGGGAAGATCAACCACATGTTAAGATGTTAGCTGAATCTTTTAGCAGTTTCAATTGAAACAGTTTCCACAGTCCTGAGCTTATGGAAGAATCTTAATTGGTTTAGTGTCTCTTTAAAGACCTGCTTCTTAGTCTTAAAGATGCTGGCTATGAAACTTTAAATTTCCTGTTTCTCTGTCACAAACTAGTAAGTAAAAATGCTTAAAAGGAGTAAAAGGAATTGTTATGACCATGTCTTTTCCTCCTTTCTCTTCCTTTTTTAGGGATGCGTTGTTAGGATATATGATTTTGGTAGAGTGGTATTTAAGGTTGGTTTTCAGCAGGATGAAAGCAGAATATGGAATGGAGTTGAGTAAGTGCTCCTTTGTTCACAAAAACACTGAAAATTCTGCCATGTGACTAATACATACTTAGTTACAAAAAAATTAGTAAGAGCAAGATAACATGGTTGCTATAGTGAATTCTTTGTAAAAGTTTTTAATAATTATATCAATCAGACACTTTTGCTATAAGGAAGTAAACTCATTACAGAAAACCTTATATTCTATGATTTTATTATTATGAGTGTTACACCTATGAATTAGAATACTTGATAAATCACCTGTGTATGTCATACAACCAATCCTACTTGCTCATGACTAGTTCCTCCAAAGTTTTTTGAAACTTCTGGTAAAAAAAGCCATCAGTAAATTGGAAATGTTGAGAAATTTCTTGACCCATTGTGTATTGTAAAAAAAAAATTAATCAATTATACTGTAAGTTCTAAACTGTTAAGTGTGGTATAATATTAATGAGGGCAAGTAATTTGTTTAGACAGTTAACCTTAATAACACAAGTTGACATATTTCTTTACTGAGAATGACTATGAAAGGCCAAATTGTTTTCTTATGTGAGGGACGAATACATCTCAGCCAAATCTATTTTTTTTAAGCACACTTAATTTCTTTCAATCCTTTATCTCCACGTATTTCCTTCTGCTCCCTAAGCTACCTCCGTCATACTTCACCTCCCAGTTGCTAAGCTGTATTTCTTTTACTTCATCTCTCTAATGCTTTCTACTTGAAATTTTGTTGGAACCAATCTAAAAATGATTAATTATTAACAAAAAACTTTGATTATATACTTATATAATTACACATAAGTGATAGATCATTTAATCTTTAAAATAACAATAATTTAAAATGAGTATAGTCATAAAAATGTTATCAAGGTAAACCCCAATAGAAATCCAGTGACAACATTTTTGGTATTAACCTGCCATGCTTCAAGCTACTAGAATTTCTCTAGCTCTAGCAAAGAGATTGCTTTAAAATCTCACAAATAAAGACATGCTGCGAATAAGAACCAGGTAAATTATTTGTTTATAATGTAATGACTTTCTTATCTGAAAAGATATTGAACAACACAGAGAAACTCTGGCTGTATAACAAGGGAGGTTTTACTTGCATATAGGTAAAGGGAGTTAGGGTGTTATGATGGTTAAGACTGTGTGTCAACTTGGCTGCACCATGATTCTCAGTGGTTTGGCAGTTATATAATGTAGATTGGCAGTTATGTAATGATATAATTTGGGAGTTATGTAATAATGTAGTTTCCTCCATTTTGTGATGTAATGTAATCACCTCCATGATGTGATCTGATGCGATCAGCCAATCAGTTGTAAGGAGAGTTTCCGTGGGGATGTGGCCTATACCTCCAATATATATGGATCCTCTGGCAAATGTTCGTGCCTCTGGCTCATCATCATCTGACCTCTAGCTCTCAGGGCTTGAGCCAGCAGCCTTCCGTCTGACCTGCCAATCTTGGGTTTGTCAGCCCCTGCAGCTACGTGAGTCAGAAGGAGCCTCCAGCCTGATGCCTGACCCATAGACCTGGGACTCGTCAGCCTCTACAGCAGCATGAACCATTTCCTTGAGACAAATCTCTCTCTCTCTCTCTGTATAACTTTTCTGGTTTTACTTCTCTAGAGTAGCCAGCCTAAGACATACGGTACTAAGAGTGGTTCTAGAGAAAATTGTAAGGATGAGTTTTCCAAATTTGTTCTCAACTCTGGTTAGTCTTAAAGATGTTGATGACTCTGCTTCCAGTAGTAAAGAAGGCACTGCTAATCCATGGTGTGAGGTGGCAATAAAAATACACAAAATATCACCACCAATACACCAAATATTGGTAAGAGGCGAGGCTCTGGGTGATCACATGTTTGATACTTTTCTACAATTTTGTCAGAATGAGAAGTGTAAGGAAGCTGGTTGGTTGGTCTTACTTTCACTAAACAAAGTGACGAAAGAAAGAGATGAGCTCAGAGCTTCACAGTTACAGCTCAACTACCACATAAACAACCTCAAAGTTGACTCTTTGCCCTGAAAGAAAGACTTATCTCTTATAGCAGCAAAGCTGATATTGCCAAAAACTAAACCTAGAGTCTTATGTAAGAGTTGCTAAATTACAACACCAATTTAATTCTCAACCTCCAGTGGTGTCTAAAGTTAATGTGAGGGCATTGATTGGGAAGAAATGGCATCCTGAAACTTGGGGTGAGGACATAAGGGTGACAGATAATCAGGAACCTGGGGACATTGAGCTCCTAAATTCTGTTGAATCACTCCTGCCAGCAGAACCAGCCCTCTCACTCCTATCTGAAGAGATTTCTCCATGTTTGTCTGCTAAGCTACCCACCCCAGTAAACGTTTAGCCCCTCCACCCCTATCTGATGAGATTAACCTAGCCCTGCCTGAAGAGCCTTTATCTGAGTCATTGCATAGGGCATCACCTAAGGCAGATACCTTACAAGACATTGCTGAATGTTCTCAGAGCACATCCCCACCACCCAGTTTGGCTTCTAGACCATAACTAGACTTAAGCTCCAGTGAGCCACAAAAGTTGAAGTACAAAGTGTGACCCAGAAGGAGGTATGATATACTCCAAAAAAACTGCTTGACTTTTCTAATATATGCAAACAGAAGTCTGAGGAACATGGCTATTAAGGGTGTGGATAATGGTGCAAGGAACGTAAAGTTCGATCAGGCTGAGTTTATTGATATGGGCTAGCTAAGTACAGAATTTTCATTCAATGCCCAACTCAAGAGGTTAGGAAAGGTCTAATAGTTTATTTGTTTGGGTCACTGAAACATGGATTAGGCCGTGGCCTACACTAAATCAGATTGAAGTGCTAGATGTGCTGTGGCATACTGTAGAATAAGGTATCCCGTTAGCATGTTAGAGTGGGTTTATAATGTTAGATCCATGGACCCACACATGGAGTGCCCAGAGGACACAGCTTTTACCACAATGGTAAGGAACAAATTTGTGAAGGAATCCCCAGCATCCTTGAAGACTGATGTGACTGCTGTTTTATATAAGTCAGATTTGACAATGGGAACTGCTCTAACTGAATTAATGCACCTAAGACAAAAAAAAAAGGGGGGGAGGGAGCAAATTAGCTTACCCATCACCTATTCTCTGAGTGACATTTATGGGTTCCTTGATGCTAAGTGCAGAGTTCTGTTAACAAAAATTCCCAGGTCATAATAGCGAAACACTCTATGAAAACTTCCATGATTGTGTAATCCTAATACCACAGAAAACTTTTTATGTGGTGAGATTTTTAGAGAACTCAGACAAGCTAAACATGCCTCTAGAGAATCTCACACAGTCAGTTATTGATGCTTAAAATTCTTTATGTTTGAAATTCCTTTAACAGAGAGAAAATCCATTCATCATCCCATTGACTGTAGACCAGTGAAACATGGAAGGCAAAGAATGCATTAAGAAGTAAGTGGATCAAATTATTGGATTGGAATCCAAGCTCTTCCTTTGATTCTGACTAGCTAACTCACTTATCTATGAATAGTAACACTAATTGAGCAGGTTTTTTTTCAGACAAAGAAAAATATATTTGAAGGCAAACATTTCATAAAAATATAATTCCAAATCTGAACACGTAGACACCTTTGAGAAGTGCTACACAATGAGAAACTATTTCATCCAGAGTAAACATTACAGATAAAAAAAAAAAATTTATTTTTTATTTTTAAACATTACAGATAACTGATTGGCTCCTAAAAGGAGAAGGGAAGGCATCGAAGGTAAACTCTACAGACAACAATATGGCGTATGATTCCCTTTATTTATACTAAAGTGATGTGGAATACAGACACAAAGGCTTTTGTTCTTGCTTTGATCTCTGTCTAGAAGGCCCCATCTCTTATTCCCACCTATCTTTCTTGAAACTCAGTTAACCCTAGTCATTCTAACTAGAATCCCAGATTAGGCTGCAATAGCTAAGGAATCCCAGGGGCCTCTCCAGTGTTACTTAACACTCTGAGCCTGTCTCTGAAACAATAGGTCCTCCTTCTCCATGACTCCAGTAAAGGATACTCTGTGTTCCTCTTTTCCCTTGTCTGGTCCCTTTGACTCTGATGTATAGCACTTGCTTGTATTTACTGGGGAAGAAGGGGCAAGTTCAGAAAGTGCTCAGGTGGCTTGACGTTCCTTCCTTCTTTCCAGTATCCCAGTTCTTTAGTCATTGCACCTAGTGCTTATTCATGCAGGAAGCGATTAACAATTACAGTCATGGGGATTTCTTAACAATTACATGAAAATATTTTCTAGTAATTTCACAAGGGAAGCTGCCTTTTTTCTGGTTGTTCTTCCAAGTGCACTAAAAAAAAAAAAGACATACATGTGGAATGCAGTGGCCTTTAATACAAACACTGTCTGTTAAATATCTTCATCTCCTAGGGTTTCTCTCACTATCTTGTGTTTCTTTCTACGTTCTGATTTAACTTTCCAGGCTGTTCGAAAAGTATTAGAATGTCCTTGAGGTTTTCTCTGTGGGGTTGTATGGTTGGTCAGGTCACAATAATTTTTCCAGGAACACTCTAGGGTATCTTGTTCAAATCTAGGTTATTTTGATCAAATCATGCACACACACACACACACACACACACACACACACACACACAAGCAATATAGCATTTAGTGAGCACCTATGATATGTAGAATTTATTCTTTTTTGTGGAGAGCAGGAGAAGAGATGGTAAACAATTTATTTAAATAGATTAATGTAGTGCTCCTTATGATAGAATAAACAAGGTGCTCAATTTATAAAAATGCCCACAGACTTTTGTTTTATTTTGTTACGTTTTCTTTTGTTCCGTACTAACCTTTCTGAATCAGAATCTCCGGAAGTAGGACTCATATTTCTGCATTTTAAATAAGCTTCCCAAGCTTAGAGGGGCAGTGAGTTTGTGTTAATGACGGTGAAATTGTTTGGAAAAAGTTGGTGAGAAAGTTGAGACAGCTTGCAGAATGTAACCACACTCAGTTGTATGTGTAGAAACTGTTGAAGTGGTGTATGTTCTATGGTGTATGTTTTCATCAGAAGAAATAAATCAATAAACTTCCCAAGTGCTTCTTACAGTTTGGGGATTATTTTGAAAGCCATAATGTATGGAACCACTTGAAATTTTTCTAAAGCTGATTAGAATGACCATCTAATTAGTGATACTTTTGAGAGTGTAAAAGGACATTTCAGGACAATCTATGTTTACCAGAGTTTGCCCTAGGCAAACCAGGAAATACTGTCCTTTTAGTGTGAGCTGAATACTAAAAGTTTTGGAATGTATCCTAGCCAGTTGGCTCCACATTAGCTCCATTCATATCCAGTTAATCATGGAGAACTGTACATTATTCCCAGAAGTTATTGCTAATACCAACTCATTGTTTCCATCTCTAGCACCACTGTCCTAGGTCAGTTGTTGTTGTTGTTGTTAGGTGCCGTTGAATTGCTTCTGACTCATAGCGACCCTATAGGACAGAATAGAATTGCCCCATAGGATTTCCAAGGAGTGGGTGGTAGATTTGAACTGCTGACCTTTTGGTTAGCAGCCGAGCTCTTAACCACTAGGCCACCAGGGCTCCTCCTAGGTCAGGCTTCCCCCTAATTCGTCCTCTAAACTGTAGCATTGGCCTTATAACTGTTGTTGCCCTTTTCATTTTTTTTTTCTTCCATTCTCCATCTCCGCCCCATGCTAGGGTAATAATGCATAGATGATTATCCTATTATCCTTCTGGAAATATTTTATTAATAATAAAATATCTAATGATAAAAAGAACAGAGTTCTTGTTTAGTCACTATGCACCAGTAGTTAAAAACAGCAGTTGAGAAATTACCAATTCTCTTAGCCCTTCAAGTGCTTCTCACCGTTCAGCTGAACTACCTGGGCCTCCTGCCTTAAAGACCCACCTGGACCTCCCTACAATCTAACAAGTAACCAGGCTAAGCCTGGCACAGCAGTGTCTTCTGGACACTAATAGGTCAGTGCCCGTGTTGTACTGAAATGTATGAAATATTTTGAATATCCATCCTGGAAATAAACAATCTCCTGTTGTTGTATTCAAAATGCTTCATGATTTGGCTCCTATATACTGTGTTAGTTCCATGGCTCAACTCTTCTCACTTTATACTTCACTGCTCTGAAAAATGCCATCTTCTTCTATACTTTTAGGCTTTTGTATTTGCTTCCTGGACCACCCTTTCTCCCTACTTTTCTTACTTGTTGTTTGTATCTCAGTTTAATTAATATTTTTTTCTTGACCATCTTTCCTTATTCCTGTAGACACATTTAAATGCTTTCTTTATGACCAAATTTTATTTTGTATATTCTGCAACTCAGTAATTTTTGAAATGCAACTTTTTAGTTTTTACATGTTCATCTCCCTTCTAAACAGTAATGTCCTTGATGGAAAGGCCCATGTGTTTTCATGTAGATTTACCCCTAGTCATTAGCCCCTTTCCTGTACATATTACATGTCAATATACATTGGTTGGAAACAGAAATGAAGAGTGACCATTTGGAAGGGTACTAGAATGAAAGAGATTTGGATAAGCTCAGTCAGAAAGGGGTTCATAAATGTGATGCATTTTTTTGAGCTGATCTTTGAAGGAAATAATGAACATGGTGGAGTGGAGAGAGGGAGATTCACATTCCCAATGAGAGGAACAACACAAGTTATACATAGGGAGAACAATGAGAACACTGGTGAGTGGAAAATGGCAAGATTGGGGTAGGGAGCGAATGGGATAAAAGAAAGAATTATTTCAACAACTTTTATGGCAGTCTGACAAGTTTAGAGCTACACTATGGAACCAGCAAAACTCAGAGCTTTATCTCCTCACAATAACCTTGGGTTTGTAACAAATGAGAGTTTGTCCATCCCTGGGCATGACTCCAGCTTCATACAATGTCACCACCTGTCTCCCTGGATGTTGAAAATCCATGTTAACACTTACTAATCTTTCTGCTCATGTACCTTCCCTGAGCTCATCTTGTTCTCCACCCAAAGGTCAACTGCAGGCTACTTCGGTCTGCTGGTTCATTGTCTCATAAGTTTTCGGCTTTTTGCCAAATGTTAATCTCCCCCTTGAATTCAAGACCAAGTAATAAGGAAACATATTTAGTGACTTATCTGGATGTTGCTGCACCTGGCACTGGTTCCTTGCTATTTGGCATGTGACCTTTTTATACTGATTTTTAAAAATTTACCGGTGTTCAAAGGTCACCTATGACTCAATAGAAGCCAATTTTTGTGGCTATAAAACTGTATTTCTAGCCCCTCATTCAAGAAAACATCTCATCTCCCTTTAATATAAAGTTTGTGGATTAATGATAGTAAAGTCTTACTTTCTTAGGTTAATAAATTATTCTAGGATTATTTATAATTAAAGTGACAGTGATTAAGCTTCATCAGGTTAAATCATGCCTAGCCTGGGCTTTTATTATTTCTTACAACTTACACAAAACTGAAAGTGATCCATGTTTGTTTCACTGTAATCTTAAGCAAAATCAGTTTTTTAAAATGCCATTTCGATTCTTGTCTGAGCGTAGAAAATAATGTCTAGTAGTATACCTTTGTATACATGAATTGTCAAAAAGAATATTTCAAGAACTATCCTGAACTACAATGCTGTCAGTAATAGGATAATATCCATATGCCTACAAGGAAGACCAGTTAATACGACTATTATTCAAATTTATGCACCAAACACTAATGCCAAAGATGAAGAAATTGAAGATTTTTACCAACTTCTGCAGTCTGAAATTGATCAAACTTGCAAGCAAGATGCATTGATAGTTACTGGTGATTGAAAAGCTAAAGTTGAAAGCAAAGATGAAGCATCAGTAGTTGGAAAATATGGCCTTGGTGACAGAAATGACACCAGAGATCCCATGATAGAATTTTCTAAGACCAAAGACTTATTCATTGTAAATATCTTTTTTCGACAACATAAACAGTGACTATACACATGTACCTCATCGGATGGAATATACTGGAATCAAACTGACTACATCTGTGGAAAGAGACAATGGAGAGGCTCAATATCATCAGTCAGAGCAAGGCCAGGGGCCAAGTGCAGAACAGATCATAAATTGCTCATATGCACGGTCAGGTTAAAGCTGAAGAAAACTGAAACAAGTCTGAGAGCCAAAGAACGATCTTAGAGCATATCCTACCTGAATTTAGAGACCACCTCAAGAATAGATTTGATGCATTAAACACTAATGACCAAAAACCATACAAGTTGCGGGATGACATAAAGGGCATCACATACATGAAAAAAGCAAAAGGTCATTACAAAAATAGAAAAGAAAGAAAGAGAGAGAGAGAATTAAAGAAAGAAAGAAACCAAAATGGATGTCAGAGGAGACTCTGAAACTTGCTCTTGAATGTAGAGTAGCAAAAGTGAATGGAAGAAATGATGAAGTAGAAGAGCTGAACAGAAGATTTCAAAGGGCAGCTTGAGAAGACAAAGTATTATAATGAAATGCGCAAAGGGCTGGATTTAGAAAACCAAAAGGGAAGAACATGCTTAGCATTTCTAAAACTGAAAGAACTGAAGGAAAAATTCAGGCCTTGAGTTGCAATACTGAAAGTTTCTATGAGCAAAAAACTGAACGATGCAGGAAACATCAAAAGAAGATGGAAGGAATACACAGGGTCACAGTACCATAAAGAATTGATAGCCTATGATGAAGAACTGACAGTAATGAAGGAAGAAATCCAAGCTGCACTGAAGGCATTGGCAAAAAACAAGGTTCCAGAAATTGACGGAATACCCGTTGAGATGTTTCAACAAATGGATGCAGTGCTGGAGGTGATCACCCATCTATGCCAAGAAATTTGGTAGACAGCTACGTGGCCAACTGACTGGAAGCGATTCATGTATATGCCTAATCCAAAGAAAGGTGATCTAACGGGATACAGAAATTATTGAACATCATTAATATCACATGCAAGTAAAATTACGATGATGATAATTCAAAAACAGTTACAGCAGTACATCAACAGAGAACTGTCGGAAATTTAAGCTGGATTCAGAAGAGCATGTGGAACTAGGGATATCATTGCTGACATCAGATGAATCTTGGCTGAAAGCAGAGAATACCACAAAGATGTTTACCTGTTTTTTTTTGACTATGCAAAGGCATTCGGCTGTGTGGATCGTAACAAATTATGGATAATATGGTGAAGAACGGAATTCCAGAACACTTACTTGTGCTCCTGAGGAACCTATACATAGATCAACAGGCAGTCATTCAAACAGATCAAGGGGATACTGCAGGGTTTAAAGTCAGGAAAGGTGTACATCAGGGTTGTATCCTTTCACCATACTTTCTCAATCTGTATGCTGAGCATATCTGAGAAGCTGGCCTATATGAAGAAGAACATGGCCTTAGGATTGGAGGAAGACTCATTAACAACCTTAGATACGCAGATGACACAACCTTGCTTGCTGAAAGTGAAGAGGACTTGAAGCACTTACTGATGAAGATCAAACACTACATACAGCCTTCAGTATGGATTATACCTCAACAGTACAGGTCAGTGCCTTGTCCTAAAGAAGGTGATAGAAAGGTCTTAGAGTATTATACAGACCACAAAAGATGTTGTTAAGAGCGTTAGCAAACATGTAGAGTATACATTGTAAGTACAGACATAGTCATATACTAGTCATAGCATGGAAAAGTATCTGATGAAATATTTTCTAACTTCAAATATAATATTTTCTCTGCATTCTCATCACTTTTTTTCATCTCCCCACTTGTCTGGAAGACAAAAAGAAGCCTATGCCACCATACAAAGTTTGAGAAACTGCTAGATTTCATCTCTTAGTAAGTCTATGCGAGGCCTGAATAAAATAGATCCCTTGCCAGTTCTGAAGTTTTTTTTTTTTTTTTTAACCCTTGCAATATTGAATTACCTCTTTTTTTTACTTGAATTTATTACACGATGTCACTAGAATTCTTAGCAGTTTATGATTTAAAAATTATTTGAGACATCTGACCTTTTTTTCTCTCACTTTACCCCTGAGCAGTAAAAAATCAGAGGTCATTGCCGGAGCCTCTTTTATCTCCTGAAGCATCGGTACAGAGTAGCCCCTGGGCTTGAAACCAGACATCAGTTTCATTTCTTTTGATCTTCCTTCAGGAGGTTAGTCACACAGACAGACATTGCAGGTTTGGGTTTTAACTACAGGAGAGGCAACACCGGATCATCCTGGTAATAGCCTAAGTACTCCTAGTATTTCCTGGGTGGCACTTAGCCATAGGGAAGGAGAGCATTAGTAAACTACTTTGGGGAAGGAATATCTTCCCTTTGGAAACCCTGGTGGTATAGTGGTTAAGTGCTACGGCTGCTAAGCAAGAGGTTGGCAATTCGAAATCTGCCAGGCGCTCCTTGGAAACTCTATGGGGCAGTTCTACTCTGTCCTATGGGGTCACTATGAGTCAGAATCGACTCGATGACACTGGGTTTAGTTTTGGTTTTTTATAAGGTAAATCACGGTTTATGTGCTGCTGTTAAGAATTTCTGTTGTTTTCTGATATATGATTCTCCATAGTCACTTAGTTACCAAAGCTTAATCAAGAGACTTTATATTTAAATTTGTATTTATGTAGTATAATAGATTACATCTATTAAGACTGCTAGCCAAAAGGTTGGCTGTTCAAACATACCCAGAAGTGCCTCTGCAATGTCACCGTATCATAAGCTCTTAGTGAAGACCATTTGGAAAAGAGCTCAGACCAGGCACTGCTCTAATGGCAAGGTCAACAGGCTTTTATTGCTCAGGATAAACAGGACAGGAATGAGTAGAACAGCACACGTCATCACCAGCCTAGGTTCCCCGAAGTTAGGCTCCTATCCCAGGGAGATGGCATCGAAACATACCACAGTCAGTGTTTTGAGAGACTTAGTCTAAGTTCCTCTCTCCCGAGACTGAATACTAATCAGGTAGCCATGTCTACATGCCAAGTAGTGTGTAAAGAGAATAGGTAGTGGAAGAGGTAATAAAAGTGGGTAA
The DNA here is from genome assembly GCF_030014295.1 of Loxodonta africana. Classification (NCBI taxonomy): domain Eukaryota; kingdom Metazoa; phylum Chordata; class Mammalia; order Proboscidea; family Elephantidae; genus Loxodonta; species Loxodonta africana. Next base: position 113,073,963 of record NC_087342.1, read on the forward strand.
CAAAAGGTTAAATGGAGTAATAAAAGTTGAAGGCCTCCTGCAGGCAATGGACATCATTCATTGCCCCTGTTCAGATTGGGATAGATTTACTGTTTCTAGAAAACAGCTCTTCCTTTTAAGATAGCTTAACAGAGTTCTTCTGGGTTTCTCCAGAGGGCAATCATCTCGCTGGAAGGCACAGGCCTGGTGATCTGCTGCTGAAAGTTCACAGACTTGGAAACTGTGTGGGGCAGTTCTACTCTGCACACATGGGGTCGCCATGAGTTGGCATTATCTCGACAGCATCCAAGAACAGCAACATGTATAAGTACATGGATGCCCAACTCCGAGCTATTATACTAAACCATTTCATCTTTTGCATTCAAACCCTGACCATTACTGGAAATTATTAAGTTAGCATGTTAGTATATAGCACTCACTGCATATTTGAAAAAGAGCATGTATAAGTATTTTTGTTTGCATAATTTGTTTTTACCCAGGTAAAAATGTCTTAAGAACTAGTGAAAGAGCACAAATGAATATTAAAGGTTCTTTCTCCTTAGGATATGATCATTGTCATGACAGTATCCTAGTTATAAAATCATTATAATTTGTAATAATTTCTAGATTGATTGAAAATGGAAAATTATGTCAGGGGATAAATGGGTGAAAAAAAGTAGTTTGTGTATGTCAGTGTAACATCTGGGGAGAGAATTGTCTGATTTTTTTTTTTTTTAGGTGAACATAGCCCTAGCCTCATTCTTGTCCCACTTGCTGAGTGTGTCCTTCAGTCTGAAGAGTCATGCTTCACTGGAGCACAATCCGAAATATTGTCATAGTTTGCAGTATTCTTGCTCAAAATTCGATTTTTCAAATCCTTCTGGCTCTGCCTGTGTGTTAGAGAATCTGGAGAAATTTTACTGGCATTTTGAGACTGAACAAGTTTGAGATACTCACTCTAAATAAACAGTGGGCATTGCTTCTACGTATTATTTGTGTTGAGATAGAAATAAGGAGCATCTGATTGACTATAACGGCAACTAAGCTGCATTTCTGCAGACAGAAATAAATACTGGTTCAAACTATGAAATTGACATTATACCACCTAGTTCCTCCTAGCATTGTGTGTATAAAGAAAATCATACTGCAAGCAGGAAAGGAGGGGTAAAATAGCATTTCCTTGGTTAGCAGAATTATGTTTTTAGATTTGGGTAATATTGTGGTCCTCAGAATTCATTGTGCAAGTGCTAAAACAGTGTGGTTGATTCAAGAAGGAACACAATGTTTTCTTCTTTAGTAAATTAGTTGCACTTGGACTCCACTGCTGAAATGTTTATTATCTCCATACCTAGGAAATGTGATGAAATAACACTAACAATAATGCACTTATATGTACCTAGTGCTATCACTTTACTACAATAGCATGTACAACTTGAAAAGTTAGGGATACAAACTAAGTAATTGTTTGTATTATTATAAACTACTGCAAGAATGAGGTCTTATGCCCCACTAGTGTTTCCTAGAAATTCATAACTCAAATACTAACAAGTTAGGAGTAAATGCTCTAACTTCATTCTTAGTCATATCATTCCGATTTCCCACATATTTTTATGTTGTAATTTTTATGATACTTTTGCTCTGTCTGCAGTGTCCCAGAATACTTAATGGAGTTTGGTTCACCTTTTCAACTTGACCATCCTCCCCCCGTGAAATAAGGAGTAAGTATGGAATTTTGCTTGGTATATTTTATGTAAAACTATGATTCTAGATCTTATTCCTTCAAGTTATTTCAAGATAAACTGTCTTGTTGGCAAGGTTTTTCAATTTGAAATTCCCAGTCCTCTAGATACACCTCTTGCCCCACCAACTAAGCCAACATCAGCACTACTATAACCACCTAAGTAAGTGTTATAGATTGAATTGTGTCCCTGCAAAATATGTGTTGGAATCCTAATCTCTATACCTATAGATGTAATCCTGTTTGGAAAGAGAATTTACTTTGTTATGTTACTTAAATCATACCTGAGTTGGGTGCGCTCTAAATATAATCACTTCTGAGTTATAAAAAGAGCAGAATGAACATGGAGACACAAATGGGGTAAGACAGGTACCATATGGGGATCATCTACAAGCCATGAACTGCCAAGAAATGCCTGGGGCTACTGACACAGAAGCAATCAACGCAGCCGAGACCCTGATTTAGTCTAGACCCAAACTTTTAGTCTCCAGAACTATGAGAAAATAAATTTCTGTTCTTTAAAGCCATCCACTCGTGTTAGTCATCTAGTGCTGCTCTAACAGAAATACTGCAAATGGATGGCTTTGACAAACAGATGTTTCTTCTCTCACAGTCCCGTAGGCTAGAAGTCCAAATTCAGGGAGCCAGCTCCAGGGAAAACTTTTCTGTCAACCCTGGAGGAAGGTCCTTATCATCAATCTTCCCATGGTCTAGGAGCTTCTCTGAGCAAGAACCTCGGGTCCAAAGGACACACTCTGCTCCCACTGCTGCTTTCTTGGTGGTACGAGGTCCCCCCTCTGCTTGCTCCCCTTTCCTTTTTATCTCTTGAGAGATAAAAGGTGGTGCAGACCACACTCCACAGAAACTTCTTTTACACTGGATCAGAGATGTGACCTGGGCCAGGGTGTTACAATTCCAGGCTAATTTTAACAATCACAAAATGGAGGACAACCACACAGTACTGGAAATCATGGCCTAGCCAAATTGATACACACATTTTGGGGGGACATAAATCAACCCATGACAGTAACTAAGACCATAGCCTAAATCATCATAAAGTCAGAACTGCGAGAAAGTACTCTTTAGAGACAACTAGTTATTTACACTGGGCGTTTCAGCACTCTCTTTACAAAAATTAAGTCATTGTTGTTAGATGCTCTCGAATCGGTTGCAACTCATAAAGACCCTATGTACCACAGAACAAAACACTGCCCGGTCCTGTGCCATACTCACAATTGTTATGCTTGAGTGTATTGTTGCAGCTACTGTGTCAATCCATTTCCTTGAGGGTCTTCCACTGTTTTGTTGACCCTCTACTTTACCAAGCATGATGCCCTTCTCCAGGGACTGGTCCCTCTTGATAACATGTCCAAAGTATCTGAGGCAAAGTCTTGCTATCCTCCCTTCTAAGGAACATTCTGGCTGTACTTCTTGTAAGACAGATTTGTTCATTCTTTTGGCAGTCCATGGTATATTCAATATTCTTCGCCAACACCATAATTCAAAGGCATCAATTCTTCGGCCTTCCTCATTTATTGTCCAGCTGTCACATGCACATGAGGTGACTGGAAATACCATGGCTTGGGTCAGGCACACATTAGTCTTTAAAGTGACATCTTTGCTTTTCAACACTTTTAAAGAGGTCTTTGGCAGCAGATTTGCCCAACACAATGCGTCATTTTAAGATATTTTTAATAGACAACGGAGGCCTCCACCTTCAAAAATAAGTAATGCATCGGCAACCTCTAAGTAGTAGGTTTTATTTTTTTCTTTTTAGGTTAATAAATAAAGCCTTTCTTTCTATGAGTATCCTGCTACGAATGAACAAAAGTAATCAAGAATCACCAAAACTAAGGGCAAGGTATTGGAAAACCAGTATGTATCTGTGAGAATATGACACAGCTTATTAATTTTCTATCTTGAGATGTCTCTGAAGTACTTGCTGAATCGTTAACCTAACCTGTCTGAATTCAGGTAACGCTGACATGGGATGGTGCTTCCTAGCGGTTAGAGCACAAAGTATGATGAAACACCATCACTTGATTTTGGACAAGCTGCTTGTCTCTCTGCTTTAGGTTTCTTATTTGTAAAATGGGATAACTCTAACTTGTAGTGTAGTTTTAAGAACTAAATGACATGCCATTGGCGAAGTGTTTAGTCCAGGGCTTGAGTAAGGTCTCAATAAATGGATTCTATTATTAGCCCATGTGAAAAAGAAGGAAAGATATTTATAATTTGTCATTTAAATAGTTGATTCGTTTAATAAAAACTTGTTGAACTGCTATAATTGTCAGACAATTTATGTGCTGCAGATTCTGAAATGAATAAGACATAGTCCCCCTCTTCAAAAACTGTAGTGAAAAACATATGCATAACCAGATAAAAAATAGAGTAAGAGCACTGCTGGAGATGTGTTTAGTGTATTATTATTGACTATTTCCTATGTGGTAAGGAGTATGCACTTAATGTAATTGTGGCTAATTAATACCTAACAAGGTAAGTATTCATATGCCAGTTTTATGGATAATAAAACAGAGATCCAGAGAACACATCACTTGTCCTAAGTAGCAAAAGCACAAATTGGAGCAATAATGATATTACTACTGCTACTATCACCACCATCTTGATCATCTCAACTATTAAGAAGTGCCAAGTCTGGGCTCTTTGTTTTATATATCTTGTCTTAGGTGTCACATTCTCCACATTATGTAACACATCCAATATCAGCAGCCAATTAATGGAATGTAGGAATTTCAGCCCATGTTCTCTGGACTCGAAGTCCTTTGACTTTCTACTTCCTGCCTGTATGGCTGCACTAGTCAGAAGTGTCTGAATGAACTATTTGAGGTTAAATTTTTGCTTCTATAGACATTTATGCCTAGGCTAAGAGGACCATTTAATGATATTGTCCTTTCCATTGCTGAGAGAACTCCATGACTCCCTCCTGCAGAGGCCAGAAAACAAATTTTAGTGATTGGACCATTAGGATATCTCTTTGCCCCATTTAGATACGTTGGCCAGTCATCTAGGCTGTGTTTCACTGCATGTGTAAAAGGGCACCATCATTGAGGAGGTGAATTGTAAAATGGTATTTCCTCTGAGAAGTCACAGTACAAAGAAGAGCCCCTTTATCTGAGTCAGTGACTCCTGGGCAATTCTCTCTGTGCCAGGTACTTAGAATCCTAATTTGGACCTTGGCTTTACTCAAAGTTAGGTACTATTGTAGAATGCCTGTTTTGTATGCTTTATATGTAATATCTTATCTCTCTCTACAATAATGATGAGGTAAAAGTTGTCACCCAAGAACAGTCATAATATCTATCATTTTATTCCAATGCCTATTCTTACTCTTTATGCTTACTTATTACTGAAATTACATTTTTACTTATGTAACCTAGAGAAATTATGTTAACTTCTCCTATTAGTTAGAGTTAATAATCAAAATTTCAGGAACTAAGAACTAGACTTCTGTGCTTTTCAAAATCATGCTACCAGAGTCCATTGCCTAGTTGGAAGAGTTCTTTTTATAGCAATAGTTTGTTCGTTACATCAGTTGTTTTGCAACTGCTTATGCTGAAAACTGCTTCACCTGCTTATTTAAATCCAAACGCTTTGATCAGCTTGGTTGAATGGAACTACATCTTTTTCTTAACAACAACCACTAAGAACTACAATATTGACCATTGAGAATACACTTTATATGACAAGATTTTCTCGGGAATGACTGTTATTTGTAAGTAAACAATGCGTTTTTCTTTTTTTTTCTTGAGATCCAGATATACCTATCATACAGACTGGAACATTTTTCAATTGACATTTTAAATGAATCCATAGATTAACATGGTCTTCTGATCACCCCCTCATCACCATCACTACCAAAGTATGTTGTTCTCTGTAAGTTTTCTTATTGGGGGTGCATTTTAGGTTTTGTGTATCTGAATAAATTACATAGTGATCCCCTTCTAATACATTTAAGAAAGTGAAAAGAATTATTGTTATAGTTTCAAGGGCTTATATTAGTCAAATGTAAGTTGCAAAGGAAGCTTTGATTTTATTAAGGTGCATACTTTGGTTAGCAGTAAAAAAAAAAAAAAAATTCCAGTAATCTCTGTAGATGTCAGAATCAAATCAATGTGAAGTACTTATTTAAAATTGAGTACATATCTTACAATGGCATGATTGAGAGGGCCTTAAGTTAGAAACTTTAGAAATTCTTTTAGAATAATAATAATAATAAAAATATTTAGTCTTAAGACCTAAAAATGAGGTACAGAAGATACACTTTTAGGGAATATGGTGGTAACCATTTATTAAAATAAACAAAAAGAAATGCTGTCATAAAATTATAGAAATAAATGTTTTTCCAAGTGAAGTTTTAAACTGAAGTACAAAGTGCAATTATATACACAACTCTGATAATAAAATAACAGCTATAATAATGTTACTGCTCCTTAATGATAAAATTCTAATTTTAAAATGTGTGAATCTTTATTTCTTGGTTTATGAAAATGTCCTTATTTGGATTAAGAAGTAATTTTCCTTCTGTTATGTAAAAGAAGGTCTTAAAAGAACCTATGATAAAATTAATTTTTCTCAAGTAAACACACTAAAAGTGGTTATATGAAAAAAAACAATATTTAATTCTAAAACAGGTATTTATCATAATTCACTGTAGTTAACAATATAGGAAGCTTGTAGCCATCAGCACCACAAAGCAATTTAATGCACAACTTTGAATTCAGAAGTCTCTTTGTGTATATATACAGGAAATTAATATTTATTACTGATATCATTTGTCAAGTTGGCACCCTCAAGGCTATTTTTTTCAAACCAAGCATGGTCTCAACGTGGCTTTTAGTGTCTGATAATAGATGATGAACTCTTTTTAGCATTCAGTCATGATCATCAGAGGCTTTACACTTGCCTTCCGTTTATCAAGACACTCATAATAATGATAATTTTAATTTTTCACATTTTTTCTCTTTGTGCTTCTTTTTGGATAGCTTGAATTGCCTTTACTTTAGGACATTATTCGATTCTAGAAGGACTATGATGAGGATCCCAGTGCCTGATGTTATAGACACTTGAGTGTCAGACTAAGGTACGGTAAGATGGGAATGCAAAAAATAACCAAGGCTCTGGCACGAAGTTTCCCTGTGAAGTAGGGACAGCCAAAAAGGCTGACGAATGATGAACCAACCTACATGGGGGTTGTGCAAGCTTACAGGTATCTGTATGTATGTAAAACAGTGGCTTAGAGTTATAAAAGAGGATACACAGATGTGCCCTTTTTGTTTCCCCTAAAGTGACCACTTGAAAATATTGCACAAAATATGGTTTTAAAAGTTTTACTATTGAGAAAAGAGTTCAGGTTGCAACACATTTAACATAATAAAATTCTATGCAAGCTTTTTGGAAATTCTTATTGACAAATATACAAACAAGATGTGAAGATTAATGTTTTGAAATAGAAAAGATTCAGTCATATGGGAAAGATGATATTGCTACCACTACCCTAATTTTCTATTTTGTTTTGTTTCTGGAAAAAGAAGATGGATCTGTCCTAAAAAAATTTATGGTCTGCTGACTGACATTCTAACTAATGGAGAGTATGGAAATAGTGTTTAAGCTGGTGCCTGTGAAAATGAGAGGAGGATTTTTCACCTATTTTTGATAGCCTTTGGATGGGGTAGTGTAGGCTCGATAATATACAATCAAAAATATTACTAATTTATATATGAGTTACAGGTTTCTAATGATGATATTTTTCTTTTTCAATGGTTGGTGCTTTATGTTGGTAAGTGACACTAGGTTGGTAATTCCAATTTAATTCCTTATTTTGGAGCCCTGGTGGCACAGGCGTTAACAGCTCAGCTGCTAACCAAAAGGTAAGCAGTTCAAATTCACCGGCCACTTCTTGGAAACCCTATGGGGCAGTTCTACTTTGTCCTATAGGGTCGGTATGAGTAGGAATCCACTCTACTGCTATGGATTTTTTTTTTTTTTAAATCTTTATTTTAATCAGATTTCAAAATCATCCATGAAAAAAACCCATCAGATGAAACATGGATTCATATCTTTATTTGCTGAGACATGGAAAAGAAAGAGTCTCTATTGTGCTTTAAGATTAGTCAGAAATGCTTTATTTTTACATTTGTTATATTTATAATAATTATTAGGTTACACACTGTTTATTGCACATGTAATAAGTAATTCATTCATCTATGTTTCTAATTCACTGAGAATTTATATAGTTTTTTACACTGGTAATAGCAAAGTCAATGAAATAATACTGAATTGTAGTTAACATAGCAGAAAACTGTAAGTAAAAAACCCAATTCTGTATAATAGATTAACATGTGAGTGTTTTACGTAAACGTTCAGAATCACAAGAGTGTAAGTCAAAAATACTTGGGCATACTAGATAAAACTTTTCAATATTAAAGGAAAACTTTTCCCTTTTTTAGTGAAGAGTCTTTCTTAAAAACTCAGCTATGTGATGTCAGGATAAGGAGTACTTTTATAATTAACTTAAAGATTGATATGTAAACATTTGCCTTCCCTTCCTTAAAAAGGGGCTAATACTAACCCAGTAGTTTAGACAACTGCTGGGGAAAAAATGCAGCCTCTGGTTTTAATAAAGGAAGAATCATTAAAAATATTTGGATTTACAGTAATTTATTCCATATGACAAAGTCGATATAGACATGCTATCAGGAAACATGTTTGAGAAGATCATGGATTCCCAACTCAAAATGAAAGCACAAGGCCAGTCTGGCATTAAAGAAATAGATTCTAAAGCAGAGTTATATGTTGGGGTTGATGGGTAGGTATTTACCAGGTGAAATAATCTGACCCATGAAATTTTGAGCGAGCAGGGTTTGTTTAAAGAATGAATGCTTTTAGTAGACTTAAAATCTATTTCTTTAATTTCCCTAATAGCGAGGTAACCCATAATGTAACATGTGGAGGAACATGTTAAGACATCAAAAATATGTTTGAACCTGAAAACAAAAATAAAAACAAAGAGAAAAAAAAGTAAAAAACAAGGGACTCTAATGCAGTGAAAAAATAATTTCTCTACTCATATTAAACAAGAAAAGAGACCAAAGTAAAAAATCAAGTTAACATTTTCACAGCTTGCCTGTGAACCTTAAAAACAATATTACCCAGCTAAAAAAGTCTTACTATAACACACTGAAATAAATGATTTGACACTTCTCTTCTGACCAAAGTGGAATTAACAGAGACTGGATAAACCCTTCCAAATGAAACATTGAAAAAACAGACAAAACATATGAAATAACAATTTTCGGACATTGGGCAACGGTCAACATAGGACAGTGATCCCTGTGGGAGAGGAATCAAAAAGATAAGCCCTACGACTGCCCAGTTTATTGCCTGGAGAGAGTTTCCAGGCCACAGAGCAGGAAGGAGGACCCCAGATGGAGCCCAGAGATCTCCCTGAATTAAAGAGATGGTAAATAAAACATCATTTTTAATGGATAAATTTATATGTCTTTTTGATTTTTAATTTTTCAAATCCCTTTTATCAGATACTCCCCACCTTTCCAGGCTGATCATTAACACACATTGATTTAGAGAAAGCAAACTATTACAATCCCTGTCGTTATAAGTTGCTTTGCAGTTGGCTCTGATCATGACCATCTCATGTACAACAGAATGAATCTTTGTCTGGTCCTCTGCCATCTTCATGACTGTTGGTACGCTTGAGTTCATTCTTGTGACCGCTGTGTATTTTGAGTGCCCTTCAACCTAAGGGGCTTATCTTGTAGCACTATATTGGACAATATTCTGTTGTGACCCACAGGGTTTTCATTGGCTAATTTCAGAAACAGATCACCAGGCGTTTCTTCGTAGTCTGTCTTAGTCTGAAAGCTCCATTGAAACCGGTCCACCATGGGTGATCCTACCAGTATTTAAAATAGAGGTGGTTTTTTTTGGTGGGTTTGGTATATCTTGTTAACAACATGCAAGCCACTGCAGTATGATAAACTGACACATGGGTGGTGGCAATCCCTAGAAGACTTTTAATAATGATTTAAATTTGAAATTACTTAATAAAATTAAAGTCAATGGAAGCATCACAAGACCATGAAATATAGCATATACTTTTTTTATAACTTATTTAACCACAGCTTTATTAAATAATATTGTTCAAAATAAGCCATTTTAATATAGATTTTTAAACGAAAAACACACAGAAAATAAAAGGTTAGAAATGTCTAAGCATGTAAGTTAAATAACTCATATTGGAATCCTGGGATAAACAAATCCCACACATTTTAGTTTGAATCAAAAACTCGAGGTGATTCTGCCATCTTGTGGTAGTATCCTAATTTTTTTTTTTAATTTGGCATTAACAAGTAGAAAAGTATTAAATAGATGTGTGTGTGTGTATGTGTTGTATATACAATTATACAGTAATAGGTAACTTTATCAGTTACAACTATACACAATATTGTGGGATGTTTAGCAGCATCTCTGGCTTCTACACACTAGGTGACAAGTAGCATCACAAGTTGTAACAATCAAAAATGTCTCCAGATATTGCCAAATGTCCCCTATGAGAAAAAACTGCCCCCAGTTGAGAACTACTAGTCTATATACCAACTAATGTAGAAATTGCTACCTGTACATGAGGGTAAAAAAAAAAAAAAAAAAATTCTGTTGAATCGATTCCAACTCACAGCCATTCTATAGGACAGGGGGAAGTGTCCAATAGGGTTTTCAAGGCTGTAATCTTTATGGGAACAGACTAACACATCTCTCTCCCACAAAGGGGCCGGCGGTTTCAAACCACCGTCCTTTTGGTTAACAGCTGAGTCCTTAACCACTGTGCCACCAGGTCTTGGTGGCAACAGGTTTTTAATGTGGGGTACTGCTTTAACAAAGTACACAAAATGTGGCATTTACTTAGTGGTTAGGTGAGAAAAGATGAGTAAAGAGACATGGGAGGCTATCATTTTTCTGCTATAGTATTTGGTAAAACTGTTGCCTGTGTTATTTTAGTAAGCAGAAGACATCCCTACAGAGCCTATAAAGGGAAGTGCTCAAAAGGAGCAGAATATCACTGTGTTTTGTTTATTCCATGCTTTCCCTTTCTTTCCTTTTTTTTTTTTTGCAAGATATTGCAACAATGAAATGAGCAAGCCAGGAAATACTGGACAGTTGCAATCGGAAATAGAGGGAACTAGAGCTTTGTTAAGGGAGGCCTTCTCTGTTTGTTGCCTGCAATCTAAATTGACTAAGAGGCCAGGAAAGCGTGTCCTCTCAGAGTTGAAGAAGCCAACTGCCTTTTCGCCACAATCAACAGGAGAAAGACCATTGCTCATAGCTCTTCTCAAAGGCTCCCGAATTGTACTTTCTAGCCAAAAATATGAGACAATCACAGGCAAAGATCAGATTATGAGTGTTGCCTTCCACAAATGGCTAATTTTTATGGCCACAAGTTAGCCATCCTTAAAATGATGCAGAGGGGCACGGGCCCAGTGAAACTGCCAGTAACATTTTTAAAAGGCTTAAAAACTGTATCCTCAGGAGATCTTTGGGCAAGGTTCTTTCATATGGAATTAAATAGACCAGAAACCTTGATTTTTGAGAAAAACGAGAATTCACGTTTGAGCTTCAAAGGCTTTTAATTATGAGATACATAAAGCAACCATTGATTTCTTAAAACTGCACCAGCAAAGCGGCTAGGGAAGCTGCGTAGTAGTCCAGTGTGGAGAACTCACCAGCGTCTACTTCAGAAGATGCCATGAAAGATAATGAAACAAGGAAAATCACCCAGATGGCCAAACTAGGGGCCAAAAAGGGGCAATGCGTAAAAGAGTTCCTCTCAGAGAATAGAACCAGAGTCTAACTAAGGTAATTCTTCCACTGCCGGGTCAAGGAGTTCTTAAAACTCCTATCCAGCTTGATTTTATTTCACGATTGCAATAAACTAATGACTTTTTTACATGAGGATTTTTATTGTATTTATCCTATTTCTGTTCCACCATTGACTATTGGGTATGTATGAATAGGGAACTGGGAGGCTATAAGGGGGGGAAAAAAGTGTTTTTTTTTTTTTTTTTTTTTTTATAGGTCACCAGACTGTTGGGCTCCCTGCTTGATTGCATAGAAAGGATTGTACATCACCCAGAGATACCCAATTTTGAGTGGGATGCAGTAACCGGACCAGACATTGGATGTATTTTTTGGAGAAGGATGCTTTCTGTACGTAGGAAGAACGGTTATACATGGATACTTGGATGGTCAGAGTGACAGCCTGTTAGAAACCATTCACTCATCCACCGATATATACCCCCCATTTCATTTTAATAAGAGAATCTATTTAGTTTTAGCTGGGTACAGGATATCCAGCTAGAGAGAATTGATTTCCCAAGCCTCCCTTGCAAAATATGCCTGACCACACAATTAGTAACCACTACTAATGGTGGTGTAGTAGTTAACAGCTACCGCTGCTAACCAAAAGATCAGCAGTTTGAATCTACCAGGTACTCCTTGGAAACTCTATGGGGCAGTTAGTTCTACTCTGCTCTGTAGGGTCGCTATGAGTCAGAATCAACTCGACAGCAAGGGGTACTAGTACCAATACCAGTTGCTGTTCACTCAGTTCTGACTCACAGGGACTCCATGTGTGTCAGAGTACAGCTGTGCTCCATAGGGTTTTCAATGGCTAATTTTTTGGAAGTAGGTCACCAGGCCTTTCTTCCAAGGCACATCTGGGTAGACTCAAACCTCCAACCTTTTGGTTAGCAGTTGAGCACATTATTGTTTTCACTTTTCTAAGGACTCTGAAATATGTGAGGCCTATTCCAGTACCTCTGGGGTCATGTCTTTGAAAGGAAACCGATTGTCTTCAACTAGCTGTCCCTTCTTGCTGGCTATAGAATAGAGTGGCAAAATCTTGGGCAGACACCTCAGGCACAGAGATGGTGCCTACTTATCGAAAGTAGCAGATTCGCTTCACCAGTCTGGTTCCCTAGACGACCTCATGGAAAAGAGCCCATCTATTTGCACTGAACTTTTGTATGAGAGAAATATGTTTTAATCTTATTTGAATTACTATAGATTTGGTTCTCTTTTTTACTTGTGTTTAGGCCTATACCTTATCTGCTATAACTTCCCTGGGATTACCATGGCATTATTAATAGTCTCCTTAAAAAGATGTGGAAGTTTAAAGTATATTAAGATTATATTCTAAGCTCAATTACTTAGGATGTTAAAAATATAAAACTGGCTTGAGGCTATGGGACATAAACCATTACAGCAAGAAGATGTTTTTCTGCATTTTTACTCTTAATTTACTGACAATATGGTCCTGTACCAGAGCTCTTTGTCTATAGAACTAGGTAAAGCATTCTGCAATAAGTGTTTTTATTTTTTTACCTTTCTATTCGTTTCTTATTCTATTTTCTAATTCAGAAGAGTTTTTATATCTCCATTTTCCTATGACTAAACTAGTTTTATAACACATTATTTAAAAAACGCTGCTTTAGGATTTGTCAGTTATATCATCTATTTGTTAAATATCTGCTTTAAAAATAAAACTATTACTTGCAATTTTTTTTATTATTGTACTTTAGAAGGTTTACAGAACTAGCTTCTCATTAAACAGTTAGTACACATATTGGTTTATGACATTGGCTACCAACCCCACGACATGTCAGCACTCTCCCTTTTCAACCTTGGGTTGCCTATTACCAGCTTTCCTGGCCCCTCCTGACTTCTAGTCTTTGACCCTGGGCTGGTGTGTCCTTTTAGACTCATTTTGTTTTATGGGTCTGTCTAACACTGAAGGGTAAACCTCAGGAGTGACTTCAGTACTGAGTTAAAAGGATGTCTGCAGGCTATTCTCTCGGAGTTTCTCCAGTTTCTGTCAGGCCAGTAAGTCTGGTCTTTTTTTGTTAGAATTTTGTTCTACATTTTTCTCCAGCTGTGTCTGGAACCCTCTATTAAGATCCCTGTCAGAGCAGTCAGTGGTGGCAGCTGGGCACTATTCAGTTGTGCTGGACTCAGTCTGGTGGAGGCTGCAGCAGTCATGGTCCACTAGTCTGCCGGATCAATCCCTTTCCTGTGACCTCAGCTTTCTTCATTCTTATTTGCAATTTTGGTGTAATCTGCAGATTCCTTTCTAACAGATGTATGTGTGCTTACGAGTGTGTGCTTATGTGTGCATGCACATGCCGACACACACAATTACTTCCTTGAGTTTAATAAGTATTCTTTTTTTCTCTTTTTTCTTATCTAGTAAGAAATTTACTCTTAGCAGAGCTTTAATAATGAAAACCAAACCCAGCACCGTGGAGTCAATTCCAACTCATGGCGACCCCATAGGACAGAGTAGAACTGCACCTTAGAGTTTCCAGGGAGTGCCCGGTGGATTCAAACTGCCGACCTCTTGGTTAGCAGCCATAGCACTTAACCACTACGCCACCAGGGTTTCCAGCAGAGCTTTCGTACTCATTAATTCTCATCTGTAATTATTTTTTCTCAGTTTCTTTGGGCACTTTTAACAGATTGTCATTTTGTACTTCCTCCACTACCCAACAACTTGATTTTTTTCTTGATTCCATGTTTCCAGTAGCAAAACAATAACAAAGTAGGACTACAATAAAAGAGAGTAAGAGGGACATTGAGGTTCAACCCATTTTAATAGACAACCTAAGAATACATCCTCCCTATGAAGCACAATGGTGGATGTCAAATGAGATCTTGAAACGAGCAGATAAATGCAAGATATGATTAAGATGAGTCGAACTGTTGTGCTAATGTTTACGGGTTCCTGGTGTTCCATGGCTTGTCATTACCTAGGTCTTGATGTAGATTTTAACAAAAGTCAAGTTGAGATGTAAAAGCACTAAATTGACTTAAAGGCTGTTGATGGCCAACAAGATGAGGGAACTGTCAACTACAGGTTGCTAAGGGCATCCACACCAGGAAGGACTTTACCTTCCAGAAGCTCTAGACTGGCACCTCCTCCAGTGCTCACATGGCTGACTTTATCTTCAGTGTTCCATTTGGCACAGCAAGTAGCAGTGTCTCCACCACCTATTATGGTGATACACCCCTTGGAAGTGGCTTTCACAATTTCATCCATGAGGGCTTTGGTTCCCTGGGAAAAAGCACTCCATTCAAACACCCCTACAGGTCCATTCCACACAATTAGCTTGGCTTGGGACACAATTTCAGCATACTTCTTGTTGCTCTCAGGACCACAGTCCAAACCCATCCAGCCAGCAGGTATGCCAGATGCTACAGTGGCTTGGCCAACTTTGGCATTCTCATCAAACTTGTCGGCAGTGACAAAGTCGACAGGAAAGGTCATTTTCACACCATTATTCTTGGCTTTGGATATAATGTCTGTGACAATCTTGGCTCCCTCTTCATCAAACAAGGAAGCACCAATCTCCATGTTGTTGAGTACCTTAAGGAAGGTGTAAGCCATTCCACCACCAATAATCATCTCATTGACCTTATCCAGCATATTTTTGATAAGTTGGATCTTGTCTGCCACTTTGGATCCACCAAGTATGGCCAGAAAGGGTCTCTCTGGATTTTCTAAGGCTTTAGAAAAGTACTCCAGCTCTTTCTTCATCAGGAACCCAGATGCCTTCTGGGGTAGGTTCACTCCCACCATGGAACTGTGGGCCCTGTGAGCAGTGCCAAAAGCATCATTGACATAGACATCTCCCAGCTTGGAAAGTGATGCTCGGAAAGCTTCTACTTTAGCTGGCTCAGCCTTAATCTTCTTTCCAGAAGCATCTTGACCCTTCCCTTCTTCCTCCACATGAAAGCGCAGGTTCTCCAGCAGGATGACTGAACCAGCTGCTGGGTTAGCACAGGCTTTCTCCACTTCTGAGCCTACACAGTCCTTCAGAAAAAGAACATCCTTATCTAGCAAAGATTTAAGCTCAGCAGCAACAGGCTCTAAAGAGTATTTGTCAGGCATGGGAACACCATCAGGTCGGCCTAGATGGCTCAAAAGAACTACTGACTTGGCTCCGTTATCTAGGCAGTACTTGATGCTTGGGATGGAAGCCTTGATTCTCTGGTTGTTTGTAATTTGGTTTTGCTTCATAGGAACGTTGAAGTCTACTCTCATGACGACTCGTTTCCCTTTAACATCCAGTTTGTCCAAAGTCAACTTACTAGAAAGAGACATGTTGAAAAAACAAAGTTATAGGCCGACACCAGGATGAAGGTGTTAAAGAACCTGCTCTACTGCCGGTGGGAGGCCGGTTGTCCGTGGTGATTTCTAACGTTCTTCCTCCTGCTCCGCCCCTTCCTTTTCTGCGTTCGTGCACGACAGCCATGATTGCACTGGGCAAAGAAACCTAGCTCTACTATTGGTCAGTGGTGCTGTCCATCACAGTTTTGGTTTGTTTATTGGCCCAGATTTGAAGGGCCTTGGGCTGGAGAGGAGCCCGGAGTGGCCATACCCGGGTTGGGGTGTGGCAAGAGTAGGGGAGATGAATAAACCCTGGAGCTCCGTGGGCAAAAAAGAAACCGGTACTGGTATTTAAAAAAAAAAAGGAAGACAACCATGCCCTCAATCCATGTCAAATCATAATTATTTGATGTATAAAAACCTTTGTGGTACCAAATAAGAGGAGATTTTGAAATAATGGGTCTATGAAAACTTGTTTATTGAAGGCAATTTAGCGTCTTTTTTTTTTTTTTTTCCTCTGTTGATAAATATTTCTGTTAAGGCTTTAACTTACTTTAGATATATTGCAGGGTGGGATGCGAATGATGTTATGTTTTATACACTTTGTTTTTTCCATTCTCAGACTACCATGAAAGGCTGCTTTTTGGCTTCTGCAGATTTCCATAAAATAACCGAAGAGAGAGCATGAGTAAGAAGCACTGAAGGTGATGGTCACTTATATCTCTCAGGCTACAAAGTCATGGTGAGAATCCTTAAATTTTCTTTCCTCTCCTCTCTCTCGCTATATACACACATACATGTATGTATATATGTGTGCGTGTGTGTGTATAAATGTATATATATGCTACCTGTGTAACCTAGAAATTAAGTATGGCATTCATGAGGATGAATAATAAAATGTCAATTTGAATTGAAAATGAGTGAGAAATTTTATTTTTAGAGAAGTTAGAAATGAGTGAGTAAATGGTTGTATCCTTTTTTTTTTTTTTTGGATTTTTGTTTTGTTTTAAAATAATGTTTCAAAAGTGATTCCTCTGATTAAAATTTAACTAAAGAGTCACCAGAAGCTAAAAAGTTCAAAATCAGAGTTATTAGAAGCTAAAGATTTCAAATTCACAGTATCAGTTTTCAGAAGATGCTTCACTGCTAAGAATTTTCAAATGTAGCTTTAAAAGTATTTTTACTATAAGGTAAAGTAATAAGTAGTTAAAAGCATAAAATAAGTTCTACATGCCTGTGTAATTGTCTTGCAATACACAAAACTGGAAGATACATTTTCCTGGATGAATTTTTATTGCTACAAAGGTTATAATTTTATTTGGAAATAGATGAATGTGATTATAGCAACCAGCCGTGGAATTTTCATAAAAGACAGCATTTCATCATTCAGGGATCATGTTTATCATGGTTGTGAAATATCCAAAGTGGTCTGGAAAATAAATAACAGAGTTTCTAATTAAATAATTATGTCCAATTGACTAGTTTTTAAATGTAGTCCATTTTTTTCACTACAATCATCCAAGGTTATTCATCCATTGTTGAGGATAACACTTTCATAGAAACGTGGCACAAGTGGAAGAGGAAAGAGTTGTAGTCAACATAAGGACTAGCTAAAGAAAAGACAATTAAGAATGTATGTTTTTGGGTCTCCAGTATTAAGTAGGGGAATTAATGAAAGTACATAAACTTACTGCAGGATACAAGGATAATTGATTCTGATAACCTAGCTTAACAGAAACTTCCATTAAGAATATATATATGTTACAAAAGGAAAAACAAAAAACCAGATGTCACAAATTTTCTTATAAGGTGGGGATCTGAGCAATAGACTCTGGTTCTCTGTCACTGCTCTAGCTTTGGAGACGTCAGAGTGAGAGAGCACTTGTTATCAACTGCAAAGTCTGTGGCTTGCTGGTGAGACCTTAAATGATTGAATCCTTGTGCTTTCTTGGGGGAAGGGCTTGGGCAGAAAGAAACGGTCTTCAAAGTCTATAGGGAGGGTTTGGTCTACTGCATGGATTCTGTTGCACTTATTCTTTCTCCCACTTGCTCTGTGGAGATCAGGCCAATGACTGAGATCAGCATGGGCTTAATTGGGATAGCAGGTATAGGAGTATATCTTGAGAAATTTTTTTGGATTAAGTGCTTGCCAGGCTTGGAGTTTTCATCTGAGAACTCAACAAAATAAGATGCCAAGAAAAAATAATAAATAAATGAAAAAGAAACACCAGAATCATGAAGAGATTCCTTGAAATAGGTCCCAAATATCTGTTGCTCTTACCTTGCCAGTGGTAGGTAACTGTTGAGACAGTTTTGGAGGAAGACTAGAATGGGGAGCCAAGTACAAAGAACAATGAACAATGATTGCTCTTAGGTCTGGCAACTATTATCTCTTGGCAGTTGAAAGAAAGGCATCAGACCAAGAAAAAGAGAAGTTACTGAGATAGATGTTTGTTTGAGGGAAGAAAATATCCATCTGTGGAGATACAACATAGTAAGTAGGAGACCACTGATAGCGGCATAAAGGCTCTCTGAATTCATGACTTTTTTCCAACTTCCAAACAAACCAACAAAAAATAAAAATTAGGACTCACAATTGGCAAAATAATTCTATTATGAAAACATTCTGCGTTCCACTTTGAAATGTGGCATCTGGGGTCTTAAATGCTAACAAGCGGCCATCTAAGATGCATCAATTGGTCTCAACCCCCCTGGATCAAAGGAGAATGAAGAACACCAAGGTCACACGACAACTAAGAGCCCAAGAGACAGAAAGGGCCACATGAACCAGAGACCTACATTATCCTGAGACCAGAAGAACTAGTTGGTGCCCGGCCACAGTCGATGACTGCCCTGACAGGGAGCACAACAGAGAACCCCTGAGGGAGCAGGAGATCAGTGGGATGCAGACCCCAAATTCTCATAAAAAGACCATACTTAATGGTCTGGCTGTGACTAGAGGAATCCTGGTGGTCATGGTCCCCAAACCTTCTGTTGGCACAGGACGGGAACCATCCCCAAAGACAATTCATCAGACATGAAAGGGACTGGACAGTGGGTGAGAGAGAGATGCTGATGAAGAGTGAGCTAATGATATCAGGTGGACACTTGAGACTGTGTTGGCATCTCCTGTCTGGAGAGGGGATGGGAGGATAGAGAGAGTTGGAGGCTGGCAAAGTTTTCACGAAAGGAGAGACTGGAAGGGCTGACTCATTAGGGGGAGAGCAAGTGGGAGTAAGGAGTAAGATGTATATTAACTTATATGACAGACTGACTTGATTTGTAAACGTTCACTTGAAGCTCAATAAAAGTTAATAAAAAAAAAAGTTAGGACTCAGCCTTGTCTGATCCCTATAGATAAAACTAACAAAAGCGACAAATATATTTATAGGGAACAAATTCAGTATGTCTGAGGAGCTACAGCATTGCAAGAGAAAAGCAACAAATGGAACAATATATACCAAAGGAAGCAGTACTATTTGAGAAGTCAATACAAATTCCAATTAAACATAACAAATGTCCTTAGAGAAATAGCAGAAATGGAAATCTGACTGAGAATCAAGCAGTTACCAAACAACCCCTTGAAGACATTGGAAACGAAAGAGAAAAAAAAAGAAATTGAAATGAATATTTCGAAGGGGTAGTTTGCATAGTAAAACATACAAAGTAGCTAAGAAATGAATTCATGAGGAGAAAGTTAGTTGAGAAACTTTTTGAGGATGCATTAGAAAGTTAAAAGTTAGAGAGCATGAGAACAGTATTAAGACAATGTCAAGATGTATGGTAGAATTCCTGCCTTCCATACAGCAGGTGGCATTTTCTGGGAAATGAGACTCGACCTGTGATAGAATCTGTAACATGCAAATTTAATCTCCAAAGAGAAAACATACCAATACTTGGACTAAAATTCTAAGTTCAGGGAAGAACACTGGCTTTTTCAGTTTGTGTCTTTTGGGAGATGCCACTGTATTTCATCCTTGACTTCTAAAAATACTTCTATATTGTTTAAATAAACATCCTCGTTTCTTTGCTTAAACTAGCTCAGGTTTGTTTCTCTTATTAAATTTAGAACCAAAATATCGAAAGGACAGGAAGGCTGCAGGTCAGTAGCTATGATTTTTTGCATTAATGAGAGAAAAATGTGTTGAGTAAATTATAATAAAGAAGAACATATGGCTGTAGATACTGTATCTACAATTTTTTCACCTATTGACTCAAATGATGTTTTATCTATGTCTTATTGAAATAATTTATTTCAGGTTTTTTTTTTTTTTAATATTGTTTGGACTAGTAGGTCATGTTTCTTTGTTGTTGTTGTTAGGTGCTGTCGAGCCAGTTCTGACTCATAGTGACCCTATATGACAGGGTAGGACTGCCCCAAAGGGTTTCCAAGGAGTGGCTGGTGGATTTGAACCACTGACCTTTTTTGGTTAGAGCTCTTAACCACTACGCAACCAGGGCTCCCATGTTTCTTTAGGGGTGTATAATTCTTGAAGCTGTGAGAAACTAAACTGTATAGTACATACAAGTGGCAGTAGTGACAAACACGGACATATTCCATTGACTTTTGTTTGGAGCATGGCATGAAGCCACTGCCAATGACATCATGATTTCCCACCATCACCTGTAAGTACAAAGAGAAAATTTCACTAATATTCACTAAATGAATTCAATATTTCACTGAATGAATACAATATTACTATTATTATCCATAATCAAAAGTAAACATATTTACTTTGGACATGACCTATTAGGAAATAATGGAAACAGGAAGATTACTGTGTGTTTAGATATGTGTCTGTGTGTGACTGGAATCAAGGGAAAGAAGGCAGAGAAAATGAGGCTATTATGGGAAAGTGACTTAATAATTGGCATTGTAAAATTATATAGTCTGTTTATTTTTTTAAGGAAAAGTGTCGGGAGTCTGAGGGTACATTATATTAAAAGGTTCTAATATACTCTTCCTCTGCAATATTTGAGATGAAAGAAAGACAGAGATGTAGGCAAAAGAAAAGCGGCAGTGAAAGCAGGCTCATGTTTAAAAGAGGTGTGGGGGTTTCACAGCCTGCACAGTGCTTTTTCATTTCTCAGGTCATATTATTTAGCATATTCAGGGATGAGAGGATCCCTCTTCAACCTTCCTTGATTTATTGAAACTAGAAATTCTGTTTATAAATTCTCACTAAGAAATATGACTGGCTTTCATTCATCTGGGTTCATTCTTTCGTAGTTGAAAAAACAGATGAAATAAAGAAGGCTGATTGGTGGTTATATAAAAATCAAAGCATTAAAGCAAATCAGTGGGTTGAATGTAAGTTAAAGATAAGCTGGGAAAATAATTTTCAGTTGTTGCTATTTACCTTTTTCTTCACACATGCTTATAATTATTTAACCAGTCTGTGTAAGTGCCAGCACACAGTTTACCTGAGAATAAGTTTTAAATTTTGCTCCCAGTTTTATAGACTCTTCCCCATACTTGAAATCCTATGACTCATTATTATACCTCTGGTTACATATGATCATGAGATTGGATGAGGTGCCAAAAGCTGATTTTCTTCACATGAACACCTGGGAGGAGAAAGATTTAGATCATAATCTACAAAACTTGGGAATATTTTACAAGGATTCTTTCTTCATTTTTATTTTACAAATGCTTTACTGATCAGTTCATCCAGGCAATGTCTTACATGAGGAGGTAAATGCAGTTCTATCTCTATTGGCATCTTCTTTGTTATTAATGAATTAGCATCCAGTGCTCAGGTTTGGTGAAAGGTTGGCTGTGGGAGATGGTATGCAACCCTAGAAATCAGATCAATGGGCATTTCAGTCTTTGATACTTCCAAGCTGATGGACAAGGATAAAACCAAAACAGAGCAGCCTATGAGTTGGAGCAGGACACGTGGTGTGAAAGCAGCCACACAGACAGAGATATCCATCATGCAAAGGACTTGAAATAAGCCGGTGTTCCTTTGGCCATCCACGTAGTGGTGGGGGCCCTAGATCAAGCAAGACCTGACTTTCTGTGGGGCAGGGAAGTCCCATGTTATGTTGCTAATTAGTTGCTCCTAGGCCCCACATTTTCTTCCAGATCTATACTTTCACAGTGCCATACATATCCACCCACTTCATCTCCAGTGCTCACCCCCCATCTCAGGCTCTTGACAATAGAGTGGTTATGTCTTCCAGTTCAGGGTATACCAACATATCTCCAATTCTGTTGAGTCTTCCTCAACAATTATGCCTTCCTCCTTAGAATGCCTAGTGTTTCCCTTCGAAGCATGCCTTACCCCATCTAAACTCTCCACACTAAAAAAACTCGATGGGGTTTAGGAAAACAGACTTTAGTCACCCCCAAAAGAAGACAAACTGAGGAGAGCTCTTTTTATTGTTTCCCAGGGTGTGAGTGAGTCCATTCAACCTTAACCTTGGGGCTCATTTTTCTAGATTTATTACTTGAGATAATGACTTGATTCCATTTAAACTCTCCAACTCCCCCCAAAAAGTCATTGTCTTATGATATGTGTATGCATAGAGAATTAACCAAAACCACACTCATAACAACCCTATAAGACAGAGTATAGCTGCGCCATAGGGTTTCCAAGGAGCAGCTAGTGGATTCAAACTGCTGATATTTTGATTAGCTCCTGAGCTGTTAACCATTGTGCTCCTAGGGCTCCCACAGAGAATGAGTTAATAGTAATTGTTTATGTAGTTCCAGAATTGATATCCTATACAAGAACTTGAAAGCAAACAAGAAAATTTACCGTCATCCTCATGGATTGGTTTTTCCCTGTGTTATCATATAAAAGATCCAGTTGAAAATAGTTCCTGGTTAAAGCAGTATTAACACTAGCAAAATCTTTGCTTAAAATTGGTGAGATAAATATCTTAAAAATAGCAAAATAAAAATGGACTAGGAAATGGTTACTTGATTAGATGTTTTTTTCCCACACATACCATGTTCTAAAGTGCAATGAGAGGACTCAAAGTATTAAGTTCCTTTGTGTAAAATTGGAAAATACGTTATATGATCTCCAATTGACCTTAAAATCCTAATTCCATCATCGGTACTTTAAAATGTATGCATTGCTCATATATCTACATGTTACTGTCTGAAATTTTTAGCTTTTGAAAATTAGTTCTGCACTGAATAGTACGTTAATAGCAGTGCACTGCCCCTTGTTTACCTCTAAGAACAATCCAAAATGCTCATGGATACTTTCTAGAAAAACAGTAGTTCACAGTTAGTTCCAGGTGGAGATTAATTGCTCCATAAAAAGTAAACAATATATAATGAGAGATTGGTTGATTTGTGTTCATAAAATAAGTGATCAGCTTTGTTACATGAATATAGATTATTGATCATCTCAGCACCCAGAAGAATTCTACACACAGCACAGTGAAATGTGTATTTCATATAAATTGTCAACAGAAGGGTAAATTGAAACTTGTTAGTTGCCATGGAGTTGATTCCAACTAATGGCAACCCCATGTGTGCAGAGTAGGACAGCTCCATAGGGTTTTCAAGACTGTGACATTTTGGAAGCAGATTGCCAGGCCTGTCTCCCACGGCATCTCTGTGTGGATTCAAACCACCAAACTTTTGGCTAGTAGTCAAGTGCTTAACAGTTTGTGCTACCCAGGGGTTTCAGATTTAAGCTTTTGCTGTTGTTAGGTGTGTTGGAGTAAATTTAGACTCATAGTGACCCCATGTGACATAGTAGAGCTTCACCATAGGGTTTTCTATGCTGTAATCTTTATGGAAGAGCCATGGTGGCACAATGGTTAAGCACCTGGCTGCTGACCGAAAGGTTGGCAATTGAACTCACCCAGAGGTGACTCGGAAGATAGGCCTGGCAATCTGCTTTTGTGAAGATTACAACCTAGAAAATCCTATGGGGCAGTTCTACTCCGTCACATGGGGTCTCTATGAGTCAAAAATTGACTGCACGTAACAACAACAGTAATCTTTATGAGAGCAGATCACCAGGTCTTTTTCCTGTGGAGCTGCTGAATGGGTTTGAACTGCCAACCTTGCAGTTAGCAGCTGAGTGTGTAATAGTTGTGCCACCAGGGCACCTTAAATTGAAGTTAAACTGTGCTAAATTTTCAGTGGCTTCTTGGATTATATACGTTTCTTTTGTCATATTTAAAAGGGTTTTTTTTTTTTTTTTTTTGATGTCACCAAAATTTAACAACTTGTATTGAGTATTGAGACTTTCCCCCACTGGAGTTCAATTGCGAGTATAGGGAAATACAGCCAGGCTACCAAAAAACCAAACATGTTGCCATCAAGTCGATTCCAACACAACAGCCATTAAAGCACCTTGCTGGAGAAGCAGTTACGTGATACCTGTATAAACAAAACCTGGTCACCTTCTTCCCTAGAGCTACAGCAGGATATAGAATTGTCTACACGGTAAATATGAGGATCCCTTGATTCAATAAAACCGATGTGTCAGCTGTCACCTTCTTCACTAGAGCTGCAGCAGGATATAGAATTGTCTACACGGTAAATATGAGGATCCCTTGATTCAATAAAACCGATGTGTCAGCTTGACTGAGGTAGTATGATTGGTGGCATCTTCATTCTTGCTTGTGAGGAATATACAGGGTAAAGGGGTGAAAGTGCCAGGGAGGCTCCATGTGGGACTTCTATCTGTGCTGGCTGATGTCTATACTTATCTCCCATACCCCCCCAAAATAAATAAATAAATACGAAATATGATGTTTCCCCTGAAAAAGACGTACTTCCTGCTGTGTATTGTCAACCTCTCCAATCTCTACTATTATAAAGAGAAGTTTTTCAGTGTATTGGCAGATGGAACATGGTGACCGTAGAGTGAAACAGTGCTTCACTGTATTTTATTTAATAAAAGAGTCCATCAATTGTAAGATATGTGATATTTTATAAGCCACTAAAAAAGAAAAGAAAATATTGTGGAATGCCTTTATTGCCAGTAATATCCTGATTGAGAGAAGTTAAATTGTGGAAAAAAAGCGTGTCCAATTATCAAATACAGTAAAGCCAACCTACTTTGGGGTGCAAATGTTTATGGTGTTCATACACAGTGGTATTTATATTTAGCAACTCCTGACCTTTCTTATAAACAAATGAGCCTAAGGGAATACTCACTAATGAGCTGAAGCTCCATATCCCATTGCCCCTCTTTTGTCTGCTCCAGAAATTTAACTGAAGCCTGTTGCTCCAAATCTTTCTCAAGGAAACATCCTTTTGTTTCTAGTTGAAAATGGAAAGACCCTTAGAAAACATATTAAATCTACTTCCTGCTTTAAAACTAACAATGAGCACCAACTGTGTGTTCTGCCATCCATCTCTCCTGTAAAACCACCAATAGGGATAGTTAACTATGGAAAAGTTTCTTGTTTAAAACTTGGATTTAAGTACAACTATAGAAAATTGCATAACTGCCCATACAATCACTATGATTAATGTGATATTATAAAAATAAGAAGTCTAAACAAGTGCCTGGATATGTTGTGTTTTTAGGTTTTGCACATAATTCCTTCGTGGATCCTGTTTTTTACCATTTCAATATTTCGTGCACCTTGAGAAATGTTTTACTACTGAAGTAATAAACATTAAGTGGCTACTACATGTTTTTATTGTTAGAATTTTCAAATATATGTCAAAGTTAAAACAGTTTTCTAGTGACCACTCATGTACCCACCACATAGATTCTGCCATTAACATTTTACTGTTTGATTTATCACACTATCTACACAGCTGTAAATCATTCTATCCAACCATTAATCCAATTTATTTTTTGAAGTATTTGAAATTATCAGCATATCTTCGTTTTCCCCTAAGATTTCAGAATGTGTGTAACTAAATAGAGTTTCATATTTGTTTACAGGTACGTTATGTAAAATTTACATGCAATGAAATGCGTAAATCTTAAGTGTGCATTACTTTTGAAAAATGTACACACCTGCGTAACACAAAATCTTGTCAATGCATGAGAAATGACGTTATTAGTCATGGTTACAATATATCCAGCCTAGGTCTGCACAATGTATGCTATGTGTCCTCAGCAAAATAAGAAGTCAAGCAAAAAGGATACAGGAAAAAAATTAAAAAGAAGGAAAAAGAAATCAGCACGAGAATAAAAACAAACAGCAACAACAAAAACGAGTGTCCTACAGATAGGTCCAAATGTCTGTTATTCTTTTTTGGCAATTGTAGGGTAATTTGGGATAATGCCGGAAGTAGGCTGGAATGCAGAGACAAGAAATAACGAGTACACTAGTAGCTGGCAGCCTCTAGCCCTTAGTAACTAAAAAGGAGTCTACAGAGCAGGAAGAAAAGTTATCGAAATAGAGTGGCCTCTCTGGAGACAGAAGATGAGAGAAGGGGAATATGGACTGCTACATAAAAGGCTTTGTGAATTGATATTTTTTTATGACTCCAGTGTAAGCACTGAGAACTAAATAAAGTTAGGCCTAGCCTTGTCTGATCCCTGCAGACATAACTAACCAAGGCAACAGATATATTGATTGGGAAAAAAGTCAATAACCAGAGGAGCTCAGCATTATGAGAGAAAGCTACAGGTGGAACAACATATATCAAAGGAAGCACACCCACACCACCCATTGCCATCAAGTCTATTCCTACTCATAGCAACCCTATAGGACAGTAGAACCACCCCATATGGTTTCCAAGGAGCACCCAGGGGATTCAAACTACCAACCTTTTGGTTAGCAGCCATAACTCTTAACCACTAACTCACCAGGGTTTTCTCCAAAGGAAGCAGAACTATTAAAAAAGCCAATAGAAATTTAAAATAAACACAGCAAATATTTTTAGAGGAACAAACATAATGAAAATGTGAATGAAGATGAAGCAGTTGGAAAACACAAAAAGTTGAAGAAATTGTAAACGAAAAAGTTGAATAACGAAAGGATGGAATGCAGAGTAAAACATATAAAAAAACATATAAAAGCAGCTAAAAATGAATTAAAATGTGGAAAAATTGTTGGGAGAATTCTGACAGAATGCATTAGAAAGGGACCAAGAGTTAGAGCAAATGACAGCAGTCAGTACACATGGAAAACGAAAAGGAACTGTCAGTATTCATTTCAGAAAGTTTATAGAATGAGAGAAAGTATAAATAAATGAGTAAATATCTGAGAAAATGATAATATACTGTAATGAAAGAAATAAGATCTAAGATTGAAGAAGTTCATAACATACTAAGATAGCCAAAATTTGAAACACACACCAAAAAACAGTGTAGTTTTTAAACAACTGCATTTTTTAAAAGCAGTATAAGCAGCATTAAACTGAAGAAAAAAATTAAAAGTTTCCAGAAGGAAAAAGCAGATCACATGCAAAGGAATAGATTCATATACATGTCACAGCTGTTAGAGCTTTTATTGCTGTAGATGGTAACACTTTTTACAATATTTTCTTATTATTGCCTATGTATTGGAACACTGTTTATTTTGAGAGACTGGCATTTTATCTGGCTTCCTTGATGAACTGTCTAATGAATTTAAATAGAAAACTCAATAGAAGAAATACAGAACTTTAGGTAATCATTTCATTTTTTTTCCTGGAAATAATAAAATTTTTTTCTCTTTCTTTTCAACCTTTATGTGTCCCACCTTTCTTTATTAAACTATTTTGAGACTTCAAGCAATATTTGAAACACTCGTAGTAATATCTGGCATATTTTAGCATTTTTCTCATAAATAATATTTTTAAAAGGTTTTAATATTTATCAGTTTGTCAGATTTCTTTTTCAAGTTTAATAATCCTCAATTTTTAATATAAAATATTGAGAGATTAGCTAACGTGGATTTCAATGGCTGTTATAAAGAATAATCTGAAACTTTATTGAAACTTTATTAAAGAACTTTAAGAGGAAATCTGGAAAAATGGGTCAGTATTTTTTTTTTTTTTTTATACCATGTTTGTAGGTGAAATCACTTGGAAATAAAAGAAGTAATGAATTAAACAAATTTACCTCAGTCTTAATGCAATATGAATCAAAATCCAGTAGATTTTTCTGGAGAGTTGGGGGATGAATTTAAGAAACAGATTATAATTTTTATATGGAAATTAAAACTCCATTGAAGGGAATTTTCTGAAAAGAAAATTAAACGAGCAACTCACCCTATGCAACATTAAGACAAATACTAACTTTTAATAATGCAGTTATTGAGGTAAATTCATGGGACAAAGGACATACACCACTGGGACACACAAGAAAAAAAAAAAAAAACAGAAAAAAACATATGTATATTTAGACACTTGGTTTATGATAAAATTGACATAAAAAATCAATGGGTAATTAAAGAGTTTTTTGGTACTTGATATTGGATAAAGTGGCTTCTTGCCAGGGCAAAATATACCTCTTTATTTTACTTAAACATTTTTTTTTTTTTAAGATTAAAATGTACAATACATTTTGTTGGCAAAATTTTCATGATCAGTTGAGGCTGGAATCCAGGAATTTCTGTGAGTCCACTACACTCGTTAAGGATTTTATTGAAGAAAGATTAAATAACTCCTTACAAGTGGATGGCACCTACTAAGGGACATGAAAACAAGAAAGATAAATATACACACATGCACACGTGCAAATACTGAAATATATAACATAGAGTTGTAGCAATTTGGTGTGCATATTAAGCAGTTATGATTATACATTTTTTGTTGCATCATTCATTATGGAAAAGACTACCTTGGCGTCAGTTATAAGGAAGAAATCCTTTGTTATTTTTCTAGGGTGTACTGCCACTTTGGAGACTCTCCTCTCCAAAACACTGCCCGTATTTTAATATGTAAATTTCATGGCTTTGTTTCCTACATCAGCATCTTTTCATAACTTCTTGTCATTTCTCCCTCTAGTGGCACACTATTTCATTGCCTTGGAATTTTGGACGTAGATGTTAAAAGATCTCTTTTTCTTTCTAACTGTGTGACCATGAAGAAGTCACCTAAAAGTTTTTATTCTGTTTCTTCATATGTAAATAAGGGATAATAAATCTCACTTTAGAGGGCCGTTGTAAAGGTGAAGTGATACAGTATCAACAGCATAATATATGCTAAACATTTTACAAAATCCTAAATACCTGACGGTAGCAACTATTTGAAACAGTGATTTTCATGATCCCTGACCCCAGGCCGAAAAAGTAAATGTAGTTGAGATTTCAGAATTCAGAAACTATTTACACCTCTTCAGAGATTACCAGGCTTCATTTAAAGTACATGCATTTGTGAAAAATTCTCTGCTAAATAATATCCCCAAGTTTTTCATAATTTGATTAACTTTATCTGCTTAATCTCCCGATATTTGCAGTGTTTTACTGACTAATATAGACTTTTAACATATCAGATGCTTTTAAATAAATGGCTTATGACTTTTTTTTATATAGAATTTTTTTGGATTTAACAGGATTTCTAAATGCTGTGTGTGTATATCCTGCCATCTTGTGGTCATGTCTTGGAATTCCCTTTCTGGTAGGTTTTGCGTTTAATTTCCCGTGTTTAATTGGGAGGCTACTTTTGAAATCTGCAATTTGAGTTCAGGGAAGACTGAACAAAATTCTCTGTGCCACTTTCACAAGAGGCCGTTGGCTTCACAAAAGTAAAATGTTTGTGCTCCTGGTAACTGGAGTAAGAAAGTTGGAAACAAAGAAGAAGGGTCTGTAGTTGGGAGATATGGCCAGGGTGATAGAAACGATGGAGATCACATGAGAGAATTTTGCAAGACCAACGACTAAGTTATGGCAAATAACTTTTTTCAGCAACATAGGTGGTGACTACAAATGTGGACCTTGCCAGATGGAACACACAGGAATCAAATCAACTACATCTGTGGAGAGAGAATGGGGAAGCTCAATATCATGAGTCAGAACAAGGCCAGGGGCTGACTGCAGAACAGACTATCAATTGCTCATGTGCAAGTTCAAGTTGAAGCTGAAGAAAATGAAAACAAGCCTACAAAAGCCAAAATGTGACACTGAGTATATCCCACCTGAATTTGAAGACCATCTCAAGAATTGGCACATTGAACACTAACAACCTTAGACCAGGTATCAAGGAGATCATACATGAAGAAAGCAAAGCGTCATTAAAAAGACAGGAAAGGAAGAACAGATAAAGATGGATGTCAGAAGAGACTCTGAAATTTGCTCTTGAACGTAGAATAGCTAAAGCAAATGGAAGAAATAATGTAGTAAAAGAGCTGAAGAGAGGATTTCAAAGGGCGGGTAGAAAAGACAAAGTACTATAGTGAAATATGTAAAGACCTGGAGTTAGAAAACCAAAAGGGAAGAACATGCTCAGCATTTTTCAAGCCTGAAAGAACTGAAGAAAAAATTCAAGCTTTGAGTTGTAATTTTGAAGGATTCTATGGGCAAAATATTGAATGACAGAGAAAGCATCAAAAGAAGATGGAAAGAATACCAGAGCCACTGTACCAAATTGAATGGGCAAAATATTGAATGACAGAGAAAGCATCAAAAGAAGATGGAAAGAATACCAGAGCCACTGTACCAAATTGAATGACACAGAAAGCATCAAAAGAAGATGGAAAGAATACCAGAGCCACTGTACCAAAAAGAATTGGTCAGTGTTCAGTCATTTCAGGAGGTAGTATATGATCAAGAACCAGTGGTATTGAAGGAAAAAGTCCAAGCTGCGCTAAAGGCATTGGCAAAATACAAGGCTCCAGGAATGGATAGAATACCTATTGAGATGTTTCAAAAAGCAGATGCTGTATAGTAAGTGCTCATTTGTCTATGCCAAGAAATTTGGAAGACAGCCACTTGGCCAGCTGACTACAAGGATCCATATTTGCGCCCATTCCAAAGAAAGGTGATCCAACAGGATGTGAAAATTATCAAATAATATTATTAATATCACATGCAAGTAAAATTTTGCTGAAGATAATTCAAAAGTGGTTACAACAGTACATTGACAGATAACTGCCAGAAATTCAAGCCAGAATCAAGAGGATTGTGACTGAAAGCAGAAAATACCAGAAAGATGTTTACCTGTGTTTTACCAAGTATGCAAAGGCATTCAACTGTGTAGATTATAACAAATTATGGATAACATTGTGGAGAATGGGAATTCCATAACTTGTAATTGTGCGCATGAAGAACCTGTACATAGACCAAGAGGCAGTTGTTCAAACAGAACAAGGGGATACTATGTGGTTTAAAATCAGGCTTGTATCCTTTTACCATAATTATTCAGTCTCTATGCTAGGAAACCCTGGTGGTGTAGTCCTTAAGTGGTACGGCTGCTAACCAAAGGGTCAGCAGTTCGAATC
This sequence comes from Loxodonta africana, assembly GCF_030014295.1. NCBI lineage: Eukaryota > Metazoa > Chordata > Mammalia > Proboscidea > Elephantidae > Loxodonta > Loxodonta africana. The sequence goes on from NC_087342.1 coordinate 113,105,185, forward strand.
CTCTAGGCACTCCTTGGAAACTCTACGGGGCAGTTCTACTCTGTCCTATAGGGTTGCTATGAGTCGGAATTGACTCAACCGCACTGGGTTTGGTTTGGTTTGTTTTATGCTTGACTACATAAAGAAGAATGCGAAATCAGGATTGGTGGAGGACTCATTAACAATCTGATATATTCATATGATATAACATTGCTTAATGAAGAGGACTTGAAGCACTTACTGTTGAAGATCAAAGACTGTAGCCTTCAGTACGGACTACACCTCAATATAAAGAAAATAAAAATCTTCACAACTGAACCAGTAAGCAATGTCATGATAAAGAGAGAGAATATTGAAGCTGTCAGGGATTTCATTCTACTTGGTTCCACAATCAATGCCCATGGAAACAGCAGTCAAGAAATCAAACTGTGTATCTGCATTGGGCAAATTTGTTGCAAAAGGCCTCTTTTAAAGTATTAAAAAGCAAAGATGTTACTTTAAGGACTAAGGTGCCCCTGACCCAAGCCATGTTATTTTCAATCACCTCATATGCATGGGAAAGCTGGAAAATGAATAAGGAAGACCAAAGAAGAATTGACGTCTTTGAATTATGAATATTGAATATACCATGAACTGTCAAAAGAATGAACAAGTCTGCCTTGGAAGAAGTACAGCCAGAGTGCTTCTTGAAAGTGAGGATGGTGAGACTTCATCTAACATACTTTGGCCATGTTATCAGAAGGGACCAATCCCTGGAGAAGGACATCGTGGTTGGTAAGGTAGAGGGTAAGTGAAAAAGAGGAAGACCCTTGACGAGATGGGTTGACACAGTGGCTGCAACAATGGGCTCAAATATAGCAAGATTGTGAGGGTGGTGCAGGACTAGGCAGTGTTTCATTCCATTGTATATAGGGTGGCTATGAGTTGAAATTGACTCACGTCCCTACTATTGTGCAATAATTCTGGGTATATGGTCCCAGACCTGCACCAGGACCACTGTTTCCTTAGGAGTGAGGGAAAAATAGTGCCCTTCCAGGCTGTGGAAAACATGGCCATGACCATAATCCCCAACACTTCAGGCCTTGAGCTCATCTTGAAAATTCACAGTGGCCCCTGATGTGTCCAAGTGTGGACAACTTGAAGCATTCTCTTATATATGCCCCATATTAATCTGTATAAAACACTGCTTTTATTTTAGTGCTCTTATAATTGAGAATCAAGGGTGTGTTATGTTTGCCCCTGGTATCAAAACCAAGTAATTCATTTTGGCTTTCTTTCAGGTTCCTTATATCTGGATCTGTCTATTTTACCCACCTACTCTCCACTAAGAGGAAACCCTGGTGGCGTAGTGGTTAAGTGCCACGGCTGCCAACCAAAGGGTGAGCAGTTCAAATCTGCCAGGCACTCCTTGGAAACTATGGGGCAGTTCTACTCTGTCCTGTAGGGTCGCTATGAGTCAGAATCGACTCGACGGCACTGGGTTTTGGGTCTCCGCTAAGAATTGTACATCCTAATCACGTTTTTCTCTTTAATGCCACTCATTATACTACCTTTGTCCACAAGTTTTCTGGGTCTTCATTAATATATGCACATACAGACACAAGTCTTCCAGACCTTAGTTAATACATGTACACACATGCACAGTCTTCACACTACCTCTGTGAACCTGGCACATACCGTGAAATTCTTCAAACTGTGAGTCAGTGTGCTACTGCGTTAGAATGCTCTCCATTGACTGTGGTCATGGGGGTTGTGAGTGGGTGGAAAGGATTCTTTAAATTGCTGCATATTTATCTCATATTTTTCTTGGAGATGTTTGACACATTAAGTATAGTTGGGGTCACACATGCAATTCTCATCCTTGAAACAAACTTGGATTCTACTCACTCTTCCTTATAAGAAATGTGACAAATGATGGAAACATGGGGAACTTATTTTCTTTTATGCTTTTAAAAAGAAAGTGTACGTTTTTAATTAAAAAAAAATCACTAAAAATACAGCAACAAAATATCTCTTTGGATTCTGTTGTAACTATATTTTTTCTCTGTACTTCTTTAATGTACAAGTTCAAAACTGTTTATTTCCTGATTGGAAACTGGCAAGAAATTGGGCTTCTAAGCACTGAAATGCAATGTTCTACCTAAGAATGTAATACAGGCACTTCAAAACACTCAAGGCTTTTCTTCCTCTTCCATTAAAACTATGAGTTGTGTACAAGAATTTGCACTCAATTTTTTAAGTTTTAGAATTTGGAAAATTAAATCAAAGGAACAGACACTTTATATAACATGTAATGTTATAACTATAAATCTGAGAATCTTCAAAGTGAAAAGTGGGAGAGCAATATTAGATCATATGATTTATATACCATTACATAATTTTGACACTTTTTTTTTATATCTGTATCTCTCCTCATCAGGATATACAGATCTTTATCATTCTCTAACATTTGGTTAATAATCCATATTGTGGACCATTCATCATTTAGTTAACCGTTTTTCTGCTTAGGGACATTTCTAGTACTCACTCCATGAACACTGAACCATTCAATATGCTCTAATCCTCTCATGCGTTTTAAACTAGTAGGCCTGTACTCATGCTAATCCGTTATCAATAATCACACCTCTTGCACCCTTGCATCTAAGGTTTACTTGCAAAATCTTCCTCATTCTGCTCATGAGGCTTTCACTGCTTCTCCAAACAGAAGGAATTGTATGCTTTTCTGGCACTAATATCTTATTAGTGTGCCATTGAAAACGTTTATTTATAATGGTAAGTTATATTGTTTTGTATCTTTTATAATTTGTTTTAAACAGAGGAGACCATCTCCTTTCTCTATACCTTACATCTTATATGTAGTCAGGCCTGAATAAATGTTTTGTTAAATTAATAACCCACAAGGATTTTTTTTATTGCTGCTTCACATATGTGTGGAAATGACAGTGAATAAATGTAACATTTAAATCACCAACAACTATGTAATATTTCCTTATAATTAATGAGACAGGAGTCTTTTTTTGCTTTATGGATTGCTTTAATGATTGATATGGAGTATCAGTAAAATGAAAAAAAGTAAGAGTTATTTGCAGGGAAGACAGGCTTCAAGGAGATAGGGACATGGGGGAAGCAGAGAGGGAGTTAAACGTGATACAGTGCCACTCTAGCACAGGTTATAGTTAAGGGACCAAGTTATTCCATCAGTTGAATTAAGTCAACCTAAGAATTCTAAATCACATGACTTGAATATGATATCGGTGGATTATTTAATCTCAGTCTTTTACAGACAACTAGATTTGCAGAATAGTTCAACTGCCTTGTGGCTGCATTCAAAATCTTCTCTTGCTCCATATAGTTACTGACTTAATCAGCATATGGGCAAGGATTAGCTGAAAGGAAAGAGTAGTTGGGATTACAAAACATTGTCTCCAAACATCAAGTCACTGAGGAAAGACCATCTTCTTAAAGATAGAAACATAAATCTTACTAGCAGTAGCTCATTAAGACTGAATGTTGTTGTCAGTTGCCACCCAGTCGGTTCTGACTCATAGTGACCCTGTGTACAGCAGAACCGAACACTGCCTGATCCTGTGCCATCCTCACAATCATTGTTATGCTTGAGCCCATTGTTGCAGCTGCTGTGTCAACCCATCTCATTGAGGGTTTTTCTCTTTTACACTGACCCTCTACTTTACAAGCATGATGTCCTTCTCCAGGGACTGATCCCTCCTGACAACATGTCCAAAGTATGTGAGACGTATTCTTGCCATCCTTGCTTCAAAGGAGCAGTCTGTCTGTATTTCTTTCAAGACAGATTTGTTTGTTCTTTTGGCAGTCCATGGTATTGTTTAATATTTGTTTTTAGAATATGGACTGTTTTTGTTTACTTACTGACTGTAAAGGACACCAGATAAAAATATTGCCAAAGTTAAATGGCTAAATCATGCAAATAAAAATGTATACTTATGTAGGATTATACACACTTAATTACTACCAATTTCTGATATTAATTTTTAGTTATTGTAAGTGGAGAATTGGACATTACGTGATGAGAGGAATAAGATGGGAACTTTAATTTCATTAAAATGAGGTGATTAGGAATCCTTATAAAATAAATGAGAGGAATCATCTTTAGCACAAAGTACACCTAGGAGAGGATTAATGTGTTGCTGAGATTCCATGGTGTTTCATAATCACTGAAGGGGACAAATTATACTTGTGTTCACCCTTAATAAAAAGAAAATTGTGTTCTAAATAGTTTGTTTTAGTAATGTATTTCAAAAGCGATCCTTTTGAAATACATTACTAAATTTTAACAAAAGAGTGATTAGGAGCTAAAGGGTTTAAATTCAAAGAACAGTTATTTTTCTAAGGATATTCTAAGTGATACTTTTTTTTTTTAATTTACCTTTCCATATATATATGTATATTTATAAAATAATGCATTGGGCAAACAAAACTGGAAAGCATCTTCTACTTGTCTGCATAATTTTCTTGTAATACACACCCCCAGGAGTCTCATTCTTTTATATGAATTTGTCTTACTGCAGAGCTCACAACTTTCACAAATAGAAGAATGTGACCAGAGCTACTGCTTACTGTACTTTCATAAAACACACCTTTACATCATCACAGTTACAATTTATCCAGTAGAGGTCTGCATAATGTAAACCATGTTTCCTCAGCAAAATAAGATGTCCAGCAAAAGGAAGTAGGAAAAAAAAATTAAGAAGAAGCGAAAGAAAACCTCGCAACAAAATAAAAAACTAGTGTCCTAGAGATAGGTTCCAAATATCTGTTGTTGTTACTTTGTCCAGTGTAGAGTAGTGTTGGGACAATGGTGGATCCTGACTGGAGTGGGGAACCAAGAAACAAGAACAACAAATACACTTAAAAAAAAAAAAGAGGTCTGGCTAATTCTAGCCCTGGATAATTAAAAGAAAGTCAGCAGAGCAAGAAGAAAAGAGCGAGAGAGAGCTGCATCTGTGGGAATAGAGCAGGGGACTATTGACTGCAATGTAATAGACTCGGAGAATTGATGCCTTCGGACTCCACTGAAAGCACCAAGAACAAAATAAAGGATTCAGCCTTGTCCTACCCTTGCAGACATAGTTAACCAAGGCAACAGATATATTGTTTGGGAAAAAAATCAATAATCTGAGTAGCTCAGCATTATGAGAGAAAGCCAAAAAATGGCACAGCGTGTAACAAAGGAAGCCAAACTATTCAAAAAATCAATAGATTTTAAAATAAATGCAATGAATATCTTTGGAGAGGTAAACATAATGGAAATCTGAATGAGTGTCAAATAATTACATAACTATCATCTGAAGAGATTAAAAGTGGAGAAAAAATAGTTGAAGTGAATAATTCAAAGGGATGGGGTGCATAGTAAAACAAGAACAGCTAAGAACAAATTAACAAGCAGAAACAGAGAAATTCTTTCAGAATGTACTGGAAAAGGATCAAGAGTTAGAGCAAATGGCAATGTGTAGAGAAACTAAAAAGTAAGTTTTAATATACATCCCAGAAAGTTCATAGAATGAAAGTAAGTGTAAATAAATATGACTAAGTATCTGAGAAAATGATAATATGGTATAATAAAAGACAGACATAAGATTTCAGATTAAAAGAGTTTATAACACACCATGAAAAATAGCCGAGATTTAAAACAAATATACCTAGGAACAGCAGAGTGAATTTAAACAATATTACAATGAAGAAAAAAGATTAAGTTTCCAGAAAGAAAAAGCAGAGCTCATGCAAAGCAGTAGATTCAGGTTCATGTCATAGTTTTTAGAGCTTTTATTGCTGTTTTAAATGGTAACTTTTTTATATGATATTTTCTTAGTAATTATTGTCTATGTGTTGGAAAACTATTTATTTTGATAGGCTGACATTTTATCTCGGCTTCTTTGACGAACTGTCTAATGAGTTTAAATAGAAAACTAAAGAAATGTACCAAAAACTTAACATGATAGTTTTACTGCAAATAATAAAATCTATTTGTCTTTCTTTTCAATCTTTATACTTTTCTCTTTTCTTTATTAAACTATTTTGCTACTTCAACTGATGTTTGGAACACTGGGAGTAATATCTGGCATAGTTTAACATTTTCCTTATAAATAATATCTCTTGCAAGTTTTTGAAATTCATTATCAGTTAATCACATTTCTTTATCAGGTTTAATAAGAAACTTTCCATTTTACTGTATTATAAAATATTGAGAGACTAGACAAAGTTTATTTCATTGGCTATTAAAAATTATGAAAGATAATTTGAAACTCTATTAAAGAACTTAAAGAGAAAATTCTGATAAATGTATCAATATATCATGTTTGGGAGCCCTGGTGGCACAGTGGTTAAGAGTTTGGCTGCTAACCTAAAGGTTGGCAGTTCAAATCCACCGGCCACTCCTTGGAAACCCTATGGGGCAGTTCTACTCTGTCCTACAGGGTTGCTATGAGTCAGAATAAACTCAACAGCAATGGTTTTATACCATGTATGAGGAGCTTTAGTGGTGCAGTAGTTAAAGCCCTGGGCTGCTAACGAAAAGGTGGGTGGTTCAAACCCCCCAGCTGCTCCCAGGGTGGGGGAAGATGTGGCAGTGTGCTTCCATGAAGACTTACAGCCTTGGAAACCCTAGAGGGCAATTCTACTTTCTGGGAACCATCAAGTTGGCTTTTGGTTTGGTATACCATGTTCATAGATGGAATTACTTGGAAATAAAAGAAGCAAATTTACCCCAGTCTAACGGAAACCCTGGTGGCATAGTGGTTAAGTGTTATGGCTGCCAACAAAAAGGTCAGCATTTTGAATCCACCAGGCACCCCTTGGAAACTCTATGGGACAGTTCCACTCTGTCCTATAGGGTTGCTATGAATTGGAATTGACTTGACAACAACAGGTTAATTTTACCTCAAACTTATTATCAGTCAGAATCTAGTAGAAGTTTTTGGTGTAGGGGAATGAATTTAAGAAATGGATCATAATATTTATTTGAAAATTGTTGTTGTTAGGTACCTTTGGGTTGCTTTTGATTCACAGCAGCCCCATGTAACAGAGTAGAACTGTCCAATAGTGTTTTCGAGGCTATAATCTTTACAGAAGCAGGTTTCCAGGTCTTTGTACCATGGAGCCACTTGGTGGGTTTGAACCTCCAAAGTATTGACTGTTGTTAGGTGCCATTGAGTTGGTTCCAACTCATAGCGAGCCTATGCACAACAGAATGAAACACTGCCAGGTTCTGAGCCATCCTTACAATCATTGTTATGCTTGAGCTCATTGTTGCAGCTGCTGTGTCAATCCACCTCGTTGAAGGTCTTCCTCTTTTTCGCTGACCCTGTACTCTGCCAAGCATGATGTCTTTCTCCAGGGACTCATCCCTCCTGACAACGTGTTCAAAGTTTGTAAGACACAGCCTCACCATCCTTGCCTCTAAGAAGCATTCTGGCCGCACTTCTTCCAAGACAGATTTGTTCGTTCTTTTGGCAGTCCATGGTATATTCAGTATTCTTCGCCAACACCACAATTCAAAGGCGTCAACTCTTCTTCGGTCTTCCTTATTCATTGTCCAGCTTTCACATGCATATGATGTGATTGAAAATACCATGGCTTGCTTGGGTCAGGTGCACCTTAGTCTTCCGGGTGACAACGTATTGATTAGCACCTGAGTATTTAACTGTTTGGCCTCCAGGGCTCCTTCCAATAATGATACCAGATCATATTTACTGAGCACATTTTTAAGCACCAGACATATCTCTAAGCACTTAACATACTGAATCATTTTATCCTTACAGTAAACTTATGAAGTAGGTACTATAAATATCACCATTTTAGAGACAACGGTACAAAAAAGGTTAAGTGTCTTGTCCAAGGTTATTGAGCAAGTACATGCTGTAGTCAGTATTCACACCAGCTGGGGTGGCATAGCTGCTCATGCTCAGAACCTCTACATGGTACTCTTAAAAAAAAAAAACAAAAAAAACCATTGCAGTCAAATTGATTCTGACTCATAGCGACCCTATAGGACAGAGTAGAACTGCCCCATAGAGTTTCCAAGGAGCACCTGGTGGAGTCCAACTGCTGACCCTTCAGTTAGCAGCTGCAGCACTTAACTATTGCTATGCCACCAGGGTTTCCCCATAGTACTCTTAAAACTCATTTATTTGCTGATGTGAAAGTACAGGCTGCCACTAAATATTGTTTCTGCATAAAAATCACTTGCTAATAGTTACTGATGCATTTGAATTATAGTGTTAGCAAAACATATTGAATATATCGTGAACTGACAGAAGAATGAACAAATCTGTCATGGTAGAAGTACAGCCAGAATGCTCCTTAGAAGTAAGGATGGCAAGACTATCTCACATACTTTGGACATGTTATCAGGAGGATCCAGTCCCTGGAGACGGGTGTCATGCTTGGTAAATTAGAGGGACAGCAAAAAAGAGGAAGACCCTCAATGAGATGAATTGGCACAGTGGCTGCAGCAATGGGCTCAAAGATAGCACTAATTGTGAGGATGGCACAGGACTGGGCAGTGATTCATTCTGTTGAATGTAGGATCACTGAGTTGGAACTGACTTGATGGCACCTAACAATAACAATAGCCATATTTACTCTACATTCAGTAAAACCTAGAAAAGATACCTAAGATTGATTGTTTTTATTTCTTAGAAATTTGATAAGTAACAATTTTCCACACCCCCAACTAAAAAGCAAAATTGCCCTCTTTATGATTTCCCAAACAATATTTGTGATTCCAAATACAATTGAGACAATATAAGAATGGGGTGTTTGCACCCAGCAGAGTACCCCCCCCCCCTCCTAAATACAGGGATAATATCCATCAATTTACCTGGAGTTATTTTGGTAAAAGTTCTTTTTTCCTCTTTTTAATTTTAATTTTATTTTATTATTCTTTAGGTGAAATTTAGAGCACAAATTAGTGTCTCATTCAAAAATATGCTCATGAATTGTTTTGTGACATTGATTGCAATCTCCACAAAGTGTCAGCACTCTCACCCTTTCCACTTACACCCCTGGTTCCCCCTGTCCATTTGTCCAGCTTTCGTGCCCATTCCTGCCTTTTCGTTTTTGCTTTTAGGCAGGTGATGCATATTTGGTCTCATATACTTGATTAACTAAGAAGCACCTCCTTCACATGTGTTATTGTTGGTTTTATAGGCCTGTCTAATCTTTGGCTGGAAAGTCTGGTGGCATAGTGGTTAAGAGCTACAGCTGCTAACCAAAAAGTGGGCAGTTCAAATCTATCAGACGCTCCTTGGAAACAGTATGAGCAGTTCTACTCTGTCTTATAGGGTCATTATGAGTCAGTTGACTCGACGGCAATGGGTTTGGTTTGGTTTTAATCTTTGGCTGAAAGGTGGACTTTGGGAATGACTTCAGTTCTGAGTTAGCAGTGTGTCTGTGGGCCGTAGTCTCAGGAGTTTTCTCCAGTCTCTGTCAGACCAGTAAGTCTGGTCTTTTTCTGTGAATTTGAATTTTGTCCTATGCTTTTCTCCTGTTCTCTCCAGAACCCTCTATTGTGATCCTTGTCAGAGAGGCCAGTGGTGGTAGCTGGGCACCATCTAGTTCTCCTGGGCTCAGACTGGTGGAGGCTGTGGTTCATGTGGTCCATTAGCCCTTTGGACTAATATTTTCTTCATGTCTTTGTTTTCTTCTCCTTTGCTCTGGATGAGATAGGACCAATAGATGTATCTTATATGGCCGCTTGAAAGATTTTAAGACCCCAGATGTTACTCACCAAAGTAGGATGTAAAACATTTTCTTTGTGAACTTTGTCATGCCTACTGACCTAGATGCCCCCCAAGACCATGGTCGCCAGTCCTCAGCCCCAGTAAATGGGTCACTTAAGGTGTTCAGATGTGCCTAGAAAGCTTCTATGAAATGTTCCTTGGACAAGTTGTGCTGACTTCCCCTATATTGTGTGATGTCTTTCCCTTCACCAAAGTTAACTCTTGTCTATCTAGTTAGTGATTTCCCCTCCCCAAATCTTCCCTCCCTTGTAACAATCAAATATTGCTTTTCTCTGTATGTAAGCCTTTTTCTGTACATAAACCTTTTCTTGGGTTTTTGTAATTGTAGTCTCTATAGTGTTTGTCCTTTTTGATTGACTTATTTCATTCAGCATAATGACCTCCAGATTCATGTTGGGAGATATTCTCTGGATTTATTGTTATCACTACATATAGGATCATATCATCTGTGGATAGGGATAGTTTTACTTCTTCCTTTCCAAATTAGATGCCTTTTATTTCTTTTTCTTGGCTTATTGCTCTAGCTAGAACTTCCAGCACAATGTTAAATAGGAGTGGTGATAAAGGGCACCCTTGTCTTGTTCCTGTTCTCAGGGGAATGTTTTCAGGCTCTCTCCATTGAGAATGATACTGGTTGCTGTTTTCGTATAGATGTCCTTTATTATTTTGAGGATTTTCCCTTCTAGTCCTAATTTATTGAGGTTTTTTTATCGGGAATGAATGTTGGACTTTATGAAATACCTTTTGTGTGTCGACTGAGATGATCCTGTGATTCTTTTGTTTTAGTTACGTGGTGGATCACATTGGTTCATTTTCTAATGTTGAACCATCCTTTCATACACGGTGAATTATACTTGGTCATGGTGTCATTTTTTTTTTTTTTTTTTGGTATGATGCTGAATTCTATTGGCTAGGATTTTGTTTGAGAATTTTTGCATCTATATTCATGATTGTTGTTGTTGTTAGTTGGTTCCAACTCATAGCGACCCTATGCACAACAGAATGAAACACTGCCTAGTCCTGAGCCATCCTCACAATCGTTGTTATGCTTGAGCCCATTGTTGCAGCCACTGTGTCAGTCCACCTCATTGAGGGTCTTCCTCTTTTCCGCTGACCCTGTACTCTGCCAAGCATGATGTCCTTCTCCAGGAACTGAACCCCCCTGACAACATGTCCAAAGTATGTAAGATGCAGTCTCGCCATCCTTGCTTCTAAGGAGCATCCTGGTTGTACTTCTTCTAAGACAGATTTGTTCATTCTTTTGGCAGTCCATAGTATATTCAATATTCCTTGCCAACACCACAATTCAAAGGCATCAATTCTTCTTCAGTCTTCCTTATTCATTGTCCAGCTTTCACATGCATATGATGCGATTGAAAATACCATGGCTTGGGTTAGGAGCACCTTAGTCTTCAGGGTGACATCTTTGCTCTTCAACACTTTAAAGAGGTCTTTTGCAGCAGATTTACCCAATGCAATGCATCTTTTGATTTCTTGACTGCTGCTTTCATGGCTGTTGATTGTGGATACAAGTAAAATGAAATCCCTGACAACTTCAATTTTGTCTCTGTTTATCATGATGTTGCTCGTTGGTCCAGCTGTGAGGACTTTTGTTTTCTTTATGTTGAGATACAATCCATACTGAAGGCTGTGGTCTTTGATCTTCATTAGTAAGTGCTTCAAGTCCCCTTCACTTTGAGTAAGCAAGGTTGTGTCATCTGCATGACACAAGTTGTAAATAAGTCTTCCTCCAATCTTGATGCCCCATTCTTCTTCATATAGTCTAGCTTCTCATATAATTTGCTCAGCATACAGATTGAATAGGTATGGTGAAAGAATACAACCCTGACACACACCTTTCCAGACTTTAAACCAATCAGTATCCCCTTTTTTGTGTTTTATTAACTCTGCAAAGGCATTTGACTCTGTGGATCGTAACAAATTATGGATAACATTGGAAAGAAAGGGAATTTCAGAACACTTAATTGTGCTCTTAAGGAACCTGTACCTAGATCAAGAGGCAGCTGTTCAAACAGAACAAGGGGATACTGCCTGGTTTAAAGTCAGGAAGGGTGTTCATCAGGGTTGTATCTTTTCATCATATTTATTCAATCTGTATGCTGAACAAATAATCTGAGAAGCTGGACTGTATGAAGAAGAATGAGGCATCAGAATCAGAGGAAGATTCATTAACAACCTACAATATGCAAATAACACAACCTTGCTGAGAGTGAAGGGGACTTCAAGCACTTGCTGATGAAGATCAAAGACTATAACCTTCGGTATGGATTACACTTCAACATAAATAAAACAAAAATCCTTGCAACCGGATGAATAAGCAACATCATGATAAACAGAGAAAAGATTGAAGTTTTCAAGATCCACAATCAACACCTGTGGAAGCAGGAGTCAAGAAGTCAAAAGACACATTGCATTGGGCAAATCTGCTGCAAAAGACTTCTTTAAATGTTGAAAAGCAAAGGTGTCACCTTGGAAGACTAAGGTGCTCCTGACCCAGGCCACGGTGTTTTCAGTTGCCTAATATGCATGTGAAAGCTGCACAATGATTAAGGAAGACAAAGAATTGATGCCTTTGAATTATGGTGTTGGCAAAGAATATTGAATATACCATGGAATGCCAAAATAATGATAAATCTGTCTTGGAAGAAGTACAGCCAGAGTGCTTGTTAGAAGCGGGGATAGTGAGAGTTGGTCTCACATACTTTGGACATGTTATCAGGAAGGACTAGTCCCTGGAGAAGGACATCTTCCTTGGTAAAGTAGGGGGCAGTAAAAAAGAGGAAAACCCTCAATGAGATGGATTGACACAGTAGCTGCAACAATAAGCTCAAGGATAACAGTGATCATGAGGATAGCACAGGACCAGACAGTGTTTGGTGCTGTTGTACATAGGGTAGCTATGAGTCAGAATCCATCAATGGCATCTAACAACAGCAAGGATTTTGATGAGACTTTTTGCAATGAAAACCCGTTGCCATAGAGTCAGTTCCAACTCATAGTGAACCCTGGTGGCATGGTGGTTAGGAGTTATGGCTGCTAACCAAAAGGTTGGCAATTCGAAACCACCAAGCACTCCTTGGAAACCCTATGAGAGGCAGTTTTACTTTGTCTTCTAGGGTCGCTATGAGTCAGAATTGACTCGACAGCAGCGGATTTGGTTTGGTTTTTTGTAATGAGTGCCAGGTGTCAAATATTTTAGCTACAAAGTGCCATCCTACTTACAGTGCCTAAGTGATGGGATCAGTGTTTTCTGATATTAGTGTTACTTATAACTTAGCCTGACAATAATTACCCAAACCAAGTATAGGATCAATTGGATAGATCTAACATGTGCAGTTTGGTACAAAAAAAAAAAAAGAAAAGAAAAAGGTGGGAAGAATGGTTCTCACACATTAACAATTGGTCAGATGCAAATGGATCTAAGTGGAAAGACAGGGAGTCATCAAGAGGCCATCATTCTCAAATCGTTTTTTCTCGGAGTTCCACAGATTTTTGCACCCTGGGACACACACCGTATTACAATGCAGAATGAGTGAGAGCCATAGTTTTCTTTTGTAATGTGCATTCCTACATCTTTTATTACAAAGATTGAATTGAAATGGATAAAGAAATATAGACATAAGTAGAATTGGGGTACTCGGCTGCTTGCCCAAAGATCGGCAGTTGAAACCCACCAGCCAATTTGTGGGGAAAAGAAGACCTGGCAATCTGCTCTTGTAAATATTACAGCTTAGGAAACCCTATGGGGCAGTTCTACTCTGTCACATAGGGTCGCTATGAGTTGGAACTGTCGGGTCAGTTCCACAGAGACCCTATATGAAGAGTAGAAAAATTTTAAATTCTAGGAAACATTTCTAGCCCTCACTTTATCCAATCAATATTCCATATGCCTTCTTTGCATTTAAATTAGTAGGCCTTTAGTCGTGCTATTCCATTGTCCTGAAATCATCACATCCCTTGCACCGTTGTATCTAAGTTTTATTGGCAAAATCATGAGGCTTTCACACACTGTTCAAAAAGAAGCAATTCAGTGCTTTTCTGACACAAAATATGTATTACTGGTGTGTATTTTGGAACTTATTTATATCTAATAGTACGCTATGTTGTTTATATATCTTTTACAATTTCTTTGAAATGAGAGAGACCACCTGCTCTGTATCTGCCTTACATGTAATGTAGTCAGTGCTGAATAAATAAATGTTTTGTTAAATTAATGATGCGCAAAGCTTTTTATTCTTGTTTCACCTGTGTGTATAGAAATGACAATGAGTAAATAAGACATTTAAACTACTTTCAATTATGTGATATTTACTTTGCAAGTAATGAGATGGGACACTTATTTATTTTCTTTCTGGATTGCTTTAGTGGTTATTTGAAATAGAAGTAAAAATGAAAAATTGAAGAATTATTAGTGGATGTTACTTGTGCAGGGATGCAAACCATCAAGGAGATTGGGGACATTGGGGGAAGTAGGAAGAGAGTTGAGGGACTCAGTTATGCCATCAGTTTAATTATGTCAACCTAAAAAAGGACCTCTAAATCTCATGATTTAAATGAGGCAGGTATTGTATTCAACCTTTAACTTCAGCCTTAAGAAAGCTTAAAACAATGTTAGTTCAGGCTATTAAGGACAGGAGAGAGTAGCATTGATGGAAATACAATGACATCTTTATTGATTAGTAAAAAATTAGGATCTCCAGTACAATTAAAATCAAATGAAATTCAGCAGAAGCTATTGATTCAAAAATCAGGTAAGAGATATGATCCAGTAGACAACTCTTCATCTTTGTAGCACAATATAGGATGAATAAATTATTTTATCTCAGTTGTACAGAAGCAACTAGCTTTGCAGTATCGTTCGACCATCTTGTGACTACATCCAAGCCTTTGAATTTGTGTCTTACAGTTAATAAGTTCATCAACGTAGCGGCAGGGGTTAGCTGAAAGGAAACGACAGTCACTGAGAAAAGAGATCATCTTCTTTTGACACAGACATAAATGTTATTAACAATATCCAAGTAAATTTCATTAGCATGAGTTAATTAAATCTTATTTGAATACAGGTGATAAGTGAAATAGGCCAGTTATCAAAAGCAGATAAAATTCCGGCCTTGATGTAAAACTGGTTTCTTTCACTAGTGTGTTTTCTTTTCTTTTCTTTTTCAGGAGTATATCCAAGGAGATTGGAGAGGTATTATCTTTATCTATTGTATCATCATTTTGAAAGCATCATTTTGAAAGCCATAAGCAATATAATATAATATAAAGCAAGAAAAGTTTAAAATTTTATTAATTCATTTAATTAATATATTTATTTATTTAAAGCCTTAAAAAAAAAATTTTATTTAAAGCCTTAGTATTAAATAATTAAAGTTTTGTTTTGGGTTACTAAAGGTAACATGCTCAATGTAAACATGAATAAAAACTACTTATAAGATAGGTTAAAAAAAATCTCATATAATATCTGCACCCAGAGATAATCTCAATTAACATTTCAGTTGTTTTTCATCTGGCTGTATCCCCTGAACAGGCAGACAAAAACATGTCATGTACGTACAGATGCAGAAATACACATAAAATTCTCCAATGATTTTGAAGATGCTTACCATTTTTAAATTGTCAATGTCCATAAAATTTTAGAAAAACTTTCTTTAACCTGAATTTCTCTAATTATCAAAATTAATAAATAATATCTCTTGACAACTTTTTTATACATAAAGCTGAATATAACCATAATTTATTTTTCTCATTTCTTCCAGATTTTCTTAATTTAATACATGCCATTGAGCCTTAATACTTGGGGATCAATTTAAATTTTTACATGATAGCTCTTCTCTTTCAATTATAAATCGTGGTCATTGCATGTAGTATATAGCAATTTTATATGTTTTTCACTTATGTTTATATCCTACTGTTTACAATTTCCAGCAGCATCTTTCCATCAGTCCCTTCCCCATTTGTAAATTCTCAAATGTGATTCATCTGCCAGTAACCTGGAGCATGATCACAGGAAGTTTTATCAAGGTGTATCAAGGAGAAAGAAAGTGGGTGTCGGATTACTGCCTGAGCTATGGTATCTATGAGAGCGTATTACTGCTGCATTTTCCTATGGCTTATAATTTGCCAAGGTCATCACTAGTTATTTTTCCATCAGTTTTCCATCTATCTTCTGGTACTTAGTATTCTGAAGAAATCTGATGTCATTCGATATTCTTTTCTTTATAAGTGGTGTGTATTTTTCTTCTTTGACTCCTATGTGGTGTCTTGATTATTTCTTTCTTTCATTCTTTATTTTTAATTTCTATCATGTTGCTCAGTTTCTATAAGTAGGAACAGCTGTATTTCATTAAATTTATTTGAAATACACTAAGCTGATTAGATCTGCATATATAAGTCTTACCATTTTAGCATTGATTCTGCTGTAATATGGCAAGTTTCTTCATTCTTCAGCTTGCTTCTCTTTCTTTAGTAACTCTCATCTTCTTATGCAAAAGGCTTAAGATATGTATCTTTTATGTCGTATATTCAGTGTTATGTAGTAGCACTTCTCTCTCTTCTACTTTCGTTTTAATTCCATTATGTTTTTCAAATCACTGTAGACATTGCTTTTCCTCTCCCTTAAAAGTTTACAGTCGCCTATGCACAGATAATCAGTTTTATTATTATTATTGGTCATCTTTCTCCAACTACATTAGTTTAATACTTTAGCCTCCTCATCATCCACATACTCAATGACTGTCAAGAGCATTTATCTGCTTTTCTCCTCTAGTTTGTATTGAAATTTAAGAAATGGGGTATAAAAAGAGATGAGAGATGCATCAATTGGCCTCAACTCACCTGGATCAAAGGAGAATGAAGAACACCAAAGACACAAGGTAATTACAAGCCCAAGAAACAGAAAGGGCCGTGTAAACCAGAGACTACACCAGCCTGAGACCAGAAGAGCTAGATGGTGCCTGGCTACAACCGATGACTGCCCTGACAGAGAACCCCTGAGTGAGCAAGAGAGCAGTGGGATGCAGACCCCAAATTCTCATAAAAAGACCAGACTTAAGTGTCTGACTGAGACTAGAAGGACCCGGTGGTCATGGCCCCCAGACCTTCTGTTGGCCCAGGAAAGGAACCATTCCCAAAGTGAACTCTTCAGACGTGTATTGGACTGGACAATGGGTTGGAGAGGGATGCTGGTGAGGAGTGAGCTTCTTGGATCAAGTGGACACTTGTGACTATGTTGGCATCTCCTCCCTGGGCGGGAGATGAGAAGGTAGAGGGGGTTAGAAGCTGACAAAATGGACACGAAAAGACAGAGTGAAGGGTGGGAATGGGCTGTCTCATTAGGGGGAAAGCAATTGGGAGTATGTAGCAAGGTATATATAAGTTTTTGTGTGAGAGACTGACTTGATTTATAAACTTGCACTTAAAGCACAATAAAAATTAAACAAAAAAAGGATTTATAGATAAAAGGAAAAAACGACAACAACAAAAATTATCTCTGGGGATTAAAGAATTATGTTTGCAGGGAGGGCTTAGTAAAAGGAAAATCTGCTCAGAGAATGAACATGTAATTGGCATCCATTTGGTTAGTTTTTCACTTTAGGTAAGATATATTTACGAAATAAAAAGAAGGACCATAAGAGGACAGTGTGCACATCACATAACCTCTTGTGATGTTTCAGAGAAAACGTTGAAGAATATCAATTACTCAGGGAGAAATTCTATGTCGAACCCACCAAGGTGCCTTGGAAGACAGGCTCGATGATCTGCTTCCAAAAGTTCACAACTTTGAAAACCCTGTGGAGCAGTTCTCCTTTGCATGTATTGGGTCGTCAAGAGTCAGAATTGACTCGAAGGCAGCCAACAACAACAGGAATCTTTTGAGCAGAGTCTCTAGGTGATGCAAATGGTTAAGCTTTCCACTGCTAAGGGAAAAGTTGGTGGTTTGAACCTGAGAGATGTCTTGGAAAAGAGGCCTGGAAATCTGCTTCCAAAAGGTCACACAGTTCTACTCTTCCACACATGAGGTCACCCTAAGTCAGAATTGACTCAATAGTAACTTTTTTTTTTCTTTTTCCCAAAGCTTTTGGGTGAGAACTTGAGTTCTAATACCCAGATATTCTAATTTCTGTTGAAATGGATTAAATAAATGGCCTTATTTATCACTCTGGGTGTTGGGTGAGTGAATAAGCAGAAAATGTTAATCTTTTCTGTGGGAAAGTTGAGCGGAAATTTGTAGAAAAGTGTTGTTGTTGTTAGGTGCTGTTGAGTCTATTCTGACTCATAGCGACCCTATGCACAACAGAACAAAACACTGCCTAGTCCTGAGCCATCCTCACAATCACTGTTATGCTTAAGCTCATTGTTGCAGTCACTGTGTCAATCCACCTCGTTGAGGATCTTCCTCTTTTCCACTGACCCTGTACTCTGCCAAGCATGATGTCCTCCAGGGACTGATCCCCCATGCCAACATGTCCAAGGTATGTAAGATGCAGTCTCGCCATCCTTGCCTCTAAAGAGCATTCTGGCTGTACTTCTTCTAAGACAGATTTGTTCATTCTTTTGGCAGTCCATGGTACTTTCATAAAGTTTTCACTGGCTAATGCTTTTCAGAAGTAGACTGCTGGTTCCTTCTTCCTAGTCTGACTTAGTCTAGCAGCTCAGCCGAAACCTCCCCTCCATGGGTAACCCTGCTGGTATCTGAATACCGGTGGCATAGCTTTCAGCATCACAGCAACATGAAAGCCCCCACAGTACGACAGACTGACAGACACGTAGCGGTATTGTTAAATGCTTGATTTAAAGAACACATGACTGCCAGATTAACATCCAACTTTAAGCAAACAGAATTTGTAAAACTTACTACAAAGTTTATCTTCACAGGCATCGGGACAGTCTTCACATGGGACTCCTTCTTTATAAGGCCTAATTCTGCTATTATCATTTCCCCTTAATGAAGAAAAAAAGAAAAACTGGTTTAAAAAAAAATTCATGTTTAGGAAATGGGCATAAAATTTTACTCACTGTGAACAACCAATTTTAAAAACAAGTTGTGAGAAACCACTTAGGAAAAACTACTGATACTATGTAGATAAATGTGAGATTTCTAGATGTACAGTGATAATAATTTCCTTTTTAGCATGCACAACTGGTGACTCTGGATGTCAGGGAAAAAAAATGTTTTTTCAGGCAATTTGCGCCTCTACCATGGAACTATTTGATGGTACAGTCCTAAACAAGCAGGAGTGCTCTAGAGCCAATTACAGTGGGACAACACTCTTTATTTGTACCCATAAGGAGTTAGCAATCCATCACTAAAGAGAATGAGTTTAACAGAATTGATAAAACATTTTAAGTGAGTCAAAATTCGAGATATCCTTATTTCTTCTTGTACTATGTCATGAAAAAAATTTACAAACTTGTCTTTAGTAGAAAAAGATAGAGCATATAAAAGAAGAAATAACATGGACTTGGGTAAAACTAATGTGTTGAGGAGAGGGTAGGAGGAAGAGAATAGATAAAAAATCTCCAGGTCTGGCCAAATTCAAAACTTTGGAAAAGACAATTCTTACCTTTAAAGGTCTAAGGACATAATATTGGTGATATCTGATTCTTAATTAATATCAGATTATCTTTTTTAGAAATTGTGACTTGGGTTTTTGATAGTGTCTGTGGCATATAAACTTAAGATTTAAAGAAAAGACATATATGAATGTACTAAAAAAGCTAAGTTGAGAGAAAAATACTTGGTTTTCCAGTGTTCTTCCTTCTTCAGATTGCACTTGAATTCTTGAGATACTCTTACATTCTTGAAAAAAAATCCTTGTTTCTTTGAATATTCAAATATGATACCCCTAACTAATCATAATTTGAAGAATCAATAGCACATAGCAAGGCTACGGGTAAGTAATTATGAATTTTTACATTCTTTTTTTATTCATGAGATATAGATTTATTAAGTAAAAATATAAAGAAAATATGGATGTGCTTATATGTATACATAATTTTTTCAGGTATTGACTCAGTGTCTTTACATACCTAAAGATCTCCTTAGTTGAAATAAAATATTTGAGTTCTCTTGTTTAAGGGTTGAAAGACTAGATTGTGCTTTTGTAAGAGAATACATTACTCAAAGCTGTAAGAAACCAAATTATATAATACATACTCATGACAGTAGTGACAAATGTAGAGATATGTATTTGACCTTCCTTTGCCACACAATGTAATGCCACAGCCAATGAGATAAGAAGTGGCCCAAACAACCTGTAAAGTTAAAGAGATTGTTTTATTATAGACTTAATGTCACAAAATGAGCACAGTATCAGTATTATTATCTACAATTAAAATTAAGCACTTGTTTACATTTGGGATTGCTTTTATCACGGCTTATTATTGTGAGTTAATTTTTCTTTGGGGATATGTTGGGAGTTGGGATGTACTTTTTATTATAAAAAAATTCCAACATTAGTTTTCTCTGGAATATGAGAGAGAGGTAGAGGTGGGCTGTAGGTAAAAAAGAAGAGATGATGATCATTTTGTAATGAACAGACTGATGTTCAAAAGGGGCTTGAATGTCACCGTGGGCTTTACATGGCTCTTCATGAGACCCATCTCTCAGATCATATTATCGAGCATATTCAGGGACTATCAGAGCCCTACGTTAACTCTCCCTGAGTCAGTTTTATTGGAATTAAAAAGTCTTCTTTTGAATTCTCATTGAGAAACATGAGGGGCTGTCATTAATCCTGGTTCCTTCTCTCCTTCTGGTCAAACCTATGAGGAAAATCATCTAACATGAAGAAGGCTGCTTGGTTATGTAATAATCAAATCATGGAAGTAGCTTTTTCTTCCGGGTCAGGGAACAGACATTGCATAGACACTGAGCTCAGCCTTCAAAGCAAAATGACTTATAATCAAATTTAATCTCTACCACTTCTGATTAGGTAGTATTTAGCAGTTTACATTATGTCTCTGAGTTTCATTTACTCATCTGTAAAATAAGATATAATACTATCTTACTCATCTGTAAAATAAGATACAATAACACTATATTCTATATTATAGGTAGATGGTGAGAACTAATAAACATTTAAGAGGCTGGAAGAGGGAATGCTTTCAATAAATGTGATTACTCTCCACCATCACGTACACCCCCATAGATTTTCTCTTACTAAGCTAGTGCTGGAGACTTTTCCCAAGTTTTTTTTTCCCCATTCTTGATCAGAGTGTTTGCTGCACCTCAGTTTAATAAAATGTCTTGTCTGCTCCTCACAGAGGTAGACTTTCATTGGTGCCAATCTCACTTAATCCCATGTGGCTTTTTATTATTTTATTTGTTAATGAGGGTAGTCCTTCACCAAAACTCATATCTGGGTCTACAAATATAAATTTTATGAGTTGGATTCAATGTTTGCAGGCTCTTCTCATTCTTTCTAGCAAATCCACATTTTTCATAAATACTTTTGAGCTCAGAACCTAGTAGAGCACATGATTGAAAAAAAAAAAAAGTAGAACACCTATTTTACTGTGAGTTTTCTATATTTGAATTGGTGAGAGGATGATTGCACTTAATTAATTTCTTCATTCCTTCAACACATATCCAAGAAAAAAATGAAGATGCTACTTTTTCATTAAGTAGCCCTAGTGGTGCAACAGTTAAGTGCTTGGCAGCTAACTAAAAAGTTGGTGGTTCAAACTCACCAGCAGCTCCACCGGAGAAAAGACCTGGTGATCTGCTCTAGTAAAGATTATAGCCTAGGAAACTACAGGGCAGTCGCTATGACTTGGAACCTACTCAGTGGCACACAACAGCAATACATTTTCATTGGGTCTTCAGATATAACAATAATTTCAAGAAAAAGCCTTTTGTTCTATCAAAATTTTGATATATTTACAAAGGGCTACGACAACTGGAGATGTTGGTACTTTCTATTGTTTATAATTTTAAGGATACGAAGGCAATCTTTTTTTATTTCGTTTTTTTTTTTTTTTTTGAAACAGGCAAGGTAAGAAATTCTTTCTTATGAAAAATTTTTATTGTTTACATGGTGTTGATTGGGATTTAAGGAGGCAAATCAATGTTATTGGATGATGACTGAATTAAGATATTATAGTGATGGGGCTAATGATCTTCTCACAGAAATAGTGGGTCTAGGACGTTTTTTATCTGAAAGAAATAGGAGACAGGGATTGATGCACAAATCTGTCAGATTTTTAGCTCTGTAGGGATCTTTTTACCATCTTATCTTTTGATGAGATGATTTATATGTTTTTTTTAGTCTAATATTAAAGCATTCTTGGATTCCTGCCATCTACTGTTGGTGCCCAAGTGCATCATTCTAAAAAGAAGAACATTATTTGCTAATGCTTTCTTTAGAATTTTTGCTTTGATATCCAAATGCAATTGAGTCTATGGCTTTTAAAATTAATGTCAGTAGATGTTATTTCAAATAGTTGTGATTTCAGATTTTGTAAAATTCATCAATATCTAGGTCGGCTGCTGTGGGGAGAATGGCTGTTCTACAACTTTTTAAATTTATTCCATTCCAAGTGTATAAATTTTCTATCTCTTCTGAGATGAATTCTGTTAGCTTATATTTCATTGGAAAATAATCCACTTAATTCTGATATACAAGGCTATTAGTGTAGAATTAATGCATTCTCCACATTGCAGCCCAGTGATCTTTTCCAACATGAATCATATTAGATCACTACTCTGCTTAAAGCTCCTCTTCCCCAATGACTTGCCACTGCATTTAAAATAAAATGTAAATCTTTACACTAACAAACAAGACTCCATAATACGGCTCCACTTCCTTTCTGTTCTCATTTCCTTCCACTCCTGTTTATCGTGTACCAGCAACCCCCTCCAACCCTCAGCCTTTTCTTTGTCCATGAACACACTTAGATCCCAGTCATTGACTTCTAAACACTATTTCCAGCTAAAATGAACCAGAATTCCTTGAATAAATAGATGACTTCTATATGGAATAGAAGTACCAGCTGATCCAAGAAAATCTTACTGAGTCTAAAACCAAGAAGCATCCAAAGTCTAATGGTGTCATGATCAAAATGACACAGTAGATGGCTTGAAGAGGTTCCATTGGACAAATATAGAAAAACTTGAGCTTTCACATAATGTCATGGATTGAATTATGTCCCCCCCAGAATGTGTGTATCAACTTGGTTAGGCCATGATTACCAGTATTCTGTGGTTGTCCTCCATTTTGTGATTGTAATTTTACGTTAAAGAGGAGTAGGGTGGAACTGTAATGCCCTTACCAGGTCACATCCCTGATGCAATGTAAAGGGAGTTTCCTTGGGCTGTGGCCTGCACCACTTTTTATCTCTCAAGAGATAAAAGGAAAGGGAAGCAAGCAGAGAGTTGGGAACCTCATACAACCAAGAAAGCAGACCCAGGGGCAAAGCGTGTCCTTTGGACCTGAGGTTCTTGCACTGATATGCTCCCAGACCAAGGGAAGACTGGTACATCGCAAGGACCTTCCTTCATAGCCAACAGAGAGAAAGCCTTCCCCTGGAGCCAGTGCACTGAATTCGGACTTCTAGCCTACTGGACTGTGACAGAATAAACTTCTCATTGTTGAAGCCATCCACTTGTGATATTTTTGTAATAGCAGTGCTTGATAACTAAAACACATGATATATTGAAATAAAATGACAGCAACAACAACAGAACAAATACAGTCCATGAGTCTGTAGTGATTTTCAGAGAGAGAAAGAGAAAGAATGAGAGCAAGAGAGAAAGAGGGAGAGAAGAAAAAGAAAAGGAGGGTGGGGTGCTTGATGAACCGTAAAGAGAAAACCTAGCATTTGCAATTTTTGATGTAATAATTGATTCAGAAAAGCCACCAATAGACGCTAAAATGATTGAATAAGAGAATAAAAGAATGCTGAGGAGCAGAATCTTAACATGATCTCAAAACATTTTCCCAGAAATTACTTGTTTATACTGAAGTTTAAAAATTTTACCATCACAGCTGAGAAATTAGATGGTTACCATTTTAATAATTTAGCAAAATTTAGCATCAACAATACTTAGTCTGACATGTGAATCTTTTGATGTTATTCAAAAAGAGTTAAGAACTTTTCCTTATTTATTATTCTTGCTAAAATGCTTAGCCTTAATCCAATCATAAGGAAACAAACATTCAGAATATGAATTCTAGAAGACAAGTGGCCTAGTATTTTCATAAAGTCACAAAAAATAAAAGGGAGAATATTATTGGAGCATTTGAGGAAAATTAGAGATGAGCTGGCTATTAGATGATATTACTGAGTTAATATTTGTTTTCTTAGGTATGGTCATGGTACTGTGGTTTTGTAGGACAATGTCCTTATATAATTAAGAGACTTGTGTGGACATACTGAGAATTAAGTGTCATAATGTCTGCAGCTTACTTTCAAAGAGTTCATAAAAAAAGTATAAATGTATATAGAGAGAGAAAACTAATGTGACAAGATGTTAATAATTTGTGAATCTGGGCATACGTAACACAGATATTTATTATACTCTTATTGAAAACTTTTTGGAGGTTTGAAAAACTTTGAAATAAAAAAAACTGGGGCGACGATCTATATGGGATCAAACCGATTAAACAGGAAACTTAGACAGCAGTGAGTTTATGTTAATGGGGGAGGAATAATTTGGAAAAGGAGGGTAAGAATGGTTGCACAACTCGAAGAATGTCATTAATGTCACTGAATTGTGCATGTAGAAATTGTTGAATTGGTGTATGTTCTGGTGTGTATAGTCTCAATAACAACAAAAATAAAATAAATTTAAAAAGAAACCCGGGGAAAGTAGGAATCCCCGCATTGTAAAGGGAACTGGCACTATTATTTTCATTATTTATAAATATTAAAAATGACATTTACAAATGAGATTGATGATTATGTGACTTCCTAGAAAATCAGATTGTTAAGATGGGAATTAATACAAGTTGAGTACAGTAGCCCCCTCTTATCCACAAGGTGTACATTCCAAGACCCCCAGTGGATGCTTAAAGCGGGGGTTGCTACCAAACCATGTTTCTTTCCTTATTTAGTCAAGAACTTTCACCTTTTCACTTAAAGGAAGCCATTTATGGCTTCTCATTGGCATACCCAAATTGCCAGCATCACTACTCTTGCACTTTTGGACCATTATTAAGTAAAATAAGGGTTACTTGAACACAAGCACTGCGATAACTTAAACAGTCTACGTGGCTACTAAGTGACTGATGGGCAGGTACACTGGACAAAGAGATGATTCACATCCCAGGTGGGACAGAGTAGAATGGTGAGAGAGTTCATCACACTACTCAGAATAGTGCATAATTTAAAACTTATGAATTGTTTATTTCTGGAATTTTCCTAAATATTTTGGGACTGCAGTTAACTGGGATAACTGAAACCACAGAAACTGAAACGGCGGATAAGGGGAAGCTACTGTATTTTCTCTGAGACATATATTACAAGAATGACACTTCCTTTGGTTCCAAATTATGAGGATTTCAATGGGTTGAGTGTAAGTTTGCATCATGTGGTAGGTTGAATTTCAGTTCTTCACACTCACGTCTTTATCACATATACTTAGTCACTTAACAAATGTGTGTGTTTGCCAGTGCGTAGGTTACCTGAGTATAATGGTCAGTCCTTTTATTCCTTCTATCCCATGTCCCATAGGTGAAATATTGTGACTCATTGTACCAGATTTCAATTATATTTGACCATGAGGTAGGATAAGATGCAAAGAACATATTTTCTCCACAGAAAATCTCTGAAAAGAGGAAAAAGAGCTGAGTCTATTATATAAAACTTGGGAGTATTAAACAAAGATAATTTCTGAATTTTTATTTTACAAATGTTCTATAGGGTTGCTATGAGTCGGAATTGACTCAGTGGCAATGGGTTTTTGGGTTATTCACTGATCAGCTCATCCAGGCAATGTCTTATATGAGGAGTTAGACTCAGCTGTATCTCTGTTGGCATCCTCTTTTTTATTAATGAATTAGCACATAGAGCTCAGGTTTGGCGAGATGCTGACAGTGGGAGATGGTGTGTAAGCTTTGAAACCACATCAACAGACATTTTAGTTTTTGCCACTTAAAAGCTAATGGATAAGGGTGAAATCAAAGGAAGCAGCTACAGAAACAGAAGTGTCCATCATGCAAAGGACTTAAAATTAGCATATGTTCATTTGGCCATTCACCTAGTGGTGTGAGCTTTTAATGACCATGGTTTTCAGGAGTGACCTGCCTTTCCCTGGGGCAGGGAAGACACTTATTACTAATTCGTTGCTCCGGGTTCCTACATTCTCTTTCAGATCTACAGCTTCACATTTCCATACTGGTCCACCTAATTCTACCTCCAACTCCCTCCCTCCATCTCAAGTTATGAAAGTAGAATGGCTGTGTCCTTCAATTCAGGTTGGCCAAAAGTATGTGGAAATCATATATGGGAAGTACATGCTAACAATCCTGCCTGCTTTCTTCTGCATAGTGAATTGTGTCTTTATTCTCAAAATTGTCCCACTCCTATCTAAACTCTCTACACCAAGAGAATTCATGGGGCTTAGGAAAACCCACTAAACTATATCCATTTCTTGTCCTTAATACATTAAGCATGAGCAGTGGCCAACTCAGGTCATAGATCTGCTTCTCTGTGGTAGGCAATATAAGTCTACAAGGACGAAGATTTTATGGTATTCTGCCCCACTTAAGAAGAATATGGATGTGAGTAAATTAAAAAGAGGAACAAATTCTGGCACAAGGGACTGTTGAGATAACACAAGAAAGAGCAAGGAAGTTAAATGTAAGAAGTTTTTTTTTTCCTGCCCAGTAGTTCACCTCCTCTTTCAGGAAGTGCCCATCCTCAATGCTAGTGGTGAACTTTAGAAACATCTACATATGTGTAGCGAAGACTAGAAAATTGCAGCTATTAGTG
Organism: Loxodonta africana; assembly: GCF_030014295.1. NCBI lineage: Eukaryota > Metazoa > Chordata > Mammalia > Proboscidea > Elephantidae > Loxodonta > Loxodonta africana. The sequence continues at coordinate 113,131,902 of NC_087342.1, forward strand.
TACTTTCCTGAGAACCAGTGGGAGCTACTGAACTCTGCTGGACTCATAGCCTGTTGGCATCGTACAGGGATCTCTGACATTTCCACATATACCAGAAATGGCAAACAAACGTGCTAAGGGTACTCTAGGATGAACAAGAGGTAGGGGAAGTCCAGGAGAACAACACTTATCTCAAAAGGCTATTTGTAAAAAGAGCCTTTTTAGAGTTTTGGAGAATAACTAAAATGGCTTTGCTTTTTTTAATTTGGCTGCTGAAAATTAACCTTTAGCAAGGATATTTAGAATGTGTGCTAAGATACCAAATAATCTGTAGATATGGAAGTAGCAATCATAATTTTTTATTATGTTATAATAAAAAGTAGAGATTCGCATAAATGTTATTAGCAGCGGACCACCTGAGTATACCTGCTGTTGCCCTTGAGTCGATTCTGACTCATAGTGACCCTATAGGACAGAGTAGAAGTGCCCCATAGGGTTTCCAAGGAGTAGCTGGTGGATTCGAACTGCCATCCTTTTGGTTAGCAGCCATAGCTCTTAACCACTGTGCCACCAGGGCTCCTCCTAAATATATATATAGTCATCATATTATCATGAGATGGGCTCATTTTTTGAGTGCCTAAAGTTGTTCAAACAACCAATAGGTGGAGTCCCAGTGTAGTATAAAAGGTTAAGTGCTTAACCACTAACCGAAAGATTGTTTGAACCCACCCAGAGACATCTTGGGAGACAGGCCTGGTGATCGACTCCAGAAAGGTGACAGCCTTGAAAGCCCTATGCAATAATTCTACTCTGCACACATGGGGTCGCCATGAGCCAGAATCTACTCAATAGCAACTAACAATAAAGTTGGTCTCACGGGCAGCTACAAAGAGTTACATACACCTCATTTCTCGACTGTATTACTGTTCAAAAACAAAAGAAATCCTCAAGGTGATGTTGCAGGTAGCTGAGATAAATACAAAGATGGAAACTATCTAGCTATTTGCTGTCCAACTAGTTATCATTGCATTACTCAACTATTCTGTAATATTGAGAGCTTTGATTCTTTCCTCCTGATGGACAAAACCTGGAATCTGGATATTTTAATACGCAGATTTTAGAAGTCATTAATATTAGAACAGTATATTAGGCCTCAGTGCACTGCCATATATAATACAAATATAGACTGGATAACTTAACTCACCCTAGCCATCTTTCTTAATAATCCCTATAGATTTTTGAGCACAAAGTTCAGTCACATAGACATATTTTCATTGTTAGTTGCTGTTGCTGTTTCTTCTCATTTTGAGTCATGCCACATCAGCAAATGAAGGTCCCAAAAGCTTTTCTCCATCCATGTCATTAAGGTCGACTCTACTTTGAGGAGGCAGCTCTTCCCCAGTCATCTTTTAAGTGCCTTCCAACTTGGGGGGCTCATCTTCCAGCACTATATCAGACAATGTTCCACTGCTATTTGTAAGGTTTTCACTGGCTAATGCTTTTCGGAAGTAGACTGCCGGGTCCTTCTTCCTAGTCTGTCTTAGTCTGGAAGCTCAGCTGAAACCTGTCCTCCATGGGTGACCCAGCTGGTATCTGAATACTGGTGGCATAGCTTTCAGCATCACAGCAACATGCAAGTACAACAACCCACAGTACGACAAACTAACAGACAAAATGAGAAGAAACAGCTGCAAAAATCCATTAATAATTGGAACCTGGAATGTATGAAGTATGAATCTAAGGAAATGGGAAATTGGAAATTGTCAAAAATGAAATGGAATGCATAAACATCGATATCCTAGGCATTAATGAGCTGAAATGGACTGGTATTGGCCATTTTGAGTCGGACAATCATATAGTCTACTATGCTGGGAATGACAACTCAAAGAGGAATGGTGTTGCATTCATCGTCAAAAAGAACGTTTGAAGACCTATCCTAAAGTACAACGCTGTCAGTGTTAGGATAATATCCATATGCCTACAAGGAAGACCAGTTAATGCGACTTTTATTCAAATTTACACACCAACCACTAGGGCCAAAGATGAAGAAATAGAAGATTTTTATCAGCTGCTGCGGTCTGAAATTGATCGAACATGCAATCAAGATGCATTGATAATTACTGGTGACTGGAATGCAAAAGTTGGAAACAAAGAAGGATCAGTAGCTGGAAAACATGGCCTTGGTGATAGAAACAATGCCGGAGATCGAATGATAGAATTTTGTAAGACCAACAACTTCTTCATTGCAAATACCTTCTTTCACCAACATAAACAGCGACTATACACATGGACCTTGCCAGATGGAACACACAGAAATCAAATTGACTACATATGTGGAAAGAGACGATGGAAAAGCTCAATATCATCAGTCAGAACAAGGCCAGGGGCCGACTGTGGGACACACCATCAATTGCTCCTATGCAAGTTCAAGCTAAAACTAAAGAAAATCAGAGCAAGTCCACGAGAGCCAAAATATGACCTTGAGTATATCCCACCTGAATTTAGAGACCATCTGAAGGACAGATTTGACGCACTGAACACTAGTGACTGAAGACCAGATGAGTTGTGGAATGCCATCAAGGACATCATCCATGAAGAAAGCAAGAGGTCACTGAAAAGACAGGAAAGAAAGAAAAGACCAAGATGGATGTCAGAGGAGACTCTGAAACTTGCTCTTGAGGGTCGACCAGCTAAAGCAAAAGGAAGAGTCGATGAAGTAAAAGAACTGAACAGAAGATTTCAAAGGGTGTCTCGAGAAGACAAAGTAAAGTATTATACTGACATGTGCAAAGAGCTGGAGATGGAAAACCAAAGGGGAAGAACACGCTCAGCGTTTCTCAAGCCGAAAGAACTGAAGAAAAAATTCAAGCCTCGAGTTGTGATAGTGAAGGATTCCATGGGGAAAATATTAAATGACACTGGAAGCATCAAAAGAAGATGGAAGGAATACACAGAGTCATTATACCAGAAAGAATGTCAGTATTCAACCATTCCAGGAGGTGGCATATGATCAGGAACCGATGGTACTGAAGGAAGAAGTCCAAGCTGCTCTGAAGGCATTGGCGAAAAACAAGGCTCCAGGAATTCATGGAATATCAATTGAGATGTTTCAACAAACAGATGCAGCACTGGAGGTGGTCACTCATCTGTGCCAAGAAATATGGAAGACAGCTTCCTGACCAACTGACTGGAAGAGATCCATATTTATGCCTATTTCCAAGAAAGGTGATCTAACCAAATGTGGAAATTATAGAACAATATCATTAATATTACACGCAAGCAAAATTTTGCTGAAGATCATTCAAAAGCGGCTGCAGCAGTATATCGACAGGGAACTGCCAGAAATCCAGGCCGGTTTCAGAAGAGGACTTGGAACCAGGAATATCATTGCTGGTGTCAGATGGATCCTGGCTGAAAACAGAGAATACCAGAAGGATGTTTACCTGTGTTTTATTGACTATGCAAAGGCATTCGACTGTGTGGATCATAACAAACTATGGATAACATTGTGAAGAACGGGAATTCCAGAACACTTAATTGTGCTCATGAGGAACCTTTACATAGATCAAGAGGCAGTTGTTCAGACAGAATAAGGGGATACTGATCGGTTTAAAGTCAAGAAAGGTGTGCACCAGGGTTGTATTCTTTCCCCATACCTATTTAATCTGTACGCTGAACAAATAATCCGAGAAGCTGGCCTATATAAAGAAGAACGGGGCATCAGGATTGGAGGAAGATTCATTAACAACCTGCATTATGCAGGTGACACAACCTTGGTTGCTGAAAGTGAAGAGGACCTGAAGCACTTATTAATGAAGATCAAAGACCACAGCCTTCCATATGGATTACACCTCAACATACAGAATACAAAAATCCTTACAACTGGACCAATGAACAACATGATGAAAAACGGAGAAAACATTGAAGTTGTCAAGGATTTCATTTTACTTGGATCCACAATCAACAGCCATGGAAGCAGCAGTCAAGAAATCAAAAGACGCATTGTACTGGGCAAATCTGCTGCAAAGGACCTCTTCAAAGTGTTGAAGAGCAAAGATGTCACCCTGAAGACTAAGGTGCGCCTGACCCAAGCCATGGTATTTTCAATGGCATCATATGCATGTGAAAGGTGGACAATCAATAAGGAAGACCGAAGAAGAGTTGAAGCTTTCGAATTGTGGTGTTGGCGAAGAATATTGAATATACCATGGACTGCCAAAAGAACGAACAAATCTGTCTTGAAAGAAATGCGGCCAGAATGCTCCTTAGAGCCAAGGATGGCGAAACTGCGTCTTACATACCTTGGACATGTTGTCAGGAAGGATCAGTCCCTGGAGAAGGACATCATGCTTGGCAGAGTACAGGGTCAGCGGAAAAGAGGAAGACCCTCAATGAGGTGGATTGACACAGTGGCTGCAAGAATGAGCTCAAGCATAACAACGATTGTAAGGATGGCGCAGGACCAGGCAGCATTTCGTTCTGTTGTGCATAGGGTTGCTATGCTTCAGAACCCACTCGATGGCACCTAACAACAACAACAAGTTGCTATTGAGTCAGCTCTGACTCAGGACAACCTTATGGATAACAGAACGAAACATTGCTCGGCCCTGCACCATCTTAATGACCATTGGTATGTTTGAGTCCAGTGTTGTGACTATTGTGTCAATCCATCTCATTGAGGATTTCCATCGTTTTTAATGACTCTCTACTCTACCAAACACAACGGGCTTTTCTAGCAATTGGCCTTTCGTGATGACGTGTCCAAAGTAGGTGAGTCAGAGTCTTGTCATCCTTGCTTCTAAATACCTACCTCCCACACGCCTGTCAGGTGGGTAGCTGTCCACTGGATTACACTGACTTGACAATGTTCTGGCATTTTGTGCAGCGTCCTCACTCCAATTCTACAGTGAAAGAGTAAAAACCAACCGTATGATCTTAACGTTTCCATGGAAGATTCTAGTTTATTGTTTCTAAAAATCCAAGAGTAGGGATATCCTCAATATGTAAGCTGAAATTTAAGTAGTAATGCGACTCTTAAATATTCTAGCTGGAAGAGGAAGACATACCTCTGGATTTAATATATTAGCCCTTGAATTCACCAAATCAAAATTTGATAATAACGTTCAGAGGTACCTTCATAGATGTAATCAAGAGTTCAAGAAAAACAGCCAAGAGTTAGAAATCCATTCCAGTTATTTATTAGCAGTTTTATCTTGGACACATTAATCTCTTTGAATCTTAGTTTCTTCATCTGTAATGTACACCCAAAACTTGTTCAAAAGTTTTAATGTGATGATCCATCAAATACAACTGTCATATGTGAAATCTTATGCTACATGCCCAATAACTAAATGGTGGCTGTGATTAGAAGCAAGCACAGAATCATAGATCTTAACTTAAAATTGCGAATAATAAAAAGAATAATAACCCAAACCCAGTGCCCTCGAGTCGCTTCCGACTCAGCTGCATGCATTTTCCCTCACTTTATTGTTACAGCAGTTTTTCAAGGTAGGAATTCTTATTATCCCCCTTTTTCAGGACACTGAGACACAGAGATGTTGAATGAATTTTCAGGATTGTACAACCAGTGAGTGGCAAAAACAGAATTTGAATCCAGTTAAATCTGGCTCCAGAGGGTGTGCTCTTGACTATTAATATGGGTCATTTGTTTTGAATTAAAGCATTTTAAATATATCTTGGAAACAGTTGTTCACCAGGTAAGGAAAAAGATCGTTGTGTTGTTTGATACTGTGGGGTCAATTTTGACTTATAGCAACCCCATGTGACAGAGTGGAACTGCCCCATCAGGTTTTCTAGGCCGTCTATCTTTATTAGAGCAGGTTTCAAGGTCTTTCTCCCTCGGAGTCTGGGATCAGACTGCCAGCGTTTCAGTTATTGGCTGAGCACTGAGCTGTCCCCCACCAGGGCTCCTGATAAGGGGAAAGGTAGAACCTCTTTATCAGTGGGTGCTGGACTCCTTGACAAATGATCTCCCTAATACTGTCATCCTCTCATTCTGTCCATCCACTTAAAGGACTTCCACTATATCTGCATAGAGCACATTACCAACTAAAGTTGTGAAATTTGTTTGTTTTTACCGTGAACTTTTACGTAGTCATTTAGCTACTCATGAGAATAGCATAACTTTTGGATAAATCTCTAGTGTGGATTTACAATATTTCCCCTGGCATCAAAAGTTTTTAGGTATGTTATATGTATATGCTGCCATCATGTGGTACCTTCCCAGAACTACCCCTAAGGTTGATGAATTTTCTAAGCCAGGAGACGAATTTGCGGGTCTTTTATTTCTAAGCAATAACATTCAATTTCCAAAGTAATTCATTAGCCTGGTGTGGAGTAGAAATGTGGCCTTGTAAGTTCTTATTGTTTCATACTCCGAACGATGCATTTTAGCCATGGCTACATCTAAGTGAAGGAGCAGAGATGACAGAACACATCCCATCAGCACAAAATCTCCCAGCAGTGGGAATGTCATTGCACTCACTGGTAAAGAAAACTTGCCTATTGTGACCTCGGCCCCAGTGGTGCAGTGGTTAAGCATTTGGCTGCTAACCAAAAGGTTGGCAGTTCAAATCCACCAGCTGCTGCTTGTAAACCCTATGGGACAGTTCTACTCTGTCCTGTAGAGTCACTACGAGTCAGAATTGACTCGAAGGCAACGGGTACCAGATGCTTAGGACTGCAACTTATCTGGCTAAATCGTATCTAACTCCCTGTAGCAGATGCTATGATGCATTACCCAGCTCCCTTTCTGGACTGAAGAACTTTTCCCCCCGGTAGCTGGGAATCCTGCCCTCAGACAGCTCTTACTGTCTGTCCTCTCTAGAAATTGCCATCATCCATGGGCATACTGCCCTCTCTAGAGCAGCCCACATCCAAGAGCTGGTAGATGTGGTAACTATAAATGCCAGCCCACCTCTCTCCAACTCAAGTCCACTCAAAGAACCATCCCAGTTTTATAATGTCTTGTGTGGGATTAGTTTGATCTGATTCCATTGAGATTACAGCCAAGAAACCCTAATGGAGCAGCTCTACTCTGTAACAGCATATGGGGTCACTGTGAGTCAAAATCGACTTGACAGCAACAGGTTTGGTTTTTGTCTTGGTGGGATTAGTGGAGCGCTGGTGGTGCAGTGGTTAAGAGCTATGGCTGCTAACAAAAAAGTTGGCAGTTTGAATCCACCAACTGCTCCTTGGAAAACTATGGAGCAGTTCTACTCTGCCCTATAGTGTCATTATGAGTCGGATCGACTCATCGGCAATGTTTTTTTTTTTTTTTTTTTATTGTTGCGACTACATCACAGTCCAGCTTCTCCCTGTGCCAAATCCTATATCTCTCTCTACCTCCACACCAAAACCAACCAAATCCATTGCCATCGAGTCAGTTCTGGCTCATGGTGAATCTATAGGACAGAGTAGAACTGCCGCATAGGGTTTTCAAGGAGCACCTGGTGGATTGAACTGCAGGCGTTTTTGGTTAGGAGCCATAGCACTTAGCCACTACGCCACCAGGGTTTCCCCTACTTCTACTTCTACAAGTAGGTTTAAATCTGGAGATTGTTCCCCAATAAACACCTTGCATGCTAACAGCCACCTCACAGTTGGCTTATTGGGGAAATCTACCTGTAACACTCACTATATCCAGTTTGCATTTCAGCCATCTTTAAAGAATCCATCTAAGACATTACCTCTGATTAATGTTGAGAAGACATCTTTTTTTTTTTGTGGTACATTCTTGATTAAGTTTCACAAATAGTCATTTATTGTTGTTGCATCATATTGAGCTACTGCTGTGAGATAATAAATCCATGGCTAATCACCTCATCGGCTTGTGATTTCCCTAAATTTGCTTTGTGGCATAACACCATGTCTGCTCACGCATCAGGTTTATAGTGGAAAGACAATTTCTCTTCGCTCTTATGGGACGTAAGGGAACTGAGAAATAGACCTGCCAACGTTTGTTTACTTGTCAGCATCAACTGGTTTAGAATTTAGGTCTCTTAACTCTTAATCAGTGTCTTAGCTTCTGGCTATTGCCTCATGAAGACAGCTATGGAATGTCTCACAGAACTTAGTAATCAAGGTAGGCTATAGGCCAAGAAGCATCAGCCTCAACTGGGAGATCATTAGAAATTCAAATGCTTGGCCCTACCACACACCTCTTGAACCAAGATCTCTGTGGGTGGGGCCCAAGAGACTGGGCTGTGTCAAGTACTCCAAGTAGCTCTTAAACACAGGAAAGTTTGAGAAAAGGATACATTAAGAATGAAGCTGGACTGCTTCACTGGGGGTTGTTGCTCTATTATTTACTAACTCTATGCCCTTGGGAAAATTATTTAACTTCTCTGGGCCTCAGTTTCTTCTCCTGAGTCAAAGGTTTATTTGTGAAGATAAAACTTGTAAGTATATTGACAGTGCTAAGAATTTAATAAGAACTCAGTTAAAATCGTTATTCATTGATAACACTGTTGTTGTTGCTTAATTAATCTTACCATCTTCAGCATGTTCCTGGCTGATGGAACTACGTTTCTCCTGAAGTTATTATGTACATTAACGATTTCTTCTTGGACAGCTGGTAATGTGGTGAGGAGTGTTTTATATGGGACTTCAGGTTTTTCCTGTTATCAGAAAATCACTAATTAGTCTTTTAAGTGGAATTTATCACATAAAATATATCATTTGCAGACGTATAAGTAATATGCTATTTTCTCTCTTTTTAATAGACTTTATTTTTTACAGCAGTATTAGGCTTATGGGAAAATTGTGCTGAAAGTTCAGAGAGTTCCTATCCATCCGTTTCCCTCCCCTGCACAAGTATCTCATATTAATTACCGTCTTGCATTCCTATAGTACATTTGTTACAACTGATGAACTAATATTGATGTATTGTTACTTACTAAAGTCCATAGTTTACATTAGGGCTCACTCTTTGTGTTGTATAGTTTTATGGGTTTTGATAAATGCATGTCATGTGTCCACCATTATAGTATCATGCAGAATAGTTTCATTGCTCTAAAATACCCTGTGCTCTACCTATTCATCTTTTCCCTGTTGCCCCTGAAGACTTGGCAACAATTGATCTTTTTACTGTCTCAACAGTTTTCCTAGGAGTTGCTGGGTGGTGCAAACAGTTAGGCACTGGACAACTAAGCAAAAGTTTTGCAGTTTGAACCCACCCAGAGGCAGCTTGGAAGAATGACTTGGCCATCTGCTTCTGAAAGGTCACAACCTTAAAAACCCTATGGAGTACAGTTGTACTCTGCACACACGGGGTCACCATGAGTTAGATTCTACTCAACACCAACTGATATAATTTGTCTTTTTCCAGAAAGTTATGAGTTAGAATCATACAGTATGTAGATTTTTCAGGCTGACTTCTTTCACTTAGCAGCATGCATTTAAGGTTCCTCCAGGTCTTTTCATAACTTAATAGCTCATTTCTTTATGTCGCTGGATACTACTCCATTGTATGGATATACCACAGTTTGTTTATCCATTCACCTATTCAAGGACATCTAGATTGCTTCAAATTTGGGGCAATTATGAATAAAGTTGCTATGAACATTCATGTGTATATAATTTTGTACTTTCAAGTGAATAAACAGGAATACACCACATATTTAAACTTGATTTCACACTATATTAGTTTCCATTTCTCTAGTGCTAATTTTGAAGATTTCTGAATGTCATTATAATAGTCTACAGGACAGTGCACTGGGTATTCTGTGATTAGGGCTTTTCAAAGCAGTAAGGAGCCCTGGTGGTTAAGTGCTCTGCTGCTAACTGAAAGGTTGGTGGTTTGAACCCACCCAGCAGCTCCATGGGAGAGAAACCCGGTGATCTGCTTCAAGTAAGATTACAGCCAAGAAGACCCTATGGAGCAGTTCTGCTCTGTCACATGGGATCGATATGAGTAGAAATTGACTCAATAGCACCTAAGCACAACCACAATGGGAGATGTTTGATGTCACACTTTTTATTGGCTGACTTCCCTTGTTTGGCTCATTTCTTGCTCTCCTACAACTATTACCTTCACCTTCCAAATAAACCACATGCATTTGAATCCTTGGCTAAAGGTATGGGAGAATCCAGACTAAGAGATTCATTATTTAGTACAAAGCCTTAAGAGTGTCATTAACTCAGAGTCCACCTCTTCGTTGTGTTCATTAATGGCTTTAAGAAGTAGCTCCCTTCTGTCTGTGTATGTGTGTGCATGTGCATGTGATATCACATATACTTCTAATCTTTAAAAAAAAAAAAAAAAGAAGTGGCAAAACTACCAGTTGCCACTGATTCAATTCTGACTCATGGCGACCCTATGTTTATCAGTGTAGAACTGCACTCCATAGGGTTTTCATGTCTGTGACCTTTTATAAGCAGATTGCCAGGCCTTCTTTCTGAAGCACTTCTAGGTAGATGCTAACTACCAACCTTTCAGTTAGTAGCCCACCACTTAAGTTCTCCCCACCTAGGGAGTCCATGAGGCAAAACTAGTAAGTAAAATTTAGTGTTCCTTCCTAAACTGCCACAGCCTTATTAGCACAGTTTCTGTATGGAGAAGATTCAGAGGATACTTGCTAAAATATAGAAGCAGTTACTGCCAGGTGTTTTATACTGGCAGCTTTAAGGTGTGAAGAAAGAGCATCGATATTGAACCTGGGAGTTCCCTCTAGAGACTGTCTCCTGTGGACATCATTTCCTCAGTAGCATTCACATCTGGTGACATTTCCCTCTTACACTTCAGGTAGCTCATGTCTAAACCAAAATCCAAACCCATTGCTGCTGAGTCGATTCCAACTCATAGCAACCCTATAGTTGGAGTAGAACTGCCCCATACGGTTTCCAAGGAATAGCTGGTGGATTTGAACTACCGACCTTTTGGTTACCAGCCTAAGCTCTTCACCACTATGTCATCAGCTCATGTCTAGACTAGAGAAAATATTGGAATCCCCTTGCAATTTCCAGATTATAACTCTCCTTGCTTTTCTGCAAAACCTTGGTCTACTGAAGCTCAGGGTATTTGGTCTCTACCACCTTCTCCCCCTACATTCACTCTACTCTGATGGCCTTACTGAAGTCCCTGGGTGGTACAAATAGTTAACACACCCAGCTGCTAACCAAAAGGTTGGAGGTTTGAGTGCAAGAAAGGCCTGGCAATCTACTTCAGAAAAATCAGCCATTGAAAAATCTATGGAGCACAGTTCCACTCAGACACACATGGGATCACCATGAGTCCAAACTGACTTGATGGCAACTAGTTTTAATAGTTTTACTGTCACTTCCTTTCATTCATAGAAACCAGGTCTTCTGAAACAAATTCGTTCTCTCCACCCCTATTTCTGCAGTCAGCTTGAGGATTTTTTCCACTCACATGAATGACTCCAACCCTCTGAAGACTCAGCCCCTTGAACTCTTCTTTCTTGAAATCTTCTTCTCCAGTTCTCTTTAGTTCCCCACTTTCATGGTCACATACTGAATCTTATGATCACTCCAAAATGCCTTCCTCCCAAAATCACTAAGTCAAGCATTTCCCTGCTCAGCCGGGATCTCCTGTTTTTCCAGGTGTGAATGTCACTCGTTCTCACTGTTCATCTGTATTATTTAGCTTTCTAGTCCTCATACCTTCTCTCTCTTCATCAGCCCTCTCTTGTCTTTTCTTCCCTATCCACATTGTCATTTCAACAACTCTCGTGCTAAAACATTGACTCCTTCCCATGCCCCCTTCCCATCTAGGAGCATCCCAACTTTGAATGAGAATAATTCCCCTGTGTGCACTAAATCAGCTGAACATCGCCAGGATTATATCACACAAAAGGACAAATATTGGTATCACCCAAAATCAGGATGACTAATCTCAGTTGAGCCCTTAATTTCAAAACAGATATAGATTTCTTGCTATAATACCTTCAACAGTTCACAGGTCTTAGAACTAAATTCTTAGCAAGGCCTATAAATATTCTGCTTACTTCTCAGCTTCTAGTTAAGACATGCTCTCTTAGTTTTCTCTGCTTTAGTCATAGTGGTTTTCTTTCAGTTACTCCAATGTACGTTTCCATCTTGCCTCAGAATATTTACCTTAGCCTGTTGCTTTGTTAGGTCACCCTTTCAGCTTTTGCTACCTAGGTGATGCCAATTTATCTTTCAGATCTCAGGTCTACCATTTGCTTAGGAAAGCCTTCTAAAATTACCTCAAACAAGATCAGGTAGGTCTGCAACCTGACCTCAACTTACTATAACTTTCCTTCATAGAACTTTTTGGGTACTGTCAACCAGACTCTCATGGAAAACTAAATATTTCAGTAGAAAAATGATTTCTGTCCAATTAGATGCCTAGTATCCCAACAAAATCTGACACTGAAGATAAGTTTCAGATTCAGGCCTGATGCTTAGACTATTTGCTTTCACGTGGTGTCTAAAAAAAGAAGATATTACATGTTTATTTTGGCTGAGCAAATTGCAACAGCTTATAATGTACTTTAACTGGTATTCTTGTTTAAGTCCTATGTAATAAATTTGTGTTTGGAACTTAATTTGTCTTATCTACTTGTTTTACTTTAAAATTCTTAAGTCTTAATTCTCAAGCAAACTGTGTATTAAATTATATGCAAATATCTATAGAATGTATACTTTCATTTTATCAATGCCTTCCACCCTCTCATATTTTACTTTTGAATTTCTGACTAACAAGTAGGTCAGGTTCTGCTCCACTGAAAACGAGGAGTTCTCCCTATCTGCTTTCTGCTCTGGATTTTCAAACAGGGTTAATGGCAACGTCCAAAAAAAAAAAAAAAAAATCCATTGCCATCGAGTCGATTCTGACTTATAGTGACCCTGTAGGACAGAGTAGAATTGCCCCATACAGTTTCCAAGAAGTGCCTGGTGGAACCGAACTGCCGATCACTTGGTTAGCAGCTGTAGCGTTTAACCACTACATCACCAGGGTTTCCAAAGGCAACCTAGAGCAGGCCAACTTGGGCTAAGTTTTCTAGACCAGCCCACTACTAGATCTTGTGGGCAAATGCAGTTTTCTCACTGGTTGCCTCTTTCCTTTTCCTCTGGAATGCTTCAGCATAGACTTTCTTTATTGTGAAGCATGAAGAATCTCACTCCATTTTGGGAGATTGAAATGGGCAGAAAACCAGAGAGTAGATAGAAGTCTTCTTTAAGACTCTAGCTCTGGCTTGCTAGAGAATTATGGAGCTCCACCTGGTTTCCCTTTGGGGAAGAGAGGCAAGTGGTGGCATCCAAACACCAAATCAACAAACTTTCTTTTATGAAATTAAGTACCTTCCGCTTAAAATCTGTCTTACCTGGCATTTGAAAATATAAAAACCATCCATTTTCTATAATAAAATTATTGACTTTAGCTTGTCTTTAAAATACTAGGGGTAAATTAAAAAAAAATACTCTTTTCATATCACTGATGCATATTATTGGTGCATATTATTGGGTGATCGTAAAATATCATGAGTCGGAACCAACTCAATGGCAACTGTTTTCTTTTTGTTTGCCTGCTCCTTAGTGTATCATCTAGTGTTTTGATTCTCTTTTGTGATTGTAGTTTGTTAGTTTTAATAGTAGTCAGAATTACCCTCATATGTTGATTCCATTGCTAACACTCTCTTATATGTCTTTCCTTGATGGATCATCTTTCCATTTTATATTTAAATATGATGTGTTAAATTCTTGTTATATTTACAAATCGGATAGCTAACTTACAACATTGATTAAATTTACCTTCTCTGAGAATAAGAAACAGTATTTTTGCCCATTTAGTTGTGGAAAATTCATGGGTCAGTTGAAAAGAAGCCTTTTCTGTCCTACATTCTCTCTCTTTTTTTTTTGAATTGTCCATAGGGATTATAATAAAATAGGCATAGGTTCATGAACCCAAGATGAGTAGGCTTCATTTCAAACTCTGCCAGTTCCTAATCAAGTGACCTTGTCCACATGATTTAACCTGCATATACTTTGCTTCCCTCATCTGCAAAAGGAGATTAAGAATAGTATTTGCCTTATAGGGCTGTTGTGAGAACTGGGTGAGTAATGTGTGTACAGTCCTCATAACAGTGCCTGTAACTTAGTGAAGTCTATTAAAGGATTAACTCTTATCCTTATCTAGAAAGCAATTGTGAAATGTGCAATCTTAACATACTCTTATGGCTGAGACAGGCAGGAAGCCAGCAACAGCAACCAAAACCAAGAAGTGTTTCATTGTCATACCTGAAAAGAAAAGTAACACAGTTTTAGATTATTCTCAGTGAATGGAATGCTGTTTTGTAATAAGCCTTTTTTGAACCAGTTTTTTTGGTGCCTACATCTTCTATAAAATGGGGCATGCAGAACAAGAACGAGGATTAATATGTTAATCACTGGGACAAAGGGAAGAATACAGATCTGTGATAGCTAGAATAATGGTCTCCCAACAGTGGTTAAGTGTTTGGCTACTAACTGACAAGTCTGCAGTTTGAATCCTTCAGCTACTCCTTGGAAACCCTATGGAGCAGTTCTACTCTGTATTGTAGGGTACCTATGAGCCAGAATCAATTCTACAGCAATGCGTTTGGTTTGGGTTTAACGATGTTGCTGTCTTAATCCCCACAAACTTTGAAAATGTTATGCTATGGGATAGGAGATGAAATTAATGTTGCTAAGTACTTGTCCTTGAAATGAAAAGATTATCCTGTATTTAGCCAGGTGGGCCCAAAGTAATCAGAAGGATTCTTCAGTGTGAAAGAGGTGGGAAGATGAGTCAATGTCAGAGGGATGCTATGTGAGGAGGACTTGGCCAGGCATTGCTGGCTTCGAAGACAGAAGAAAGGAGCCATGATCCAAGAAATGCAGGTAGCCTATAGAAGCTGGAGAAGACAAGGAAAGGATTATCTCTAAAGCCTCCAGAAGGAATGCCATCTTGCCAACATCTCGATATTAGCCCAACGAGACCCATTTTGAACTTCTGACCTCCAGAATTGTATGATAATTAATTCATGTTGTTTTGAGTGACCAAGTTTATGCTAACTTGTTACAGCAGCAATAGGAAATTAATATAAGGGCACAACAAAGTTAGATTCAAATTATGCATCGCCTAAAGGACGGAAACCCTGGTGGCATAGTGGTTAAGTGCTACGGCTGCTAACCAAAGGGTCGGCAGTTCACATCCGCCAGGCGCTCCTTGGAAACGCTAGGGCGCAGTTCTACCCTGTCATAAAGGGTCACTATGAGTCGGAATCTACTTGACAGCAACGAGTTTAGACAGGAAAGGTGTGAACTTGGGCAAATTATTCTCTGTGAATCTGTGGATAATAACCCTTACCTAACAAGTTCACTGTGAGAGTTGAATTAGTTAAAAAGGTATCTGATTGATTTTACATGTTCCATACATACAACCAGGAGCCCTAGTGGCATAATGGTTAAGTGTTCGGCTACTAACCAAAAGATTGGCAGTTCCAATCCACCAGCTGCTCCTTGGAAATCCTATGGGACAGTCCTATTCTGTCCTGTAGGGTTGCTATGAGTTGGAACCAACTCAATAGCAACAGGTTTTTTTTTTTTTGGTTTTATATATACAACATCTCTTATCTTAGAAATGGAATTCTGCTTTCTGTAATTCAGTGCATGGATAAATAAAAAAATTATATCCGAAGGAAATCATTTTGAGAAGTTGCCCATTTCCTGTTATTTAAAAGTATGTCAAAATTATGCTTTTTTTTCAATCATATTGGCAGCATATGAATTCCAATTGAACTGTGTATCAGTGAAAAATGGCATTTTATTTGAACTGGATATATTCTTTGAGTGTTTTCAGCAGAATGTTAAGCTTAGACATCATTCATCACCTGATATGCTCATCACCTTTTCTAACAGTGGTAAAACTCGTCTTGAATTGACTAAATTAATCACTTTATTATAATCCTGTTGAATTTCTATGTATATTAATTAGAATTAAACAATAGTATTGATATACCATTGGTGAATAATGATGAAACTATTGTAAATGCCCTAGCTTTCATTTATATTCTTTTTAAAATCCTTAGCAGATAGTTTAAAATATAAAATCCTGGCTGCTGTTAGCTAAATTCTGTTTTATTTATCATTTGAAAATTATTTATTTTTCTATTTCTCTCTATTTATTAAGCCAAACATATTAGCATCATTCACTTCCCACTTAGTCTATTTAAACAAGCACAATGTGCAAAATATAGGGAATTTGTAAAGAAACTCTGTAAGATAATATCACATATCTTAATTCATTAAAAGTTGCTGGTCTATATCTTAAAAAGGAAAACCACACATACACAAATTGAGAATTGGAACTTTCTCAAGCTCCCTTTAACATTTAATAAGCATGACTCCTCAAGCTCATCTTTTTCAGCGGGAACAATAACTGAATTTTTATTATCCCATCTCACTAAAAGGAATCCCATCTAAATCAATGGGAGGCAATGGTAAGTACACGCAAGGAAAACTTACTAGATCCTAGTAATTTATGTATGTGAATTGGTGATGGTGGTGGTGGTGGTTGTGTTGAGTCAAGTCAGTTCCCACTCATGGCAACCCCAAGTATGCAGAGTATAACTAACTGCTCCATAGATTTCTCAAGGCTGTGAACTTTTGGAAGCAGATTACCAGGTCTGTCTTCTGAGATGCCTGGAGTGGGTTTGAACTGTCAACTTTTTGGTTAACAATTGATCATTTAACCATTTATGATACCCATGGACCTAATGTATGTGAATTACCCATTGCCGTCAAGTGGATTCTGACTCATAGTAATTCTATAGGACAGAGTAGAACTGCCCCAAAGGGTTTACAAGGAGCAGCTGGTAGATTTGAACTGCCGACCTTTTGGCTTGCAGCCCAGCTCTTAACCATTGAGCCACCAGATCCTAGTAAATTATGTATGTGAATTACAGATATTCTGCAGTATCTGATCACTCTGCTTAGAATGGTTGCTGTGTGTCACGCGAATCAGAGCTAATCTGCCTTTTCTCTTTATTTATAAATAGTTGGCTAATTCTAGGATATTATAAGTAAATAAGTTACTAAGTTTGATTACCCTTTTTGTTCCACAGTGAACCAAGCTGTTTATTTCTTAATTCATTCTGCTCAATAAAAAGGAGAAAAGGCTAATGGTTTAGTACTCATTTTACAGAAGTGAAAAACTTTCCAGGAGCAAGTTAAACAATTTGTGTGGAACCATACAGTGAAGAAGGGTGCTCATGGCCACTGATGTGGCTTGCCATTGTCCGGAACCCCCTCATCTGCCTCCCTAGTACTGCCAAACGCTTTTCATATGAGGGGAACTTGTAAATCAGTCATCTGTCAGGGAACAAAACATGCAAACAATCTCTTCTTTATCACTGTCTTTTTATCTATTTCTTTCCCTTTCTCTCTCCCTCTCTCCAAAGCACACACCTACTCCCATACACCAAGATTTGCAATAATACAGTAAAATAGGTACTGAAATGTACAGCCAATTCTCTCATTTCATCTTCACAATTATCCAGTAAAGCATGTACTTTCACTCCTGAGTTAACTGAAGAAAAAATAAAAAAAGAGACTTCTGAAACATAGCGGTCGATGTATACATTCACGTTAATAATTATACATACATATATACATACTACATCCCCTTGCTGTGGAGTTGATTCCAAGTCATAGGGACCCAAATCCAACAGGATGGAGTGCAACTGCCCCATAGGGTTTCCAAAGCTGTAATCCTTACGGAAGCAGACTGCCACATCTTTCTCCCACAGAGCAGCTGGTGGGTTTGAACTGCTGATCTATTGGTTAGCAACTGACCACTTAACCACTGCACCACCAGGGTTCTCTACATGTAACATACATGTATATATTCATATACATACTACACACACACATGCTGAATCGTATTCACTGGAGAATGAAAGAAAAAAACTAACTTAGTTTTTGGATTATGATTGAGAATCAGGAATAAGACTCTCTCTTTGCCAGACCAGGTTTTGTATCAGGATTGATCCCAGAGCGTGAACCATGGCTAAGCCTCCAAGATGGCTCTAAATTATACTCCCTTGTCTTCAGGTCTGCACATCTAGGAACTATGTAGACCATTTTAACCAAGAAATTATAGTTGTTTGAACTCACATACAGGCAGCTGAAGAGAAGTATTATAGAAGCGATAGAAGCAGCACCTCGTTGGTTTTAGGATCAATCCTTCTTGATGCAATACCAAAGGGGGGAAAAAACGCCATCGAATTGATTCCGACTCACAGTAACCCTATGGGACAGAGTAGAACTGTCCCATAGGGTTTCTAAGGCTGTAAACTTTATGGAAGCAGGCTAACACATCTTTCTCCTGTCATATGCTATAGTCAACTTTAAGAAGGAACCCTGGTAGTGCAACTGTTAATTGCTCGCCTACTACGCAAAGCTTGGTGGTTCCAAATCACCTAGTGGCTCTGCAGAACAAAGACCTGGTGATCTGTTTCCATAAATATTACAGCCAAGAAAACCCTATGGGACAGTTTTGCTCTGTCATATGGAGTCAGTGTAAGTAGGAATCGACTCAACTGTACCCAACAACAGGCAACTTCAAACTAATACTCTTATAATATTTTCTGTATAATAATACCAGAAACTTGGGTCACCTGACATTTAATTTTTTTTCTTACATTTCAATTTTAGAATATATTTCTTATTGGCATATAGGCATTAATACAGACATTTGAAAGTTAATATTGTGTAGGAAGAAAGATCAAGGATGAGGGAAAAGACTGGGGAGGGTTGAGTACTGCCCTCTGGCATGCCCTTAGGCCATGATCTTCTCAGAAAGCACCTGCTGAAGAACAATCCCTTCCTTGCCTTAAACCAAAAAAATCGATAAGAATGAACTCTACAAGGAATACATCTTTTTTTTTTTCTTAGCCTTAGTGAATCTGTTATTTATTTTTAAAAAGTTATTGACATATAACTTTCATACAGTAAAGTGAATAATATTTAGTGTTTGATAAATTTGTAAATATGTATATACCTATGTAAATCATCACAAAATTCAAAATATAAGATATTTCAAATATCCAAGGGTGTCCATTGCGTCCAGTTCCAGTCAGTACCCCAAAAGTAAATACCATTCTGATTTCCATAACAAAACACCATTCTGATTTTCATAACTAAATTTCATATAAACAATATATTTTTGGTGTCTGATTTTTTATTCAACATTATATCTGTGATATTTAGCCATGTTGCATGTGAAGAAGTCTGTTCTTGTTCATAAAAAAAAAAATGTTCATAGCTGTGTAATATTCCACTGTGTGCATATACTATAATTTATTTACTCATTCTGTTGTTCATAAAATTTTTGATTGTTTCCAATTTTGGGCTTTTTAAAATTTCTTTGTGTATATCTTTTAGTAGACAATTGGTATTCACTTTTTTTGGTTATAAACTTGAGTGGAATTATGGAGTCATATGATACAGATATGTTTTCCTTTAATAGATACTGCCAAATTTTTTTTCAAAGGAGTTATTTCAATTTGTACTTTCAGCAGCTTTATAGCCTTACCCACATTTGATATTGTTAGTCTTTTTTCTGTTTTAGCCATTATGGTTGTTTAATCATATTTCATTTTGGTTTTAATTTGTATTTCTCTAATGACTAATGACATTGAACACCTTCTAATATGTTTATGGGCCACTTTGATACCTTTTTTTTTTTTTTGGTGAAGTTGCTGTTCAGTCATTTGCCCATTATTGTAATTAAGTTGACTGTGGTTTTCTTATTGTTTTGTAGGAATTCTCTATATATTCTGGATATCAGATTTTTGTCAGATGTGTGTATTGTAAATATCTTCTCTCAGTCTGTGGCTTGTTTTTTGAACACTCTTAGTGTTGTTTTTCATTAAACAAAAATCCCCAATTTAAAGACATCTAATTTACCAATCTTTCTTTAAGAAAAAGTTTATGTTTGTACATAAGTGTGTATATGTGTGTCCTATTTGAAATATTTTTGCATATTCCAATGTCATGGATCATAAAGGTGTTTTCTACTAGACACTTGATTCAACATTGTTGAAATATTGAAGAAGAACAAAGTTGGAGGACTTGCACCAGCAGCTATTAAAATTCACTGTACAGCTATGGAATTAAGACAGAGTAGTAATGACACAAGTATAGATTAATAGACCAGTGACCAATGAAATAGATTATAGAAACAGACCTACATATACAGTTACTTGATTCATGACAAAGGCTCCACTGCAGTTCAATAGGATGACCATTTTTATAATTTGCACAAGGTCAAATGGACACCTAATAAAGGAAAAATTTGAATCTTCATCCTACTTTCCATGATATAAAGATATCATTTTGATATGAACCATAGATCTAAATGTGGATACTACTTTAATTTCATAGACCTAATTTTGAAAACTATCTTGTATTTGGAAGACATCAATTCCAAAATATTTTATGATAGTTTGACCTTATTTTAAGTAAGTGATCACACCTTTTCTAAACATATTCTCTTGTTGGCTTTTCTTGTTGGTTTTATCTCATTATAGTACATTTGTTCTATTGCATCACATATAGAACATACAGAAAGGAAGAAGTAGAACATTAATTTTTGTCAGCCTTGGTATGTATTATTTAAGGTAAGCTTTTCTGAAAGCAGAGCCTGGAAGAGTAACGTACAGAAGAGAAAGTATTAATGGAATGGAGATAGGGATTGGGGTGGGGATAAGAGAGAGGAAAAGGTGCTGAGAGAAAACTTGCTCAGACAGGCTGGCTTCACATGGGGTGTAAGAGTGTGTGATCTGTGGCAACTGGTGAAGACACTGGTAACTTAAGGCAGAATAAGAGACAGACAGATGGAAGCACTGCAGAAAAGAGTTAGGATGTCTCAAATAGGGTCCCACCACTTCACAGTTTCTCCTTCATGCTAGTCTAGCTCTGATAAAGACTTCCTTATAACATCTGTAAAGCAAACACATTCATCCTCCATATCTGTGGAATGCCTGAGACGCTCCTCAAGGTAGAATTTCAAACCAGCCTGCCTTGAGTTATGAAAGACACAGAGGGCCACTGTCTGTTTAAGTATGGCCCCCTTCTCCTGACTGGTTCTTTTCATAGTGGATTCCTGAAACAAAGGATACATACTTTGGAACTTTAAAATCTATATAACTACACAGTCATCAGCCCTATGTGAAAAATTGCCCTCTAAGCCTTGCTTCAAAAAGTTGACAACAATGAACTCAACAAGAAATATTATTTTACATTTATATAGTTATGTGTTAGACTATAAATTTCTTTATTAAAAGCATGAAATTAAATTTATTAAATAAAATTTTAAAATAAGTAACAATGCTGTTGGGTAATAACTTATCATTAATCTTATTTTTCAAATAAAGAAACTGAATTTTAAAGACATCATATAACTTACTTAAGTCCAAACAGCTTGTAAATCTTAGCATCCTGAAGAGAACCACATCTATTGTGTCCTGTCCTTTAAACAACACTCCACAAGGAAAATTTTCACTGTGAGAGGTCAGTACAGAGAAAATGCTTTGAAATAGATCCAGGAATTTACAGCAGATGAACGCATGAATTCATGATAATCAGAACACTTCTAGAGCCTTTGAAGATTTTAAGTTTTGATTTGGTTGTATTTCTAGTTTATAACTCAGACAAGATCCTCACTGGACCTCACCAATCTCAAACTTTCACTTTGGAACAAGCTGCAAAGATTAACTGTATGATTCATCAGAGACACAATCAGATAAGAAGAGCACTGGAATGGAACATGAGCAGATGATCCAGAAAAGGAGAGCATCTAATTAGCTTTATTATAAGCATTCATTCATTCAGTAAATCTTGATGATTTCTTGATATGAGCCATGCTCTGTTATAGGCTCTGAGATACATAGAAAAACCAAATATATAAACCCTACCATCTCATGGAGGTTACAATCTAGTGCCTGGAATACAGCACATATAATAAATACATTTAGTATAGCTCTACTATTGTGTGCTGAACACTTTGATGGGTTCTGTGAATGAAAAGGTAAGTATAAAGCATTTTCCTAAGAAACTTCATGTTTAACAGAGAAGATTAAGCATATAAAGAGACCTGGCATACAATATGGAAACATTCCAGTACAATTTTGTCCAGAAGAGATGTGAAAGCCACTAACTGCTTAGAGGAGTCATTTGTAGCCACAAGAATGTCTTTTGGGAAGCAAGAGTAAAGCTGTGTTGTGGAGTGAATTGTGTTCCCTAAAAGATTTGTTCAAATGTGACTTAGTCATCTAGTGCTGCTATAAAAGAAATACAATAAGTGGGTGGCTTTAACAAAGAGTTTATTCTCTCACAGTCCAGTAGGCTAGAAGTCCAAATTCAGGGTGCCAGCTCCAGGGAAAGGCCTTCTTTCTCTGTCAGCTCTGGAGGAAGGTCGTTGTCATCAGTCTTCCCTTGGTCTGGGAGCATCGCAGCGCAGGAACCTCAGGTCCAAAGGATGCACTCTGCTCCCAGTGCTGCTTTCTTGGTGGTATGAGGTTCCCACGTCTCTCTGCTCACTTCTCTCTTTTATATCTCAAAAGAGATTGGCTTAAAACACTATCTAATCTTGTAGACCTCATCAATATAACTGCCACTAATCCATCTCATTACGTCATAGTGATAGGATTTGCAACACACAGGGAAATCACATCAGAAGATAAAATGGTAGACAATCTACAAAAATACAAGGGAATTACGACTTAGTCAAGTTGACAGATATTTTTGGGGGACACAATCCATGACAACTCCTAATCCTTGGTACCTGTGAATGTGCCTTTATTTAGAACTAGAATCTCTGCAAATGTGATTAGTTAGGATGAGGTCATACTGGAATAAGGTGGGCCCATAATCCAATAGGAGTGATGATGTCTTTGTAAGAAGAGTAGAAGAGACAGGGAGACATGTGCACAGAGGAGACAGACATGTGAAAACACAAGAGGAGATTGAAGTGATGCATCATAATCCAAAGAACACCATGGCCTGCCAACAAACACCAGAATCTAGAAGAGGCAAGGAAAGAATCTTCTCTAGAGCCTTCAGAGGGAGCATTGTTCTGCAAACACCTTGATTTCTAACTTCTAGCCTCCTGTACTTAGAGACAAAAATTTTCTGTTGTTTTAATCCACCCAGTGGGTAGTACTTTTTCTGGCAGTCGTAGGAAACTAATACAAGCTGGAAGCATGCCAAAGCTTATCTGTAAATGACTTAGCATTTTGCAGAAAGAGAATTTCACATAATCTCTGAAGTAAAGCTTACAAATTAGCAAGCAACTTTCTCCCCCACATTGTAAAATGAAAGCTGGAAAAGAATTCTGTTACTTCATCAAACCAGCACGGTTTATATATTGGAAACGTATGATGTGTCACTTATTTCTTGTGACACTGGTGTTTGTAAAGAAGAGTGTTGATTCAACCCAAGTCAAGTGTTTATAGAAACTTAATTGCTTTGGTTTTATCTGTTGGCCCTGTCAATTCCTGGCATTGCTCTACCCAACACAATACTGTCCATATTTATATCACTGATGCCATCATATAGAGTCGCTACCAAGCTTCAAATATGGTTTTAAATGAATTTGGAAAGTGTTGGAAAGCAGAGAATAACTTGATTTGCATGTGAACCCTATGCATGAATGCCAGTTGGCTGCTTCTTTTCACATCTCTGCTATTTTCATATATATATATATTATGTTTCAGCTTTCTAGAATGATAGGAAATGGTCTACAATGACTTTTTTTTTCCTTAAAAAAAAAAAAATCAAGACACATTGGTTTGACATATGATATAACAACCTGATAGAATATTTTAAATTAGAACTGTCTCAGAAAACCCATGGGAAATAGATGAAGACTATAGTGTTTATAACCACATCATGTTTGCTAAAATACATGAATTTTTAAAAAAAACTTAATAATCATTCATTCACTCAGATGTCTGTCATTCCAAAATTTTGGAAGTATAGACATAAACACATAATGAAGGAAGAAACTGGCCTCTATGTGTTAAATATGATTTGAAAATGATGCTTGTACTAAAGTAGTTATATATATTCTGTCTGTAATATCTCAAGTGTAAGAATCAACCCAGTAACATCTCCTGTGAGACTTTTCAAGCTCTATTTCCAATAATATAAAGACCATTTTCCACTCAGTGGATGCTCTCCCATTTTTCATGGACCACAGATATCCTCTCCCTTCTCTTTCGCCATGGATAAACTCCTACGTACTAGAGTCCCATTTGAGGCTGATTGCTTCTTCTTCATACCCTTCAGTGAAATTGTGTGTGTTTCTACTTTAGTGCCCTCTACGGTCCAAGACCTCCCCAACTCTAGACTTGCTAGGAAAATTGGGCCTACCCACCTACAATGCTCTAAACCCTATCAAATCCTAAATTTATCTCACATACCAAAAAACCAATCAAGTTGATTCTGACTCATAGCGACCCCATAGGGTTCCAAGGTTATAAATCTTTACAGAAGCAGACTGCCACATCTTTCACCTATGGAGCTGTTGAACTTTTGGTTAGCAGCCAAGTGTTTAACTGCTGCACCACTAGGGCTCTTTTGGCTTGACATAGGATAAAAATCAAAGCCCTTTTTTTAAATTTAAATTATAAGAAACCTCCTGTACTTCACAGACCTTTGAACTCCCCCCGCCCCACACCTTGTTCTACCATGTATAGCTTTCATAATCAGGAATAAAAGTCATCATACGCTCATTCTTCTGTTCAACTTTAATTGTCTAGTGTCTCAATCATATGAGATTTTAAAAATATTAACTCTTAAACACTGTGCCACCAGGGTTCCACAGAGATTTAGAAGTAGTTAATTTGGAACGTGTATCTTTCAGGGTGACAGCAAGAAATAGATGAGATTACTCAAATTGGTTATTTGAAAACAGTTTAATAAAGGGACTTTTTCCAAAGGTATAGATATATTGAAGGGAAACCACTATGGACAGTGTACTAATCAGTAATAGTAAGAAACTTTGCCATCCTTAGCCTCAATGGGCAAGGGGAAAAAGCTAGACAGAGAAAGTGCTGTGTGGAAAGATTTGCCTTAAAAGGAATGACGACCTTCAATACAGGAACAGAGCTGGCCCATGACAATTCTGCAGGGAGGGAAATGGGGGAATAAATACCCTTGATCTCTACCTTGGCCAAACTCAACTAAAAACGAAAGTCAAGAGAGCCTGTTGATATAGTAAATAATGATATATGTATTTTAGTTTCTCAACTTCAGTTCCTTTTTAAATTCAGATGTATTTCCTGCCTTTGAATTATGTTCTACTTCAAATCAATTCCAAATTTTGCTTGAACTAGTTTTTTTTTTTAATTTTTATTGTGCTTTAAGTGAAAGTTTACAAATCAAGTCTGACTCTCATACAAAAATTTATAAACACCTCGCTATATACTCCTAATTGCTCTCCACCTAATGAGACAGCACACTCCTTCCCTCCACTCTTTTTGTGTCCATTCAACCAGCTTCTGACCCCCTCTACCCTCTCATCTCCCCTCCAGATAGGAGATGCCAACATAGCCTCAAGTGTCTGCTTGATCCGAGAAGTTCAGTCTTCACCAGCATCTTTTTCTATCCCATTGTCCAGTCCAGTGCTTGCCTGAAGAGTTGGCTTTGATTATGGTTCATGTCTTGGGCTAATGGAAGATCTGGGGACCATGACCTCTGGGGTCATTCTAGTCTCAGTCAGACCATTAAGTCTGATATTTTTTCGAGAATCTGGGGTCTGCATCCCACTGCTCTCCTGCTCCCTCAGGGGTTCTTTGTTGTGTTCCCTGTCAGGACAGTCATTGGTTGTAGCCAGGCACCATCTCCCCCACGTTTGTCAGTTAGTCATACTGAGGGGGTTGCATGTTGCTGTGATGCTGGAAGCTATGCCACCGGTATTCAGATACCAGCAGGGTCACCACCCATGGAGGACAGGTTTCAGCTGAGCTTCCAGACTAAGACAGACTAGGAAGAAGGACCTGGCCCTCTACTTCTGAAAAGTATTAGCTGGTGAAAACCTTATGAATAGCAGCGGAAAATTGTCTGATACAGCCCTGGAAGATCAGCCCCCCAGGTTGGAAAGCACTCAAAAGATGACTGGGGAAGAGCTGCCTCCTCAAAGTAGAGTCGACCTTAATGATGTTGATGGAGTGAAGCTTTCAGCACCCTCATTTGCTGATGTGGCACAAATCAAAATGAGAAGGAACAGCTGCAAACATTCATTAATAATGGGAGCCTGGAATGTACAAAGTATGAATCTAGGAAAATTAGAAATCATCCAAAATGAAATGGAACTCATAAACATCGATATCCTAGGCATTAGTGAACTGAAATGGACTGGTATTGGCCATTTGGAATTGGACAATCACATAGTCTACTATGCTGGAAATGACAACTTGAAGAAGAACGGTGTTGCATTCGTCGACAAAAAGAACATTTTTTTTTCAAGATCTATTTCTTTATCCTGAAGTACAATGCTGTCAGTGATAGGATAATATCCATACACCTACAAGGAAGACCAGTTAATGCGACTATTATTCAAATATATGCACCAACCGCTAGGGCCAAAGATGAAGAAATAGAAGATTTTTATCAGCTGCTGCGGTCTGAAATTGATCGAACATGCAATCAGATGCATTGATAATTACTGGCAATTGGAACATGAAAGTTGGAAATAAAGAAAAAGGATCAGTAGTTGGAAAATATGGCCTTGGTGATAGAAACAATGCTGGAGATCAAAAGATAGAATTTTGTAATACCAATGACTTCTTCACTGCAAATACCTTCTTTCACCAACATAAATGACGACTATACACATGGACCTCACCAGATGGAACACACAGAAATCAAATTGACTACATCTGTGGAAAGAGATGA
This sequence comes from Loxodonta africana, assembly GCF_030014295.1. Classification (NCBI taxonomy): domain Eukaryota; kingdom Metazoa; phylum Chordata; class Mammalia; order Proboscidea; family Elephantidae; genus Loxodonta; species Loxodonta africana. The sequence continues at coordinate 113,158,809 of NC_087342.1, forward strand.
TGGAAAAGCCCAATATCATCTGTCAGAACAAGGCCAGGGGCCGACTGTGGAACAGACCATCAATTGCTCATATGCAAGTTCAAGCTGAAACTGAAGAAAATCAGAGCAAGTCCATGAGAGACAAAATATAACCTTAAATATATCCCACCTGAATTTAGAGACCATCTCAAGAATAGATTTGACACATTGAACACTAGCGACCACAGACCAGACTGGTTGTGGAATGACATCAAGGACATCATCCATGAAGAAAGCAAGAGGTCATTCAAAAGACAGAAAAGAAAGAAAAGACCAAGACGGATGTCAGAGGAGACTCTGAAACTTGCTCTTGAGCATCAAGCAGCTAAAGCAAAAGGAAGAATTGATGAAGTAAAAGAGCTGAACAGAAGATTTCAAAGGGCAGCTCGAGAAGACAAAGTATTATAATGACATGTGCAAAGAGCTGGAAATGGAAAACCAAAAGGGAAGAACATGCTCAGTGTTTCTCAAGCTGAAACAACTGAAGAAAAAATTCAAGCCTCGAGTTGCAATTGTGAAGGATTCTATGGAGAAAATATTAAATGATGTAGGAAGCATCAAAAGATGATGGAAGGAATAGACAGTCATTATACCAAAAAGAATTAGTCGATGTTCAACCATTTCGAGAAGTGGCATATGATCAGGAACCAATGGTACTGAAGGAAGAAGTCCAAGCTGCTCTGAAGGCATTGGCAAAAAACAAGGCTCCAGGAATTCATGGCATATCAATTGAGATGTTTCAACAAACAGATGCAGTGCTGGAGGTGCTCACTCATCTATGCCAAGAAACATGGAAGACAGCTTCCTGGCCAACTAACTGGAAAAGACCCATATTTATGCCTATTCCCAAGAAAGGTGATATAACCAAATGTGGAAATTATAGAACAATATCATTAGTATCACACGCAAGCAAAATTTTGCTGAAGATCATTCAAAAGCGGCTGCGGCAGTATATCGACAGGGAACTGCCAGAAATTCAGGCTGGTTTCAGAAGAGGATGTGGAACCAGGGATATCATTGCTGATGTCAGGTGGATCCTGGCTGAAAACAGAGAATACCAGAAGGATGTTTACCTGTGTTTTATTGACTATGCAAAGACATTCGACTGTGTGGATCATAACAAACTATGGATAACATTGTGAAGAACTGGAATTCCAGAACACTTAATTGTGCTCATGAGGAACCTTTACACAGATCAAGAGGCAGTTGTTCAGACAGAACGAGGGGATACTGAGTGGTTTAAAGTCAGGAAAGGTGCGCGCCAGGGTTGTATTCTTTCCCCATACCTATTTAATCTGTATGCTGAGCAAATAATCCGGGAAGCTGGACTATATGAAGAAGAGCGGGGCATCAGGATTGGAGGAAGACTCATTAACAACCTGCCTTATGCAGATGACACAAACCTTGCTTGCTGGAAGTGAAAAGGACTTGAAGCACTTACTAATGAAGATCAAAGACCATAGCCTTCAGTATGGATTGCACCTCAACATAAAGAAAACAAAAATCCTCACAGCTGGACCAATGAGCAACATGATGAAAAACGGAGAAAAGATTGAAGTTGTCAAGGATTTCATTTTACTTGGATCCACAATCAACAGCCATGGAAGCAGCAGTCAAGAAATCAAAAGACACATTGCATTGGGTAAATCTACTGCAAAGGACCTCTTTAAAGTGTTGAAGAGCAAGGATGTCACCCTGAAGACTAAGGTGTGCCTGACCCAAGCCATGGTATTTTCAATCACATCATATGCATGTGAAAGCTGGACAATGAATAAGGAAATCTGAAGAAGAATTGATGCCTTTGAATTGTGGTGTTGGCTTAGAATATTGAATATACCATGGACTGCCAGAAGAATGAATAAATCTGTCTTGGAAGAAGTACAACCAGAATGCTTCTTAGAAGAAAGGATGGCGAGACTGCGTCTTACATACTTTGGACATGTTGTCAGGAGGGATCAGTCTCTGGAGAGGAACATCATGCTTGGCAAAGTACAGTGTCAACATAAAAGAGGAAGACCCTCAATGAGGTGGATTGACACAGTGGCTGCAACAATGGGCTCAAACATAACAACGATTCTAAGGATGGCGCAGGACCGGGCAGTGTTTTGTTCTGTTGTGCATAGGGTCGCTATGAGTCAGAACCGACTCAATGGCACCTAACAACATCAACAGGCACCATCTAGTTCTTCTGGTCTCAGGCTGATGTGTTCTCTTCTTTATGTAGCCCTTTCTGCCTCTTGGGCTCATATTTACCTTGTGTCTTTGGTGTTCTTTGTTCTCCTTTGCTCCAGGTGGGTTGAGACGAATTGATGCATCTTAGATGGCCGCTTGCTAGTATTAAACTAGTTTTTTAAAGCTTAAGTTTAGTTTTCTAATAGTGAAACCATCTCTGACTCAACCACATGCTAAAATTATTTCCTATAGTCCTAAACTATTTACAGATTTATATTTTGCTAAAGTAAAATAAGAACTGGAACAGACAAAAGCCATATGTACGTAAAACACATTTAAGTCTGTAAAACATGGGATGTAAGTATATTCATTAGAAAAAAAGTATATATGTACCTTCCTCCCAACAGTGATGCACTCATTTGTTCAAGAAACATTGAATGAGTGACAACTCTGTGCCAGGTACTATACAAGACATGCATGATGTAGTTTCTAAAACAATTCCCCTACTGACACAGAGGCTAACATTGCATTGACTGCATAACTTAAGGAAATGGCTATAGTAGTGAGGGCAAAAAGATGGATGCTGCAAGAAAGACCAATAAATAGGACTATAATCTTCGATGGAGGACATGAGCTGGAATTAGATTACGAGGGAATTCTTCAGCTCTTCCCACTTTATACTTGAAAAATATATGGAAACTGATTGGAAGTCTGTAGATAGCTACAGATCGAAGGAAGGACATCATTAATAACCAGAAAAATATGATTGTTCAAATATATGGTGCAACTTTCCCTATTTCTGTTTGAGAAATTTGTCCAGTAATGTAGATCTTAAAAGAGTTAGGAAAAGAGTCAATTGTAGAATGGCAGAGAGAGCTCTGGAGGTATTGCTTTTTGTTGTTGTTGATGTTTTCCTATGGGTTACCATTAATCAGATTGATAATCAAATGCTGTGAATCAATAATTACTTCATCCTCTCCAATTTTTAGTTTGCCCTGTGGCAGCCATACCATGACTTACAGCAACCAACTTAAAACTTCCTTCTGTCTTCATGTTAAGGTATTTCCCCTACATAGGGATACGCAAGGAATCTGGTCTTGTCCCTGGTTTACAAAGTCCCAGCTCCACCAGTAGCAAGGAAGTCCAGGAGCTTTAGGAAATTTGGGGGCCATTAAGAAGAAAGGATATCACCCAAATTTATAGGTACTGTTCGAAACCCTGGTGGCATAGTAGTTAAGTGCTATGGCTGCTAACCAAAGGGTTGGCAGTTCGAATCCACTAGGCACTCCCTGGAAACTCTATGGGGTAGCTCTATTCTGTTCTAGAGGGTCTCTGTGAGTCGGAATCGACTCGACGGCACTGGGTTTGGTTTTTTTCTTTTGGTAGGTAAAATCTGGTGGAAAGGGCATCTTCGGCTTAGTTCTCCTTGGGAGAGCAAATAAGGGAGGCTTTTAAAAAGTCTATTCTAGGAACAGGATGAAAGATTGTTGTTAAGTGCCATCGAGTGGATTTTGACTCACAGCAACCCTATAGGACAGAGTAGAACTGCCCTATAGGGTTTCCAAGGAACGACTGGTGGATTTGAACTGTAGATCTTTTGGTCAGCAGCTGAACTCTTGACCACCACGGCTTGAGGTGAAAGATTAGAATTGAAAATTCTACGATTCAGAATGTAGAGACTATCATGTAATATCCCCTTTTTCCCCTTCCATCGTAATTTATCCTTGCCCTGTACTGTTTTGGGTTCTGGAATTCAAAGCTTTTCTTATTTAATTTCTCCAATATATAAAATTCCCATTTTCTGCAAAGGAGGGGTCATCTGCCTATGTAGGTGAAGAAGGGCACTGAAGAAGAGGAGGGAGATCCAACTCTTCTAAATAAAGACTTTTAATCAATTTTTCTATATCAAATATTTCAATCACTTATATATATTTCTGTTTCCAAAACTAGATATAAATTCCTGTCTTTAAAATTGTATATTTCCCACTGAAGGTAGCGCAGTACTTCCCTTTTATCCATTTGTTGAAAAGATAGATGACAAACTTGTACTCATCAGATTCTTTTATACAGCTAAATTGATAGAACCCCTAAGGGTTCATTTATTTCTTTTACATACAGTAAACTGTTTTGGATTTCTTGGGTTGTTTGCTTATTTCTTTTTTCGAGAAGAGACATTATCTGAATCCTAGGTGTCATTATAATTGCATTGGTAACACTCCGTATTTCTGCTATGGCAAACAAGTCAGAATTCCTCCCAAATTAAAAAATAATAATAATAATGTGACATTTTTAAGTGCAAGGGGAAAGGAATTCTTAAAGCAAGTGCTATAGATGTTCCACAAAGGGCTTCCCTAAATCTAAAAGGAGAAAAGACTGAGGAATTCCTCTTTTTACAAGTAGAAGGTGAAATGTGTTGTAATTTTAGCAGTGCCAAGGAGCAGCACAGATGGTGTGCAGAGATAGCCAGGCAGATGGTGCCAAAGCAAGAACAGCAGTTGCTGGTGAGTCACAGCTGAACAGACGGTACAATGGCAGAGGCCACGGCAGCCATCAGCAGTGAGTGATAATAAATAAGTTAACGTCAGAAGATTCTAGAACAGCTGACCTGAACCTGATACAATATCAGGCCATTACTTTCAATGATTATTTGTTAATGTGCTGTGGTGCTGAGTGTTAGGTAAAGACAACTAATGGTTATTGATCAGAAAGCTGCCTCAATAAGAATACAGACATGAATTGCATACTTTCAGTAACCTGATTGAGTAAAGCAAGTATTATTCATCTTGGGAATTCTTGAAGGGATAAGAAGTAGACCTAATATTTGCATCAGGCGTTATGGTAGGTGTTTTTCAAGCACTATAAAAATATGTAACTTCTTAATCCTTAAAGCCAAACTTTCTTAAGATGTGATTTTCAGTTACTTGTATAAGAAACACATGGGACATTGTAATAATAATAATAATAACACAAATTCTTGGGTTCTGCCCCCAGAACTGTTAAATCAGAAATTCTAGGAGTGAATTCATGAATCTGTCATTAATAAGCTTTCCCAGGAAATCTTATGCACACTAAATTTGTTCCCACATTAAGGATATTTAGGGGAAAAATTGAAAGAATGTGAAACTGTGTGAATAAATATAGTTGCAAATGAAATAATCATGTTTTTGTCTTACATATCTGGAAAGTCAGGTGGGATGGATTTGGCTTCATATATGTCCGGATCTAGAAACTCAAATGGCGTCTCTCCTTGTCTTTCTCGTTTCTCCATTCAAAAGGAAGCTAAAGATTACAAGTCAAGCAGTCTTTGTGTTTGTGACATTTAAAAAAAAAGTAGCTCTCCAGTATTGTGTGTTTGCAACATGTTAAAAGCTCATTTCATTCTTACTTCAATTGTATGAGGGAATATTGTAATAATTCAAATAAGGTATCTGAGACTTCAAGATTAATAAATAACCTGGCCAAGGTCTTATAAGAACTAAGCAGCAGAGAGAGAATTTAAAGGCTTTTCTGTCCAATCTCGGGACATTCATTCTTTAGCACCATATGCACCATGCTGATGACTTAACCAACTTGATCCTCAGTTTTGTAATTTATAAAATGAAGTTGAAAACACTACCGGAGAGTATTTATTTACGCATATACACACATAAAGTGACTAAGACAATATTTTATGCTTACTCTCTGGAACACGAAGCCTCTTGAGTCACTGCGGCTTTGAAAGAAACAGCTGGAGTATTGCATACTAGTTTTTGTTTGTTTTTATAGTCTTAGACCACCCAAAGGTGTAATGGCTGGGATGTTCACAGGGTATGCCTACCTGCGGGGGCTGGGAAGGACGGAGAAGCAGATGAAATGCTTGGTAAGCACCATCGCCGCTCCACAATGCACATACCAGCAAAATCATGTCTTGATTTTAAGAAATTGTCATATTATAAATCTCAGTTTTGCCACAAAGGCAAGTATAATTACAGGAATATTTAAGTTGACGAGGAAGATTAAATCCAAATTATCCAGATACTTCATGTAATTCTATCTTTCACAGTCTGTTTTATAAGAACCCTCACTTCCTAAAGGACTCTCAAATCCCAGATTTATTTAGTAGTAGTTATGAAATTTATATGTGTATGTTTTTTGCAGCTTACTGTAAAATTGCTCTTTTTTAAAAATAATATATTGAGATTTCACATTCCCAATATAAAAATGTAAACAGTTGAATTGGCAAAGTTAGAAAGAGTAAAGTCCTGTCTCCTTTTTGTTCCAAGAGCCAGGTTTTAGGCACATCATGGCTCATAATTAGCAAAATGTTATCAGAATCTTATTTTTTATTCAGAGTCCTAAATAAAAAATAGCAAAGCACTAACTTTTTATTTGCAATATTAATTATTAACTTCCTATATAACACATAGCCATTCAAGATAATTTTTTTCTCTTTCTTCTTATTTTACTATGGTAAACCTCTTTGGAGGTTTTCTTTTCTCGTGATCTCAAGAGCGCATTAGGAAACCATGGTTAACATTTTACAAATATGCAATCAACACGAATAAGATGTATCGTGCCTGCAAATTTTCCTGCTTCATTACCTTCTGTCAACACATAATAACTACAACTAAGGAAATAATTAATTTCCATTCTAAGAATTCCTACAGGAGCAACTGATATTTTTCTGGCAGTGTTCCTGAGTACTTGTAGACATGCCAGAAACAAATCATGAGAAAACGCTGTTTGTCAGGATACTCAGCCCCCAAATGGGTTACTGTCAGCATCTAACAGATGCGAGGTGGTAACACAGTGGCAGGTCATATTCCCAACTAGACTTGGAAGTCCTTTGAGTAATAGAAGCCAAGGCATGCTAACATTGACTCAGGCTAGAGTATCCCCTAAAATCTTTGTCTCCACTAACACATAAGCAGACAAGTTTTCTAGTCTCTTCTTAGGCCAATGAGCTTAGCTGATCCTAAAAATAAATTACCAAAAGAATAGACTACAGTCAATACCTGTGTTGTGTGTAAATTACCTCTTCAGGAAATTGGTAGTCAGAAGGATGCTATCTGACTTGATGAAGGTTATGATTATTCTAGGCAGAAGGATATCAGACTGAGGATTTGATATAGCCCCTTCATGCCTAGGAAATCTATGCTATTATCATGCTATTATATTTGCAGGCTTGAGAAAGTAGAGGGTCTGCAAAAAAGAGGAAGACCCTCAAAGAGATGGATTGACACAGTGCTGCAAGCATAACAAAGATTGTGAGGATGGTGCAGGACTGGGGAGTGTTTTGTTCTGTGGTCATAGGATCGCTGTAAGTTGGAACTGACTCAACGGCACTTAACAACAACATCAGTGACCAGTTTTCCTAGAACTAATTTCTAATTATTTTCTGCTTAAAGACGTATAGATATAATTATAGGAAGCCCACTTATTTTAGGGGAACAAATTCTAAAATATCTTTTATAAAAATGTGAAGTTTTGCCATATACGCAAAATGGATTCAACCCACCATTTAAAAATACCTGTCTTCTTTACTTCTTTACACTATACACACTCTCTTTAAATACAAATGTAAAAGGATTGAAACTAATCCACTCATATTTAATAAATGATGACAGTTCCTGAATCACATAGCACATTTAATTTTCAGAAAGATATAAGAAAAAAAAATGTGATTTGTTTTTGGCATCATCAGCCAAGCTTTTTCTACTTAGAGAAATTTTCTTAGTTACCAATTTCCTAACATACCTTCATTTTGGGTAACTCATAAAAAAAAAAAAGTTTACCATTTTTGAACTGAGATGGTAAAATTGAGGCTCATTATTTTGCGTGTAGTGTTTAGGACCTGTCTTTATGAGAATGCCTATAGTGCAAAGGCTTCACTCTTCTGTCTAAATTGTATAACAACTTTGCAAAATGTTTTGTGTGCAAAGTATATACACAGAATCTATCAGTGCTTGAGCTCTGATTGAAGTGATAGAGAAATAGTAAACACCTATTAGAGTAACTTTGATAGCAACGGTAAATTCGATGTTCAGTGTCTATCCATCATCTATCACCTGGTATATATATCTGGTATCTTTTGGTGCCAGATACTCAGTTAGCCACTTTAACTCTTAAAACAACGTTGCAGTGAGTTTACTTTACAGAAGACAAAGAGGTAAATTACTTATCGAAGGTCTCATAACTGTAAAATTCTTGAGCCAGAAGTCAAACTCAGTTGTTTTTGACTTTTCTGCTCATCGTCTTTACATTGCATGACACTGATATTATTTAATGGGCCGTTTTTTCCCCAATATTAGACTTCTTTCAGTCTAGAAAGCAACAGTTTGATGCAAGTCAAAAATCTGTTTAATAAAAACGGATTGGCATATAATTATCAAAGAGCGCTTGACTGCCGACAGAAAGGTTGGCGTTTGGAACCCATGCAACCACTTCACAGAACAAAGACATGATGATCCGCTCACATAAATATTACAGCAAAAAAAGCCCTAATCTGTAAAATCAGAGATGCATGGTTAATTGTTTATTGCAAGCGTGTTGAATTTCCTCCACCTAATGAGACATTTTTTTTTAATGAGACGTATAATTTTATTATATAGTGAGTTTATAAAGTGCCTTAACACTTAAGATATTTAATCTCTGAATAGTGACATTGATTCTTAAGAGTGGCCTGATTGGCTATATGAGCACCATCTTTTCACATTATTTTGTGTATCTGATTTGACAGGGAACTTTTACTGTTTGTATTGCATGTCTCTCTACATTGCACAGGCAGGCGGGTTGTGCCTCAAATTTCAGGGAAGTCCTAAGACTGCTAGGAATGAGGCATGTACACCCACTGGTATCAACCACTCCATGGGTGCTACATTCATTTGTGATTGAGCTGTACATTTGGGACGCTTAGACAGTTTTGGCAAAATGAAAGCCATTATTATCTATAGAAAGCAAATGGTAAACAATAACAGACCCTCAAAGGGAAAATGCTTACCCTTCCCCAAATTACCCATATCCGTTCTTACGTCACTAGGGAGGTGCGCCATGGTTCAGGTCAAATGTTAGATGCTGTCTTCATGTCACCGCTGCCTCTAGCTACCACCACACTGCTCAGGGGCCTACATGGCTCCCAAGACTTCCGCTCTGCTGCTGGGCCTCATTGGCCTCTGCTTTGCTGGCAGGAAGACCCCTGTATAGGATCTCTCTACCTTCCTCCACTGGGCCTTTCTAAGTCTCTGCTGTCAGCTCTCACCATGCTACCTAGGCCTGCAAAGCTCTCTTAACACCACGCTACTGGGGCCTATGCTAAGGGTGAGGGAGGCATACACCCCCTGTATGGGGCACACTCAGGCCTTTATTGTTCTGCACAAGCAAGCGTTACATCTCTGTCGGTGCCACTTGTAAGCTTCCTACCCAGAGGCATCTGGCCACGCCCTGCTGTAGGAAGACCCCTGCACAGGATCCTTCCATGCAGATCCTGAATGGAGCACACTCAGGCCTCTGCCCTACATGGGCAAGTGTTATAGCTCTTTTAGCTCTGCTGGCAATCTGATAATTCAAGGCACTCAGCTCTTGCTACATCGGCCAACAAGCTCACCTGAAGCTGTCTCTCACAGTCTTCAGTGGTACAGCTCTCACTTCTGGGTCTAGGAGGTTCTCAGCACAGGGATCCCAGGACTTTAGTTCAAAGGACCCACTCCACTCCAGACTGTTCTTGATAGTAGCGAGGTTCCCCCCAACCTCTGTAGGATTGGCTCTTATATAAGCAAACTCATTGTCAAGTTCAAGGCATAGCCCTCCCACTGGGACCACAAACTGACTAATCCCCTTAAAACCCATTGCCATCAAGTCATTCCAATTCATAGTGACCCTACAGGACAGAGTAGAACTGCCCCATAAGATTTCCAAGGGGCAGCTGTTGGATCAGAACTGCCAGCCTTATGGTTAGCAGCTGTAGCTCGTAACCACTGCACAACCAAGGCTCCCCTTGGTGGACTGCAAATCACTCAATTTGTGCAGTAAACTGACCAGTCCCTTGCAAGATTGTGGGCCAGTTGATCATTTTAAGGGAGTTACAAGACCATGGCTAGAAAGGCCATATAAAAGCAATTCACTGTACCACAGTATTCTTTGATTTGAGTTTTTATTATTAGTGTACTCATCAAATCATATTATTTTCCAGCAGAGTATTTAAAATGTGGTTGCTGCAGTGACAAAACTGCATGCAATTTTAACTCATTTTCTTCATCATGGCAACTACAAGGAAAAGAAATGACAGAATGATGAATTAGTAGGGATTTAGGAGTAGAAAGTATTTATTATGAGTGATATTTGAGAAAGAATTAATTATAAAGTATAATCTGATAATCCAACTGGAAATTAATTCAATCTAACCTTCAGGTATCTCTCAAAGTAGACTATCATTTCATAGCCATATATTTACATAACAACATTCGTATTGTTCTCAACTCATTCGTGCCATCCACCTTTGCACTTCATCCCTGGATGGGAACCAGTTTTACTGATATGTAAAAGTAGGGATAATAAAACACTCATATTAAAATGAGTGTGATATTTTAAAGAATAGGAAAGGAACTATAAGCAAGGTATGGTTAGAAACCTCAACTCATATTCCTTTTATGAAAATGTAGTTTAAAAGAGCAATGGAAAGAATAGAATTGAGAGCAACTAGGAGAAATATAAACATTTTTTGTAAGAGTTAATCTTGGACCAGGACATTGCGTTTAACAGATGATGTGTTGATGAATGTCATGTGATCACCACACACAATAAAATACACAATTTTAAGTTACTCAAAGGCTTCATTTAAGAATAAAGCCAAACCAAACCTGTTGGTGTTGAGTTGATTCCAACTCACAGTGACCTTATAGGACAGAGTAGATCTGCCCCATAGGGTTTCCAAGGAGCATCTGGTGGATTCGAACTGCCACCTTTTTGGTTAGCAGCTGTAGAGGAAAGAGAGTAGGGAGGAGGTGAGGGCATGGTGGCTGGTAGTACTAATATAGAATGCTGGGAATCTCCAAAACAGAACCTCTCAGAATGAGGAACTTCTCTACACACTTAAGTTCAATGAGTAGACATTGGGTGCTGTGACAAATTTGCACTGCTGGCTTACTTACCCAGAAACAACTTGTGGTCTCTATGAGGCAGAAAATTACTTTTAAAATGTCAGATATAATGTAATCATCCTCATGGATTTCTCAGTTAATTAAACATAAATACTTTGTCCCATTACTTTTCCTTGCAGTTATTAATTAGTAATCACCTAAGAGTTGGGGTGAAGGATAAACATGCCTCCCAAGTATATGTTGTCAAATGAAGTACAAATCTGAACTTAGGTAAGGAAAGAATTCATTTGAAAAGACTACTGCAATGGGAGGAGAAGAACTCCCCCATACTATTTATATATGTATATGTCTCAAAGGTCTGGCAGAAAGGGCTTTTTTTTATTGTTGTTGTTAGTTGCTGTTGAGTCAATTCTGACTCATGGTGACCCCATGTGTACAGAGTAGAACTGCTCCTTAGGGTTTTCAGGACTGTGACATTTCAGAACCAGATAGCCAGGCCTATATTTTCAGGAGCCCCTGCGTGGGTACCAACCACCAACCTTTCGGCGAGTAGCCAAGTGTTTCATTATCTGTGCCCAAAAAACTGGGTTAGAAGGATTAGATACGCAGGTGATTGGACAGTTTAGTAGTAAATATTTTCCTTTGTGGTCAAGAGATTCTTGCAAGAGGCCATTAAAGGGATTAATCTACAGTCTAATGTCTGCTTAAGCTACCAATGTTTGCTTAAACTCAAGAGTGGGCCAAAATTCAGGGGTCTGAGAGGAGACATGCTTGACTGAAGTTTGGTCCAGTTAGCAGGCATTTTATCCATATTGGTCAGTGGTGACAGACAGTTCGGCTAATCATTTATGACACAAAGAATGAGAATTTGGAGGTTCTTTGTCTGGCCTTGTCATACGTAAGCAAGGGGATCACCCACAAGTTTACCTAAGTCTTATGGGGAAGAGTGGTTCTTCATAGCAAGCTGATTCACCTAAAGATTAGGACAATTTCTTAACTGGCACTGGTTTCCAGGAGCACAAGGATCAGGAAAGTTCAACATCAACAATAACCCCCTCCAAAAACGTGGCCTTGACATTTAAGAATGGAAATGAAATCCTCCAATAAGTTTCCAAATACAGCAGCTTGATTTGGTTCAATAGCACAAAAATAACCTGGTCACATTGGTAAGACTCTGAACAGCTATGAAAGCTTTATTGGATGTTCATAAAGTTTTCCAAGATTTCTTAAACTTTTTAACATTAGAAATGATGACCGTAAATCCTCATGGTAATGAACAGATGATTTTAGTTTAACAATAAGATAAACTTTAATTTTGCTAAATACAGTATAACCTCTTTTCCATGTATGGTATTTTTAAATTTGTAGCAGGATTTGAAATGTGTGTGATTTCTTGAGATTTTTCTCTTCTTTTTTTTTTAAGGATGATTAAAAAGATATCTTAAACTACTACATAAAAAGAAACATTCTTAAAAATTTTAAATGAGAATTAGGGTTTTGTGAAGCTTTATAATTCTTTTCCTTTGTTTAAACATAGACTAAGGAAGAGCTGCCTCCTCAAAGTAGAGTCAACCTTAATAATATGGATGGAGAAAAGCTTTTGGGACCTACATTTACTGATGGGACATGACTCAAAATGAGAAGAAACAACTGCAAACATCCATTAATGATCAGAACATGGAATGTATAAAGTATGAATCAATGAAAATTAGAAATTCTCAAAAATGAAATGGAATGCTTGAAGATCAATATCCTAGGCATTAGTATGCTGAAATGGACTGGTATTGACCATTTTGAATAAGACAATAATATGGCCTTCTATGCCGGGAATGACTAATTGAAGAGGAACAGTCACAAGGAAGACCAGTCAATACAAATATTATTCAAATTACACACCAACCACTAATACCAAAGATGAAGAAATTGAAGATTTTTACCAAGTTCTACAGTCTGAAAATGATCAAACATGTAATCGAGATGCATTGATAATTACTGATGATTAGAATTCAAAAGTTGGAAAAAAAGAAGGATCAGTAGTTGGAAAATTACAGCCTTGGTGATAGAAATGATGCCAGAGATTGCACGATAGAATTTTGCAAGACTAATGACTTATTCATTGGAAATACATTTTTCAACAACATAAATGGTGACTATACAGGTACCTTGCTGGATGGAATACACAGGAGTCAAATCAACGTAGAAAGAGACAATGAAGAAACTCAGTATCATCAGTCAGAACAGGGCCAGGAGCCAACTACAGAAGAGACCATCAATTGCCCCTATGCAAGTTCAAGTTGAAGCTGAAGAAAATTGAAAAAAGCCCATGAGAGCCAAAGTATGACCTGAATTTGAAGACCATCCTAAGAATATTTGACACATTGAACACTAATGACCAAAGAACAGTCAAGTCGTGGGATGATATCAAGGACATAATACATGAAGAAAACAAAAGGTCATTAAAAAGACAGGAAAGAAAGAAAAGACCAAAATGGATGTCAGAAGAGACTCTGAAACTTGTTCTTGAACGTAGAGTAGCAAAGCAAATGGAATAAATGATGAAGTATGAGAGACGAACGGAAGATTTCAAAGGGTAGCTTGAGAAGACAAAGTATTATAATGAAATGTGCAAAGACTTGAGTTAGAAAACCAAAAGGGAAGAACACATACATTTCTCAAGCTGAAATAACTGAAGAAAAAATTCAAGCCTCGAGTTTCAATTTTGAAGGGTTCTATGGGCAAAATATTGAATAACATGGAAAGGAAAACAGAATCACTGTACCAAAAATAATCGATCGATGTTCAGCCATTTAAGGAGGTAGCATATGATCAAGAACTGATGATATTCAAGGAAGAAGTTCAAGCTGCACTGAAGGTATTGGTGAAAAAGAGGATTTCAGGAATTGAGGGAATACCAATTGAGATGTTTCAACAAACTGATATATCCCTGAAGGTGTTCACTCACCTATGCAAAGAAATTTGGAAGACAGTTACCTGGCCAACTGACTGAAAGAGATCCATATTTGTGCCCATTTCAAAAAAAGATGAATGCAGAAATTATTGAACAATATCATTAGTATCACATGAAAGTAAAATCTTGCTGAAGATCATTCAAAAACAGTTGCAGCAGTACATCAACAGGGAACCGCCAGAAATTTAAGCCAGATTCAGAAGAGGACTTGGAACAAGGGATATCATTGCTGATGTCAGAAGGATCTTGGCTGAAAGCAGGGAATACCAGAAAGATGTTTACCTGTGTTTTTTTAACTATGCAAGGGCCTTCCTCTGTGTGTATCATAGCAAATTATGGAAAACATTGCAAGAGTGGGAATTGTGTTCATGAGGAACCTGTACATAGACCAAGAGGCAGTCGTTCAAATAGAACAGGGGGGTACTGTGTGGCTTAAAGTCAGGAAAGGTGTGCATAAGGATTGTATCCTTTCCCCATACTTATTCAATCTGTATGCTGAGCAAATAATCTGAAAAGCTGGAGTATATGAAGAAGAATTCAGCATTAGAATTGGTGGAAGACTCAATAACAACCTGCAATATGCAAATGACACAACCTTGCTTGCTGAAAGTGAAGAGGACTTAAAGCACTTACTGATGAAAATCAAAGACTGCAGCCTTCAGTATGGATTACACTTCAACATAAAGAAAACAAAAATCCTCACAACTGGACCAGCAAGCAACATCATGGTAAATGGAGAAAAGGTTGAAGTTGTAAAGGATTTCACTTTACTTGTATCCATAGTCAACGCCCACGGAAGCAGCAGTCAGGAAATCAAAGGATGTATTTCACTGGGCAAATCTTCTCAAAAGACCTTTTTAAAGTGTTAAAAAGCAAAGCTGTCACTTTAAGGACTAAGATGTGCCTGACCCAAGCCATGGTATTTTCAATCACCTCAAACACATGTGAAAGCAGCACAGTGAATAACGGAGACTGAAGAAGAATTGATGCCTTTGAATTACTGTGTTGGTGAAGACTATTAAATATACCATGGACTGCCAGAAGAACAAACAAATCTGTCTTGGAAGAAGTATAGCCAGAATGCTCCTTAGAAGTAAGGATGGTGAGACTTTATCTCATGTACTTTGGACATGTTCTCAGGAGGGACCTGTCCTTGGAGAAGGACATCATGCTTAGAAAAGTAGAGGGTCAGTGAGATGAAATGGATTGACACAGTGGCTGCAACAATGAGTTCAACCATAACAATAATTGTGAGGATGGCACAGGACCAGGCAGTGTGTCATTCTGTTGTACATAGGGTCGTTATGAGCCTGAACAACAACAACATATTCAAAAGCAGGTTAAATATATCTGTAGAGCAGAAACGGCGCAGAAACACACAAAGCAATGACTTGAAAAGGCAATCCTACATATAGGCCCTACTACTGGGAATGATTAGGTATGAACTTTGAGTTCAGCTCCTGTGGAGAAGCAGCTCTAAGAGTCTCTCACTCATAGTGGGGAAGGGGAGCATCAGGGAGAGACTACCTGTTTGAAGATAATTGTTGGAGCAATATCCCTGGAGTGTCAAGGAAGAGCAATGACAACCCCTTAACTAGGTATTGGGCCAACTCACAGACTGATTCTGGGAATGGACTGGCTATATTTGCATAAATCAACACTACAGTACCAGAGATGTAAGCACTGGTTCTCAGCTAGGAACCCTGAGATCTTAGATGAGGCAAGCTTGGAGCAAACAAATAAGCAAAAGGGTACATATGGGGAAATTCCTTCCTAAAATACAGTTGCCATGAGAAAACTAATTTCATGGAAGGATCCCAATAAGAGATCATTCTTGTATTAGTTATATTAGTATTGAGGTAACAGTAATAAAAGAGTAATCTAAAAAGGAATTAAAAATAAAACAGATCAACTTCCTCCAAAAATATAAGAAAATTACCATTACAAAAATAAACATAAGACAAGAATGATTATGTCTCAAGAACTATGGGACATAAAAAAAGAACAAATATGTGATCTCAGAAACAAAAGAAAACAAAAAATATTGTCACCCACATGTGCTATCCCTCACCTGGAGAAGTCTTGGGCTCCTTCAAAATTGAATAGATGGAGTTCATTCTGACACAAAAGAGTCTGAGATCTCACAGCGTTGTTATTCACTAAACAACCTTAGAATTTAATCTTTCCCAGTAAAGTCCTGAATCATCCTGACAGATACAGACACAGCATTAAGATTAGATGTCAAGCTTTCCCTAGTGAATAAAGAACCTTCTACTTCGTGATGTGGACTAACAGGCTTTAACCTGCCCATGCTTTGAAAAGCCAGCATTGGTATGGCTGGCCTTGTGAAGACCAGAGCTAGGAGAGTCAAGGGGCAGTATATATCTCAAACATTTATTTCGAAGTCAAGTCAACCAGTCATATACTTGGGTTCCTAATACCTAAGACCCAGATGGTCATTATTTACTTGACTATCTCTTCCCCATCAGCCTTCTACCTATGTCTGACCATCTACTTTTACCTGCAGAGTCCTTCCATGCTGACTGGGCCATTGTTGCTCCAGATAGGCAGCATTTTTAGGAAACAAAGTCATTGTCAGATGACCATTGGAATACTATTTTTATATTAAAGATAATAAATATATATTGCAGTAGCTTAAATGATTATAAAACATTTGTTTAATCATTTTATGTATTTGTTTAATCATTTGTTTAATCATTTTATGCCTCTACTTAATGTCAAATAAGAAAAAAAAAAGTAGGTGCACCCCATTGAGGCCCTTGGGGTCTGGATCGTGCGCAGCGAATGTCAGAACATGTTTGGTGAGCCAAGAAGCTGTCAACACCAGGAAGACTGGTGCCAAGAGAGTCCTGAGCAGACTGTTCACTGCTGGCACTCTTCTTCCCCTGACAGTGATATTGATGGTGAGAAGGACACCACTGCTGTTGTTCTGGTCCTTGTCAGAACAAGAAATCACAAGTAGATCAACTTGAAATAGCCATTTCAGATATTTTCTAGGAACCAAATGCAAACGTAAGAAGCTGGTGTAAGCTAGAAGGGAATCGGGCAGGCTGAAGGCTATAGTTTTAAATGGTAGAAAAAGGCATTATCTTCTGTAGCTATATTTCTAATAGCAAATCTGATTAGTGGAAATTTGAAAAGAGATTCAACCTTCTATACAGTTCCTAAAATTATATTCGCAATTCTATCACTATGTCATTTCCATAGCTACCCAGAGCAAATATGAGGTCTGATATCCTTGTATCACTTTTTTTGTCAATAAAAGGAAAAAAAAAAATCCCAAACATAGTATGTAAAGCATATCTTAGGAACCAATCAAATCTGACCCAATCAGTTATATTAGTATGCACAATATTCTGTCCAGGCAGACATTTCAGTAAACAACAACATTATAAATAATTATTGAGTAATCAACCAATTACTGAAATTATTACTGAAAGTATTTGATATTCTTAATTTTAATATTATATCTTCTGCATTGCATTAACCAGTTGCCATCCATTCAATTCCCTAGCATTGGTGTAGAACTGTGTTCCATAGGATTTTCAGTGACTGACTTTTCTAAAGCAGATTGCCAGGCCTTTCTTCTGAGGTACCTCTGGGTGGACTTGAACCTTCGATCTTTCAGTTAGCAGCCAAGTATGTTAACCATTTGCACCAACCCGGGACTTTGTATAGCACTACAAGGATATATTTTGGTTTCTTTATTCAGACTGTAGCTTAGATAATATTGATAGATTATTTGGTACTGTTTGCTGTGTTAACAAAATCTTTTGGAGGACCCACAAATCTGAATAATTTTATGAAATTTTTGTTTTGACATCAAAACAATTTCTGTGCTGTTTCAGTATCTGCGAGACTCCCTAACCATGCCCCAGGCAGATAAAAAATTTAAAACTGTATAAAATAGCACCTCAACATGCCGTGAAAATATGAATTAATGCATGCATCAGCCCTGCAGTTTATTGAGGAGATTAGGATGGCCTAGGAATAACGGGCAGCATGACATACCTACACTGTACATACCTTCTACCATTAAAGCAACCAATTTTAGTTTTAGTTTTTTTTTTTAATATCAAGGAAGATTAAAACCACTGGTTTAATAAAATACAAGTAAATCATTTTTTCTGTATGAAACACTTTTAATTCTCTACTATTTCAATGAGTTTAGCCACATATTAACAAGCATTTGCTGCAAACTTAGTGTGTTCTGAAAGTATTTTGGAGAACACAAAACAAATGTCTCCATTCCTAAGGATTTTACAACCTACTTCGATCAACAGATTTTTCATGGAAACATTATGAGTGCTTATGATTTTATTATTTCACCCTTGAAACTCATGATTCTTAATAACTTCACCTCTCTCACACACACAGACATACCTTTTTGCAAAGCTCAAGCCCATTCATTTCTGACATAAAGAATTTCGACAAACTTGTCTATAGCTGCCTTCTGAGAATTCCTTTAGCATTTTCTAAATATCGGCTTGAGGTTTACGTGCATGCATATGTCCTGCCCCAATGACCCTTTGCATCTTAAACTTCTTTGTTTAGTCAATTCTTGATGTCTAATAAAGCAAATTGGTACCTATTTCATAAACCTTAGTACTTGTATCTGATGGCAGAACCCGTCTCCTTGTGAGACGTGGAGCTCAGTTGAACTTGTCAAGTAACAAGGGGTCCGAGTAGTATAGCACATAAGACATGGGATTTAGAAGGCCATTAGAGTTCTAATCCTGGTTCTACCCACAGTACTGGCTGGGTAACTATGGGACATTCCTTAGCCTCTCTCAGCATCAGTTTCTTCATCTATAAACTAGGATAGTATTATCTATCTCATAGATTGCTGTGAAGCCTGATAAGAAAACGCATAAAAAATCCTTAGGGCAGTTCTGACACCGGTAAACACTCAAACATTTATATATATATATGAGCCGTGGTGTCACAGTGGTTAAGACCTCGGCTGCTAACCAAAAGGTCGGCAGTTGGAATCCACCAGCTGTTCCTTTGAAACCCCGTGGGGGTGGTTCTACTCTGTCCTGTAGGGTTGCTGAGTCAAAGGGTTTGTTTTTGTTGTTGTTTTTTGGTTTTATACATATATCCACTCGTATATTACAGGATATAACTAAACTATAGTGATAATGACAAGAGGATATTACCAGAAATAAATTGCTTAATATAATTTTTGCCATCTATTTTACTACTAAATGTTGTTGCTCACATATATTTTTTCTCTATGACACAATTATGTTTTTAAGATATAAGTGGGCACTGAAGACTGACTTTTCTAATGCATGTGAAGTATTGAGGTATAAATATCAACATTAGAACCTGAAAGGCCAAATAGCAAATAGCAATTTACTTCTCAGTCTGAATATATATAGAAATGTTAAATAGTGGATTCTGACATCAAGAAATTGGACTGCACACACTGGCATAGAAATAAGAGTGAACAGGAAGTCTGCTTCCCAGCTCAGCAACAGATTCTATACAGGGCAAGTTCTAGCAGATCCCACCACTTTAAACAACTTTTTTTTTTTTTTTTAACTTGAAAGTGTTTGGTTCTTTAACTTTACGTACCTTTTTGAGTACACAAATAAAGGCAATATCTAGGTGAATTATCATCGTATTCATCTTTGTACAGCTAGAAGTACTTACATGAGAGCAGGAGAAATGTTCAAAATGAAGGCAAGAAGGAGGTGTCTGTGGTTCTCGTAGGCTCGGGAGGATCCACAACAGGACATGTGGAAGTATAAGGAAGACGTGTTGATTTTGGAGGAAGCCTTACATACATTGTAAATGTTTGCAATTAAAGCTCTCAGGTCCCACAGCATTGCTGCTTCACGGATGGTCCGTGGACGAGCAGCATCAACATTGCCTGTAGGTTGCGAAGATAATTCTTCCTGCATTAGGGAGAAGCGGACTTGTTAATATTCCTGTGTCTTGTGTTCCCAGGGCATGTTAAGGTTGGAAAGGTGCAGATAGAAGGAGCACACATATTGCTTCCTACTCTTGCATCTTTAGGTCTCTGAAATGCTATGTGAAGCACTGGGGGTCCAAATTTCATACACCATGAGAGTAAACGAAAATAGCCACGGTTTTCCAGAACTCATCAATGAATTTTGTGCTTAGATAACTGAACATTCATAAAGTAAGGTGCAGCAGAGACCGAATGGAAGGGGAGAGAGATTGTTTATCAAGGTGTCTACGAACCTGTATTTTTATTTATTTATCTTTAGACAAACTTGGCTGAGGAATTGAGAACTTGATAAGAATATCATACATATGTCAAACAGACCCTAAAGAGAAGACAGGTTCATTCCCAGAGGGCCTTGAATGATAAATCAGGAAAGAGAAATCAAACTTTACCCTGAGGTTATCAAATAGGAATTGAGAAGAAAATTTGGTAAGCAAGTTTCTAGTTTTCCTAAAAAGGAAAATTCTCAAAAACATTCTATTCAAACTATGAAGAGAAGCTGGCAATGCTTCCAATTTCATTAGGCAAAAGACCTGTCACTCACACTGCATTCTGATGGCCTTGAAGAATCTGTGGTGCGTTTGTGTGCATATATACCTTTGTCATTTTTTCATGATTACTTCCACTGGAAATCAGAATTCCATGACCATTAACCTTTGATCTTAAGTTTTATTCTCTAGGATCTTTCAGTTTTAGAAATAACATATAATTTATATTTGTTATTTTTGTTATAATTTATTTGAAATAACATATAATTTATATTGTTATATTTGTTATAATTTATTTGAAAGCAGTCGAATGGCTTCTTAAATAAATATAAAGACTCAGGTTGAAGTCCTGAGTATAGTAGCTCCCCTTATTTGCAATACCAATTTCCTTGGTTTCATTTACTTTCGGCCAACCATGGTCTGAAAATGTTAAATGATTACATAGAATGATGAAATCTCATGAATCCCACTCCCTGTCATTCACATAACTTTTATTATAGTATATTGTTGTAATTGTTCTATTTTATTATTAATTATTGTTGTTTAATCTCTTACTATGCCTAATTTATAAAAAAAAAAAAATTTTTTTTTTTTTTTTTTTTTTATGCCTAATTTATAAAGTAAGCCTTACCATAGGTATGTATGTGTAGGACAAAACATAGTATACATAAGGTTCAATGCTATCTGCAGTTTCAGGCATCCATGGGAGTCCTGGAACGTATCCGTGAGGATAAGGGGGACTACTGTATTCCACTTATGAGTTACACCCTTCTCTGAACCCCAGTTTCCTTATTTACAAAATGAGGTCCCTGTAATAGATGATCAAACAGCCCTCCCATTCTGATATCCATGATTTTATAATCCTTCCTCTTCAAGTCCCATTGTCCTGATCCAGGTTTCTTCCTACAATCAATGGTACATCACGGCATCTGTAAAAATAGCCAAATGATTCTTTGAGTTAAAATTAGTGTCAAAGAATTTGCAAAATACAGGGAAACATTGATTCTACAACTTTTGAGCACCTCTTATGTGTAGTTATTGTGGTGACTGTTGTCAGATTTTAGCATTTAAGTTAGAGATTATAGAAGGAGGGGTTAAAATGTAAAAGCAACTTAAACTATCTTGGAGTTCAGAGCAGATCAAAATCTCATTTATAGTGATTGGTTGCAAGACGAAAATCAGAATCTGCTTCATGGTGCAGGTTGAAAAGTTAGGAGAATGTCAACAAGTGGAAAATTTGGAATGAGGATGCTTGTAGCAAAGTGAAAGTATGAACAGTATCACAGAGATTGTAAAACACAGGCCATTTTAGAGGGAACATTCAGTTTGTGTGAAATGTAGAGTTTGTATGGGATGTGTCTTGAATGTTGAGGTAGGTAGGTAAATTTTTTCCTCCATTTGAATGGAGTTATCATTGGTGTTCAGTAACCCTGGTGACACAATGGTTGAATGCTTAGCTGCTAACCAAAAGGTCTGTGGTTGGAACCCACCCAGCCACCCTGTGGGAGAAAAGACCCGGCAATCTGTTCCGGTAAAAATTACAACCTGGGAAACCCTATGGGATAGTTCTACTCTGCCATTTAAGGTCAGTATGAGTTGGAGTAGACTCAACAGCGCACAACAACAACAGTATTTTTTAGTTTCCTAGTGCTGCTATAACACAAATACGACAAGCGAGTGGCTTTCAAGAACAGAAATTTATTTCTCACAGTTTAGGAGGCCAGAAGTCTGAATTCAGGGTACCAGGTATAGGGGAAGGCTCTCTCTTTCTGTCTGCTCTGGGAAAGATTTCTGTCTTTTTTGGCTTGTGTAACTTGGAGCTATGAGTTGGAATCGACTCATCAGCAATGGGTTTTTGGTTCCTTGGAGATTGTCATGTGGCGTCTATCTTCTTTCATTTGTGCTCTCATCTCTGTGTCT
Source organism: Loxodonta africana (assembly GCF_030014295.1). Taxonomy (NCBI): domain Eukaryota; kingdom Metazoa; phylum Chordata; class Mammalia; order Proboscidea; family Elephantidae; genus Loxodonta; species Loxodonta africana. The sequence continues at coordinate 113,181,447 of NC_087342.1, forward strand.
GTGCTGCTCCCCATATCGTTCAGAGGTGTTTAAGTTTAGGACACACTCTGCACTGATAACGGCCTCATTAACATAACAAAGAATACCTTATTCCCATAGTTTGGAGCTTAAAAAAAAAAAAACTTGCCGTTGAGTCAGTTCCAACCCATAGGTATGAGTTAATAACTCAGAGTTAGCAGCTGAGCTCTTAACCAATTTAGAGCTTAAACCAAACTAAAACCAGACCCACTGCCATCGAGTCAATTCCGACTCATTGTAACCCTATAGGACAGAGTAGAACTGTCCCAAAGAGTCTCTAAGGAGCGTTGGATGTGTTCGAACTGCCAATCTTTTAGTTAGCAGCCACTATGGCACTAGGGTTACCCAATTTAGAGTTTAGGAGGGCACAATCCAATCCATAACACTATTTTTAAGTATTTATTTTATTACTAGGGAAACAGGTTGTTGATAGGGAAAAAACAGGTGAAACATAGAGAAAGTGGCAATTCCGTACTCTTACATGTACTAGTTCCTTCAATTTGGCAAGTAAAGTTGCTACTGATGAGTTTAATTTTAACATTGTGATTCTTTACTGAGAAACTATCATAAAACTATAGGGTTGCTATGAGTTGGAATCGACTGACAGCAAAAGGTTCGGTTTTGGTTTTATATAATGGGACAGGTACAAAGCTACACCTTCAAATTTCATAATATAGGTCAGGAGCTGCCATCTGCCCCTGAGAATTTGGCAGAACGGGTCAGGAGCTGCCACCGCCCCCTGCAAATTTGGCAAAACAGAACATTATTTTCCAGGTTTTCTCAGAGCCACAAAAAGAAACTTAATGAGGAACACCACAGGGTTTGGACAGTGTTTTGCTTAGGCCAAATTGTGTCTTCGTTTTGTGAGAGTTTGCCTGCGGGTAGCAGGCAGCCTAGTGCTCTAGCCTGTCTCCCGACTGCCTTATCCTGTCACCGGAGACTTTAATGCTCGAGTGCTGGGGGCCACCACCCTAATGGCTTTTACTGGTCAACCAGTGCCCTAATTTTTGCAGTTTATAGTGGCTCAGAGCTCTTTGAAAATAGAATTACCTCTTTAATGTTTCAGATGCCCAAATCCAGACCTAAACTGCAATTCACCTAAAGAGTTATTAGGTATCACTCTTAAACGAACAAGCAAAAATCTAAGAAAGAGACTCCTTCATCAAACAACTGGTTTTTCAAACAAATATGCCAAACAAAAGGAAACATGAGAAAGAAAACAAAAAAGAACAAGCAAAGGCTCATTTTCCGAGAGCACTTACCTTGTCAGTGTTGAAGGGGCTGGAGTGCAAATGCTTGGGTCCAGAAGACAAGACCTTTCTTTGCAAGCTTCTGCTCTGCAGTCCAGGTCTCCTTGAGTTCAACTGGATTCATAGCTTTAGATACCCTTGACAACTATGCCATTAACTGTAGTACGGGGGAAAAAAAATTACAAAGTTTAGTAAAGCAAAAAGAAAGTTTTATTTGGTATATATTCAAAAAAGGCAAAAGTGGGTAGCGGACAAGCATGCTACCAGAGCCCTGTCTGCCCAAGCCCAAGAAAAATTACAGAATAAGCAAAATTGCAAAATTGGAAAAATGGACAAGCATGCTGACACAACCATGTTTGCTCGAGTCTAAGAAATGTTACAGAATCATCTGTATATATTAACCTTACAAATGAGCAAAACCATTGAAAGCTTCAGCTTTTCACAGATTGGCTAGAAACTGTGATCCTACATTTTGAATCGTCTTTCCTAACAATCACTGGTACAGGTTGCAGTAATGACAGTCAGGAGGGTCCTCATTGGTCCAACACATTTTCTCTTCACTAAATGCTAACAGAAAAAGGTTAAGAGTGGATAGTCTACTGTGTTCTGTTTGATGGCTTAAGTGAAAAAACCAAAAAAAAGCCAAACCCATTGCCGTCGATTCCAACACAAAGCGACCCTATAGGACAGAGTAGACACCCCATAGGGTTTCCAAGGAGCACCTGGTAGATTTGAACTGCCGATCTTTTGGTTAACAGCCATAGCTCTTAGCCACTGTGCCACCAGGGTTTTCAAAGGTTCCCTAAGAGATATTTTTCAAGATTATACTAGCTATTGTCTTTATACCTCAGGGCCCAGTTGTTGTGTCTTTGTGAGTCCTTGTTAGGCCTTGTGAGCTCTTGTGAGCCCAGCTCCAGCTGGGACACATTCTCTATGCTCAAGGACAGGGAATAATGATTCCAATATTATTTTCGAAATCAAGATTATCTCCTATGTGCAAGAGTTGTTATCTATAATGTCTCTTCAATATTCATTCTCGGCAGGAGAGAAAATGTGCAGACTTGAAATTCATGCTCAAGAGACTGGCCCCAATATGGAACAGATGAAAATACTTAAACAACAGTCACAGAATGAAGTGAGCAGCAGTCTTAACTTGTCATCAATTTGTTGTTACATATGATGAGAAAAAAGAAGTCAAAAAGCAGAGAAGTTTCTATCTAGTGGCTTTTCTATAGTTAAGCAGGTTATAAATTACTATGAGTGATGTTATAAAACATTTTCATTACTATTGCACCCTTTCTTGTTAAACATAGATGATTTAGAAGTGGTTGGGTATTTACTTTGTCTTTTTTTTTTCTTTTTTCTACTTTTCTCTTTTTGCCATACTTATGTTATTTTAAATTCTTCACAAAACTCATTTTATGGAGAATCTTCAGATTGCTTCTTTGGAAACTTAAGAATTTATCACTTTTGCATCATTAAGCAAATTAATCAGAACAGAGAGCTCTCTCTAGGTTACCTTTGCAATTGTAAATGGCTAATTGCTTCAGTGGATTGCTCAAGCCATTAGGCAGGAACATTTGAATGTGAAGCGATGATTGCCTTTCATAAGCAAATTTAGCGTGTGGGACCTAAGAGACACACTGAAAGACAGGAGAGTTGGTTTCCTTCCTTTGGTTGGTTGGTTTTGAGAAGTGTTGAAATCTTTAGTGATTGCTCAGATCTTTCCAGGAGCTAGAAAAAGCAAAGTAGCGCATATTGTAACACAGCTTTAAGAAAAATCACACACCTAAACAGAATTATTAGAAAAGAACGTGCGTCCATTCTTAATGTGAGCCTAGGGCTGATGGAAGGTGGCAAATTGACAACTTCAGGGAAAACAGTCTCCCATCCCCATCCCGTAGGTACCAGATTGATGATGACAGGGCTAAATCCTCCCATCGCAACTCCACCAGCTCATGGCAGCCAAGATCAGAAGGACCTGGCAGCCTCTGATTTGCACGTCCAGGATTCACACCCTGTGGCCTATTTGCTTCTTGCTCTCTCTGCAGAGACCACCAGCAGGGGGGATAATTAGTGCCAGTCTGTAAGGTGGAACCTCTGCCACCCTGCCACCCCAGGAGAAGCTGGAGAGAGGTCACTTCTTTCACAGCTATTGCATGTCACAGCTGTGAACAGCTATTAACCAGTGAGGACTTGTTCCCAGTCAGGAGGGGCTTTGCATCAGAACCTAGAGGTAAAGGCTCCATAATGAATCCCTAGAGCCTTCCAAGTCACCACTTGTCTTGCTACAGCTCTAAAATGAGATTTTAAAAATTCCTGCATTTTTTTTTTCCTTTACCGGCTGTATATTTTTGCTCTATGTCTGGTCTCCATTTCTCTCTGCATAAGCAGTTTTAGGTTTTATTTAAGTGCTGCATTTCCAAGTGTTCATGACTTTGTGCAGGCTCGCCACACATCACTCATGCCTTATTTTACAGGGTTAGTGGGTAATTAGCATCTTTCACAATTAGCCAGGATTTGCTCTGCTAATTTCATTCCCTGATGAAGGTGCTAACTTGGTGTGAAACTGTAATGTGGTGGGTGATTTATTAAGTCTCCACTGATGGGTGGAAATCACATGCCATGCCTTTACTGTTGAGAAAGTTAACAACATCCATTTGTAAGAGATGGTATTTGAAAAGTGATGTTGGTGTGATTGAATGTGTGAATGTATAATGAAGTCAACCCAGATAGCCCCTTTCTGATTAAATTGTATTAAAATTATGTGCCAGTTCCTTGAAGAGAGGCTCTTAAGAAAGAAATATGTGCTCATCTTTTAAGAAGAGTAGTTGTCAGTCACGGTGTCTGTCCCTGGGGGCTAGAGAAGAAAAAGTCATACCTGTTTTTAAGCAACAAATAGAAGACACTATACTGATATGAAGGCTCTTTCCCCAAACAAGCTGTAACATAACTTTTAACAACACATAGAACAAACTTAAGAGATTCCAGAATTAAACAGTTTGGCGCATACACCATTAGATTTACTGTAATGCATTTCTTTTATCTTATTTCCACTCTGAGTATAAGTCTTTTATATTCAGTATGAGCAAGCATAATCAATCAAGAAATATTGAGTATATGGAAAGCTAGGCTCTGACATCCCTGAGTAATACCTGTTGCTATTTCTCATTTGTCATAAGATTTCAACAGGATATTTGCTTTAAAAAAAAAAAAAGAGAAGCGGAAAAAAAAAGTTATTTTAAACAGAAGTCTGGAGGACATCACTTTAGCCAAGTGATTAAAGTCGGCGTCACCAATGATGGTGTAAAGTCAGGGCTGTGCTTGCTGATGAGATGCACTAGGAGGACACGACATCACGTAAGCAGTATTCCAGCCAAAAACTCATACCGTGAACCTCATCATGAGGAAACAACAGAAACTGAGGAAAACTCTTTTAAAAAACTCATCCCAAATAACTTTGAAGTGTTCTTCAAAACAAAGTCAATGTCATGAAAACCATAGAAAGGACGAGGAATGTTGGCAGATTAAAGGAGACTCAGGAGGCTTGAGTCCCAATCCTATGCATGATTTTTCCATTGCTGGGGAAGAAATTGCTGTAAGAGATATTATTGAGATTATTTGGTGAGAATAATCTCAATAATCATTTAATATGAATTCTACACGAGGCAAGAGTATTGCATAAATTTTAAACGTCTTTAATTTTGTGAGTGTACTGTGATTACGTAAGGTAATGTCTTTAAAAGCTTTGAGGGGCTATATACTATTTGCAGTAGGGTCATTATATCTACAATTTACTTGCAGATGGTTCAGTAAATTAATAAATATGTGTATATTATATACACATGCACTATACATTATTAAGAGAAAGTGAAAGAGGGAAAAAAGCATATGTAGTAAAGAGTTAACAGTGTGTCTAGGTGCGATACTGGGAATTCATTACACCCTACTTGCAACTTTCTGTACTTTTTTTTCCCCAAAATAAAAAAGAAAACAAAAATGTGAATTTATATCATAAAATATGCTACCCATATTTATTCATCCTAAATGCCATAATTTCATTAATTTCAGTTTTTAAAAGTTCTCAAAGTTCAGTAATGTTTAAAAGGTTTTGGAACAGAAGAATCATATCCTAAGTAATTATCTAATTCAGTACTCTCTTAAACTTAAACCATAACCCCTTTTGACTTATATAAAAATCACGGAGAATATTTAGAACTTGGAAGGATACTGAAAAGGATTGAAAAGAGTTTCCTAATTAGAATTCCGTGCCCATCCAAGCCATAAATCAAGGTTGATGGTAAAAATAAAAGTCATATGTGAGCATATAAAGTCTCAGAAAAGTCTACTCACCATTCATTCTTTTAGGAAGTTAATGGAAGACATAACCTACCATTAAAAAAAAAAAAAGTAGAAAACCATTAACGAAGAGCAATGAAACCAAGAATCAAGGAATCCAAAAGAAAGGAGAGAAAGAAAATTCCTAATATGATATTGAAGAGAAATCCTAGTATTATTGGTATATAGCAAGCTTGTTGCTGTTGTTAGTTGCCCTACAATTGATTTGGACTCATGGCAACCCCGTGCACAGAGTAGATCTGTTCCATAAGGTTTTCAAGGCTATGACCTTTCAGAAGCAAATTGCAGGGCTTGTCTTCTAGGTGCCTCTGGGTGGGCTCAAACAGTCAACCTTTCACCTAGTAGTCATGGCTTAACCATTAGTACCATCCAGAGACTCCTATAGTAAGCTTAAACCAAACACCAAACCAAACCCATTGCCATTGAGTCGGTTCTGACTCATAGCGACCCTACAGGCCAGAGTAGAACTACTCCATACGGCTTCCAAGGAGTGCCTGGTGGATTCGAACTGTTGACCTTTTGATTAGCAGCCATAGCTGTCAACCACTACACCACCAGGGTTTCCATAGCAAACTTAGGAGAAGAGAATTAATTTTGGATAGCACCATGATCTCCTTTTAAATCTCTTCTCTGTAAATTAAAAGGAGATCGTGGTGCTATCCAAGAAAACCAAAAAAACCCATTGCCATTGAGTCAATTCTGACCCATAGCGACCCTGTAGGACAGAGTAGAATTGCCCCTTAGGGTTTCCAAGGAGTGCCTGGTGGATTTGAACCGCTGACCTTTTGGTTAGCAGCCGTAGCTCTTAACCACCACGCTACCAGCATTCCCATCCAAGAAAGGTGTCTCAAAAAAGAAATTGGACTAACAGACTATATTAGATGTTTGAACATATTGAGCGAACTTTCTCAGTTCTTTCTGAGATTTTGAGAAAGTTTGTAGTAGGTAAATTTTTTTTTTTTTAACAAAAATGGTCATTATTCCAATGAAATAAAAGAAATGAATATGATCATAGTGGGCTATTTTCAACTGAGAACATTATTTAGTCATAATAATTTAAACAGTGGGAGTGTGATTTAAAAAAAATCATGCTATAATTTTATTGGGAGAATAAGAAGAGATAAAAGTTATAGATGGCAAAATGATTTTTAGAGTGATAAACATAATTTAAACATAATAAGTTAAAAAATAACACCTAAATTTAAAAAGTAGGAATATAAATACATTATCTAGAAACATAGAGGTAAACACTAGAAGAAACAAAGAAAATATTCCAAAGAATGGAATTAGAAGTGGGCAATGGTGGGACAGGAGTTGCTGTTTTTCATTAAAAATCCGAAGTATCATTTAATCTTTTAGAAGTATATGTGCATACATATATATATCACTTACATAGTAATCAGAGTAAAAACTAAGTTCAATAATTAAAACATGAAAACAAAAAGAATATTGAGTTCTCACTATGTGCAAAGTCCTGTACAAAGAGATTTGCATATATCGTCTCATTTAAATTCAAAGCAACCTATGACTATTAGCTTTTCTCGTGCTTCACATATCGCATATGAGAAAGGAGAAATCTTGAGTATTCACTAGCTTCTCAAGATCACACAATAGTACTGAAATAATTCAAATTTATGTCTGTCAGATTTTGAAACCAGCTCTTTTAAAAATTACAAGATACTACTTCAACCACCACATTTATTTACTCAACAAATATTTACAGGGCTATGTACTATGTGCCAGGCACTGCATTCAGCACAGGATTTATATCGGTACTTAATTAGTAAGAAAGGTAAATGTATAGTTACAGGAGTATGTAATTATACCTGTGATATGTGCTAAGAAGGAAAGTAACACATTCATACAACTTTTTTTTTTTTTCATTGAAACTTTTACTTCCTGCCCCAGAAATTCCCTGTCAAGAAGGGTGGGATTTCACACATTCCTTTGGTACTCATAAATATGTTACTGAAATGTGCAAGAGTTAACACATCATGGGCAAAATTTTGCCCAGTGGGAGATAGGAGTTGATAGATAAATGTATTCCCCCTTTTTTCCCTGTGAAGCACAGTCCTGAGACTTAGTTAATAGAGATACTCAAAGGATGGTCCCATGGGATGGAGTAGTATATGTCACTTAGCAACATCCTACTTGATAATGAAATCATATTGTCTCTCCCCGCTTTCCTACTTCAGCCTCTTTGTCCATCACACTGGCCCTCTGTCATTGCACACCCTAACCTTGTGGTAACATTTAAGCTTTTCCCTCAAGCTTTGCTCTGTGAAACCAGGCTAGGATCTAGAACAAAAGTTTAAAAATAATACATTTTTAGGAATGGATGAAGAAAAGTCAGTAAAGGAGTCAATAAAGTCATATTCAGTGGCAGGAAGGGAACCACATGACACCAGCATCAAGAAAGGAAGTAAGTGGAAGTTAAGAAAGTGGGTTCTGCTTTTGGATAAAAATGTCAAGGGTGCTCTATTGCGAAGGGAAAGAGAGGTAAGAAAGAGTTAAATGGAAGCATAGGATTATTGGAGAGTTTTTACAAGATAGGAGTAACTTAAATGGGTTCATAGGATGAGGGGAAGGAATTAAAGGAAAGAGACAGGAGAAATAATAAGTGAGGTGTCAGAAGAGACTTAGGTAACGGGTTAAACACTATAGGAGAAGCCCCTAACTGTGTGAGACAGCAAGGGAGACAGTGCCCAGGGGGCAAAAATAGACATGCAGCAACCATGCAATACAGTCAGAACAGCTTATGTTCAGTAAACTTTTTTTTTCTTGCCAAGTGGTAGATGAGTAATTCTGGTAGTGGGAGGGACTTGAGGCCCTGAGGAGTGTAGTGAAGGTGTTTTAGTCATCTAGTGCTGCTGTAACAAAAATACCACAAGTGGATGGCTTTATTCTCTCACAGTCTAGTAGGCTACAAGTCCAAATTCAGGGCATCAGCTCTAGGGGAAGTCTTTCTCTCTTGGCTCTGAAGGAAGGTCCTCATCATCAGTCTTCCCTTGGTCTGGGAACATCTTGGTGCAGAAACCTTAGGTCCAAAGGATGCGCTCTTCTCCCAGCACGGCTTTCATGGTGGTATGAAGTCGCCATGTCTCTGCTCACTTCTTTTGTACATCTCAAAACAGACTGGCTTAAGACACTCTCTAATCTTGTAGATCTCATCAATATAACTGCCGCTAATACATCTTATTACATCATAATGATAGGATTTACAACACACGTGGAAATCACATCAGATGATAAAATGGTAGACAATCATACAGTACTGGGAACCATGACCTAGCCAAGTTGACAGATATTTTGGGGAACACAATTCAATCCATGACAGAAGGTATGGAGGTACCATTTTCTTTAGTGAGAAAGAAAACTAGGCAGACAAGATTTGAATGGTAGCTACATAGTGATTAGGGACTGTTATGAATTGAATGCCCAGAAATTTGGCAGACAGCTACCTGGCCAATCGACTGGAAGAGATCTGTATTTATGCCTATTCCAAAGAAAGGCGACCCCACAGAATGCGGAAATTATTGAACAATATCATTAATATCACACACAAGTAAAATCTTGCTGAAGATCATTCAAAAGTGGCTGCAACAGTATACCAACAGGGAAGTACCAGAAATTCAGGCCAGATTCAGAAGGGGACAATATCCCTACATCATTGCTGATGTCAGATGCATCCTGGCTGAAAGCAGAATATACCAGAAAGATGTTTACCTATGTTTTATTGGCTGTGCAAAGGCATATTGACTGTGTGGATCATAACAGGTTATGGATAACATTGTGAAGAACGGGAATTCCAGAACACTTAATTGTGCTCATGAGGACCCTGTACAGAGATCAAGAGACAGTTGTTCGAACAGAACAAGTGGATACCGCATGGTTTAAAGTGAGGAAAAGTGTGCATCAGAGTTGTATCCTTTCACCATACCTATTCAATCTGCATGCTGAGCAAAGAATTCGAGAAACTGCACTCTATGAAAAAGTATGGGGAATCAGGATTGGAGGAAGACTCATTAACAACCTGTGTTATAAAGATAATGCAACCTTCCTCGCTGAAAGTGAAGAGGATTCGAAGCAGTTATTGATGAAGATCAAAGACCACAGCCTTCTGTATGGATTACACCTCAACATAAAGAAAACAAAAAACCTTACAACTGGACCAATAAGCAACTTGATGATAAACGGAGAAAAGATTGAAGTTGTCAAGGATTTCATTTTACTTGGATGTACAATCAACACCCATGCAAGCAGCAGTCAAGAAATCAAAAGAATCATTGCATTGGGCAAATCTGCTGCAAAAGACCTCTTTAAAGTGTCACCTTGAAGACTAAAGTGTGCCTGACCAAAGTCATGATATTTTCAATCACATCATATGCATTCGAAAGCTGGACAATGAATAAGGAAGATTGAAGAGGAATTGTTGCCTTTGAATTGTGGTGTTGGCAAAGAATATTGAATATACCATGGAGTGCCAAAAGAATGAACAAATCTCTCTTGGAGGAAGTACAACCAGAATGATCCTTAGAAGCAAGGATGGTGAGACTGCGTCTTACATACTTTAGACATGTTGTTAGGAGGGATCAGTCCCTGGAGAGGGACATTATGCTTGGCAAAGAATAGGGTCAGCGGAAAAGAGGAAGCCGCTCAATGAGGTGGATTGACACAGTAGGCTCAAGCATAACAACTATTGTGAGGAAGATGCAGGACCAGGCAGTGTTTTGTTCTGTAGTACATAGTGTCACAATGAGTTGGAACTGACTCGACAGCACCTAACAACAACAACATGGATTGAATTGTGTCCCTCCAAAATGTGTATCAATTTGGCTAGGCCATGATTCCCAGTATTGTGTGGTTGTCGTCCATTTTGTGATCTAATGTAATTTTCCTATGTGTTATAAATCCTAATCTCTGCCTGTGGTTAATGAGACAAGATTAGGTTATGTTAAAGAGAATTAGGGTAGAATGCAATGCCCTTACTCAGGTCATAGCCCTGATCCAATATAAGGGGATTTTCCCTGGGGTGTGACTTGCATCACCTTTTATCTTACAAGAAATAAATGGAGAGAGAAGCCAGCAGAGATATAGGGACTTCATTACTTCCAAGCAAGAAGAGCCAGGAGTGGAGTGCATCCTTTGATGGACTAGGATAACAGGGCCACCCAAATCCAAAGGAGTAGAGTTGTTGTACCAGTAGGCCTGGAAGGTGGAGCTGAAACCCAGGCCTGAAGGGCCTTCACCCAGAATCTGGAGAGTATGGCCAACATCCAGAGTCTGGAGGGCAGGGCCATTGCCTAAATGATCTCAGAGAACAGAGGATTATTCTCAAGCCTTGAGAGCTAATGTAATTTTTTCTGCTGACTTTCTTGGTGCCTGTTATCCCCTCTTTCCCTCCAATTTCTCCCATTTGTGTTGGAAATGTCTACCATGTGCCTGTTCTACTATTGTACTTTGGAAGCAGATAACTTGTATTCTAGATTTCACAGATGAAGAGGAATTTTGCCCCTGGATGGAATTTGGACCTGGTGTTTTTTTGTTGATTTAAGACTTTTGGGATGATATGATGTGGTGAATGTGATTTACACGTGGCAAGGACACGAATTTTTTTAAGGACATGAGTTTTATAGGGCCAAAGGGTGGAATATTATGGACTAAATTTTGTCCCCCCAAAATGTGTGATAACTTGGCTAGGCTATAATTCCCAGAATTGTATGGTTGTCCTCCATTTTGTGATTTGATGTAATTTTTCTATGCGTTGTAAATCCTAATTTCTGCCTGTGGTTAATGAGACAAGATTAGGTTATGTTAAAGAGGATTAGGGTAGGATGCAGCACCCTTACTCAAGTGACAACCATGATGTGATGTAAGGGAAATTTCCCTGGACTGTGACCTGCATCGCCTTTTATCTTACAGGAGATAAAAGGAGAGAGAAACCAGCAGAGGTATAGGGACCTCATTACTACCAAGCAAGAAGAGGCAGGAGTGGAGCGTGTCCTTTGGACTCAGGGTGCTTCTCTGAGAAGCTCCTAGACCAGGGGAATATTGATGACAAGGACCTTTCCCCATACCCAACACAGAGAAAGCCTTCCCCTGAAGTTCACGCCCTGAGTTCAGCCTTCTAGCCTCCTAGGCTATGAGAGGACACATTTCTGTTGTTCAAACCATCCACTTATGGTATTTATGTGATAGCAGCACTAGATAACTAAGACTGGGACCTTGCATTTTATCAGCACCATGCAGCAACAGGGGTGTAAAAGACTGGGAGTCGGATTGACCCACATTTGGAGTTTTATAAGGTGAGTTTGTCTAAGGAGTTTATCTTGCTGGTAAGAAAGTAGTTGGGATGAGTCACCAGTGGCAATAGGGCTGCACTGGGAATGAGTTGAGATATAATATTCATGGTGCATTTTCACTTTGTTGGAAGAAGCAATCTAAGTATTAACAGGAATTATAAATGCAGACTAATTGACACGGTTTGACATGATGCTTAAAAGTTAGATATAACCATAGGATATAGATAATATTCTGAAAATCAAAACTATTAAGCCAAATATGTGCTGGTCATTTCCCTTTTTAGAAAATATAAACTATTTCTGAAGCAAGACATAATTAGAATCATATAGATTTTTTTTTGTACAATTTAAAATGACTTTTTCACATAATTTTACATATGTGAACTATACATTTTTTTCCTTACAGTGTTTTTAACTGTAGTGGTTGTGTACTTTGTGTGTATGCTTGTGTAACACCCACGTGTAGAAACAAGAGCTGTGACCTGAAGACACACCATGACATGTGCATAGGTCAAATGTTCCTAGCTTGCTGGCGTCAGGAGAGAGATCTGCTGCTGCTGCGAGCCTTCTCCGTGACACCAGAAGGAGCTCTGGTTACATCTCTGCTTTTGTGGCTGAGAGGCAAAAGGAATTTCTCATTCTAAATGCTCCACAACTGGCATCTTGTTTCTACAATCTTGTTTTTAATAATCAAGACTGGACTTGAAGTTGAGGCCATCTTCTCAGTTTTGTAGGCTATTTAACCAACTGCTGTTTTAGACATAAATGTCAAACTTTTATCACTAGAAATAATAGATATGGAATTATTTGTTCTTTGGTAATTTGTTTTGAATCCAATTTTCTCTTTGTTGAAAAAAAATAACAAAATAAGGGAGGTCTTATAAATGACTTTTATTATATGCATTACAGAAAAAAATGTTCATTTTGATTCTTTTGAAAAAATGAAAATAATTTCATTAAAATCTAAAACTCAAGTGGCTAAAAAAGGAGACGATTACAGGGCTGAAATGTATCAGTTTTTTTTTTTTTTTAATATGAAGGATTATAAAAACCTGTTGTTTGTTTTTCTAACATAGATTCTTTTGAATAAATCAGCTTAAGATTTATGAGCTTTTATTTTAAAAGCAACTGCAAAAATAATAGCTGCAAACTTAATGATATCAAAAGGAAGTCAAAGCAGTTTTTTTTCTAATTTATTCTGATATATTTGATCTCCAAAATAATTTCTGCTTTGCATTTAACACATCAAAGGCATTATCAAAAGTGATTCGCTTTTCATATATTTATAAGAAATTTCTATCAATAGGTTAATAGGTCAGGAAAAAATATTTTTAACTCACTGTATAGCCTGATTTTTTGTTCAGAAAAATAAAATCAAAATAGAAAGTAAAAAAAAAAATGGGACTTAGTTTCAGCTCAGGTTCCTAATCCCAGTGGTTCCAATAACTGCCTGACTTGAACGAATCTTTTATGTTCAGACCTTGGTTACTTTCAGGCCAGAGATAGAAGTTAACTTGCAATCCAGAAGGTCCCTTGTACTCTATCCCAGTTATTACCCTCCAACTCCTTCCCAAAACCCATTTCCACCAAGTTGATTCTGACTCGTAACAACGCTATAGGACAGTGTAGACTGCCCCATAGGGTTTCCAAGACTGTAATCTTTACAGAAGCAGTTTGCCACATCTTTCTCCCACAGAGCAGGTATCGAACCACCAACCTTTCAGTTAGCAACTGAATGTTTAACCACTGTACCAACAGGGCTCCTCAATAGAATAATAGTATCATATAAATAGTGTAAATTGTAGGAATTTAGGGCTTGTAGAAGGCAACACTATTATCTGAGGTGATATAGGAAATCTTTGGACAGGAAAACAGTTTTGCAACTCTTCACAGCTTGGACTAGTTGTAGTTAGATGATGATTAAGGAATTCCATGGAATATGAAGGTCATGCCTCCTATCTAATATCTTCAGTTGTCATAAATAACACAGGCTCTGACAGACAATATAAAGCAAATAGACATGATACTGCCACCAGAGTGGACTAAACAAAAATGATCCACATGAAGTTGGGTCTAATAAAGTTGTAAGACACCAAGAAAAAAGAGCAAATCAGAATCCAAGAGGATAGAGAAACAGCAAGAACCATAAACATCAGAAGGAAGCAGGGCTGTTTGCTGAAAAGAAATTTTCCTTGAGGCAATTCGTCAAAAATCAATATTTTCAATAACAAGCCCACATCAAATGACCAATTTCTAGGGTTGGCATGCATGCCAGTGTGCCTGGGACAGTCCTGGGTTATGCCTTTTATCTCAGTAAAAAAAAATGAAAGCATATATTTCATTCTTGAGTGTCCTGGTTTGAACAATAAAATGGATGAACACCCTAACAAAGTTCCCTAAGCCTAGTTTTGGCTTCTGTAGTGGTGTGGAGGTGGGCTAGAGAGGTGGCTTGGTTGCCTCATGGGCATTTAGGACTTTGTGGTTTCAGAGGACAATTGCTTGTGTGAGGTTATACCAGCTATCTTTTTTTTTTTAAGCATGTGTTTCTTTTAAGCACATGCCTGCTGACTTAAAACAACAGAAATATATTTTCTCACCATTCTGGAGGCCAGAAATTTGAAATCAAGATGTCGGTAGGGCCATGCTCCCTCTGAAAACTCTAGGGAAGAATACTTCCTTGCCTCTGCCTAGTATCTGGTGGCTCCTGCAAATCCTTGGTGTTCTTTGGCTTGTAGCTGTATCACTCCAGTATCTGCCTTCCTTGTCACAAGGACTTCATCCCTGTGTGTTTCTTGTGTCCTCTCCTTTTTCTCCTCTTCTATAAGTACACCAATCATTGTACTTAGAATCCACTCTAATCCTGTATGACTTTATCTTAACATGACTAATTATATCTGCAAAGACCTTGTTTCCAAATAAGATCACATTCTGAGTTTCTAGTGGACACTATTAAACCCAATGGTGGCACAGTGGTTAAGGCACTCAACTACTAACCAAAAAGTTGGTCGTTTGAAACCATCAGGGGCTCCTTAGGAGAAAGATGTGGCAGTCTACTCCCAAAGAGATTTATAACCTTGGAAACTCTATGTGGTCTCTATGAGTTGGAATTGACTCAACAGCAGTGGATTTTTATTAAACTCACTACATGAACTAAAGCAAATATTGAGATTAAAGCTTATGAAAGCAAAGGAATCGTTCTTTGGCACTGTGGTAGCTTGTTCCTTTACCATTTTAAGGAACTAAATATTCATTATGCACTGGTGATGGTATGGAAGGCAATACCACACGGCATAGCTGTGCCATTGTATAACAACTTCTATGATTGTTGTTGTTGTTGTTGTTAGGTGTGGTGGAGTGGGTTCCGACTCATAGTGACCCTATGTGCCAAAGAAAGAAACAAAGGCAAATCCTGTGCCATGCTCACAATTGTTGTTATGCTTGACCCCACTGTGTCAATTCACCTCATTGAGGGTCTTCCTCTTTTCCACTGACCCTATACTTTGCCAAGCATAATGTCCTTCTCCAGGGACTGATCCCTCCTAAGAACACGTCTAAAGTATATAAGACACAGTCTCACCATCCTTGCTTCTAAGGAGCACTCTGGTTGTACTTCTTCCAAGACAGATTTGTTCATTCTTTTGGCCACACCACAATTCAAAGGCATCAATTATTTTTTGGTCTTCATAATTCATTGTCCAGCTTTTGCATGCATATGTTGAGATTGAAAATACTATGGCTTGGGTCAGGTGCACCTTAGTCTTCAAGGTGACATCTTTGGTTTTCAATACTTTGAAGAGGTCCTTTGCAGCAGATTTGCCCAATGGAATGCATCTTTTGATTTCTTGACTGCTGCTTCCGTGGGTGTTGATTGTGGACCCAAGTAAAATGAAATCCTTGACAACCTCGATCTTTTCTCCATTTATCATGATGTTGCTTATTGGTCTAGTTGTGAGGATTTTTGTTTTCTTTATGTTGAGGTATATATATATATATGTATATACACACACACACACTTACTGGAGCCCTCGTGGTACAACAGTTAAGCACTCAGCTGCTAAAAGACCTGCGGTTCAAACCTACTCAGCGACTTCACGGGAGAAGGACCTGGCAATCTGCCCCTCTGCCCCCATAAAGATTACAGTCTAGAAAACCCTATGGAAAAGTTCTACTCTGTCAACATGGGGTTACTATCAGTTGAAATAGACTTGACGGCACCTAACAACAGCAGGATATATTTGGCTATATGACTTCTTAATATGCTTAGACAAGGTTTATGTGAGCTCTAGAAAATGTTTATAATAATGACTTCCACAGAGTACCACTGGGTATTAGTTTGGTGGCCAGCAAGGTAACCTGCGATATATTCACCTTTCTAGAACAGATGAGGTTACAAGGGTGGCACACTGTCCCTGAAATATTTGACTATATTTGACAGAATACATGCATCTAGTCTGTTTCAAGACATGGTTGAAACCTGAGTTTCTCAGACTTCTTTCATTTCTTCACTTCTCATGGCTATAATTGAGATAAGAGAGAAGCCAAAGGCAAGGGTAAATTCAGTTTTCTTTTAATATTATTATTTCTCTTTCTCTAGGCAACATTCTCTCATAGCAATTTTCTATCAAAGGCAACGGGTTTTGTTTTTTAAGTCACATTCAGCGCAATGGACCAGCATCCAGAGCCAGCTTGTGCCAGGCTTCCACAGAAACACACATCTCAGAATCTTCAGAGAAATGTCTATTTCAGAGTTGCTCCAGAATTATGTTCTGGAATAGCTTGCCTAGAATTATAGATTTTAGAATTGTAAGAACTATCCAAAGTCACTCTATTTAATTCTTTACTCCACAGTTAGGAAGACTGAAAATGAGAGTAGTTAAATGACTTGTCCTTTATCTGTAATTACTCACATAGCTTGTGAGAGAGGATTCCTTAAAGCTTAGATTCTAACAATCAAGTTTGTTTCCATTCTGCTTAATTTTCTCTCTTTTGTAGAAGAGTTGAGAAAAACAGAGTATCACCTTAGAGGAACCCTCAAACTTTTGTCACTCCTCTTTTATAAATACACGAGACCCTAGAATCAGCATCTGAACTTTTCTAGTTCTCTCTCTTCTAGTTCTCTCTTTTGTTTTTCTGTGACTCCTTGCCCAAGATTCCATTTTATTTTTCCTGATAGTCTATGCTTTCTGATTAAGTTTCAGTGTGACCTTGAAGTTATGCCAAACTTGTTTTTTTCAGAGAGTTAGGTAGATATGATTTGCAAAAGGCAAGTATGAATTGCACAAGGCAAAAGACAAAGATAACTTCTCTAGAGGTTATATCCCTAAATTATTCTGGAACAGGAATTCAAAAGCATGTCAAGACTACTTTTAAAGTCACTGAAATATTTATGTTCTCAGGTCTACTATAGCCCAATGTGATGCAGAAACACATTTACATCTCTGATTTAGATTGGGAATGACTCTCCCAAGCATAGTCATCCCAGTTCTTTACCAAGTCCAACCCAAGCGAAGCTAAGCTGACCTCCGGCTTTCCCTGAAGATAATCAGTCATGTAACAAAACCACTCTGCTCCACAGCAAGCTTCACTTCTTTCTGTCTTGAGCAATTAAAAAAAAAAAAAAATCCATTGCCTCAAGTCAATTCTGACTCATAGCGACCCTACAGGACAAAGTAGAACTGCCCCACAGAGTTTCCAAGGAGCTCCTGGTGGATTTGAACTGCTGACCTTTTGGTTAGCAGCCATAGCACTTAACAACTATGCCACCAGCGTTTCCTTAAGCAATATAGCCACCAAATATTCCAACAAGACAGAAAGGAAGTAGAAGGGTGAGTAGTGAAAAAGAAAGGGAACACAGATGGGTAGAAGAAAGTTGCCCTGTGATGTGACCTTGGCCAAAGCAATCATTAACAGCAGAATATTCATATCAGTGGAGGGTGGAATCACTTTGAACTTAGTGTTGCAACAGCCAGGTAATGTGGTAGGCGACATGGATCTGAGTGAATATACTTTACAGAACAACAGGACATTAGAAAACATGCAAAGTTTGCAAATATGTCTGATCATTATATGTATACAAATAAAATTTCAGGTTTATTGTTCACAAAATATAAATGAGCAGGATTAGCCTGAAATGGATGTGATTTTGAGAAACGATATTAACAGTTTGCCTTACTTCTGTGCTCTGTATATCAGATGGTGCCTGCAAGAAAAGTGAGAAATACAATGTTAGATTTTTCTAACTAGGTGAAAATAGGGTAGTTACCTGTCTGTAAATAAGGACATATTTTGATAGTGATAATCAGGTTAGACTGCATGAATAGATAAAAAATCCTAAAGTGTTGCATTCTGTTCTAGGAGAGACAGTTGAATTCTATGGAAATCCTAGAGCAGCTTGTAAATAGCAGTGCCAGAATGGTATAAGGGTATAAACCCACATTGTCTGAGAAATAAAGTGAGGACACTTAACAAAGGGAACAGAAAACACAAGAGACTACTGGGATATTTTCACATATTAGAAGGTCAGACATGGGAAATGGGATTAAATTAGTTAAATATGACCTCAAGATCTAGAACCAAGATAGAAAAGTTACAGAGAAAGTTATGACAGGGAATTACACGGAAAGTGATTTAGGCTGATCATTAGGAAGTTGGCCTAAAAATCAGATATCTAAAGCTGGAATTTGGTTGCTCTGGGAAATCAGGGGAGTACTTGGTGAGAAAAAAGTAGAAAGAATTCAAGCAAGAAATGTGAGGTACACTAAAAAAACAAGTATAATATCTTTTCATCTTAAGTGCTATGATTGATTTCCTTGGAAAATTAAAGGGGATGAGACCTGAACCATTAACCTCCACAAAGAAAGATCTGTTCCTGATTATTTATGCTAAAGTCCAAAGAACATGGGAGACATACTCAGTACACCTATTGAACCGAGCATTCTGGAACACTTGGATCTCTGAAATAAATTCTGTGGTTAGTATTAGGGTCATTAGCTATGAAGTAATTTAAATAATACTTGATTCATCTTTCTGAATTCTTCCTCTTGTGTGAGTGCATGTTTGTTGTAAATAGCCCATCAACAGATATTTCTTGGCATTATGTTGTTGTATTACGATTTGATTCTGGCTCATAGAGACTCTATAGAACAGAGTATAACTGTGCTATAGAGTTTCCTAGGCTGTAATTTTTAGGGGAGCAGATCACCAGGCCTTTTCTCCTGCAGACCACTGGTTAGCAGACCAGCACTTAACCATTTCTTCACCAGGGCTCCTTCCAGATATTATGGTACACAAAAATTTGTAGACACAGTTCCATAACTCAAAATATTTACTTTACTCCTTTTTCTTTTTTTTATTTCTCTTTTCTCCCTCTCTAAAATTCTTTTCCCCATGTGTCTGTCAGTTTGTCATACTGTAGGGGCTTGCATGTTGCTGTGATGCTTGAAGCTATGCCACTGGTATTCAAATACCAGCAAAGTCACCCGTGGTGGACAGGTTCAGATGAGCTTCCAGACTAACACAGACTAGGAAGATGCACCCGGCAGTCTACTTCTGAAAAGATTTAGCGAGTTAAAACCTTATGGATAGCAGCGGAACATTGGTTTAATATAGTGCCGGAAGATGAGCCCCTCAGGTTGGAAGGCACAATTCAAAGTGAGAAGAAACAACTGCAAACATTCATTAATAATTGGAATGTGGAATGTATGAAGTGTGACTCTAGGAATATTGGAAATCATCAAAAATGAAATGGAACTCATAAACATTGATATCCTAGACCTTAGTGAGCTGAAATGGACTGGTATTGGCCATTCTGAATCAGACAATCATATGGTCTACTGTGCTGGGAACAACAACTTGAAGAGGAATGGTGTTGTATTCATCATCAAAAAGAACATTTCAAGATCTATGCTGAAGTACAACACTGTCAGTGATAGGATAATATCCATATGCCTACAAGGAAGATGAGTTAATACAACTATTACTCAAATTTCTGCACCAACCACTAAGGCCAAAGATGAATCGAAGATTTTTACCAACTTCTGCAGTCTGAAATTGATCAAACATGCAATCAGGATGCCTTGATAATTACTGGAGAATGGAATGTGAAAGTTGGAAATGAAGAAGGATCAGTACTTGGAAAATATGGCCTTGGTGATAGAAACTATGTGGAGATGACATAACAGGATTTTGCAAGACCAACAACTTCTTCATTGCAAATGCCTTTTCTCACCAATATAAACGGTGACTATACACGTTATACACATGGACCTCGCCAGATGCACTACACCAGAATCAAATCACTGTATCTGTGGAAAGAAATGATGGAAAAGCTCAATATCATCAGTAAGAACAAGGCCAGGGGCCGACTGTGGAACAGACCATCAATTACTTATATGCAAGTTCAAGATGAAACTGAATAAAATTAGAATAAGTCAACGAGAGCCGAAGTACAACCTTGAGTATATCCCACCTGAATTTAGGGACCATCTCAAGAATAGATTTGACATGTTGAACACTAATGCCAGAAGGCCAGACAAGTTGTGGAAGGACATCATACATGAAAAAAGCAAGAGGTCATTGAAAAGACAGGAAAGAGACAAAAGACCAAAATGGATGTCAGAAGAGACTTGGAAACTTGCTCTCGAGTAGCTAAAGCAAAAGGAAGAAATGATGAAGTAAAACAGTTGAACAGAAGATTTCAAAGGGCAGCTTGAGAAGACAAAGTAAAGTATTATAATGACATGCGCAAAGACCTGAAGATGGAAAACTGAAATGGGAGAGCACCCTTTGCATTTCTCAAGCTGAAAGAACTGAAGAAAAAATTCAAGCCTCGAGTTGCAATAGTGAAAGGTTCTATGGGGAAAATACTAAATGACTCAGGAAGCATCAAAAGAAGATGGAAGGAATACACAGAGTCACTGTACCAAAAAGAATTGGTCAATGTTCAACCATTTCAGGAGGTACCGTAAAAGCAGGAACCGATGGTACTGAAGGAAGAAGTCCAAGCTGCACTGAAGGCATTGGTGAAAAACAAGGTTCCAGGAATTGACAGAATACCACTTAAGATGTTTCAAGAAATTTGGAAGACAGCTACCTGTCCAACTGACTGGAAGAGATGCATATTTGTGCCTATTCCCAAGAAAGGCAATCCCACCGAATGCAGAAATTATTGAATAATGTAATTAATATCACAAGCAAGTAAAATTTTTGGTGAAGATCATGGAAAAGCTGCTGTAGTGGTATATCGACAGGGAACTGTCAGAAATTCAAGCCAGATTCACAAGAGGACGTGGAACAAGGGATATCATAGATGATGTCAGATGGATCCTGGCTGAGAGTAGAGAATAATATCAGGAAGCTGTTTATCTGTGTTTTATTGACTGTGTGGATCTTAACAAATTATGGATAATATTGTTAAGAATGGAAATTCCAGAACACTTAATTGTGCTCATGAGGAACCTGTACATAGATCAAGAGGCAGTTCATCAAAAAAACAAGGGGATACTGCATGGTTTAAAGTCAGGAATGGTATGTATTAGGATTGTATGTTTTCACCATACAATCTGTATACCAAGCAGATAATCCGAGAATCTGGACTATATGAAGAAGAAAGCAGCATCAGGATTGGAGGAGGACTCATTAACAACCTGTGATATGCACATGACACAACCTTGCTTGCTGAAAGTAAAGAGGACTTGAAGCACTTACTGATGAAGATCAAAGATCACAGCCTTCAGTATGGATTGCACCTCAACATAAAGAAAACAAAAATCCTCACAACTAGACCAATAAGCAGCATTATGATAGGCAAAAGATTAAAGTTGCCAAGAATTTCATTTTACTGTGGTCCACAATCAACAGCCATGGAAGCAGCAGTCAAGAAATCAAAAGTCACATTGCATTGGGCAAATCTGCTTCAAAAGACCTCTGATAAAAAGCAAAGATATCACTTTGACGACTAAGGTGCACCTAATCTGAGGCATGGTGTTTTTTCAGTCACCTCCTATGCATGTGAAAGCTGGACAATGTATAAGGAAGACCAAAGAAGAATTGATGCCTTTGAATTTTGGTGTTGGAGAAGAATATTGAATATACCACGGACTGTCAAAATAACAACCAGAATGCTCCTTAGAAACACGGATGGAAAGTCTACATCTCACATACTTTGGACATGTTGTCAGAAGGGATCAGTCCCTGGAGAAGGACATCATGCTTGATAAAGTAGAAGGTCAGTGAAAAAGAGGAAGGCCCTCAATGAGACGGATTGACACAGTGGCTGCAACAGTGAGCTTAAACATAACAAGGATTGTGAGGATGACGCAGGACTGGGCAGTGTTTCGTTCTATTGTACACTGGGTTCCTATGAGTCGGAGCTGACTCGATGGCACCTGACAACAACAGCACAAAGCTCTTTTCTCCAAACATCTGGATTTTTTTTTTTACTTCACACTAGACTTAGATTTGAGTGCAAGTTTTGCAGTTTATTAGGTGTATAATCTTTGTCAAATTACTAATCTCTTTATGTCTTAGTTTCCATATCTATAGAAGATAGATAATAATAGTATCTTCTGCATAGTGAGGACTGAGATTATGAACATAATGCTCTTAGCATAGTCCTTATCATATAGTAGTTGTTCATTCGATATTAACTATTATATTATTGTTCAAACTCACTCTCATTTCTACATAAAAAAATCTCTGAACTCCTTTTACTGTGAGTCAGTTACCATGCCTAACAAATCACTTCTTCCATCAAACAGCTGCCCATTCTGTAATGTGGTTATCCCACCTTGTTTTGGAAATGGAAGGGCTTCCCACTTCTGTTTAAACCTATACACATCCATGCCACCTTACCCTTGTATGGGGAATCAATTCTATAATGTCATAGAATTTTAGGTATTGAAAATACTTTCAAATTCATCCAGTCAGCCCACTCATTTTAGAGATAAGGGGGCTGGAACACACAGAGGAGATTGACATCTTCAGTTAATAGAACAATTTGTTAGTAGGAGCAAGTTAATAGCAAAGTAATGGACTCTTTCTATTATGTACTGTTCCCTGTCACTAGCTCCAAACAGTGGTGAATAAGACTGGGAGTATGAAGAGAAAAGGAGGAAGATCCAGATTTGACTCTAGTGGAGTATAGGACAGTTCTTTGGGTATTAAAAAAGAAAGAAATTAAGGAAGAAATTAACATATTTTGAGTACCTATTCTGTTTTAAACACTAAGATATGTTCTTTATATATATCAGGTTATTGTATCCTCAATGACAAAAACCATATGAAAAAACTATTGTCTTTGTTTTTGAGTTGAAGAAAGTGAGGCTCAGAGAGATTACATTACTTGTCCAAGGTTAAATGCACAGCTAGCAAATGGCAGTGTCATAATTTTAAGCCATGTCGCTATGACAATGAAAGCTGTATTATTTTACTGTCTTCATGGCAATACTCACACTTCTCAATTTGACCATTACATAATCCTAGTCATTTCAAGCAAATTAGGACCCTTTTCCTGGGGAAATTAGGATACTGTTTGCCATTGGGCATAGCTGCCTCCAGAACTTATCTATGTAAGTTGCTACCTGTTTCTGTGGTTCTCAGGCACTAACCTACTGCCGTCAAGTTGATTCCGACTCATAGCGACCCTATTGCAACCCTATGGGACAGAATAGAACTGCCCCATAGAGTTTCCAAGGAGCGCCTGGTGGATTTGAACTGCCAACCTCTTGGTTAGCATCTGTAGCACTTAACCACTACACCACCAGGGTTTCCTCCCAGGCGCTAAGAAATCTAATTTCAACAATTCCTCACCAGTGTGCTTGCACAAACAGTGGGACCCCATCTAAATAAAAAAAAAATAGATGTTAGTAAAATTTTAAAAACCTGAAAATACAGAGAAAATTTTTAAGTCTAAGAGGTGGAGGGATTGAGCAAGAGGAGGCTTTCTGTAAACGTAGAGAACTGTTTGGACACCAAATTTTCAGCGGCAACTTTGTATAAAGAGAGACAAAGGAGCCATGTCTCAAGTTGTGTTCTACTCTTGTTCAGTGAATCATCCTTTGTAATAGAGCATTTTAGAAATCAAAGTTGATTGATGATCTACTCTTAGGAAAAAAAAAATAAGCTCTGCTTTGTAGCGTTTGCTAATTTCTGTGGTGTAAATAATCCCACCATGGCTGGATTTTAGCTACCAACACTATATCACTGATCACAAATTTGAATGATGTATACGCAATTGTCTATTGCGAACTCAGCACAAGCTGTCATGTATACACGATAACTATCATGCATATGTGTATGTATATAAAAAGGAGGCCTTGAAGAATATGCATAAAACTGGTCACAGTCATTTGTTTTGGAGAGGGGAGTAAGTTTAAAATATGTCTAGTACAAGTGGACTTTTCCACTGTGTATTTTCACATCCTTAAAAAAAAAACTTTTATTGAAATAAAATACACACAGAAAAGCACAAATGTGATAAATATATAGCTCAGTGTTCACAAACGGAACACATCCATTTACCCATCATCTAGATCAAGAATCAGACATTATCAGCACTACTAATATCCCTTCCAGTCATTAGTCTCTAAACCCCCAGGCATAACCGTTTTTCTGGTTTCTAACGGCGTAGATTAGCTTTACCTGTTTTTGTAATTTGTATAAATGGTACAACATACATTACGGTAATTACCTAACTCAAATTTAATGATGTAAGCATTCATTTTAATTAATGATTGATGATTATACTTGTCATTATTGATAATGATGCAATGAATATTTTTATATTGTTGTTGTTGTTGTTAGGTGCCATTGAGTTGGTTCTGACTCATAGGGACCCTGTGCATGAGAGAACGAAACACTGCCCAGTCCTGAGCCAGCCTTACAATCGTTGTTATGCTTGAGCTCATTGTTGCAGCCACTGTGTCAATCCACCTCGTTGAGGGTCTTCTTCTTTTCCACTGACCCTGTACTTTGCCAAGCATAATGCCCTTCTCCAGGGACTGATCCCTCCTGACTACATGTCCAAAGTATATAGCATGCATTTCTCTTTGTGTCAAACTTACTTTACAAAACATTTTAATGAGATTCTTCTTTAAATGTTTATATGCAATGTAAAAAATATTGCCATATGTAGTAAAAAATCATTCATTTTCATTGCTGTATAGAATTTTATTGTGTGATTATAACTCAGCTCATTAATTCTTAATGGCTACAAATTATTCTATAAATGAAAGTTGGTCATATCTACTTCACAATTAAGTGATAAAAATGCAGTCTTCGATACTACAGGTACCTCCGCTATTTCCTAAGTTTTATAGGATCACTATGAGCCAGAACGAGCAAATAAGAATCTATTACAATGCAACCTACTGGTGATGAGAAATGTCATAAATTTTGTAGAGCTTGCCAAATTGCACTAAGAGGAATAGGGGCTTCGGGAAACTCACCTCAGCATTATGAATATATAGGTCCCCACGGTCCGAACATGGAGACAAAGGAGCATAATAAATCCAGGGTCTGAAAACTAAAATTCAGCAATGATGCTTGGGAACAGATGAGGGATGGTTATTAATTGCCAAAGGTCATGTAAAATGATTTTAGGAATAGCAAAAAGGAAAGCCCAAACCAGAAATAGAGCCCTGGGATGAATTAGGTTAGAAAGGTAGGCTGAGACTGTCATCAGGGGGCCTAGCCTCCCTTGTGTTTGGAGTTAAGTGTTCATGACTTCTCTAGAAGATCAAGTTAAATGAAATTGCCACAGGAAGTTCAGTCTAACAGTCAACTACTAACATGATCCTTACGTAGATTTTTATATTCTTAAATATATCCCTGAGCAACACCAGACACCTGGTGTGAGTAAGCCAGGTACAGGTTTTCCCTTGGTGGAGGGTGGGAGAAACTATCATACTACATGGGAGTACTTGTGGACTACTTTTTCTTACTTTCTACACAACATCAACCCCCAACTCCTGTAGATTTTATCACTCAGATTCACACTGTTCTTCTTATCTCCTCTGAACAAATCTTATCTGGGTTACTATCATCTGTCATCTTTATTGCTTTAAGAGGCTGTTGATTTGTCTAAAAAGTATAAAC
Source organism: Loxodonta africana (assembly GCF_030014295.1). Taxonomy (NCBI): domain Eukaryota; kingdom Metazoa; phylum Chordata; class Mammalia; order Proboscidea; family Elephantidae; genus Loxodonta; species Loxodonta africana. Next base: position 113,207,470 of record NC_087342.1, read on the forward strand.
TCTTCATGCCCTGTCATGGATTGAATTGTGTTCCCCCCAAATGTGTGTACGCACTTTGTTAGGCCATGATTCCCAGTATGTGTGGTTGTCCTCCATTTTGTGATTATAATTTTATATTAAGAGGATTAGGGTGATATTATAATAGACCCTTACTCAGGTCATCTCTCTAAGCCAAGGTAAAGGGACTTTCCTTAGGGTGTGGCCTGCACCACCTTTTATCTCTCAAGAGATAAAAGGAAAGGGAAGCAAGCAGAGAGTTGGGGACATCATACCATCAAGAAAGCAGAAGCCGAAGCAAAGCGTGTCCTTTGGACCCCGAGTCCCTGCGCCTGAGAAGCTTCTAGACCAGGGGAAGTTTGAGGACAAAGATTCTTCCTCCAGAGCTGACAGAGAGAAAGCTGTCCCCTGAAGCTGACTCCCTGAATTTGGACTTTTAACCTACTTTACTGTGAGGAAATAAATTTCTCTTTGTTAAGCCATCCACTTGTGCTATTTCTGTTATAGCAGCACTAGATAACTAAGACATGCCCCTCCAATCCCCATGCAGTAATCACAGTGGCCCCTCTTGTTTGTCTTCCCATTTTTTTCTCATATACTTAGCATGCTCATTTACAACTTTGGCTCATTCAAACTTTGATCTTCAGTTTTTCTTTGTACCACTCTTCCTCTCCAACCTCATAAAGCTTTTCTTGGTTACTTGTAATATGCTGTTACTCTTTTCTGCTTCAGGATCTTTACATATTTACCTGCTGCATTTATTTGAAACAAGTTTAATACTCTCGTGAATATTTGCCCCCCACATGCAAACATCCTACTTATCTTTTTTTCATTACTCAGATGTTAGTTTAAATGCTATTCTTCAAGGTAGTCTATCCAGAACAACTCCCTTCCAGAAAAGATTAAAACCTAGGTTTCCACTTTTATGGCATGAATTGTACTAATAGATACATGTTTAATGGTTAAAACCCCCATGGGATGTATGACCTCACCATTCAGCATTGTACCCCAGTTGCCTAACACAGATCCTGACACATAGTGATTGATTTGATTCATTTTTTTAATAGTTAATTGAGATTTTATTTATATATAACCGAATCTATTGCAGTCAAGTCAATTCCAACTCATAGCGACCCTATAGGACAGAGTAGAATTGTAGCGTAAGGTTTCCAAGTCTGTAATCTTTATGGAAGCAGACTGCCACGTTTTCTGTCACAGAGGCACTGGTGGGTTTGAACCACCAGTTATCACCCAGGCACTTAACTACTGCACCACTGGGGATCCATATATGTATACACTTATTCAATCTGTATGCTGAGCAAATAATCCGAGAAGCTGAACTATATGAAAGAACAGTTCAGCATCAGGATTGGAGGAAGACTCATTAACGGCCTGCAATATGCAGATGATACAACCTTGCTTTTTGAAAGTGAAGAGGATTTGAAGCACTTATTGACGAAGATCAAAGACTATACCCTTCAGCATGGATTATACCTCAACATAAAGAAAACAAGAATCCTCACAACTGGAACAATAAGCAGCATCATGATAAAGGGAGAAAAGATTGAAGTTGTCAAGGATTTCATTTTACTTGGATTCACAATCAGCACCCATGGAAGCAGCAGTCAGGAAATCAAACCATGTGTTGGATTGGACAGATATGCTGCAAAAGGCCTCCTAAAGTGTTCAAAAGCAAAGATGTTACTTTAAGGACTAAGGGGTGCCTGACTCAAGCCATTGTGTTTTCAGTGGCCTCACATGCATGCAAAAGCAAGACAATGAATAAAAAATATTGAAGAAGAATTGATGCCTTTGAAATATGGTGTTGATGAAGATCATTGAATATACCATGGACTTCCAGAAGAATGAACAAATCTGTCTTGGAAGAAGTACAGCCAGGATGCTCCTTAGAAGCAAGGATGGCAAGACTTCATCTCACATATTTTGGACATGTTATCAGGAGGGATAAGTCCCTGGAGAAGGACATTATGCTTGGTAAAATAGAAGGTCAGCGAAAAAGAGGAAGACTCTCAATGAGATGGATCGACACAGTGGCTGCAACAATGGATTCAAGCAAAACAACAGTTGTGGTGATGGCGTGAGACCCTTCTATTGTAGATAGGGTTGCTATGAGTTGGAACCGACTGGCTCGATGGCACCTAACAACGTATACATGTGTAAAACAGAACATTTTCCATTTCAACATTCTTTTACTTATACAATTCACTGACATTATGTTCGTTGTGTTGTGCAACCAATATCACTATCCATTTTCAAATTTTCCATTAACCCTTAAGAGAAGCTCAGTGTCCCCTATATTGACCCTCTCTTTAACTTGGTTTAGGACTAGCCTTCAAGGTAGAAATAATTTTAGACATTTGTTATGGAAGTAGGTCAGGCAGGGCTTGACTAAGGCTGTGTCAGCAAGAATGGAAAGGGGTTTTTCAAGAACTATTTATAAAATGCAATGAATGTACTTATAAAAGGATAGGATGAGGTACGCCTCTTTTTAAGGTGAAAGTTTATGCTAACAGTGATCATAGGCAAAATAAAAATCAGTTTAGGGGAGATGAAGAGAGAAAAGAGAATTGTACTGATAGTGTTGAATTTGAAGAATCTACAGAATATTTATAAGAGGTATCCTGTAGGCATACTTGTATCTTGAGCTGAAGAAAATGAGAAAGTTAAAGAAATAGATTTGAGATTCATTCCATGTGGTTGAAATAGTGTTTATAGATGTGGCTGCTCAGGAGAAAAAGTGGACTGAGCATGTATTCCTGGGAACCCTGGATGTGCTCACACTTCTATTGTGATGCATCAGGCCTACAGAGTTTAATTCTGGTCAGAAGTAAAATGAGCAGGAAATAAGAAGGAATTTTTATGCAACTTTTTAATGATTTTCATCACTACAACTACCTTCACCTAAAGCTTTAACTTTGTAAAAACATTTCAAATATAGAGATTTGTGTATATAAACACAGTTATTATAGTAGTACTTTTTGGTTTGATGTTCACTCTTCCTTCTCCAAGAAGAGGCAGATACATTATGATTTGGGGTGTACCTTGTACCTGTTGTAAAGCTGTAAGTTGTGTGGTTTTGGGGTTTATCTCTAACTTCTGGTCTTTCTATAGTCTTGCTATAGGACCCACACACTTTTTATTACCATGCTAAATTGTTTAACTTTTCTGGGCCATCTGAACTACTTGAACTAGTCCTGGATTTCCTCTTGACCAGGGTATAGACAAGAAAGAAAGCAAAAAATGAAAGGTTGAACCAGGGCTGTCTCCTTACCTTATAAATTCTATCTTGAGACTTTGCAATCCTACCCATGTTTGAAGATATTTTATTCCTTTTCATCTTTCTACATCTGGATAGCTTTTTGTGATTTCAATATGACCTCTACATACATGCATCATTTATGCAGAAGCAGGTCTAGATCACTAAGCAATTATATTCTTACTGATGTAATTACAGTAATAATGATGATCATTATTATTTTTAGCATTATTGATTACATGTGTATTATAAGCCAGACACTGCGTGTGGATTTTACATGGATTATCTCATTAAACCCTCATGTCAAATTTATGATTGGTAAGTGCTGTTATTATCATTCCTATTTTACAATGAGGAAACTGAGCTTTGGAAAGCTAGTGATGATTTTTGCTCAAATTATATAACTAAGAACACAGTGGAGCTAGGCTCCAAATGCAGGCAATCCTACTCCAAAACTTGAAGAATACCTCACTGTGATATACTCTTGCCCCACCTTCCTGACTGACTTTCATTTCCTACTTTCTGGTCTAAAATAAACCTCTATACTCTTAATCACTGCTTTTTACCACTTTTTGAAACCAAGTAAAGATATTGATTTCTCCATTAATGCTTAACAGATATGCACAGGGATAGCAGAGATTCACCAGTAGAGTAATTTCATTCATTAAGATGCTGAGAATGTACATAAGCCAGGATCAGAAGAATGCCCAAAGGAGCTATGCATCATCAGCAGCCTAAAATGTTTCCTTCTACCTTTAGAATGAATGTGTTCATTTCCAGACATGGATGCACTTTGGATGTAGAGTGCCAAGAAAACAGAGACACTCGTATAGGGTATGACATCTCAAGAACTTAGAGATTACCTCCCAGAAGCTGAGGTAGAGAGTGGTGAAACTCATGTGAAATTGTTCACTGCAGGTTAGGAAGTAAGGACAAGTAAACCCGTGTTTACCTTGTTCACTGGGTAATCTGTCCTGTCAAGGAATGTAAATTTGAGAAGGCTTTGATTTTGTAGGAAGGTGCTATGGGATTGGAAAAGAGAGACAGATCCAACCATACCTAGAAGCAGAATCTTTGATGTGTGAAAAAGTGTGAAATTGTTCACTACAGATGATTTGGTAAGCAAGGTAAGCATCATGCTTACTTTGCCTATTGGGTAATCTGCCCCTGGGTGGAGTTAGTGGATACGATTTTATTTTATTGTGCAGATTAGACAAGCAACTTTTTTTTTTTTTTTTCCTGACAGGGAGTTTTTATAGCTCTCAGTACTGTGGCATTAAGAGGTTTTGAGTTTGTGAACATTTTATAAAACTATCTGTGTCAATGATACTCAATTTGTTTGCCAGGATCCAGTGGAGGGTAGAGTTTCCTTTTCTATTCCTCTTGAATTTCACCATTGGTAGATGATTCTGGAAAGTTTTGTGTACAAGAAAAGAAGAGAAAAGTAAAATAAACCCCACAGAAATAAAAATTTAAACATCTATAACCTCACGGCCAGATTAATATCATTAGAGGTTTGTTTCCTCAGGCTTATTAGCTCGTACTAGTTGCCAAATACAAACACATATAGGCCATGAGACCTTTCCAGTTGTCTGTTCCCATTGCCTATATCTTTTCCTTAATTTCATGTATAGCCTTTTTTTTCTTTTTAATAACTCTGTAATTACCTTGTCCTCTTGTTCTATCTGTTCCTAATAATTTCCAAGTAAAGGAAGTGTTCAGACTTGTGTTTGTTTTGTTCCTTATATGACAGCATTTAATTTACAGACCTGTATAGCTCCGTAATTAGTGTACGACCTCACAAACTCTCTAAGCATTATTTAACAGGCCAGGTTAATTTAAGAAAATTTTACATAGTGTTTGCTCTGCGATATTAGAACCCAGGTAATTGGTTCTAGGGTCTGTGCTCTTAACTATGTATCTCTGCTTAATTATGTTATGTTTTGCGGACATTACATTACCTCACATAAATTTTGCAAGCATCAAAAATATTTCTATATCTCAAAGTGTTTCAAAAGCCACATGTTAGTATCGAATATAGAGATAATGATGACTATTAATAAAGTTGAAATTCCTAATGCTTTTACTGAGTAAAAAATAATTTTTGTAGTCATCATCTTGAATTCTTTGTCCCTCATTCTCTAGCTCTTAGCTATAAAACATCTCTAGCATTCATCAGGCCTCCCCAGTTGCCTGTCTCCATTTTCATATGCCTATTCAAAAAAAAAAAAAAAAATTTTTTTTTTTTTATTCCTTAGTTTCAGATATGGCCTTTTTTTTTTTTTTCTTCAATTCCTTGTTCAAGAGAACAAAGCAGTAAAACTGAAAGGTTGACCTGATTGTAAGGCTTCTTGCTTGTAGTAAATCAAGTCCCTTGATCCATGACCTGATAAAATCTTATTTGTTCCACTTCTTTGGTCTCTTTCAACTCCCCCTTCATTTGGAGACATGATCATATTTGGATACCTTTGAATTGAGTCTTCTGATAATAATGCATTATTTGTGTCATTTAGCATTCATCTGCAAATGCAAAAGTAGGGAACTGTTGTCCAAAAAGACAAAATGTTTTCACAGAACCACTCTATATCCTAGATGTTGCTGTTGCTGTTATTGGTTGTCATCAAGTTGATTTTGACTCAATGGCAGTTCCATGTATTATAGAGTAGAACTGCTCCATAGGGTTTTCTTGGCTATAATCCTAACAGAAACAGATTGTCTAAGCTTTTTCTTCTGCAGTACCACTGGGTGAGTTAGAACTGCCAAAGTTTAGGTTAGCAGTCAAGCACGATCCATTTGTTTCACCAAGGGACCTTATACCCTAGATATCTCCCTCTATTGTCAGATACCTAGGAGAAAACCTAGTCCCTCAAATTATGCCATATAACCAAGACAACAGTTCAGGCTGTGCAGGAGTAGTTGGCAGTTCATTTCATTTATTACTAATGTGTATACTCACTGTGCTTTACTTGTCCGAGATGCTGATTTATATTTCAGACTTCAACATACAGCAGTTGGCCTTCAGTTTTGTGCAGCAACCAACTGGCTTTTCAAATTCACGGCACTCAAATCTACATTTGCCTTTCTTGAGAAAGCAGTTATAGGTGTCTTTCATGGCACATTTCACTGCTAAAAGGGAAAAAAACACATCAACAATTGAGTCATTATATGAATTTTAGGGCCCTGAATTTGTGATGACTCAGTTGTTGATGTGAAAATAAGTATTGCATCCACAGACTCAGTTTCTCTTCCCTCCCCTCCCATTCCCCCCGGGTAGGGGTTTGGGAAGTCATTTGTTTTGCCATTTTTCTGGCAATGACTGTTTTGTGATATTTTCTGCTTCATCATCCATTTTCTCTATAATTTTTGTCTGGGCCCACAGGTGGTTAAAGCTTGGTTTTCCATAAGAATTCCTAAGTAGCTACTGTTAGATCCAGAGCATCTCTGAACTGATACCAGCTCTTCTGATGGCTGCCTACCCACCTGATTTGTTTTTGCCTCTAATTTTAAAAGAAGTTAACTGTTCAAACATTTTTGGCTTCAGGATCCAAAATGGGAAAGTCAATTCATGTCGTTTCAGTTGCTATCTTGCTTGAATATCTTCACTCTTTTATGGAAAGAGTGAAAAGAAATGCAAAAAAAAAAAAAAAAAATTCCTGGTAAGAGGGGTTTTCTGCACATGCACAGAGGTCTGAGCCTGGGCAGGGAAGGAGGGGGGGAAGAGAAGCTGAGTCTGCAGATGCTATCCTAGTTCTTAAGGAATCCTGGTTGTGTAGTGGTTAAAGTGCTTGGGTGCTAATCAAAATGTCACCAGTTCAAACCCACCAGCCACTCCATGGGAGAAAGTTGTGGAAGACTGCTTCCATAAAGATTTATTGTCTTGGAAATCCCGTGGGGTCACTATGAATCGAAATTGACTGACAGCAGTGGGTTTTTTGTTTTTTGGTTTTTTGCATACTGTTTCTGGGAGTACTAGTGAAGTCATCCGAAACCAATCTTAAGCACACAGTGCAAGAGGAGGAATCAGTCAGTATCTCCTTGTGTTTCCTTCTTTCAGGGCCCCTTCCTCTATAAAGCACTTATCATGGATTGAATTGTGTCCCCCCAAAATATGTGTCAACTTGGTTAGGCCATGATTCCCAGTATTGTGTGGTTGTCCTCCAATTTGTGATTCTAATTTTCCTATGTGTTGTAAATCCTAATCTCTGTTCGTGGTTAATGAGGCAAAATTAGATTATGTTAAAGAGGATAAACTGGGATTGTAATACCCTTACTAAGGTCATGTCCCTGTTCCAATGTAAAAGGGGCTTCCCTGGGGTGTGGCCTGTACCACCTTTTATCTTATAAGAGATAAAAGGAAAGGGAAGAGAGCAGGGAGTTGGGGACCTCATACCACCAAGAAGCAGCCCTGGGAGCTAAGTGCATCCTTTGGACCTGAGATTCCTGCACAGAGAAGCTCCTAGTCCAGGGGAAGATTGATGACAACGACCTCCCTCCAGAGTTGACAGAGAAAGAAAGCCTTCCCCTGGAACTGACACCCTAAATTTGGATTTCTAGCTTACTGGACTGTGGGAGAATAAACTTCCATTTGTAGAAGCCATCCCTTTGTGGTATTTCTGTTACAGCAGCACTAGATGACTAAGACAGCGATTATGCCTGAACACCACAGCATATAAACTTATTGACCTCATGGGTAGAAGACTTAAGGCTTCTCCTCTACAAGAAACATTCATGCTTTAAAAAAAAGTCACCAAGGGAGGGAGACTTCCAAAGTAAAAGTATTAAACATAATGTCAAGTTATCAGAAATCAGCAGAGAAGGTATGTGAACAGTGTTCTTCCCTCTTTTCCTTGAATCTCCCCTATAGGACCCGAGGAAGGCAGAGTCAGTGGTATTGATAACCAAATACATTGATGTCCTCTGCCTTCAGTGAAGTTGTGTTAACGTAACATCTCTCCATTACTTCAGGTACTAGGCATTTTAGGAAAAGAGTTAAATCCACATTATGTCAAAGTTTGTGCCATATATTTTAGACCAACAGTGATAACACAGCTCCACTGTATAAATTAATGATGTTTCCTTATTTGTGTTATCTAGAGACATGTTATTTATTGCCTTTGATGCCAGAGGGGAAGACATCTCACCAGCTAAAAAATGCATCCTCAAATTACACTGTCCTACATGAGGGGTGTGAAGCATGTATGTCGATTTAATTGGGATTTACAAATAACAGGAGATGACAGCTGTCAAGCATCAGTATGAGAGAGAGAATAGCATTATTTAAGTGGGAATTCTAAATTAACATTTTTCTACTAGTAACAGAAACAACAAATAGCTTCTCTCTAGATAACAGCAATTGTATCACATAAAAATTCATATTTATGCACAAGAAGGAATCACACATTCTTCAACTTTTAGATGAAACGGTGCACACACAATGTCTCTTGGGTTTCTGAAGATACTGAAAATGCCATGAAGGCTTTCATAGACTTTTGTTTTTTTGCAAAAGCGAGTGACACAAGGTTCACATATAAATAAGGATAACATAGCTGGAGGTAGTATTTTGTTGTCCAAATGCCATTTTTTTTCTATTTTAAGACAATCCTCATTCAGGTTTAGTTAAAAACAAACCTAGTTTTAGTTTAATTTGCCCTGATTTTAGAATGATGTGGTATAATAAAAATCCTCATATTTGCCAGCCAATACATTTTATTAGCATTATAAAATAACTTAGAACATTTGAAACTTTCTCCAAAGCACTTTATGTCTTTGAGTTTTTTAAATCATTCAAAACTGGACTCATTTTTAGAGCACATAGCTTTATTTGTGCTGCTTACGAATGGAGTGGAGTCCAGGAGTAACTACTGAAGTCCTGTTTTTAGGGTGCTGTTGAGTCAATTTCAACTCATAATGACCCTATATGACAGAGGAGAACTGATTGCTTTGTAGATTTTTTTTTTTTAATTTGTACACAAATTGTTCCATTACATTGGTTGTTATCCCCATGTCTTAGTCATCTAGTGCTGCCATAACAGAAACACAAGTGGTTGGCTTTAAAAAAGAGAAATTTATTTTCTCACAGTAGGTTACAAGTCCAAATTCCGGGCATCGGTTCCAGAGGAAGGCTTTCTCTTTGCTGGCTCTAGAAGAAGGTCTTTGTCCTCAGTCTTCACATGGTCAAGAAGCTTCTCAGGTGCAGGAACCCTGTGTCCAAAGGATGCAGTCTGCTCCTGGTGCTGGTTTCTTGGTGGTATGAGGTCCCCAACTCTCTGCTTGCTTCCCTTTTGTTTTTATCTCTTGAGAGATAAAAGGTGGTTCAGGTGACACCCCAGGGAAACTCCCTTTACCTTGGATCAGGGAAGTGACCTGGGTAAGGGTGGTGTTACAATCCCACCCTAATCCTTTTAACATAAAATTACAATCACAAAACGGGAGACAACCATGGAATACTGGGAATCATGGCCGTAACCAAGTTGATACACATTTGGGGGGGGACATAATTCAATCCATGACACCCCACCATATGTCAGCACTCTCCCTATTTGCACCCCTATCTTCCCTGTTTCCATCTCTCCAATTTCCCTGTCCCTCCCTGCTTTCTCATCTTCACTTTTGGGTAAATGTTGGCCATTTGGTCTTGTATGGTTGATTGTTCTAAGGAGCACATTCCTCACGAATGTTATTCTTTGTTTTATAGGCCAATCTATTACTTGGCTGAAAGGTGATCTCCTGTTCCATAGAGTTTTCTAGGCTGTAATCTTTATGGAAGCTGATCACCAGGTCTTTCTCTGGGGAGACTCTGGGTAGGTTTCAATCTCCAGCATTTCAGTTAGCAGCTGAGCGCTTAACCATTGCACCACCAGGGTTCCTTGACCACTGTTAAATCAGGAGTCCCTAGAGTTTTCAGGTATGGGTTTGTTTAATTCAAGTGGCATTATTTTCTTACACTGTTCTTGCGTATATAAGAAAAATGCTTTTCCTATCTCAAGTAGCCTGAAATGTGTCAAAACAGCTCTTTCACCAGCTTGAATCAAGACCCATCGCTCCGGCTAGAAATCCACCCTAAGAGTGATGAAGTTTCCAAAAGAGAGTACAAAGTCCAAGCCTGTGAAATCAAACATAGTTAATATTGCTTCCACTGTATCCTAAGATAGATGTCACAGAAAATTTCTTCCTCCAAAATGAGGCTTGGAGGGTTGACTCTCTTTCTAAAATGTTTTAATACAATGTAAAAGTAATTGTAGTATTTTGTATGCAGCACCAACCATGTATAACACTGTGTTTTAGGCACTTTGCATATTCATATATTATTAATCCTCACAATAATACTTTGAAGTAGAATTAATTTACAAAAGAGGATCTTGACGTTGACAGAGTTTAAATAATCTGATAGATTCGAATAAGCAGTACATGTCAGAAACCAAATCTGTAGCGAGGATCGGTAACTCCAAAAGCCATGTTCACATTATTATCATATTAATGGTTATATAACTGGACCTGAGGTAATAGAGCCATTAAAATGCATTTAGAACACAATCCAGTTGAATAATTATTTTTAAGGAGAATTCTCAAAGTAAGTTGTGCAATTCAGTTTAGCCAAATATATCACTTAATGAATGTCACTGGAAACCCCTTGTTGCTGTCCTGTATACAGCACCTCATCAGTTCCCAAGCATTCAAATAATTCTACTTTGATATCCTATCTACCTTGTCTTTCTGGGCAGACAACCCATAAGAATAAATCATTTGATCAAAACCTTAAGTTGTCTCCCACAATGATATAACCCACCAGAAACCTTACTTTAAAAAAAAATCGCAAGTCCTTTCCTTGTCATTCACTCCTGGAACCCATCACAAATCACTGTCTTTGCAATTCAGTCATTCCTTTACCTCCAGTGGGCACTGACCAAGATTTGTCTCTTCAAAAGGATTTTTCATCCTCTCAATGAATGTTTTCATTTTACCTGGTGGCAACGGGGCCAGAAAGAAAAATAAAACAAAGAGAAGGACAGAAAGCTTCATGACTGAAGAGAGTCAGTCAAATCGGCAGCACCGAAGTCTGAAAAAGAGGGAGGTAGATAGTGTATCTTTTTATATTCCTCTCCCTGCAGTGATATGAATTGAGTTATGTGTGTCTATCAAAAGTTAACACTGCTGTTTAGCAGTGCCTGGGGCAAAAGGACAGGACATTGCTTTCCTTTCATCTTGGGAATGTAAAGCAGCAGATTGGTTTTTGTATTAACTAGTTGTCTAAGAGGAAACCCTAGTAGCGTATTGGTTAAGAGCTACAGATGCTAACCAAAAGGTTGGCAGTTTGAATCCACCAGGTGCTCCTTGGAAACTCCATGGGGCAGTTCTACTCAGTCCTATAGGGTCTAAGAAATGCCATATCACGGGGAATTTCCTACCAGAGATCTGAGGAGCATAATCATAAGGATTTAATTTTTGTTTTTCTTTTTCTGCTTCTTAAACAGCTATTCAAAGTAGATGAAATAAGTCAGTTGATGTCAAGTTGACACCAACTCAAGGCAACACCACGTGTGTCAGAGTAGAACCATGCACCATAGAATTTTTAGTGATTGACTTTTTTGCAGTAGATTATTAGGCCTTTCTTGTCAGGTACTGGTGGGTGGATTCAAACTGCCACCAGGGCCTCCATGCAAAATAAATAAACTACCGAATTTAGAAAGCAGCAGAATTTCTGTTTTCTAATTTATTACTTTAGTCATTAGACTACCTTTTCCCCCTGTGATCTATGGTTATTACTAAAACCCTCTTCATTCTTACTTAAATATTTCCTTGTTGTCTCTCACATACAAGGCATTTAGTAGGAGTTAGAGACACAACGTGGTATAAGAGAATTTCACAATGAATACACACACTCACACATAATCAAATAATAAGGTATATAATGTTACATTCACATGATGCCAAATGATGACACTGGTAATAAGCAGTAAGCCATTTCAATAAGAGAATATATTGTGTGGTTTCTGGAAGGAAAGAGATATTTTAGATGTGGTTACAAAAAGGAATGTTTAGCAAAAGATCCAAGTCAAATTTTGCTTTGCTTTGGGTATACTTAAATTCTAGAGGTAATAGGATTATCATATGTTGTGGTTACCATAGTTCATTAAAGAAAAGTAATAATAAAATGCTCAATTCAAAGGCATTAGGTTCTCTGCTCTTAGTGGGCAAGGAAAATTTCTCTTTTAAAGACAAAAAATATAATAAACCTGATTGTGCTAACTTGTTGAGTAGAAAACCAATTGTTATGTAGACAAACAGTGAATTTTTAGGAGCAGTATTTGTCTGAAACAAGTTTTCAAAAATGAAATTGGAACCTCTGAACTGTCCTTACTCTGTAACATATCCTAGAGGAGGTTCAAAGCTTTGATAATTTTTCATAGTGAATATGGATAGTTTCAGATGAGGTGTGACCTTTAATCCAGTGCATACCCTTAAAGTTTTTTGGTTCTTATCCAAGTCTCTTGTTTTTAGGAACATATTTCTAGTTCTCAGCACACTATTTATTGAAAAGGCCAACTATACTGTACCAGGGATTACAGAAACAGGTAAAAGTAAAAGGAGTAGCTAGCATGAAAACAATAAAATCCCTGTACTTTTTGACATCTCCTCCCACTGCAGACTCCTTTCATAGACCATTAAAAAAGAAAAAAAAAGTTTGTTGTCTAGACAGTTCAGGCTCTTGGTGACTGCATGTGTGTCAGAGTAGGACTATGCTCCACGGGTTTTCAATGGCTATTTTTTCAGAAGTAGATCACTAGGCCTTTCTTCATAGTCTGTCTTAGTCTGTACGCTCCACCAAAACCTGTTCAGCGTCATAGCCACATGAAGCCTCCACTGACAGATGAACGGTGACTGCACATAAGGTGCATTGGCTGGAAATGGAAGCTAGGTCTCTCTCATGGAAGGCAAGAACTCTACCACATCACCACCAATGCCCCATTAAAGGCAAAGAGCAGCCATTCCTTACTTACTGACCTGGTTAGGTTCCAAAGATCAGGTCATTATGCAAAAATGGAGCATGATCACATCAGATCACAAAATGGAGGGTGACTACACCATTACATAACTGCCAAATTACATCATTACATAACTGCCAAACCATTACATAACTGAGAATTATGGCCAGCCAAGTTGACACATAATCTTCACCGTCACAGCCAGCATTACTCTCGCCTCACACCTCAGCATTTATTACTGCCAGATGTACGTCATTAATGTGCAAAACAGTTGGATAGTAGATTTTTTACTATTGTCATAAATACAAAAAGTCAGATAATGAAATAGTTGATAAGTGAGGAGCAGGTGCATAGCAGGAAGGGAACTCATACTTTTGAGTGACTGCTATATGTCAGACAATCTGCAGTAGGTTTTTTTAGGCATCAGCTCATTTAGAACTCCTTATATTACTCTGCACAGAATATAGTTTTTCACATTTTTAGAGATGGCACCTTTAGTAACTAATTAAGGAATTTATTAAGTGCTACGACTTGACGGCAATGGGTAATTTAGCACAATTTTTGGATGACAAAAAGTCTGTATGAATTCAAAGCCATTGGTATCTTCTTTCTGTTAAACCACTATAAAAATGCCACTATGAAAAAATCAAAAGAAGCTGTCACTCTGTCATACAATCAGTATTCAATAAATATGTTGGGTGAATGAATGCGAAAAGCAATTCAATAGAAATCAGCAAGGGAGGAAGTCTAGAGTTGTACTGTCCAATAAAATAGCCATGTAACACGTATGGCTATACCCATACACACCTGTTGCCTTCAGTTGATTCCAACTCATAGTGACCCTATAGGACAGAATAGAACTGTCCCATAGGGTTTCCAATGAGCACCTGGTGAATTCAAATTGTCAACCTTTTGGTTAAGCAGCCGTAGCTCTTAAGCACTTTGCCACCAGGGCTCCAGCTATAGAGCACTTCAAATGTGGCTAGCCCCAAATGAAATGTAGTATGTGTGTAAAATATACACTAGATTTTGAAGTTCTAATTAAAAAAAAGCAAAATACTTTATTGATAACATGTTTTAAATCGATTACATGTTAAAATAATAATACTTCGGATACATCGGGCCAAAATTAATTTCATTTGTTCCTTTCTGTCTTTTCTAACGTGGCTACTAGAAAATTGAAAGGTATGTATATGGCTTGGATGTGTGGCTCCCATCATATTCAATTGAACAGCACTGGTCTAGAATTTATAGGTAGAACATTTAGATTGGAGCATAGAGGAAATCTCTTGGTACATGGAAAGAGGTGAATAGACACCAGAGGGTGAGATGTGTGGAAGGTTAAGACTGGGCATCTAGATTCTAGGTTTAGTAGTAGTGTGATCATATTCATCAAGCTGCTTCCAGTCCACCATCAGCCTGATAGTAATTTACAAGTAAAAGAGGGAAGACTGTCACTGAATGGCTTAATACTAAGGATACAGATTAGCCAGGCACCAAAAAAAAACGAAACAAAAACGACTGCTGTCGAGTCAGTTCCAACTCATAGCAACCCTATAGGACAGAGAGCTGCCCTCATAGGGATTCCAAGGAACGCCTGGTGGATTCGAACTGCGACCTTTTGGTTAGTAGCCATAGCTCTTAACCACTACACCACCAGAGTTTTCATTGCAACTGTAAGTTTGTTTGGCCAATAATTTCTGCTCTTCACATCCCCTCAAGTCTACACCAACTTATCATTTAAACATTTCATAATCTGTACCTAAATTTCTTTTTCTCCCCCTCAGGGTGGAAAGAAGGAGTGTGCTGTCACATTGTGAGGATCGCAGTTAATGTCACAAAACAATATGTGTATAAATTTTTGAATGAGAAATTAACTTTAACTGGAAACTTTCACCTAAAGCACAAAATTAAAAAAAAAAAATTCTTTTTTTCTTTCACTCATTCAGCATGAGTGACAAAAATTAGCTCTTTGCGAAATTTCTTCGAATTGTTTGTCACTTGGCAGGTTGGACCGTTGTTCTTTTGGCCTAGACCATGTTAAAGGAATTATCTTTCTAGTTCTTAATTGATGATAACTGTGGGCAGTTTGTTTGCTTGTTTGCATAGTTATTTGGTTTTTTCTGTTTGTTTGTTTATATTTAAATTTTACACAACTCAAATGCCTGTAATTTGTCCTAGTCAGCCTTTCAAATTAAATAACTGTCAGGACTAGGAGCTCCCATGGAAGTACTATTAATTTCGTTTCTACTATATTACTAGGAGCCCTGATGCCACAGTGACTAAAAGCTCAGCAGCTAACCAAAAGGTTGGCCATTCGAATATACCAGTCACTCCTTAGAAAGCCTGTGGGGCAGTTCTACTCTGTCGTATAGGGTGGCTATGAGTCAGAATTGACTCAACGGCAAAGGGTTTGGTTTTTTTGGTGTATCCTGTTACTAACAGGCACAAATTTTTTATGCCTGGTGAACCTCAGTTTAGCATCTCTACCTCTAAACCAATTCTATCCTTTTAATCCATAAAAGATATTTTCCAGTCCTTCATTTTTATGTCCTCATAATGAAACATCATGGTACTCATTTCTAGCTCTTTTTCTTCCCATCTGACATCAGTAGTTCAATTAATATATTTTATGACTGCTTTGAAGCCATGAAATGGACTGTATGGCAATGCTATCTTATGTTCCTGACCACTCTTCCAAAATGTGCATCTGCTCATGGTTACTATACTTTTTTTTTGCCAGCTTGACCTGATTTTGCTTGATAGATTCTTTCTTTCTAGTATGCCATTCTATTTCTCTAGATAGGTGGGGATGTGATGAAGAAAAACCAGAGGGAAATTGTTCAAGGCTCCTGGTTCTTTTCCAGGCTCTACCATGGCTGTGCTTTATTGTTTTGTCACTCTCTGTATGTCAGTTTCTTTAATGAAAATTACAGAATTTGAAACTCAGTGATGCTTAGCCAGGTATTTAGGAAGCAATTTAATCTTGCCCATAGAATGATCTGGCTTTTGCCCTCAGCTTCTGGGAGGTGATCTCTTAAGTCCTTGGAATGTCATATCTGATAGGGGTGCCTTTGTTTTCTTGGTGGCTTTGGGCCACAACAGATAGTCTAGTGATGTGATTTAGGGTGAGAACTTGGGGTCGTGAGGTATCAGTTTGAACTTCAGAGGGGCTGGAGACTGAGAACAGACATGTGAGTAGTCAACCTTGCTATAACTCCACTGGATGAAGACAACTGGAAACTCCATGCTTGGAACTTTCTTGAAATCTGCCCTACACGTTTGTTCCCTTGGCTGGTTTTAATCTTTATTCTTTCACTGTAATACACTAGAACTGTGAGTATAACAGCTTTCAGTGAGTTCAGTGAGTCCTTCCAGCAAATTACCAAGTTAGAGGGTAGTCTCAGGGACTACAGAACATACAATTGGTATCAAAACTAAGGGTGGTTGTTATGGTTTAAGTTGTGTTCCCCAAAAAGATATGAAGTCCTCATTCCTGTACCTGTACCTTGTTTGGGGAAATAGTTTTTCTTTGCAGATGTTATCAGTTAAGGGTGCTGTATTGGAGTACAGCGGTTCTTAATCCCTTCTGAGTGATGTCTTCTTATTATGGATTGAATTGTGTCCCCAAAATGAAATGAGGAATTCCTAAACCTGTACTCATAAACATGAACCTGTTTGTAAATAGAGATTTTCTTTTATTATGTTAATGAAGTCACACCTGAGTAGGGTGAGTCCTATACCTAATCAGTTCTGATTGTTGTCTTATAAAAACAGCAAAACAGACACAGAGACACACACAGGGGGAAGACAGATGCCAAGGAATGCCAAGGAACTCCAAGGATTGCTGGCAGACACAATGAACTATTAGATCCACAGAAGCAACTGACATGGACTACACCCTTATTCGGATTCTTAGCCTCCAGAACTGAAAGACAATAAATTTCTATTTTTTACGGCCACTTACTTTGTGGTGTTTTGTCTTAGTTTTCTAAGACAATGGACTTGGGGACTGCTCCCTAACTTTGAGCCAGAAAAGAGGCATCTGCCTTCTTCTACCCTCATCCTTCATTCAGAGAAGAGGTTAAACTTCATGCCTTCAGAAAACTGTTTCTGATTCCAAAGGGACATTTCTTCACCTAATATCCTGCTAGTTCTTCTCATCATGTTTTCTCATAAGGCCAATGCTCTTTAATAGTATTCAGTACATCTGAAATGAAATAATTAATTGCATGATTATTAATCATGCCTTCTATACTCTCATGAGTATCCTCTTATTGATAGCAGTGGCCTTCTATATAACCAGCATTTTACGTAGTGAAATACCTAGCAGATACTTAATAATGTTTGAATGGAAGAATGAAAGTGTAGAAAATGAATTAATACATGATGGAATGATCAATTTATAAAGTTATTATAGCTGAATACTTATATATAGCTATATTACAGTTGGAGCCCTGGTGGTGGAGTAATTAAGAGCTCAGCTGCTTATCAAAAGGTTGGTGGTTCGAATCCACCAGCTGCTCCTTGAAAACCCTATGGGGCAGTTCTACTCTGTCCTATAGGGCTGCTATGAGTCAGAAACAACTCGATGACAACAGTTCAGAAGTGCTCTCCAATCCCATAACCCCAATGTCAAAATAACTTTATTCCTGCTCTGAGAAGAAAAATTTATTGATCAGTGACTAACTACTAGGTCCAGCAATGGACATGCCCCATTTCAGCCTATACCATGTCTGCACTCGTACTGCAACTCACTTGGTTGGAGAAAAACACAAAAACACACTGACTATTCTCACTCTAAGTTCATGGTCATTAATTTTGCAGCCCCATACTAATGCCTGGCAATCATATCACATTTCCTGGTTCTGTAAAATTCAAATAGTAGTGAATTATTTCACGTTCTCTTCTCAGTTCTGAAAGCTCCAGAACCTGCTGTCATTTTCTCAGTCTTAACTGATGACTTGGTTTTCTACTTCACTTAGGAAATTGTGGCAACCAGTAGGTAACTTCACAAACTTCCACCACAATTACTACCCACCCCCCATTTAACTTGTGGAACCTTCCTCAGTCTTCTCTATACTCTGGATGAACTCTCTGTATTCCTCAGATCCTACTTGAGGGCATCAACTCTATTATGCTTTAGATTCACTCTTTCACCTACTCCATGATATTGATCCAGTAAATCTCCTTTTCTTCTGCATCAATTTTCTCTTCTCCACTAGATATTTTCCATTGCTTAAAAATGCTTTTAATTTTCCAATTAAAAATACTGGGTGAACCTTCTCTTGACCTCATTTGACCTGTAGCTACTACACTGTTTCCTTTGTTCTACTTACTGGGCATTTTGTATATCATGCTTTATACTCTGAATTGGGATATTGAGAGATGTACATTCTAGATGTGGATCCATTAGTGACTATCAACTCATTGCCTTGGAGTCAATTATGACTCATAGCAACCCCACAAATTACAGAGTAGAATTGTTCCATAGGGTTTTCTTGGCTGTAATCTTACGGAAGCAGATCAACAGGACTTTCTTCCCGGGTGCTGCTGGCGGGGGTTGGACTGCCAACCTTTAGGTTAGTAATTGAGTACTAACCACTTTTACGTAGGCATGGGCAAAAGCTCAGTTTCGCACTCTGTTAAGTGTAGTTAAATATTAACACTTGTTCATTCATTTTACTAGGAGGCTGTGAAAGTAAAAAGGGACCTAATAAAAATGTGTGTGTCCCCTAAAGAGAAAATGTTATATATGTATTCAAGTTGGGGGAAAAAAAAAGTAGTACATTGAAAACCATTTAGACTAGAGTTTTTTACTTGCTGATACCTGGCTTCAGTGCAAATTATTTCATGTCTTTGGACCTCAGTTTCCTCATTTATAAAAAAAGGTGGCTGGACTAAATGTTTTTAAGATTAATTTTAGTTCTAAGAGTCTATGAAGCAATGTATTTTTCGAAAGGAAGATGTTAAGGGGATGATGAAGGAATAAAGAAATGAAGAGAAAGCTACTGTTTTCAATATACCCATATAACATCATACATTCATCTACTCATTTAACACCTTATGGAGCCATCATGTTTGTGTGTATCTCTTTCTCATAAGATTCTAAGTTTCTTATAATGTCATACGCATCTCCATATTTTTTCATGATGGTGCTACATTGAATTTTGGTTTTGACCTCACTATTCAGCCAAAACAGTAATTTCTGCTATTCAGCATTGGGGTTACCTTGGCCTTTGGGAGCTGAATAGCCAAACATCCTCCTTTTCTTTTCTTTCTTTCCTTTTTTTTTTTTTTTTGTGATAAGTATATTGTCATAAGTTTGACCCAAAGCGGGTCTGCGGGTATCTTGGATGGTCTCTTAGATGATGTGGCACAAGGAAGTGAGACTCATGCAGGAAGGCCAGAAAATAAATAGAATTTAGTACTCACAGCTCCCACAGAGGAAACTACAGCACACCTCAGTACTGGGTCACAAAGGGGGTTGCACACAGGGGCAGACAACAACAAACTGGAACTGTAGGAGAGGGCTTATGTATGGCAAGCAGGGTGGGGTCAGCTAGTCAGTGGGTGTTGAAGTCCTAATGGTCAGTTTAAAAGTTTCTAGTGCCTAAGCGTGGGAAAAGGAAGAAATTTTTATCACAAAGACTCTTATGGGACATAGCAGGGAGGGGCAAGGAGTAACTATGGCTGTTAAGAGCCTGAATAACAAGATAGCAGTGGGGTCTCTATCACGGGAGACTGTATGGGACGTGACTGGGAGGGCTAGTTAGAGACTACAACTGTTGAGAGATTGTGTGACAAGATAGGAATGGCCAGGTCAGAAACTGGATGAAAGGACAACTTAGAGCAATTAATGGAAGTGGAGAAGCAAATTACGTAGGCTACAAATTGTCCTTCTGTCTCGCTTTATATATTTATATATCAACATTTGTCATTTCAACATTTTTTTACATGTAAAATTCAGTGACGTTAATTACTTCCAAATATCTTTTTCAACATAATTTTCAGCATCCCTGAACTAGTACAACAGTTTTGTAATCACGTTACATCATGTGACCTAACCAGTGTAACAACATAAGGAATAAGTAGAGCTACCATTTGACTTTACAGTTAGCATTGGAATAGTCATACTCTATTCAAGTATCTAGGTGCAATTTGGGTTGAAAAAATACCTCTTCATATGTTTCATATACTTCATTTTTACCAAATTAAAATAAAATGCGTATTTAATCTCAGAGATGTGAGATAATAGAATAATTTTTATTTGATAAATAAATAAATTTTATATACAAAAATAAATAAGAATATTTACAGGCTAGTGTTTAAGCACACAGGTTCAAATTTTGACTGTCACTTCGTAGATGCATGACTTTGGGAAAACAACTTAATCAAATCTGTGCCTTAGTTTTATCATCTGTTAAAAAAAAGTGATATCGATATGTGCTCCTGCTAGGGTTCTTGTTAGAATTAAATGGCTTAATATTTATTAAGGCACTTTGATGGAACTTGACACAGAGTTAAGAACTCTGTAAGCATTAGCTGCTATTACATTTATTGTTATTATTGGTATTATTATCATTAAAGGAAGGAGATAACCTTTGGATATGTACAATTACCCATTTTTTAAAAGTCTTGTCATTGCTCCATAAAAAAATTAATTAAACATATTAATCAGAGTAATTTCCCCCTTTTCTGAACTTCTGGAGAATTTAATTTCCATAAATTACTTTTGATACCTATATACATTTTATATCTTAGATTTATTGGTGAATATCTTATTCTCCCCTACCCCAGCAGATTTTTAACTCCCTAAAAAGCCAGCATTCAAAACTCTTGAACCCTCATGCACTCCTGGCAGGAATTTCAAAAACATTTTGACAGTTCCTCAAAAAGTTAAGTAAAGAATTACCTTATGACTGACTTAGCCTTCCCAAAACAATTGAAAACAGGGACTCGAATAGGTCTGTTTACACCAATGTTCACTGCAACATTGTTCACAATAACAAAGCGGGGGCGGGGGGGGAGAAACGTGTCCATCAACAGATGAATGGATTAATAAAATGTGCTATATATATATAAAAAAAAATTTATATATACATATAATGGAATATTCTAAATTATTTAGCCATAAAAAGAACTGACAGTTCTTATAATGCTACCACACTAGCAAACATTGAAGACAATGCTAAGTGAACTATGCCAGACACAAAAGGACAAATATTGTATAATTTCACTTATACAAAATATTTAGAATAGGCAAATTCACAGAGAGTAGATTAAAGGTTACCAGGGGTTGGGAAAGTTTTTGCTTGAAGGGTGCAGAGTTTCTGTTTGGAGTGATGAGAAACATTTGGAATTAGTTAATGGTGATGGTTGTGCAACATTGTGGGTGTAGTTAATGCCACTGAACTAACTACACACTTAAAATGGTTTAAGTGGCAAATTTTTGTTATGAGTATTTTCCCACAATAAAAATGTTGTTTAAGGGAGCAGGAGATCAGTGGGATGCAGACCCCAAATTCTCACAAAAAGACCATACTTAATGGTCTGACTGAGACTAGAGGAATCCTGGCGGTCATGGTCCCCAAACCTTCTGTTGGCCCAGGACAGGAACCATTCCCGAAGACAACTCATCAGACATGGAAGGGACTGGACAGTGGGTAGGAGAGAGATGCTGATGAAGAGTGAGCTAATTATATCAGGTGGACACTTGAGACTGTGTTGGCATCTCCTGTCTGGAGCGGGGATGGGAGGATAGAGAGAGTTGGAAGCTGGCAAAATTGTCATGAAAGGAGAGACTGGAAGGGCTGACTCATTAGGGGGAGAGCAAATGGGAGTACGGAGTGAGGTGTATATAAGCTTAAATGTGACAGTCTGACTTGATTTGTAAACGTTCACTTGAAGCTCAATAAAAGTTAATAAAAAAAAATGTTGTTTAAAAGGTCTTGAAATTTTGAAACTTCCTTACGTATTACTGTTATTGTTTTAAAGACAATTCTCTTTGAGTCAATATTCCCTTACATCATCTCATTTCCCTACCTGTCTCCCCCATGCCACAACTTCATTTTTTTCAGACATAATAATATTTCAAATCTTCAATGTGCCATGTAATTACTTATCTCTGGGTCTTGCAAAGCTGACATCTCTTCATGAAATATGATTTCCTACAACCTAATCAAAATTTTTTTTTTTAATCAAACCCTATGGGACAGTTCTACTCTGTCCTATAGGGTCGCTATGAGGTGAAACCAACTCGATGGTACCTAACAACAACAACAACCAACCTCTAAGCTGGTCTTCATGCTCAGGTCTCAACTTAGATGTCCCCTCATTCAGAATGGCCCACCAGGTCTTCATTAGGTGCCCCTTCTAAATTCTCATGTACCTGTGTGTCTTTCTCACATAGTAACACTCCTCACATAGGATTAAAATGCTCTGCTTACTTTCTGAGTTTCTTAATGGACTGAAGTCTCAGTGAAGATTTGGGGAAGATTTGTTTACCAGTGTACAGTAACATAGATATGGGGTACATTATTGTTGAATAGATGAATGTATAAAATAGCTCTCATGTCTTTTCAAAATTTGACTCAGGGTTTTTTTATTCCCTAAAAAGAATCTCTGAATATTAATGACTGTACCTGGGAAAAGTGGTACTAGATCAGATCTTCTCTTACGCTTTCCACACTTTGAGTCTGTGTATGTTAATCTAAATATCATAATTGCATCTAGCAGTTATCTACAACTTTGTAGAAAATCACAAAATCTTGTTGTCCTTGTTATTGTGTGCCCTCGAGTAGATTTTTGACCCATAGTGCCCCCATGGGACAGAGTAGAACTGCTCCATAGGATTTCCTAGAATATAATGTTAGGTTTTGGCAAAGAATACTGAATATACCATGGACTTCAGAAGAACAAACAGATCTATCTTTGAGTTAGTACAACCAGAATGCTCCTTACTGAGAAGCAAGCATAGCGAGAGCCTGTCTCTTATACCTTGGACATGTTATCAGGAGGGATCAGACCCTGGAGAAGGACACGCTTGGTAAAATTGAGTCAGAGAAAAAGAGGAAGACCCTCAATGAGATGGACTGACACAGTGACTGCAGCGATTGGCTCCAGCATGATTGTGAGAATGGCACAGGACCAGGCAGTGTTTCGTTCTCTTGCACATAGGGTCTCTATGAGTCAGAACTGACTCAGTAGCACCTAAGAACAACAACAATCTTTATTCGAGAAGATCAACAGAACTTTCTCCCATGGAGCAGCTGGGTGGATGCAAACCGCCAACCTTTTGGTTAGCAGTCAAGCACTTAACCATCGCACAACTAGGGGTTCTTCACAAAATCTTAGGGGCATAATAATTGGCATTCATTTTGCTCATGGGTCTACGAGTCAACTGAAGAAGCTGTTTTTGTTTCAGTTCTGAAAGTTAGCTGGGGTGGATTTCTCCTTGTGGTTCACGTGAAGGGTTAGCAGTTACTCAGAGGGGTTCCGCTCATGGTGATGGCAAAAGCAAGTTCAACCATGCAAGAACCTCTCAAGAATCCACTTGTGTCACGTGTGCTAACATCCTATTGGTTAAAACAAAAGGGGTAGCAAAAGAACTGCTCTGCCACTCTGGGCAAATGTTTCCAAGTTCCTCTCTTGGACGAAGGGAATGTTCCTTGATTGGGCTCTCATCTGCTGCTTATGTGAGGCTCCGAAGTCTGTTGTTCTTCTGTTTTCATAAATTGTGGCAATTTCTGATGAAAGCATTTGACTTTGCGAGTATGGTTAAAGGACATGTAAATACCAACAGCACATGCTGCTTCACTGAGAACGTGAAAGATGCACCTGGTGATGACTAGCACTGAACTTTGGTATAAGAGGGGGTGGGCCTCAAGCCCCCCTGAGCACTTCTCTTCAGAGGAGCCTTCTGGAAGATCACAGAGCTGCCCAGCTGCCCTGGCTGCTTGTGCCCTGGCCCTGCATGGTCCAACACCCCAGCTGCTTTACCCTGTGTAAGTTCCAGTAAACTGCTATGCATCATTTGCACTTGTGGGGGGTCTTGTTGCTTTCCATCATCTTCAAACCACAAGAAGGCAAGCCCCCTGATCTGGAAACTACCCTGATCAATAAAATACCTGGAAAAAGTTAGGGACCCAGGAGACTTTTTAAATCTCAAATGATTTCAGTCTTTTCTTAGCTCAGTAAGGTGGTGCTTTTGCCAATGCATCTTTCCCAAAGCAGCATGAGGGTATTCTTACGTACTTGATTCCAGGCAACTCTGTATCAAAAGCTACTTTCTCCCCTCTCCCCTTTTGGAAACATGTACTTGAGCACACTAGGTTCTTAAAAACTTCTGAGAAATCCCTTTGGGTAGCTGAGATCATTTACTAGGTATCAGACTTGTTTCTTTCAGAAGTCCTTAAAAACTGGTGTTACAGTTATTCCTTTCATTTGATTTGCGTCTCTTGTTGTCTCTTAATTTGAAAACCTTCTGGAGGATGGGAAGTTTGGAGATGTGAAAGAGTTTTGCTTTCCAGTTCATTAAGTCCTGGGCTTCTTTATTCCTTCTACATTTTGCTTAGAGACATCTTTCCTGAACTCGTTGTCTTGTAACACCTTATCAAATGCAGCAAAAAGCAACTAGAAGATTCTTTCAACATTCTTCCTAGGGATCTCTTTTCTCAGTTCTATAAGTTCATTCCTTATCACCACAGGCAATTACCTTACTAAATGTTTCGCCACTATATAAAATGGCTCGTCATTTTTCCGCCATGATCCTATAACAGTTTTCTCTGTCCAACACCTGGTTCCAAAGCCAATGTCACATTTGTTGTTGTCGTTGTGTTTATGACAGTATTCCACTCCCAGTACCAATTTTTCTTTAAATTCGGTATTGCCGTACAGTATAAAACAACGAAATCTCAGTTGCATACTAAGGTAAGTACTTATTTTACTCACAGATCTGCAGCTTTGCTGGAGCAGCTCTGCTTCAGGCTGTGGCAGCTGGTGTAGTTTTGCTCAACATGTATTCTTTTGGGAACCTAGACTCATGGTAATGTCAGAGGTGCAAGAGTGTAAGTGCAACTGTATAAGTGCACTTTGAAGTCTTTACTATTCCACTGGCCAAATCAAGTAACATGGTCAAGGCCAGCATCAATGGTAAAGGGAAGTATACTTCTCCCATATAGGTAGGCAGATGAGAAAGTGAATATGTTTTTAATAATAATTGAAACTTGCAAGCCCTGGAATTCTTTCTCATGAAGGGGATTCGGGAGTGGGCATCAAAAATTCTCCCTCAGTTAAACACAAACCATACCACATGTGACAGAAATTTCTAGATGATTTTGGTATATAGTTGGCAATGTTTCTTATTTTCTTTGGTAATTAATAATCTCAGGGCATAACTATGCTTTAAAAAGTTTGTGAAGTTTTTTGTTTTGTTTTAAATATTTTATTATGTTTTAAATGAAAGTTTACACAGCAAATTAGGTTTCCACTAAACAATTTTTATACAAGTTGTTCCATGGCATGTTATAATTTTCACAATCTGTCAGCATTCTCATTATTTCCATTCTGCTTGTCCTGTTTCCTTAATCTAGCGTCCCTTCCCCTCCTGGCCTTCACATTTTTCCTTTGGGTAACTGGTGACAATTTGGTCTCATATAGTTGATTGGTTTAATGGAGCACATTACTCATGGGTGTTACAAGCCAATCTATTATTTAGCTGAAAGGTGACTTCCAGAAATAGCTTCAGTTCCAAGTTCAAAGGGTATCTTAGGGCAATAGTCTCAGGGGTTCCTCTAGTCTCTGTCAGTCCAGTATGGTGAATTTTTTTAGGAATTTGAATTTGTTTTACATTTTTGTCCCATTCTATCCAGGACCTTCCATTTGGCTTGAGTGAAGTGTTCTCTACACACAGAAAAATGAAACAGAGACATACATATGGAAGGTTTTATAAATGTATATTATAATAAACTGATAATCTCAATTACATATATAAGTGATAATCTAAATTATATATATGTAATTTACTTTCTTATATACGTTTGTGCATGTGTATTTATTAATCCTAACAATTACAGCATAAAAGCTTAACCTTTTTTTTTTTTTTTATCTTTTCTTTTTTATAAAGTAAAAAGAGAGGTTTTATTTGGCATATATTCAAAGAGGCAAAAGTAGGAAGCGGACAAGCATACTGCCAGAGCCATGTCTGCCCGAGTCCAAGGAATATTACAGAATAATAAATGCTTAACTTTTCAATGTCTAAAGTTAACATGTTTGTCATCCTTTGTTCTCCTGAATACTTTAAAAACTTAAAAACACCTAATCTCCACCTGAATTATTTTTCCATATGTTGCTATATGAAATATTTACCTCATTAGATATTATTTTTACCCTTTTAAATAGTGTTCAATTACCTTTACCCACATATCTACCATGTTCTTTAATTTGATTACTTCTTGTATTTCAGACTTTCCATTTGTGGCGATATTTCCTCCTTCTACCCTTTGGTGCGAGTCTGCTATGACAAATTTCCTAAGGTTTTTCTATATCATTCAATGTCTTCATTTTGTCTTCATTTTTGAAAGCTAATTTCACTGGATATAAAATCTAGCTTGACAATTATTACCTGTTAGCACTTTGAAGTGATATTTCCTCTCCTTCTAGATTGCATTGTTGCTTTTGACTAGAAATCTGTCTATCGGCAATTCTTTGGAAAGTAGTCTCCCCACTCCACCACCCACTTCCCAGTCTTGCTCAATTTTCTCCCCACTCCCAACAGTTTTCTTTCTTAATGTTGGGGCCTCTCTTGGAAATGAGCCCTGTCTGGTCAGTTTCAAGTATTCATAGTGGCAGACTTCTCTAATGATCACTTTACTCACCTGCTATTGGAAACCCTGGTGGCATAGTGGTTAAGTGCTACGGCTGCTAACTAAGGGGTCGGCAGTTCGAATCCACCAGGCACTCCCTGGAAACTCTGCGGGGCAGTTCTACTCTGTCCTGTAGGGTCACTTTGAGTTGGAATCAACTTGATGGCAATAGGTTTGGTTTTGGTTTGGTTTCATCTGCTATTGGAGTGGGAAAATCCCTTCTTATAATTGCTGTGATCAGATTGGCATGCTGTTTACCCTTCCCGGTGAACACCTGGGGGCTATGGAGTTCTATTATTAGGGCCATCGGAAGGCCCCATTGCTTCCGCTGATTTTTCCCACACAGACACAGATTCCTCATAGCTATTGGTGGTTTTTTCTGTAACCATTTATATATTGAGGTATGTGGGGATATCTTTTCACCTAGTTTGTTGTAAATTTCTTCATGGGTTTTGGTTTTGCTATCTAGTCACTCTGTTTTCAAAAACCTTGTTGCTGCCACCGTCTTCCCAGAATCCATTTCCTCAAAGTTTCAAGGTAAATTTTGAAATCATTTTGCCTTATTTCTCTTTGCATCCGAATTCTTAACTTGCTCTTCATTCTTAAAGGTCTTATATATTTCTTTCTTCTCTCAAATCCTTGAATCTAATCCTCATATCTGACTCCAGATCCTACACTGTTACAGACTGGCCATCCTCCTTACCTCTAACTTGTGCATCCTACTTGAGTTAAACTAGCTTCCAGTTTTTTTGAAGGAAAACATTGGTATGATACCCAGTGACTCTCTGATCTCTGTCATGGTAGACTGTTTATGGTAGACATTCCCGCTATGATCACTCTGATTCATAATTAAAGAAACAAACACAAAGCAAAAATCCTGGACCAGTATTCAGTTTTAAAGAACATTAACAATATGTTTGAATAGCTGGTAAAACATTGGTAAAGGGTTAATGTATCTCTTTTTCCTTTTTTGCCGAAAAACAGAGTCTAGTCTCCGTATTTCTTCCTCACATTTTAATATAGCAGAGGCAACTTATGCTGTCTAGTGTTTATATTGAGATTAAGAGAAATAGCAGAACTTTGTGGATTTTCCCATGCCAAATGTTGAAAGAAAATATTAATGAATCGTAAGTAAATATTAATGAATAAGTCAGCTGATATTTTATGAGTCTAGACTGTTTTTTTTTTGTTTTGTTTTGTTTTTTTTAGACTGTTTAGCCAATGTTTAGATTGTATTTAAATGGAGTTGCTAAAGGAGCAAATAATATTGGATATATATCCCTTTTTGAACGAGCAGAACCTTGTGATAACAGAGAGGAAGGGCCATTGAGCATCTCTGTGCTCTTCTGTAGCTTATGTATTCATAGGCTTCATTGTCTCTTGGTTCAGAAAACCTGGTGGTGATATTTAGATCATTGATAAGCCCATGAATATTGATTTTCCTAAAACAAATTTCTAATGAGTTCTAATGAGTTCAAGTTTATATTGGAAAGTGTTCAATTGAGTAAGTTTAGGTGACCCCCAAACAGACTAAAATTGGACCTAGATTGAAGCAAACAAGGGACCCCTGGGAAAAGAAATCAGCATCAGATATGCCTGTAGTTTAGAGAAAATAAGAGGGCTCCTACCTTATAAACCAGTGTATATATAATTAATACCTACCAAGGAAGATAGCAATACTGGCTTATGTCTTTAATTCTTTATTACGGAGGTGCTCTAATTATATTTATATACTTCCCTGTGCTGGTGGACACAAAACTTCTTTGTTCAGAGGTCTATCTTCCTTTTCAAAATAGACCATCTTCTTCATAAAGCCTTTCAGTGCAGCAGATCTTACTTGGCGAGAAACATACATCGACTTGCTTTTCATCTGTAGCACAGTTTCTCTTACAGCGGCCATTATATTTTATGCAACGATCAGGATCCACAAAGGAACATGTGGCTACTGTGAAAGCAGAGTGACTAAAATTACTTATCACTTATTTAAGCACATATCGTTTTCTGATTACATTGTAGAAAATTTGGAAAATTCCAAAAAAAAAGATGAAGACAATTAAAGTATCTCCTAACCTGCTATGCAAGTGCTCTTGGTACATGCATGTTGGAAACATGTTTTTTAAATTAATATATGAGGAGAATTTTATCCTCCATATAGCATCCTCCGGAAACCCTGCTGGAGCAGTAGTTAAGAGCTATGGCTGCTAACCAAAAGGTCGGCAGTTCGAATCCACCAGGCGCTCCTTGGAAACCATATGGGGCAGTTCTACTCTGTCCCATAGGGTCGCTATGAATGGGAATCGACTCATGGCAATGGGTTTGGTTTTTTGGTTTTATATCATCTTCCATGTAGCCTCCTAAATAAGATTCATTTTTTTTTTTTTTAGAGTTACATGATATTCCCTTGAAATTGTATGCCACAACTTATTCTATCTTTCAGCTATTTTTGGACAAACAGGTAATATTCAAATTTCCTATATTTTAGGATTATGATAAAAATTGTATTAGAAATTTTAATATTTATATGACATATTCTTAGGATAGTTGTAAAAGAGTTATATTCAAGAGCTCATAACTTACATGTTGCCACCAATAGTGTATGTGATTTGTGCCCCAAAATAAAATAGCATCTAATG
Organism: Loxodonta africana; assembly: GCF_030014295.1. NCBI lineage: Eukaryota > Metazoa > Chordata > Mammalia > Proboscidea > Elephantidae > Loxodonta > Loxodonta africana. Next base: position 113,237,225 of record NC_087342.1, read on the forward strand.
CAATTTAAAATTTTATGTCTTTGATTATTTGTATTGACCAGTTTTTTGTTTTTGTGTTTTGACCAGTATAATTGACCAGGATAATAACTTTTATCTGTCATATTTACTATGAATTGTTTTTCTCCAGTTGTTTTTCAATTTGTTATTCATGGTTTTTAGATAATAATAATTTTATTATGTGATAATAAATATTGATTTTCACAAATGTAAAATATAATTTTGACATGCAGAAATGTATAAAAATGTTATCCATTTCCAATGTATTAGCTCACTTTTATAGTAAGATAGTCTTGTTTAAAAGAATTTGATTTAAATACTTTCTTATTCTCTTTTTAAATCTGTTGTAATTGTCAGATATGCAGCTAACTTCATTGCTGCTAAAACTTTAAATAATTGCCCCATGCTATTTATTGAAAAAAGAATCCCTGGTGATGCAATGGTTAAGCTCTGTGCTCCTAACTGGAAGGTAGGCGGTCTGAAACCACTCAATGGTTATGCAGGAGAAAGACCTGGCAACCTGCTTCTGTAAAGATTATAGCCCAGAAAACTCTATGGGGGCAGTTCTCCTCTATCATATGGGGTCACTATGAGTCAAAAATGACTTGAAAGGATACAGCAACGATTTATTGAAAAACCCTACCCATGCCTTGAAATTATTTTCATTATATTCTTAGTGAATATTACATTCTAAATTCTCAAACTCTGTATCTATTTCTGAGCTATCTAGTCTATTTTATGAATATATCCATGGATTTTTGAAACAGAAACAAAAAGCTTAGATTAACAAAATGTGTATAGAAAAACTGTGTTATTTGTTATTATTTTCTTTATATATAAACCTTAAAAATAAAGTATAAAAAACTTGCAGAAGAATGCTGAAACATAAGTGCACAGCTAAGAGTGTTCTTACAAATTAAGCACTTCTGTGACCAGTAGAACTTTGCTGGTGTTGCATTAGTGCCCCCTCACAGTCACTATTGGCTCCCACTCTTTCATTTCCAAAATAAAGCATTACCTTGAGATCATATTTTGGTTAGGTTTACTCATTTTAAAGCTTTATATGAATGTAGTTGTACAGTGTGTGTGTGTGTGTATATATATATATATTTGTGCCTGCCTTCATTCACTCAAAACTTTGTTTTTTGAGGTTCATCCTTGTTTTTGGTAACTATATTTTTATTAATGGGAATTCTAGAACACTTATTGTGCTCATGCGGAACCTCTACCAAGAGGCAGTTGTTGGAACAGAGCAAGAGGATAATGCATGGTTTAAAATCAGGAAAGGTACACATCAGGATTGTTTCTTTTCACCATATTGATGAAACCTGTATGCTGAGCAAATAGTATGTGAAGGTGGGGTATATGAATAAAAATGGGGCATCAAGATTAGAAGAAAACTCATTAACAACTCTCAATATACAGATGACACAACCTTGCTTGCTGAAAGTGAGGAGGACTTGAAGCCTTACTGATGAAGATCAGACTACAGTCTTCAATATGGATTATACCTTAAAATAAAGAAAACAAAAATCCTCACAACTGTACCAATAAGCAACATCGTGATAAACAGAGAAATGATTGGAGTTGTCAAGGATTTCGTTTTACTTGTAATCTACAATCAGAGCCCATGGAAGCAGCAGTCAAGAAATCTAATGGCGTATTGCATTGGGCAAATCCACTGCAAAAGACCTCTTTAAAGTGTTAAAAAGCAAAGATGTCACTGAGAACTAAGGTGGGCCATTCTCAAGCCATGTATCATGGACTGAGTTTTGTCCCCCCAAAATACCTGCCACCTTAAGTGGGCCATGATTCTTAGTAGTGATTGTCCACCACTTTATGTGATTTTCCTCTATGTTGTAAATGCTATCACTATGATGTAATAAAATGGATTAGCAGCAATTACACTGATGAGGTCTACAAGATTAGGTAGTGCCTTAAGCCAATCTCTTTAGAGATATAAAAGAGAGAAGCGAGCAGAGAGACATGGGAACCTCATACCACCAAGAAAGCAGCGCCAGGAGTAGAGCCCATCCCTTGGACCTGAGGTTCCTGTGTTGAGATGCTCCCAGACCAAGGGAAGGCTGATGACAAGGATCTTTCTCCAGAGCCAGCAGAGAAACTCTTCCCCTGGAGCTGACACCCTGAATTTGGATTTGTAGCCTACTAGATACTGAGAGAATAAATTTCTCTTTGTTAAAGTCTTCCATTTGTGGTATTTCCATTATAGCAGCTCTAGTAATTAAGACTCCATGATATTTTCAATCTCTTCATATGTGTGTGAAAGCTGCACAATGAATAAGGAAAACCAAAGAAGAATTGATGTCTTTGAATTATGGTGTTGGTGAAGAATATTGGATATAACATGGACTGCCAGAAGACAAACAAATCTGTCTTGGAAGAGGTATAGCCAGAATGCTCATTAGAAACAAGAATGGCAAGACTTTGTCTCATGTACTTTGGACATGTTATCAGGAGGGACTAGTCTCTGGAGAAGGACATCGTGCTTGGTAAAGTAGAGGGTCAGTGAAAAAGACCCTTAATGAGATGGACTGGCCCAGTGGCTGCAAGGATGGGCTCAAATATAGCAATGATTGTGAGGATGACACATGACTGGGCAGTGTTTCATTCTGTTGTATGTAGGGTCACTATGAGTTGAAACTCACTTGATGGCACGTACCAATGACATTTTTTAATTAGTCTATAATATTCTGTTGTATACATATATTACATACTATCACTATACTACTGATGAATATTTAGATTGTTTCTAGTTTTGGGATACTCCTGTATTTGACTCAGGGCACATGTTCATGCATTTCTGTTGGGTATATCACTAAGGGTGGAATGTCAGTATAACGTGTCTGCACAGCTTAAACTTTAGTAGATAATGTCAAACGTGTTTCCAAATAATTTGCACTAATTTAAACTCCTAGCAGCATTATATAATAGTTGCAAATATTCCACAACCTAACCAATGTTTGATCTATTTTCGGTTTGTTTGTTTTTTAGTAATTCTGATGGGGATATAATGATATCTCATTCTTGGCTTAAATTTTTAGTTTTCTGATTACTAAGGAAGTATAACATCTTTTTATATATTCACAGACCTTATAGATCTTCTTTTTTTAAAGGTGACCTATCTTCACCCATTTTTCCATTGAATGATCTTTTTTTATGTTGAGTTGTGAGCTCTTATGTTTTGATTATATGCCTTTCATATGTTAAATATATTACAAATATTTTTCCCAATATAGAGCTTGCCTTTTTACTCACTGAAGTTTTGATGAAACAAAAACTCTTGATTTCAATACAATGCTATTGTTTTTTACTGCTAAAGAAATATTCCACATATGCATAGATTATTAATATAATCCCCTATATTAATTTTTATGATTTATTGTTTTTCCTTTCCTGCTTACATCTACACTGTGCCTGGAATTGAGTTTTGGCTATGATAGGAGATAGAGATCAAATTTCACTTTTTTTCCCATATGTATATACAATTGAACCAGCTGTATTTATTGAAAAATTTATTGGTATCCATTGTTCTTCATTCCATCTTTATCATTGAGTGTTTTATACATATATGAGGGTCTGTTTCTGGCCACTCTCTTCTGGTCCACTGATATATTTTTTCTGTACTCTGTATTAAGCAACATTATCATAATAGCTTTGTAGTTAAGTATTTTTGGTATGCGGTAGAGCAAGTCCAAGGACCCCTGGTGGCACTATGATTAATCACTTGGCTGCTAACCAAAAGGTTGGTGATTCAAACCCACCCAGAGGCTCCGTGGGAGAAAGACTTGGTGACCTACTCCTGTAAAGATAACAGCCTAGAAAGCCCTATGAAGAAGCTCTACTCTGTCACATGGGGTCGCTATGAGTTGCAATAGACTCAAACAGAGGAAGGTCTCTCACCTTAGTCTTCTTTTCACAAGAATATTTTGACACTTCATGTTTCCATACAAATTTCAGAATCACTATATGAGGTTTCATAAAACTAAACAAAGCACAGCTTTTGGGATGTTATTAGGATTACATTATGTAACTCTATGGATCAATTTGGGAACTAGTTTCAGCTTTAAAATAATAAATCTTTTAAGTCATTAATATGGCATGTTCTTCCTTGAATTTAGCTCTTCTTTAATTTACCTCCAGCTGAATGGTGATTGGTTGATGATCCAACCAAATGCGGAAATTATTGAACAATATCATTAATATCACACACAGGGAAAATTTTGGTGAAGATCATTCAAATGTGGTTGCAGCAGTACATCGATAGGGAACTACCAGAAATTCAAGCCAGATTCAGAAGAGGACATGGAATGAGGGATGTCATTGCTGATGTCAGATGGATGCTGGCTGAAAGCAGAGAATACCAGAAAGATGTTTTCCTGTGTTTCATTGACTGTGCAGAGGCATTTGACGTGTGGATCATAACAAGATAACACATTATGGATAACATTGCAAAGAATGGAAATTCCAGAACACTTGTGTTCATGAGGAACCTGTACGTAGACCAAGAGGTGGTCATTCAAATAGAATAAGGGGATATTGTGTAGTTTAAAGTCAGGAAAGATGTGCATCAAGGTTGTATCCTTCCACCATATTTATTCAATCTGTATGTTGAGCAAATAATCCGAGAAGCTGGCCTATATAAATAAGAACAAGGCATCAGGATTGGAGGAAGACTTATTAACAACCTACATTATGCAGATGACACAACCTTGCTTGCTGAAAATGAAGAGGACTTGAAGCAGTGATGAAGAGAAGATCAAAGACTGCAGCCTTCAGTATGGCTTACACCTCAACGTAAAGAAAACAAAAACCCTCACAACTGAACTGATAAGCAACATTATGATAAAAAGAGAAAAGATTGAAGTTGTTAAGGATTTCATTTTGCTTGGATTTACAATCAATATCCCTGGAAGCGGCAGTCAAGAAATCAAAAGACATTACATTGGGCAAAACTGCTGCAAAAGACCTGTTTATAGTGTTAAAAAATGTTAAAAAGTCACTTTGAGGACTAAGGTGCACCTGACCCAAGCCATGATGTTTTAAATCACCTCATATTTATGCAAAAACTGGACAATGAATGAGGAAGACCAAAGAGGAATTGACACCTTTGAGTTGTATTGACAAAGAATATTGAATATACCATGGTCTGCCAAAAGAACAAACAAATCTGTCTTGGAAGATGTACAACCAGAATGCTCCTCAGAAGCCAGGATAACGAGGTTTTGTCTCACATACTTTGGACATGTTATCAGGAGGGACCAGTCCCTGGAGAAGGAAATCATCCTTAGTAAAGTCAAGGGTCAGCCAACAGGAGAAAGATCCTCAATGAGATGGATTGACACAGTGGCTGTAACAATAGGCTGAAGCATAGCAATGATCATGGGGATGGCACAAGACTGGGCAGTGTTTCATTCTGTTGTACATGTCACCATGAGTCCGAACTAACTCAAAGGCACCTAACAACAACTATTTACCTCAATTATATGTATATATACAGAGAGAGCATTGCTGTGACTGCTAACCAAAAAGGTCAGCAGTTTGAATCCACCAACCACTCCTTGAAAACCCTAATGGGACAGTTCTACTCTGCCTTCTAGAGTGGCTATGAGCTGGATTGACTTGATGGCAATGAGGTTAAAGGGTATATATATGTGTATATATATATGTGTGTGTGTACATATATATATACACACTCACATACATATATATTTTTAGATTTCTGTGTAGAGGGCTTACAAATCTTTCTTTAGAGTTATCATTTGAGGGTGATATTTCTAATGCTATTATAAATGGTATTGCATTTATAATATCATTTTCTTCTAGTTACTAATATATAAAATCTAATTGATTTTTAAATTGATTTTGTATTAATTCTTTTAATTTATCTGAAGATCTCTTTACTTATTCTACATACACCATCACGAATACTAGGAATAATGACAATCTTTTTCTTCCATCCAACTCCGTAAAATTTACAACTTATTCTTGTTGTAGCGCACTGGCTAACACTCTATTGCAATGTCAACTGAAATTAGTGAGACAAGGCACTCTTCCTTTATTCCAGATCTCAGAGGAAAATTTGTAATCATTTGCTATCTAGTATGATGTTTACTGTAGAGTTTTTTTTCTTTCTTTTTTAAAACGTTTTGTTAGATGCAGCAACTTAATCCTATTGTTTATTGCTGAGACATTTGAAAAAATGATGAATGGATGTTAAATTTTACCAAATATTGTTTTCTCTAATGACTTGACAGCATAAATGTTTCCCTCTGATCTGTTAGTTGGTGACACTGAATGATGTATGTATTTACAAATAAAAATAAAAAACACCATTGCCATTGAGTCTATTCCGACTCAGAGCAACTCTCTAAGACAGAGTAGAACTGCTCCACAGAGTTTCCAGGGAGCAGCTGGTGGATTCTTCCTGCTGAACTTTTGGTTAGCAGTTGTATGTAGCTCTTAACCACCGCACCACCATGGCCCCTAGAATGCTATAAAAAAATACTTACCTTGAAATCTGGGAATTCAGGCAAACTTTTCTGATATTACTGGGTTTTGATTTCTAGGGTGTTTTTTGTTGTTGTTTTGGAGTCTATATTCATCAGTGAGTTTGGCCTTTAGTTTTCTTACTTGTAGTGTCCTTATAAGGCTTTAATACCAGGGTTCCTATGAGTCAGAATCAACTTGACATCACAGGTTTCGGTTTTGGTTTTGGCTTAATGTTGATCTCACAAAATGTGTTAGAAGCATCTCTTCATTTTCTATTCTCTAGAAGGGTTTATATATAATTCATTTATTTCTTAACTGTTTGGTAGAATTCAACAGTGAAAATATCTGGGCCTGACATATTCTTTATGGGAAACTTAATTATTATCAATGGTCCTTAATGGATTTAGAAGCATTTTTTATTTTGTATTTCTTTATGTGTGGTCAGATTTAGAATGTTGCATTTTTTCAGGAATTATCCATTACATGTACATTTTTAACTATATTGCCGTGAAGTTGTTCAAAACACCCTTAAATGACCTTTTTGATATCTGTAGCATATGTACTACTATTCCTGATTAATATTACCTTGCCTCCTCTGTTTTGTTTTGCTTTCCCAGTTTTTAGAGCGTTATTAATCCTGTTAGTCTTTTCAAAAGACAAAAGTCTGCCTTTTTGTTTTTTTTCTAATATATTAATATCTGATGATATTTTTATTATATACTTGTTACTTTGAGTTTAATCTGATGTTTTTTCTAATTTCTTGAGTTAAATTTTTGGCTAAATATTTATCTGTCTCTACATACTTAAGTTTTCTTTGTAAACACTATTATATCCCATGAACTTTGCTTTACTAATTTTCTTTCCAGTTACATGATATTGCAAGTAAGAAAATTAAAGGCCAAATTCACTCATCACTGATGAGTATAGATGAATCCCTCGTTAATCTGTTCTCTTGTCTGTTGATTTCTGATTCTTGATCAGGTAGTCATTTCCTTTTGTCCTTGATTATTTTTGATACATATGTTGTTAATGAAAAATTGAGGAAATAATTTGAGGCATTGCATGATATCATCTTCCTCCAGAAATTATTTATTATATTGTCTGGTTGGTGGTTAGAACGACCAACAGTCCTGGATTGACTTAAACCGTTTTTAGAAATTGAAACAATTTCAACCTGGGCTTTACTGCCTGGAGGAATTGACTACTTTCATTTCATCTTAGACCTAATATGCAGTCCTTTTGGATAATCATCCAATTTTTTTTTTTTTTCGTAGTTCTATCCTTTCTCACGAAGATGGTATAGGACCCGGAAATATTTCATTCTGTTATACATAAGGTTACCATAAGTCAGAGCTGACGGGACAGCAACTAATAACAACGATAACAACAATAATCCCTTTTTTAGGATCTTGATTACAATTTTGTCTCTCTAATCCCATGTTGGAATCCCAGGGTGGTGCTAATGGTAACATGCTCTTCTGCTAATGAAAAGGCTGGAGGTTCGAGTCTACCCAGAGGTGCCTCGGCAAAAATGCCTGGCAATCTACTTCTGAAAAATCAGGCATTGAAACCCCACGGAGCAGACCTGGGGTTGCCATGACTTAGAATCCACTTGAAGGCAACTAGTAAAAAAAAATCCCATGTTGTTGATAGCTGCTGTGGAGATGCCCCAATTCAAGGTGACTCCATGTACGACGAAATGAAATGCTGCCGGGCCATGTGTGCCATCACCATGATGGGCTGCAAGTCAGACCATTGTGAGCCAGGGGGTTTTCATTGGCTGCTTTTCAGAAGTAAATCACCAGGCCTTCCTTCCTAATCCCATGTAGTCTAGAAGCTCTGCAGCATCGTAACAGCATCACTGCAACATGCAAGCCTCCACTGACTGGTGGTAGGTACACATGACGTGCATTGGTCGGAAATCATATCCGGGCCCACCATAGGGATGGTGAGAGTTCTACCGCTGAACCACCCGTGCCCCCCACCGTAATCACATAAGGCTATCCAAATTCTTTTCAGCTTCTCTCCTGCCTGTTTAAGAATGTGCAGGTGCTTCTAGGGAGAAGAGTGCCTCAAAGAGGATCTCATGCAGGCGTTTCCTTTGTAATTTTTAATTGCCCTGATAGCTCTTCAATGACTGTGAGCATTTTTTTTTTTTTCTTTTCGTCCATCAATCCCATTGTTGTCAGTGGGGGTTTTGTGAAACAAACTGTTGTCATCTTATAGTAAGGTTTAATTTAAGGCTGTTATGTGAAACAGGCTAGTACCATTTTATAGTGTTTTAACATGTGGTAGAGCAAAGGAATCACTATTCTTATTTTTCAAAATTTTTCATATGGTATACACTGATAGGTCTTTCTAACTTTGCAGAGGGCAGATGGGTTTATAGCCAAAGACTCGAACTTGAATTTCAATTCTTCCAGTTGCTAGGTATGTAACTTTGAGCAAGTTAACGTAAGTTCTATGAGCCATAGAGTTGCCTCATTTGTGAAATGGTGAAAGTACCTAGTTCTCTGTGAGACACACTGAGTTAACACGTGAAAATGTTCATGATAGTAGCTGGAATATAGTAATTTAGTACAGGTTACGAACCATGATTAATTAATGGCTAAGGAAAGACTGCAGTTGAAATTAAATCATTATCAAATACAACTGTTAGGTCAAGCAATAAGCTTTATTGTAGAAATAAGACAAAATAAATATTGAGCACAGAAATAAATACACATGTAAGGAAGAAAAAAGTAGGGTAAGTATTGTGACAGAGAAAAACATAGGGTCCAATTTGTTAACAGATGAGTGCTACCTCATATACCTGAGTACTTGTTTTCATCGAGTCCATTCTGACTCATAGAGACCCCATAGAACAGAACAGAACCACCCCAGAGGGTTTTCACGGAGTGGCTGTTGGATTCCATCTTTTGGTTAGCAGCCAAGCTCTTAACCACTGTGCCACCAGAGCTCTGCTACCTTATAGTCCTGGTATAGTATCGTGAAAGAGTGATATAAATCTTAAAAAATGACTAAGAGCTATCCAAATGAGAAGAAGGAATATAAAGTAAACATGATCCAGGAAAAGGATAAACTTCTAATCTTAGAGTTGAAAAATAATATATTTAGGCCCAAAAACTAATGATAATAAAAATAGTTCTTATTCATTGAAGGAAACCCTGGCAGTTAAGAGCTATGGCTGCTAACCAAAGGTTGGCAGTTCAAATCCACCATGTGCTCCTTGGAAACTCTGTGGGGCAGTTCTACTCTGTCCTATAGGGTTGCTATGAGTTGGAATGGACTCGATGGCAATGGGATGGGTATTCATTGAAAATGTACTATGCGCCAACTGTTGTTTTAAATAATATCTTATGGCATCTCGTTTAATGCTTCTGAAACTTTGAGATTGGTGATGTTCACGTGAGAAAATAGAGGTTTCTGTGATCAAATAATTTTGCCAAGAATGCACAACTAGTACGTGCTTAACGCACAATTCAATCTTACGTCGTTCCAAAGCAGAATCTTCAGCTTAAATATTCACTCCACAGTTTCTACATTGAACGAGTTGGAAACTGACACTTGGAAAACACCCAGCAGATGTCTTGGTGTTGCCTCAACTTAGATGCAGTCTATGGTAGGTCAGCATTGTCTTTAGGGATTTTTTTTTTTTTTTCTCTTATGACTACAGAGGAACATGAAGACGTGAAAGTTGGAAGCAAGTACTTGGTGAATAAGAAAGAACATGGGATTCTATTAAAATGAGTATGTTTGTATATGTAAATAATCATTATTAATAAATACATGATGATGTGCTATATATATGCCTAATAAATGTTTTTTTGGCTGCACCCTGAATGCAGGAAGAAATTTTACCCTACCAGTTACCATTGAGTTGATTTTGACTCATGGTGACCCCATGCGTATCAGAGTATAACTGTGCTCCATAGGGTTTTCAATAACTAATTTTTCAGAAGTAGATCTCCAGGCCTTTCTTCCTAGGTACTTCTGGGTAGACTTGAATCTTCAACTTTTAGTTTCGCATTCAGCAGTGTTAACCATTTGCACCATCCAGGGACTCCTATTTTACACAAAGTAAATATACATTGAAGAATTCTAACTCCTCTACTTGGAATTCTTTTGCCCATTCCTTTGATTTTGACTTTTTTTAACACAGAATTGCTTGATATCTGCACATTCAATGTCACTTTCTGTTCCCCAGCTCTTCTTCACCTGTTATTCAGATCTTGGAGCCAATTCCTTGTTTTCTTTTCTATTCCTGAGACATTGTTAGTTTGTCAGACACTTAAAGATCTTATGGCAGGCTCCCTGATCTCTGCTATCAAATTTTCTTCATACACATTGAACAGAATGTTGTTGAGTCATATTTATTTGTTCCTCCTCTTGTTCAAGAATGTTTAAGGGGTTTACAAATAAAGGAAGATAAAAGTCCAGAAGGGAAGATAAGATCAATTTTTAAGCTACCTTACCCAAGATAAATGTAATCATTGCCACAAAAGAAGTACCAACAGGGTATTTATTTGTCATAGAATATCTTTCTGGACTGGTTGGGAATTTGTTTAGCTAATTAATAAAATTCTGGCCAATTTAAAAAAGCTTTTTTTTTTTTTTTTCTGTAGCCCTGGCATTACAGTGGTTAAGAGTTTGGCTGCTCTCCAAAAGGTCGGCAGTTTGAATCCAGCAGCTGCTCCTTGGAAACTCTATGAGGGCAGTTCTACTCTGTCCTATAGGGTCATTATGAGCCAGAATGGACTCGCGGCAATGGTTTTTTTAAATGGGTTAATTTATTTTTCTGGGTTCTACTTCTATCCTAACATTTTCTCATATTTCTCATTCAACCAAATTGCCTTGGCTACTGATTCACCTTGACTTTTTAAACATAATTAAACCTAGAGCAGCAGGCCAGATACAGTATCCTTACAAACATTCCCTCTTTCTTCATTCTAGATTCAGCCTACCATTCACCATGTAGTATCATGCCATAAAGCTGCCAAAGCCACTATTCTTTCATGTTTTAACCATCATCAGTATTGACCTCTATCCGATTTCTACAATTTATCTTCTCTAGCATGATATCTTCCTGTTGGACATGTTCACAAAATATCCTCTTCTACTGAACCCTTCCCCTTGCTTCTCAGGTTACTTTTAGGATTTACCAATAGACCAGTCACATCATTATGCAACTCATATCTGCTACTCTATGGACACTTTTAAACCTACCCACTCTGACATATTAATTACCCTTGCTGTTTACTTGGTCTATCAAAGACCAAATAGAGGGCACTTTGTCCATTCCAGTACGCACTGTAAGTTAATGCCTATTGGGTGATCAAAGGCTAAAGGGAAGCCTGTGGTCACTGTTCCTGGATGAAGTGGTTTCAAAGTCTTATCCAAAGTTTTCTGCAGTCTCCACAAATGTAGAGTTTGATGGTGTACAGACCCTTTACATCTGAAGCCCAGCTTTGTTCCCATGTGACCTCACAGCTTTTGACCACAGTATCTAATGTGCCTTCTATTTAACCTCAATGCCTGCTATAGGAAGTAGTATGATGAAGCGGAAAAAAGAAAAAGTGCTGGAATCTGAAAAGTCTGGATTTGCTTTCCAATTATGGTACATATTAGTATAGATGTGACCTTGAAAAATTGCTTCATTTGATATTAGTTTCCTCTTCTATAACTAGAGACAATGAGAGCCTCTATTTATATGGAAGGTCAGATTAGTTGTCTATGCGAAAAGTCATGGTGCTGCGCTTGGCACAAAGTAGACACTAACATTTACTTCATCTACTCCCTTTTCCTTTCAACTTCTGAGTCCAAACATAAGCGTTTTACCCCAATTTTGAAACTCTTCATTAGAGAATTTAGGACAATTCCTCAAACCTTCATCATCTGTTTTCCTAGTTCTATCATTCTTACTATTTAAAGTATACTTACATAAACCTAAATCAGATTAGTTCTTTGATTTATCTAAGTTTGATTAACTAATGTATAAACCTGCTAGAGAATTACTAAATCTTTTATTTCTGTTTCTTCAGTGTCTAGCATTACATCACTGTTGTTGTTGTGTGACTTCAGGTCAGTTCCAACTCATAGCAACCCTACAGGACAGAGTATAACTGCCCCATAGGGTTTCCTAGGCTGTAATCTTTATAAGAGCAAATTGCCAGATCTTTTCTACTGAGGAGTAGTAGCTGGAGTGTTTGGTTAGCAGGCAAGCACTTAACCATTGTGCCGTCAGGGCTCCTTTGTACACTAGGCATTCATTATTAGATGGTCATTGATTGATACTCCAGCACCATGTACCTGGACACCTTCCCTAATCCTATTTGAGGTCTTCATTTCCTCGGGCTCCCTTCATTATTAATAACAACTATAACAATAGCAAAAAATGTAATAATAATGATACCTAAATTGGTATATAATTTTCAGTTTGTAAAGCTACTTTCCAATACCTTATCTTGTTACATCTTAACTGTATTCTTCTAATACCTAACAGTCACAGTTCTATATCAGAATTTTTATCTTTTTAAAATTATGCTTATTATTGATTATGGTTATAGTATTTTCTTTGTTTTATGTTAAGGACTTTGACAAATCACTTAAATTCTTTGAGTGGCAAGGTTCACAGAACTATTAAGTAATGGATCTAGGAACAAAATTTAGAATTTGTGAGTCTGAATACTGTTTTGTTTCTGATACGTGATTCACCTACTGAACTTACAACTTTCTAGTGTGAAATTAGAACAATTGTGGGTGTATATTTATGTCTTCTTTGTTAGGTGCCCAGATTATTTCAGCAGCTATTATCTCTTGAGAATATAATATAATGACCAACAAGGACTTCACTGCTGTACATATTTTGGTTATTTCTTTTTAACTGATTCGTAAGCCCATTGCTTTATTACATTGCTAGTACATTGGTTAATTTTACAAGGATTTTTGAGATACCACTTCTTAACCTGACCGCTTTATTTCTACTGTACCTCACTGCCCAGGATATTCTAAGGCTAAATATTAGGTCGCCTTATAAAGCTTGTTATCAATAACCTTTTTTTTTTTTTTTTAGTCCATCTATCTTCCCTAGGGCCCAATTTACTATTAAGCCTTCACATTGTAACCTTATATTTACATTTGATTAAGTAAGTCTTCTTAATCATTTAAATATAAAAAAAGAACATCAAAGTCTACAAAGTACAGAGAAGCTCACCTTCATCATTGCATTTTATCAGCATATTAATTTCATGAGGTAGGTAAAGAACATTACTGGTATAACAATATATTCAATGAGGAAATTAAGATTCAATATAATTGGGAGACTTCTTTAATTGAAAAGATTGTGTTAAGAACCCACATTTTCTAATTCATGATCTAGTATCTATACTTTGAGTTAGAGGGATATCCTATGTTACAAATATCCCAGAAATATTTATTTTACCTGGTAGAATGAGACTTGCACAGCATAGAAAATGGAAGAGATGGTAAAAGATCTTCATTCTGTAGAAAGAAGCTTCTAAAAGATTTGGTAGCACTACTTTGGAGACTAGAGTGCTCTCAAAAAAGCCACGAGACATTTCCTATTTATAGTTTTCTAATGGAAGAGAAATGGTCTTTATCCGGAAATTGTTCTAATTTTGTGTGCGAGTCTCTGCTCCATTGACTAGGGCTGTGTCTGTGGGCTGAGTTGCAATTAATTGATGTTTAGAATAGAATCTCTCTGTAGATCAGAGCTGTAAACATGCATCCTCATCTTAATGATGAGCAAGAAGACCAACACAAAAGGGCATACACAGAGTGGGTTTAAGGGAATATTAACTTACCATTTCAGATGTAAAACAACTGAACAGTACCATATGTTTAAACTCCTGGTTACTTCTTCAAATACATTCTCATCACTAATTTGGTGTGTAAATTACACAATATGTCCTTATGTCCAAAATCCTTAGTTTTATTCAGTGATCCCATTAATTTTCCCTAGATCGTTTATTGATCAAGAGCTAAATACTAAGCTCCGTTTTTGTCATTATTATTATTGCTATTTTTTTTTTTTAACTTTGTTATTTTCAGATCCAACATGAATAGTCATGGAGCTCTCCATTTTCCTAGGAAAGCCCCCAAAATTTCCATTTACTTTTTAAAGTTGTTATCACGGTAATACATGCACAAAATAATGACAGGAGACCTCGAATAGCAATAATTCCCACTTCAATTTCCCTAATCTCTTATTTTCAACCCTTTGATGATCACTAACATAAGAATTACCATTTAGTTTATGCCTTGTCTTGGCTTAGTAATTATAGAGTACATCTTCTGATTTCCATTAAAAAAAAAAAAAGGTACATTTAGATCACTTACATTCTCTTGTGCTGCACTCCTCCTTAGATATGTGAAAGCTATATTAATTTTTGAAAATTTCAGTAGGTTGTCTTAATACCTGTATTTATTGTTCTACCAACTTTAGTCACTGTATTAACTCTTCTCCATTTTAAGTGCAGATATTCTATTAGTCCATTAGCCATTCCCTCTAACATTCCTCCCCACCTTCCACATCTTATTTGCATATTGCTACGTTTCCTTTTATCTTGTCCAAGGTAATATTTAAGAGCCGTAGTGGCACAGTGGTTAAAGTGCTTGGCTGCTAACTAAAAGGTCAACTGTTAGAACCCACCAGCCGCTCAGAGGGAGAAAGACTTGGCAGTCTGATTCCACAAAGATTACAGCCTTGGAAACCCTGTGGGGCAGTTCTACTCTGTCCTGTAGGGTTGCTAGGAGTCAGAACTGACCCAAATTGATGGCAATGAGTTTGTTTTGGTTTTTCAATGACCAGTGATGTTGACATCTTTTCATGTACTTATTTCCTATTTATATACCTTTCTTGGCAAAGTTTCTGTTCAAAGATTTTTGTTTTGAATATTTGATTGTGTTTTAGGTGAAAGTTTACACAGCAAATTAGTTTCCCATTCAACTATTTATACACAAATTGTTCGTGTAATTGATTGTTGCTCCTCAATGTGTCAGCACTGTCCCCATTTCCACCCTGCCTTCCCTATTTCCATCTCTCCAGTTTCCCTTCCCCTCCTTGTTCTCTCATCTTTGATTTTGTGCAAATATTGCCTGTTTGGTCTCGTATAGTTGCTTGTTCTAAGGAGAACATTCCTCATGGGTGTTAATTGTTTATTTTATAGGCCAATCTATTATTTTGGAAACTCTGGTGGCATAGTGGTTAAGTGCTATGGCTGCTAACCAAAAGGACACTAGTTCGAATCCACTACAGGAGCTCCTTGGAAACTCTATGGGGCGGTTCTGCCCTGTGCTCTAGGGCTGCTGAGTCAGAATCGACTCGATGGCAAGGGGTTTTTTGGTTTTATCTATTATTTGGTTGAAAGATGACCTCCAGGAGTGGCTTCAGTTCCAAGTTAAAAGGGTGTCTTAGGGCAATAGTCTCAGGGGTTCCTCCAGTCTCTATCATTCCAGTAAGTCTGGTCTTTTTTTGTGATTTTGAGTTTTGTTCTACATTTTTCACACATTCTAACTGGGACCTTCTGTTGTGTCCCTGATCTTTAATTTTCTTTTCTTTTTTTTTTTGTGGTATCTTTGCCTGGCTTTGGTTTCAGGATTATGCTGGCTTCATAGAATGAATTAGGCAGTATTCCTTCCTCTTTTACGTTCTGGAATAGTTTGAGTAGGAATTGGTGTTAATTCTCCTCTGAATGTTTGTTAGAACTCTACAGTGAAAAGCCATCTGGGCCAGAGCTGTTTTGGGCTGGGAGTTTTTCTTTTTCTTTTTTTTATGATATCTGCAATTTCTTCTCTTGTTATGGGTCTATTTGTATTTTTTTTTTTACCACTGTTTGTATTAGTTTAGGTAGTGTGTTTCTAGAAATTTGCCCATTTCTTCCAGGTTTTCAAATTTGTTAAAGTACAATTTTTCATAATATTCTGTAATAGTCCTCTTTATCTTAGATTGTTCTGTTATAATGTGGCCCGTTTCATGTCTTGTTCCAGTTATTTGCACCTTCCCATTTTTTTTGCTTTGTCAATTTGTCCAGTGGTTTGTCAGTTTTATTGATCCTTTCAAAGAATCAACTTCTAGTTTTGTTGATTCTTTCTACTGTTTTTACATTCTCTATTTTGTTTATTTCTGCTCTGATCTTTATTATTTCCTTTCTTCTGGGAACTGTGGACTTATTTTGCTCTTCCTTTTTTATTCGTTCAAGTTGTCAGGTTAAGTTATTGCTTTTGGATCTTTCTTCTTCTTGGATGTGTCCATTTATGGCAGCAAGTTTTCCTCTTAGTACTGCTTTTCTTATGTTCCAGAGATTTTGGCATGTTGTGTCTTTAGTCTCACTTTGTTTCAAGGATTTTTTTAAGTTCATTTTTAATTTCTTCTATGACCCAGAAGTTTTTTTTTTTTTTTTTTTGACCCAGAAGTTTTTAAGTAAGGTATTATTCAGTTTCCATGTTTTCAATTTTTTTTTCCTTGTTCTTTCTGTTATTGATCTCTAGTTTTATAGTTATGGTCAGAGAAGATGCTTTGCATTATGTCGATGGTTTTTGATTTATTGAGGCTTGCTTCATGGCCTTGAATATGATCTATTCTGGAGAATGATCCATGTGTGTTGGAGAAGAACGTGCACTGTGCTGCTGTTGGGTGCTGTGTTCTGTATATGTCTATGAGGTCAATTTGGTCAATTATGTTATTTAGATTGTCCGTATCGTTACTGAGGTTCTTTCTAGTTTTTCTACCCATTATTGAAAGTTGTGTGTTAAAGTCTCCTCTTTTATCCAAAATTATTATTCCTGCTCCTGCTCTGCTTGATATATTTTTTCCATCCTTTGATTTTTAACTTGTTTATGTCTTTGTGCCTAAGGTGTGTCTCTTATAGGCGACATATTAATGCGACATGGTTTTTTATCCATTTTGCCACTCTCTGTCTCTTGACTGGTACCTTTAATCTATTTACATCCAGTAGGCTTAACAATAGGCATGGATTCATTGCTGTCATTTTGGGTTTTTTTGTGTGTGTGTGATGTTAACATTTTCTTTGTTCCTTTTAATTTTCTGTGCTGAGTTCTTCTTGTATATGGATTTTCTTTTCCTATTAATAACTGTTGTTTTTATGTTTACTAAGTCTTTTTATTTTTCTTCTTTTTTATTTTGGTGAGTAGGTTTATTATTTTTCTTTGTGGTTACCCTGAAGTTTACCATAATCCTCTTAAAACAGTCTGTTATATCTTGAAATCTCCTTGACTTCCTCCTCATATGGAATTTCTGTAACTACATCTTTTATTCCCCCCTTTTGTTTTGAAGTTGTCATCACTTACAGCTAAACTCTTCTAATTCCCTGTAGTCAGTTTTTTTAGCTTTATTTTGTTTTTGTGAAATCTTTATCTGAGTTGGTATCTGGATGATGTCATATGTTTTTATTTTAGGTTGCTGTCTGATATCATTGGTTCTCTATCCAAAGGACTTCCTCTAATATTTCCCGTAAGGCTGGTCTGGTTTTTAGGCATTGCCTTAGTTTCTGCTTATCTAGAATGTCTCGGTTTTGCTATCATTTTTGAAAGACATTTTTTCTGGGTATATGATTCTTGATTGGCAATTATTTTACTTCAGGATTTTATGTATGTCTTCCCATTGCCTTCTTGCCTGCATGGCTTCTGACGAGAAATCAGCACTTAGTGTTATTGGTACTGCTTTGTAAGTGATATTTCGTTTTTTCTTGAACTGCTTTCAGAATTCTTTGTCTTTGGCTTGGGAAGTTTGATTATGATGTGTCTTGGTGATTTTTTGGGGGGTGGGTTTTGTTCTATATGGGGCTTGTTAGCTTCTTGGATGGTATCCTTCTCATCTTGTGTGATATTTGAGAAGTTTTCAGCCAATATATCTTCAAAAATTCTTTCTGTATTTTTATTTTTTTCCTCTTCTGGAATCCCTATTACATGTAAATTGTTACTCTTGGTGGTATCTCAAATAACCTTTATGCTTTCTTCATTTTTCTTCATTCTTTTTTTCTGATTGTTTCTCAAACAATTTAGTATCAAGGGATTTGTCCTCTACTTCGCTGATTCTTTCTTCTATTGACTCAATTCTACTTTCGTATCTTTCCATTGAGTTATCTATTTCTGATATTTTGTTGTTAATCTTCTGAATTTCTAGTTGCTTTTGTATGGTTCCTAATTGGCTATTAAGTCTGTCATTTTGTTCTTGTATTGTTTTCCTGAATTCTTCTAGGTTTTTTTCTGAGTTTTCCTTGATCTCTTTGAAGAGCCAAACATAGTCTTTTGAATTCTTTCTTAGGTAATTTGGTTGTTGTTTCTTCCTCAGGAAGGTTTTCTTTCCCTTTATTTTGCTCACTTGTTTGAGTCATCATATCCTGTTTTTTTCATTTGATCTATTATTGTCTAAGAAGCCCTGGTAGTGTAGTGGTTAAGCCCTTGGTTGCTAACTGACAGGTCAGCGGTTTGAACACACCAACAGCTTCATGGGAGAAAGATGTGCAGTCTGTTTCCCTAAAGATTTACTGCTTTGGAAAGCCTAAGGAGCAGTTCTACTCTGTCCTGTAGGGTCACTATGAGTCAGAATTTACTTGATGGCAATGGTTTGGTTTCTGGGTTTGATTATTGTCTGCTGTCTCTGAGGCATTAAGGTGTTATTTTATTTATTTATGTATTTATTGGTTGATTGTTTTGTCCTGATTTCTTGTTTTGATTTGATATATCAGGGTGGGCTGGGTGAGTGTGCCCCACTGATTGCTCATCAGTGGCATAGGTGCACTCACCACCTATCTCTGGGTGGGTGGGGAAGTGGTGTGTAGGGCGACTGCACGTCAACATTCACTGAACATGTGGGGTGACTGGTGGCAGGCTGAGTGGACATAGTCTACCATTTGTTGTCAGTCCAGGGACATGGGAGTGTGCTATGGCACCCACCAGGTCATGGGGCAGTGGGAAGGGTAGGTGTGGCTAACAGGTAGTGGCATGGGCACTCTTACTGCCACTCACCTGGTAGGTGGGTTGGTGGATGGGGGATGTGGTAGACAACCAGAAGGGTGAGCATGCTCACTGTTGCTTACCAGATGGGTGGGGTGACAGGAAAGGATGTGTAATGGGCAACTGGTGATGTGTATGTGCTTTCTGCTACTCCCCAGGGGCAGAACAGGGGGCACATGGGTGTGGCAGGGTGGGAGATTAGGGGTGTGGGAGCACTCACTGTCACTCACTGGGTGGACAGGGTGGCAGGAAGGGGTGTGTGGTGGGTGGTCAGGGACACAGAAGTGCATCCTGCCTCTTGCTGCGTAGACAGGCCATGGGCATAGGTGTGTGGCTGGCAACTGGGGGCATGGGAGAGCTCACTGCCACTCACCAAGTGGGAAGTGTGGCAGGTAACCGGCAGAAGGGGAGTGCTGTCTTCCACTTGCTGGTAGGTGGTGTGGCAGGCAGTGGGTATGGCAGATGACTGGCAGTGTTGGACACTCACTGCCAGTCATTGGGTGGGTAGGGTGATAGGCGGAGGCATGTGATGGATGACTGGAGGTACAGGAGGGATTACTGCTGCTTGCTGGATGAGCAGGGTGGTGGAGTGTTGCAGAGAATGGGGTTGAGGGGAGGGAGGACTCATACCATGGTCCATGGATGGGCAGGGAAGCAGAGGTGGGGGAGATTCATACTGCTAATCATCAGGAAGACAGAGGGAGGAAGAGCATGCTCCTCTGGTCACCAAGTATAGGTGCCTGGTCCTGATCAAATGTGAGGAGCAGTGGAGGGCTGCCCAGAGTCCTGTCAGGTGGTAGACTTCCTGCTGACACTCTATGAATCTGTCACTCAGTGTGTACCACCCACACTAATGGTCAGGGACAACTGCTGGTAAGCAAGCCTGTCTTTGAATTCTGGCTCCCTCCCTGCTCTGTGGACACCTCAGGCTCTGTGGATGTCTTAGGCTGAGTTCTTTAGAGAAGCAAAACCAGTGCTTCTCTAGAGTGAAGTGTATATATATATGGATGCTAATTGAAAGGTAAGCAGTTCGAATCCACCAAGTGCTCTTTGGAAACCCTATGGGCAGTTCTACTCTGCCCTATGGGGTCAATATGAGTCCGAATCGACTTAATGGCAACAGATTTTATTTGTATATATATAGAGAGAGAAAGAGCGAGAGAGAGAGATTTATATCAAGGAAATGACTCACACAGCTGTAGAAGTTGGAAAGTCCCAAGTCTGTGGGTCAGGCGTCAGGCTGGAGGCTTCTCCTGATTCACGTAGCTGCAGGGACTGAGGAACCCAAGATCAGCAGGTCAGATAGCAGGCTGCTGGTTCAAGTTTCAGAAACCGGAGGCAAGATGATAAGTCAAATGCAGGATCTAGAGCAGAACAAAAGTTAGCGAGCTTTGCCACAAAGTCCACATATATTGGAGGCAGGCCACACCTCCAAGGAAACTCTCTTTCAACTGATTGGCCACTCATAGCAGATCTGATTATGGAGGTGATTACATTATATCAGATCTCATCATGGAGGTAACTGCATCATTACATAACTGCCAAACTACATCATAACTTCCAAACCACTGAGAATCACGTCCCAGCCAAGTTGACACACAACCTTAACCATCACACCCTCCTTCCTTCTTTTCCGTGCATAGATCTGGCTCAGATTCTGCTCACCTTGCCTCACTCTAGGTATGTCTACATGGTTTCTCACTCTGAATCCCTGCTGGCTTTGTCTCAAGATGGTCACGGCATGCTGAAGAAGCTGGCAGGGCATCTCAGCTCCACATCGCTATGATTCTCTGTTTTCATTCAGTTTCCAGTCAGTGTTCAATCTAATTCTTTATCCTTCCATTTGATGCTCAGGATTCCAGGACTGTCATCTGTATCTGTTTCATTTGGTTTCTCAAGTCTTTGTTGCAATGGGGTGGCATGATGTGTCTGATTAAGCCACCATCTTGGGCCATCTCCTGTGAAAGATTTTTAATTTATTTGTTATATTATTTAGTTTTTAAAATTCTTCATATATTCTAGATAGCATATGTACACTTATGAATATTTTCTTTTGTTCTGTGGGCTGCCTTTATATTTTTCTTAACAGTATTTTTCAAGAGTATTTCTTTTCTAAATTTAGAGTTTAGGATATGTGTTTTTGTGACCTATCACTGGTTTTTTTTTTGGGGGGGAGGGGTTATCATGGGAGTAGGAGCTGAACAGATGAGGGAAGTGCCCAACCTCTCATCTACATTCATTCAGAATTTAGCCTCTGCCAACAGGTAGCTAGAGGCAGTGTAAAAAATGTGAACATCCTGCCCATCTCAGGAAGCTACTGCCATAGCTTCAAACTGGAGGATGGGGTGAGAGGGAGCTCTGTGTTCTTGACTGCAACCACCTGGAGTGGAGTTTCCATCATGCAGAGCTGGGAGAAGGGAGGGTGAGAGCTGGTCTGATTCAAATGCAACAGAGTTTTATGTGTCTTTCCTGGTTTTAGTAGATTTTCTTGAATGTCTCTTCATTTGCTACACACTCTTAGGATCATTTCCAGAGGCTTTAAATAGTTGTAGTTTTGTTTTTAATTTTCCCTAGTTTCACTAGGGAGCAGGTCTGCAGAGCTCCTCACATTACCATTCCAGAAATGGACCTCTCTAATATCATTCTTAATTTTCTTTTGCTGAATGTAATATGTTGTTTTATTTTTCTGTTTGCTTTTAAGATTTTCTGTGTATCACAGATTTTCAACAATTTGATTATTACATGCCTTTATATGTGTTCTTCTCGATGCTTATTTTTTCTTCTACTTTTGTATTATAGTTTGATCAAATTTGAAAAATTATTTGCCATTATGTGTTCAAATATGTTTTTCTGGCATCCTCCCTCTTTCCTTTCTTTTTGAGGCTCCAATTGTGCATATGTTAGGCAGCTGATTTTGCACCACAGGTTATTGAGGCTCTTTTTTTTTTTATCTTTTCCAGTCTCTTTTCTCTCTGTGCTTCATCTTGGATTTCTATTTTTTAATTCAGTTTCTCTGATCTTTTCTTCTCAAGGTCTTACTTGCTATTAATTCCATCTGTATCTTTCATCTCTAGTCCATTTGATTCTTTCTGTGCCCTTAATTTCTTTCCTCAACATGTTCATGTTTTCATTTAAATCCTTGAGCATATACAGCACATTTTATAACAGCTGTTTTAATGTCATTTGCTACTAATTCTGTCACTGTTGTTTTCTGACCATTACTCTGTCATGGCCAGAAATGGAAGTTTCCAAATATGAAGTAAAAAAAAAAAAAATTGATACAAAGATTTGGGTACTAACAGTTCTTATTGCTATTGGGTGTTATTGCTCCTAGAGTCTCTTAGTGGAGCACTGAGCATGAGAATACACACACACACACGCACAACCACACAATTATATCTCCACCTCTCTATACTGAAAACCATGAGCTCTACTAATACCTCCAATTCTAGATCAACTGCGCAGAGTTCAATTTTCTCTCTTTCCATATTTGAAAGTCCCCTTTGCGACAGTGAAAAACTTGGCTCCCACTACCTTTAAAATCTTATTTGATCAATTCCCTTGTAGGTAATCAATCTTTCGTTGCTGCCACTACTCCCTCCTACACATGGGTGTTCTCCTCTCCCCACTTGGGCTACAGGACTCTATCCCAGACCATTCCCCCATATACAAGACTTCTGTACTCTGGTTAGGCTCTAACACCTTCTATCAGGCTGTGCCCTTGTCCCACTTTCCCACAAACAAGTTCTTCCTCCTCTCCCTGTTCTGGCTCCCCACCCACTGTGTAAATATTTTTCCCATTCCATTTGGACTCCAAAACCTATGTCAACCCTCATTGTGGGTGTACATTTTCCATTCACACTGTAATACCAAATGCTGGCATGCCTCCATCCATTTTCCTTACACCACTTGGGCTTAAACCCTTCTCACCAGGCTGCCATCATATGTAGATGCCTTCCTAACCCTGCTCAGGTTTTGACTCCCCATTTCAGCCAAGGTTCTGCCTCATATTAATGTCATTATTACCCTACTTAAGCTCTGTCACTCTTTGCCAGGCCACTTCTTTGTGTGGGCCACCTCCTCACCTTGTACTAATTCTGATATCTCACTCTGTGTTAAACTTCTACATGGATGTCCTTCTCACCTTACTGTAGTTCTAACATCTTATATCTCCACTCTTGGATTTCACTTCACGCTGGGCTCTGATTGACCTTGCTGGGTAAATCTCCATTCCTTCCATCTTGTGGATGCCCTTCTTACCTTGTGTTATGGCCTAAATTGTGTCTCCCCAAAAATGTGTGTCAACTTGGTTAGTCCATGATTCCCACTATTGTGTGATTGTCCATCATTTTGTCATCTGATGTGATTTTCCTGTGTTGTAAACCCTACCTCTGTGATGTTAATGAGGTGGGATTAACGGCAGCTGTTTTAATGAGGCAGGACTCAATCTACAAGATTAAGTTGTGTCTTAAGTCAATCTCTTGTGAGATATAAAAAAGAGAAGTGAGCAGACAGACGTGGAGACCTCACACCACCATGAAACAAGAGCCAGGAGAAAAGTGCATTCTTTGGACCCGGGGTCCCTACTCTGAGAAATCCTTTGACTGGGGAAGATTGATATCAAGGACCTTCCCCCAGAGGAAACAGGGACAGAAAGCTTTCCCCTGGAGCTAGCATCCTGAATTTAGACTTCTAGCCTCCTAGAATGTGAGATTATAAATTTCTCTTTGTTAAAGACATCTGCTTGTGGTATTTCTGTTATAGCAGCACTAGATAACTAAGACACTTTGCTTGGCCTCCAGTAACTGTCTCTGGGTCACTGGGACTACATCCCTTCCCCACTGCATATGGATTTAGGAATACATTTTCAGGAACTGAAATGAAAGACAGGGAAGAAGAAAAAGAGGAAGAAGAAGAAAGAAGAAATGGAGGAATGGAGGAATAAAAGAGAGAATAAGAACAAAAAGAAAAAGAAGAGGTTTTGAAGATTTTTGAGAACTGATTTATGGTACAATTTATGGTCAAATTAAAAGAAATGTTCCATGAGAGCTTGAAAAGTATGTCCAATCTGTAGCTGTTAACTAAAAAGTTCTACATATTTTTATTGTTTCAGATTTCAACAGTATGTTGTTCAAATATTTGCAATTTTTGCTTATTTTATGTATATCTGATTAATCATTTACTAAGAAATGTCTTTATCTGTAACTATGATGATAGATTTGAGTTTCCTCTTTTGTGGCGGTTTTGCATTGTGACAGCTTGGCTAGGCTGAACTATGTTTTTTCAGAATTTCCTTCCCTGTAGACTTCCAGTTAGAGTAGACCAAGAGACATTGATACATGAGATTTAGAGAGTTGAAATGAAACAATAGCCACAATATTTTCTATACTAGGTAGGTTAGGAAAGTCACTTTCGTAGCTCTTGCCCATTGTCGTTTGCTGCTCTTTTTATGGCTGATTGATATTACATTGTATAAATATACTCCATTTTATCAATTTTAATGGCCAAATAAGATACCACTGTTTCGCTGTATATGCCTTTGTATTTTTAACTGAAAAATGGATTGTAAGTTTAGATTCTTTTTTTTAAGTGTTTGTTTTCTTTAAGGTTAGAATTAGTCAAGAATAACTCAGAATTTATGAATCATTTTATGATTCTCTGAATGAAGCCTATGTTCAAGATTGATTATTGATAATTAGCCAGCTTTGAATGGGAAGATAAGAAGATACTTTTCTTATTTTCTTTTGATATTTATACATTCTTCTGAATTTTCTGATTAGTTTATAATCAGAAAAAAAAATAGACTTTCATAACACTTTAAGAGCTGGCTTTTATTCTGTTCATAAAATTATATATGCATGCCATTGTAAACAAAACAAATCACATGTTATAAAGAAGAAAATAAATCAACCATGAACACTTCTCCCTATTATTTTAATGTATTTTTACATAGAAAAGATCTTAATATATTATATTTTACTCCATTTCAGTTTGTTTGTACTCTCTTAAAATTATACTTTCCTATTATGCAATTAAGTTGTTTATAACTTTATGTCCAAGAACCAAGCACATTCATACTGAAACTATGAAAAAGTAGTATAACAATAATTGATGGATCATGATAAAATGAGTAGGTTACAGTACTGGGCCCAATATATACAGTAGGGGTAAAGGGAAGCATTGAAAACGGAAGTTTTTCATATGAGTGGAGAAAAACCTGCCAATTTATTGAAAAGGATACCATTGTTTTCTTTATTTCCCTTATCCTAATCCAACATTTAGAACTCATTAGCCATGGCATAGTTGTGTAATATAGAAGGCAAGAGGTCACTCCTTTGAAAACAGATTGATAGAAAGAAAATAAAAAGTTTATTTTTATTAGGAATATTTCATGGATGTAGTGTTATGTGGTAAATCAGCCAAGTTTTTATCTGCATAAGCTGCTGTAGTCATGACTGGCTTTTGATATTCTCGTATCACACAGCAGGGTTCAACATTGCAGTAATTATATACATATTCCCAGGTGTTGCACTCAGTCTTACAAACACCATTAACAAGGTAACATTCTCTTTTTCTCTCTTCAATTTCTCTTCTTTTTTTTTCTGAAACTAGGAAAAAGTAGCTGTGATGAGGGATCCAGGCTTAATCCAGATAGATAGATTAGATAGATAGGTAGATAGATAGACAGACAGACAGACAGATGATAGGTAGATAGATAGATAGATGATAGATAGATAGATGATGATGATGATAGACAATAGGTAGATAGATGATAGATAGATGATGATGATAGATAGATAGATGATAGATAGATAGATAGATAGATAGATAGATAGATAGATAGATAGATAGATAGATAGATAGATAGATGATAGATAGATATAGACGGATAGACAGACAGACAGATAGATAGACAGATAGATAAACAGGAAGGAAAGAAAGAAGGAAGGAAGGTAAAAAGATGCTTAAAATACAGTTAAATCATTTTGTTTTTGAAATCATTACCAGCCATCTGTATTGAGAAGTTTGGATTTTTTCACCTCTAATTTGGTATAATACAAATATTTATTTGTCCATTTTCCACTCCATCCCCACCAATTATTGGACCAGTTATAGAAAGCTAAATTTTGAAACAGTTACAATATCAGTGCATCAAATGGCATTTAAAAAAGAAGACAGTAGGAAACAGCTAAGGGGTCATTTTGTCGTCAACAAACAAAATGAATGGCTTTAATTCTACATCTGAGGTAAATGTTTCCCCCATTATCTTCTCAACTGTCCTCCATTTCTTCTTTCGTGAAAAAATATTAAGAGTGAATTGTCTTATAACAAGTTCCTGTGGAATCTCCAGTTGTTATTAGGTTCTGTGGAGTCTCCTAACATTAATTAATCTTTCCTCATTGTAAAATGTTTATAAAAACATTTTACCTTGCCCGTCCTTCCCAGATTAACAAATATTACCTGATGGACCACAAGACACAGTAATGAGAAATGTCAGGAAAATATAAATTATCTTCATTGCTGATGTAATTCCTTGAATCAACTCTGAACAAAACTCAAAAAGTCTGAGAGTTGTGTTATTCTTTGGCAAAACAAAGATGAACTCTTATTTTTATAGCCTTCTTTGGGTGATTATTTTGATTAATGCCACCTGTCAAGGTTGAGCACATATTTAATTAAGTATTGTGAAACATTAGCAAGTATAATAGAGGACTTAGCTCTGTTATGACTTTAATGAGTTGAACACGAACTCAGTTTCAATTGTGCGAGCAAACAATAGGCTAAAGACTTCTTGGTTCTACTTATTAAAAACATATAATCAGCATCATCCAACATTATCGGTCACGTACCTTTGTTTTTTTTCAAGTCTTAAAATATACCATTTTATTGCTTAGATGGTTTGATTCAGAACACCTTTTCTTTTCATACTGAACTTGGAAGTACAATTGAACACAAAGAACAAAAGTACCAAAACCAAACTTGTGATTCTCTGTTTATGTGGCACGTATCTTTGTTTTTAATATTTCTTAAGCTGTGTTCTAAACACATTATTATTAAGTTGTTTAATCCTCATAATAATGTCCAGTGTTAAAGTCTAAAAAGATGTGTTTTTACAACTTCTTAGTGATTCATGTTTTTTCTCCCTCTGTTATTGAGTAAAATCAAATTATAAGGGTACTTTCTACAACCTGAGCAAGTTTTAAAAGGAGTAATCTAGTGCTCTTGTTACATCTATGCTTAATTCCTCACCCACCAGGTGCCTATATGTTTATAGCCAAACCATGGAAAAACAATTTTTCAATATCCAGTCTATATAAAACCAAAGCTAAACCCCTTGCTGTTGAGTTGATTTCGACTCATAGTGACCCTATAGAACGGAGTAGACTTGCCCTTTGTTTATAAGGCTTAAATTTTTAAGGAAGCAGACTGCCACATCTTTCTCCTGCAGGGCTGCTGGTGGGTTCAAACAGCCGACCTTTCAGTTTGCAGCCCAGAACTTAACCACTGCATCACCAGGGCTCCTTTCACTCTGTATAAAATACTAAAAAGAACCCTTCAACTGCAAAGTCTTTGAGATGTAACTTCTTACAGAAGAGGGGCTGATTAGGCTGTAGGGATGTTAGGATAAGATGTGCCTACCAAAGGGAGCTTTTCTGGGCCAGGGTCCTGTGTTCTAAATTACAGCACTACATGAATGTTAAGAATGGCAGTAAAGGACATGATGCTGAGAAAAGAGGTGATCAAAAGAATATATCAAATGCAATACTATTTTCTTACATAAGTTGCCATTCAAAAACTTAACACTTCCTATCCTTGCTCTGAATAAAACTCTGGTTAATTAGTCTAGCACTGGGCCTTGGCTCTCAGATCCCAGAATTACAGATTAAAACACTATGATTACTTTGCATTGCAAAACCATGATGCCAGTTCCTTTTTTTGGTCTGCCTTGCCAGTCCCCATGAATCATTTATACCCACGAAACATTAAATATTGCAATTTACTGATGACCACAAAAATTTAAGATTGAGGAATAAGAATCCATTATGGGACTTATTCTGTATAACAGTGTCAGATTGATTGACATTTCAAAAAATTTTCATACTGTAAATAATTATAGAACATTTCTCTTACGAATGAGGACAATGAAGGCTAAAATACTAAGAAAAAAAAAAGACTGCATACATGTCAATGGCTGAATCTGGACTGGAATTCAGATCATCTGCCACAGTTTCTACTCCGTTCCACTATAAAAAAAATTTTATGTAAGATCCAAAAATTATTGAGGGCGCATATATTTACAGGCCGTAAATCCAAATGGCTCAGCCTCGCAGTCATGTCTGATTTTGTCACATCTTGAAAATGCCTAATACATGCTTAATATATGTAAGACAATATTCTTGCACTTTTCGTATAGGAGTAGATTTAAACCTCATGAAAGTGCTGATATACATCAGTTGCCATCAAGTCGACTCCAACTCATGGTGACCCAGTGTGTGTCAGATTAGAACTGTGTCCCATATGGTTTCCAATAGCTGATTTTTCAGAACTAGATCACCAGGCCTTTCTTTTGAGGTTCCTCTGGGTGGACTCAAATCTCCAACCTTTTGGTTTACAGCCAAGTGTGTTAACTGTTTAAGCCACCCAGGGATTCCCATGAAGGTCTTGTTGTTGTTAGGTGCCAGTGAGTCGGGCCTGACTCATAATGAGCCTATGTACAACAGAACGAAACACTACCCAGTCCTGTGCCATCCTCACAATTGTTATGCTTAAACCCACTGTTGCAGCCACTGTGTCAATCCATCTCATTGAGGGTCTTCATTTTTTTCTCTGACCCTCTGTGTTACCAAGCATGATGTCCTTCTCCAGGGACTGATCTCTCCTGACAAGATGTCCAAAGTATGTGAGACGTAGTCTCATCATCCTTGCTTCTAAGGGCATTCTGGTTGTACTTCTTCCAGGACAGATTTGTTCATTCTTTTCTCACTCCATGGTATATTCAATATTCTTCTCCAGCATCACAATTTAAAGGTGTCGATTCTTTTTCGGTTTCCTTATTCATCGTCCAGCTTCTACATGCGTGGGAGGCGATTGAAAACACCATGGCTTGGGTCAGGCGCACCTTAGTCTTCAATGTGACATCTTGGCTTTTCAACACTTTAAAGAGGTCTTTTGCAGCAGATTTGTCCAATGCAATGAGTCTTTTGATTTCTTCACTGCTTCTTCCATGGGTGTTGATTGTGGATCCAAGTAAAATGAAATCCTTGACAAGCCCTAGGAGGTAAGTATAATGTTTAGCCCCATTTTACATACGAAGAAATTGAAAAATATTGAATTAAGTGACTTGCCCAAGGAAAAATAGCCTGGTGGTAAGTGGTGAAACCAAATTAAACAGTCTATTTTCAGAGCCCCAGGCTCTTAATCATGATTATTACTACATACCCAAATGACCTGAAATGATTGTCCTAGACTAGGGTTGCAAGGGAATTTACAAGGTAAAGTGAACATGTGGTGTTCGAGGTAAAAGGAACATTACAACTTTTTTGCTCCTACCCTTTGTTTTTATAGCTGAAAAACACTTCTGAAAGCAGAAACCATGAAGAGAAACCACTCCTGGGAGGTTGTTTTCGGGAGAATTTACAGAATCTTGGAAAGTACTGATCCCTGACCTTTTCTTTCATCTCAACAAGCATCTCTTCTAATTCAGCTTGAGTCAACTCTGATACCCCAAGGAATGGAGAAGTCTTTTGTGTACTATGTATTTTCACTGAGGATGAGAGAAAAACAATTTCTCATCTGAAACACTGGTGTGATTGTTTGCTCTTGCTCTGTAGTGAGCCGTGAATGAGTGTTAAAAGCAACAATGAAAACCATCAATTTTAAGACAACTTTAAAGATAGTGTTAGAATGTATGCGCTGGTGGAAAATGTTGCTCAACATGTGTCGGCTTGTGTGCTTTATCTTGGTTTAGGTGACAAATTATACAATCTGCCAAATGCAATTTTCTGTATTATTTTGTTACCCATGAATTATCTTTTTTTTTTTTTTAACTTTTTACACTAAGAAAATGATGCTGAGTGATTTGCTTATAGTCACACCATACTGTTCATTTGCAAAGTCAAACTTAGCTGCCTAATTAATGATAAAACTACTAATAATAAAAGCTTAGAATGAGCAATATGTTTGTCTAAGTTATTTAGTTGCAGTAATTTACTTCTTCCAATGTGTAGGAAAATATCTGCCTCCTACCCTTTCAAAAGTGTCCTTATGCTCAGGGCTAAAGCTTCTGGGTGTTAAGTGAAGGGGACCAAACCAACCCCCGCAAAAAAAAAAAAAGTCGCCTTTGAGTCGACCCCATCTCGTAGAGACTCATGTGCATCAGAGTAGAACTGACCTCCATAAAAAATAGGGCTGATTATTTTTGAAATAGATCACCAAGTCTTTCTTCTAAGGTGCCTCTGGGTAGCATCAAACTTACTACCTTTCAGTGAGGCGTTGAGCATGTAGTGAAAAAAAAGGGAGAATAAAGAAGAAAAATTCGAAATGTGCAGATTAAGAAATGGTGAGGGAGATAATATACAAGAAAGCTATAACCAAACTAGGGCCGATTGCAGTTTTAACTTTTTCTACAGTGATTTTGAATTACTAGTCTGAAACTATCTTCAATAATTACTGCTTCTTAGGGACTTAAGTAATACATACTTACCAAAAGTGTATTTCACGTGTTGTTCCTTATGCCTAATCTCTTAATATATTTGTTTGGTAGGCCATCATTTAAATTGGCAGCTGTAGAAAAGATGGCATTTTGTAACTGTCAGAATATGTTTATTATTTTCTGTTATTATATTTTGAGTCAGCTGCCTCAAACTAAGGAAGTTAATATGGTGATCCAAGTTTTATGTTCTAATTTTTAAAATAGAATAT
Source organism: Loxodonta africana (assembly GCF_030014295.1). Classification (NCBI taxonomy): domain Eukaryota; kingdom Metazoa; phylum Chordata; class Mammalia; order Proboscidea; family Elephantidae; genus Loxodonta; species Loxodonta africana. The sequence continues at coordinate 113,268,650 of NC_087342.1, forward strand.
TGGCTCATATATCATGATTCATGCCATTCTTTGCCTCCTCTGACATCTGAGTAAATTTTAAAATGTTATGGATTATAGATTCACAATAATAATTAGGCATTTGTTTCACATATTTTGCATATGATCTACTTCTGGTATCAATTCAAATTTGACCCAGATGAGAACTCATCCCCTCACTGAATTTATCTTAGTTGAAAGTCACAAAAGCATAATCCTGCCTTTTTTCAGGAGAATTTTAGTTGTGGGTGTGTATGTTTATGTGGGTGTGTAAGACACAGAGAGGGAAAGAGAGAAAGAGAGGATATTTAGCTTATCAATTATATTACTTTTTTCAAGTTGCTGCCTTTCAGGTCTAAAACACTTTTCTACCCATAGAAAATTTTTTTCTGATTTTTTTTTTGTTATTATTTATTATTCAGGTCTCTGCTTCTCACAGGCCATCTTTTTTTAATTGTGGTAAATATATATGCCTCAAATCATTCATCATATTATTCTTAATGCGTGCGATTCAGTGACATTAGTGAGGTTTATCATGTTGTTCAACCGTGACCACTATCCATTTTCAAATTTTCCCATTATCATATGCCGTTTCGGGGGAATTTTTGAAGTCTTTTTTTTTTTCTTTTTTACCAGTTTAACGCTAATAGTAACTTTTGCCCCATTCAGATTTTCTTCTTTAAATCCATTTGACATTATCTTGGCTCAATATTAGTTTGTTTATTATTTATTCATATTGATTAGTATCTGTTGCAACCCATTATAATGTAAACTCCATAGTGGCATGGGTTTCAACAGTTTTAATACATCTGCAGTGGAGCCTAGGACATAGTAAACATTTAAGCATAGTAAGCGTAGTAAGCAGTGAATGGGGACTAAAATAAACCTGTAGTAGCATCCAGCATTTAAAAATTACCTACCTAGAAAACAGCATTTCTAAGAAAGTGAATTAATGCATATTTTTACAGAAATAGTGCGGGCCTTCTACGTTTGTTTGCCAACCACACCCTCCCCCATGAGTTATTTTCATAAGCACGCTATGCTAATTTTTTTTTTTTAGAGCAACATGTAATAAATGAAAACTCCTTGCTGGGGGGAGGCAAGCAAGCAAAGAAGGCATGCATTATTTGTGTAAAAATATGGTAATCTTAAAATACGTTTGATTCTACTGACAGAGGGAAACAGATATCAGAATATGTAACTTGGTCTCTAATCCTAAGGGATCAGAAGCTAGTTTTTAAGCAGTTATTCATTTTTTGCTCTGGGAGAGCTGAAGGTGATGAGGAGAAAATTATGTTCTGACTTTCTAAGCTTAAAACAGTAGTAGGGATTTACTGCTCTCATCATGGGTTTTATAAAGGAGAATGATTAGAGAAATGTCCTGCATGTATAAACTGTGCACATCTTTACAGCCCCATTTCCTCTCTCCTTTTTTTTTCTTTTTTTTCATATTTATCACAAATTTTGGTTCTTAGTAGGTGCCCAACAGGTGAGTACGTATTGAACATTCACTAAATATTAATCACTGCCCTGACTTTACATTTATTATCCCCATTGAACACAACAACCTTATGATGTAGGTACTAGTTTTGCCATCATCATTACACGATGAGGTACCTAAGCCTTACAGGCATTCATTTAAACATGTCAAAGTCCCTATACTAGCAATTTATCTTGCTGCTATTAGACCCAAACATACTCTGATTCTTGAACCTACCTACTTACCCGCTACACTAAGAATGGATAAATTTGTGAATGAATATTCTGAAAGGTTATAATAAATTTCTCCAGTTTCTATATACTCCTGTCTATAAAAATCAATAGAGCTATTTAGACTTTGATATTACTGATATAGTTACATTCTCTGTTTTTGTCAGGCGTCAACTCAAGTAAATTATTTTTCTCATTTGTACAGTCTCATCACTTCCCTTGCTATAATTCATGCCTGGAAAGTAGAATGAAGCATATTCTTCTCCCCAGCAAGACCAGGAGACCATGAATATCCTTCTAAGGAGTCCCTGGGTGGTGCACATGGTTAAGCGAAAGGCTGGAGATTAGAACCCACACAAAGTGCCCTGGAAGAAAGGCCTGGTGATCTACTTCTGAAATGTCACAGTCATGAAAACCCTATGGAGCACAGTTCTTCTCTGGAACAAATGGAGGAGCCGTGAGTAGGAATTGACTCTATAAGTCAAATTTTTTTTTTTTTCCAAACTTCACATGAGGTAGAATGAGCCTATTCTTTGACATTAGAAAGATGTGGATTTGAATCTCAGGTCTGCTTTTATTACCTACGTGAACTTTTTGAAGCTCAGTTTCCTCATCTATAAAATGCTAATTATAATATCAAACTTACTGAGTTGTACTGAGAGTTAAATGAGATAAGGTATGAATCTGACCATGAAATTACTGAGTTCTTACTGTATATTGTCATTACTCTGGACTGTAGGATAAAACAGTAAGAATACAAACATGGCAACTGCTCTCTTGGAGTTTATATACAGGTGAAAGAAGTCACACTATAAGCAGGTAAACAAATAAGTTATTTCAGACATAAATTGCCTAAAATTCAATAAGGTCTTAAGAAAGAGAGTAACTATCAAGAGAAACATTTTAATAAATGATCAGGATGACCTCCACCATCCTGAGAAAAAGGTGTCTTATGCAGAGGAACCAAGTTAAAAGTTCTTGAGAGCATACGTAATGTGTATGAGGCACAGAAAGCAGGCTGATGAGCTCATTCTTAGTGACCCAAGGGGCAGAGGGCTAGGGGTAAGGTCAGAGAGTGGTGGGGGATGGATCCCAAAGAGCTTTCTAGGCCATGATGAAGAGGTGGATTTTATTATAAGTTTGGTGGAAACCATTTGAAGGTTATGAGTTCACTCTGGCACTTGGTGGGAGGACTGTTTGGAGGGGCCGAGAGCAGAGTCAGGGAAGGAAGTCATTTAGGAGCCTACTGCAATGATCATGAAGGAAAGATGATGGCTTGGATAAGGTGCGCCTCTGAGATGTTTATCCATTTCTCTCCTTGTTCTTTACTCTCCCCACGCTTTGTTCTATTCTTCTGCTTTGAACCTGCCCAAACTCCTACTTCTCCAGTTTGACCAGAGTTGAAAAGAGCCCGTTCTTGATGTTCTAATGGATTGTCAGATTATTGATCATTGATATGTATCTGGCCTCCCCTCCCACTTAGCCTTAGTTTGGGCTCTCTGTACATTCTGAATGAACTGATTATATGGCAACCTGAGACACTGTGGAGGTTACAGAAAGGATTTTCTTTTTATCCCATATTACATGAGAAGTAGTGAAAATGTTTTTTCTTTAGTGTTTTAATATTAAAAAAAAAAAAACACCCAGTGCCGTCGAGTCGACTCCGACTCATAGCGACCCTATAGGACAGAGTAGAATTTATTTATTAGGGAGAATATATTTTCTCATTTGTTTTAATATAGCTGTATAAGCTGTGATAAATCTCTAGTCCTTGGTAAATGGTGCAGGCTCTGTTCAAAATATAGCTGAGCAACCTGTTCCGCTCTTAAACATAACAAACACCCTAATACCTTACAACATATTTTCCCTTATTCAAAATAGGTGATTGAGAGCTTGACATGGCTAATGCCATAATGATGCTCTAAGTAATCTCTAAACATTTTTTAATGGCACCAGCTGCACCGGTCTCCTCCGAAGGGGTGCAGAACTCTCTCAGCTCCTGTGGCTTTGATGTCTCCTTTCTTTGTTCTCTTGAGAAACGGCCTTCAGCCTGCAAACCGACAGGAAGGTTTGCTTTCTTGCTCCCTATCTCAGCCACAGTGGACTTGGCAAAACAGCCCCACTAGCCGAGAGATTCTTATGAGAGTTTTTCAGCCTGTTATAAACATACTGGTTAGAGTCCAGGTGCCTGACATGTTTATCTTTAGTTTAATAAAGAGTTTTATAGTTGTTTTGTGATGTATAAGACCATCTGTGGACTACGTGCTCAAAACATTAAGTAACTGTGATCTTTTCCGTATAAAACCCTCCCATCAACCCTTTAGGGCAGACAATTTGGGAGAAATTTAACCCCCTCTGTCTCGTGAATACCGGTATTCAATAAAGCTTTCTTACTGCTTACCTCCTCCTGTCTCAGTATTGGCTTTGTGGCAGGCGGCTTGAACCTGCAATTTGTGGTAACACATGTGCATTTTAGGGAGCATTCACCTCCCTCCATGATATTGCCAACTAGTGCAAAGAACAAACAGAAATTCTCATGGGGGAAATTTAAGGTTAGGTGAGAGGTGAGTAAACTCAAAAGAAAAAAATGGTGAGAAGAAATGCTGGAGAGTGTGAAGATGGGGGAAAGAGAGAAGAAGAGGGAGGAAAGAAGACAGAGAAATTAATGAGTGAATTGATGAAGCTCTGTGGTATCCCTAAAGTAGTGTTTTGTGAACTCTAAGAAGCATAAGAATCTTCTGGGATGTTGTTAAAACACAGTTTGTAGTTCAGTAGGACTTGGGTAAGGCCAAGATGTTTATTTTTAACAAGCTTCCAGGTAGTGAAGATACTCCTCCTGGTCTGTGGACCACACCTTGACTAGCAAGGTCCTAGAGCACATCAAAGATCCCTGGGTAGTACAAATGGTTTGTGCTCGACTATTAACCTAAAGGTTGGTGGTTCAGACCCACCCAGAAGCACCACGGAAGAAAGGCCTGGCAATCTGCTTCTGTTACAGCCAAGAAAACCCTATGGTGGAGTTCTACTCTGTAACATATGGGATCACCATGATTAGGAATTAAAGGTAATAGGTTAGGTGTTTTGTTTTAGAGCACATCATCTAAGCAGGTGCTTACTCTGTCACAGTCTTGGTGCTGCTCTCCCACCAGTACCACCATATGCAAAGGAGATCCACCTGCGTGTGGTGATAACAGATGAGAGGCACATTGTTGTAATGACATTTATTCTTACATCCATCTTCAATGTACGTTTTTGTTTTGATGGAGGCTGAAACAAAGGCCAGGAATATAAACATGAGTTTTTGTTATAAAACTTTCATGAAAATAAAAATTCTACCACTTATTATCTCTTCCAGGCTGTAATGTGAGTAGCAGGTCAGAGGAAAAAAAAGTCAATTAAAGAGGAATATAATCCTCTTCAGCTTTTACCCTTTTTCTCAAAGGGAAAAGGAAAGTAATGCTTAACAAGAATATGTGTTAGGGAAGAGAAGATGGGCAATGTGACATTGAGACAAGGAGCAAAGGCCCTGAGATTGGAGGGTGCCTGTTTGAAAAATAGCAAAGAGACTTGTGTGGTTAGGGAAGAAACAAGTAAAAGAGAAATAGACTATACTATAAAGGAAGTCATGGGGGTTGAGTGTGGAACCTAGAGGCTTAGTAAGACAAGGAACAGAGGGGCCCCCAAATCTGCAAACAAAGTAACAAGAAATGGGCCAGGGCACAGAAACAAAGCTATTCCCCAGAACAGTGGGGCAGGGGATCTAAAAATAGCCCACAAACTTCTTTAAAGTTGCCTTTCAGAAGCAGCTGGAGAAAACCAGGCTCAGGGACATGCGCAGAACATCCACCTGTGACCGCTGTGTGACCTTCCACCAGGGGCAGTGAGGCGCTACAGCTAAAACCAGAGAATCGAACCCGGAGACCAGGATACTGCGCAGGTGTGACACCCCATAACAAGTCCTGCTACGAATCCTAGAGGCCTCCAGGACAGAAGCCATCTTGGAAAGCTACTGCGTGTGCACCTTAGTTAACATCCCTGCCTGTGCCTATGAATAAACACGAATCTTTTCCCGCCCAAGAACTTTTAAAAACTCGGGCCTGTCTTTTGTTCTGTGAAATGAGGGTAAGCGTTGCTCTAGTACCTCCTCGTCTCCACTTGCAGGCCTCTTCAATAAAGTTTTGCTCGTGTGGAAAACTACGTGCCTTACTTGTTCATTCTTGACCAGTGAGAGGCAAGAACCTTATTCTGGTAACAACATCAGTAAAATAGCGAAGAAACTCAGAGCTATGAACAAACAGCAGAGAAGTAAATAAGGTCACAGGTGATGAAGACTGACTAGCCACTTCAAAGGCCATCAAACAGAGCACAGTAGTCACAGCAGGATACTGCTGGGGACAGAAGAGACCTGTGGGCTGGGAGTCCAAAAGTAGAATGTCCATGGCTCAGAGATGAATTGTTCTACAACTTTCACCCATAGAGTTTTATTCTATTTCCATAGGTAACAATGGGAGCTGGGGGAATAGAGTTTAAAAACAAGGTTTAAGTTTTCTAAATGAAAACCTGAAACCACAACCCACAGATCTGTCAGGGAATCATTAAGAAACTTAATATATTTAAAAACTGCTAAGCCTTGAATGATAGCATGTAGGTTCTCTTTATTATTTACTTATTTATTTTTTAATTAATTTTTTTTGAGGTGTGCTGATGATTTTGTGTGTGTGTGTGTGTGATAGTCCTACTCAATAAACCATAGAGCCAATGATCCCATGATTCACGGAATGAAAAAACTATGTGCCACACAGGTGAACTATGAGAGAGCTTCATATACCAAATCTAATTGTGTCTTGTCTTGAGAAACTTCACAAGCCATGGGAATTTTTTTGTATTTCTTTTGGGCACACATTTCTTCATGTAAAAATATTATATTTATTGGAATTTTTACTTGAAAGCTATAGAAGGGGAGATTGAAGTCCTGTCCAGATTACTGTGTATGATCCAAATAAATATAGAGGTAGTAAAGTAGTGCCAGTAAGGAATCTTGGGTTAATTCAACAGATCATGGCTCAATTTCTGACTAAAAGCATTAAGATTAAGAAAGATTGGAATGAGTGACTGGTAGACCTGAGATTATTGGCAAAGCAGTAATCCTTTACCCGTTTATATCTCTAACTAGAACCTGAAACCTGAACCTAAATTTAAATCACTCAGTTGTGTTCATACTGGTAATATCTCTTCCCTAACACATATTCTTGTTAAGCATTATTTTCTTTTTCCCTTTGAGAAGAAGGGAGAAATCTAAAGAGTATTTTGTCCTTCCTTAATTGATTTTTTTTTTTTCCCTCTGATCTGCTACTTACCTGTTAGTCTCCCTTCAAGTCTGTGAGGCCTGGTGGTGCAACTGTTAAGGCCTCAGCTGCTAACCAAAAGGCTGGGAGTTCAAACTTACCCAGCAGCTCTGCAGGAGAAAGGTCTGGTGATCTGCTCCTGCAAAGATTGCAGCCTAGAAAAGCGTATCGAACAATTCAGCTCTTCACATGGGGTGGCTATGAGTCAAAAGCGACTGAGTGGCACCTAACGACAGCAACAAGTGTGACAGGGATGGCTTTTCATGTCACTGTCGATCGTAACCAGTGTTTTTGTCTAATCCCTTACTTGCATGGAACTTTGACTATGTCCCTAACTGCCTAGATTTAAAAACTGAAGACCTTTGCTGGGTTTGGTTTTACTTTTCCTACCTCTCTCTACCCTACATGGGACCACCTCGCATCCTGCACCTATCATTCTGTTTTTTTATTTCTTCCTTTGTCTATTATGTGGAGCTGCCCATTTCTCATGACCACAGCTATATAAAACAATTTTAAAATTATACTTTTTCCAAAGCATCTGAATATTCATAGCAATTAGGGTTTTGAGTTCTCTCTCTCTGCCACATTACCAGAACCAGAAATCTCCGAGGTTTTTTGAAGTGTGATTTTGCCCAATGAAATGAAATCTCAAGCATGAGTGTGGGGAGAAAAAAAAAAGAAAAGTTTTATAAAGTAGGACACATATGTGAAACAGTCCTGAAAGAGACAAGGAAAGGGGCCTAAATTTGGAGCATGCTTATCACCTACTATATAATCCAGCACCTGAAGTAATAATAATCAATATTCTTTCCTGAGTCTGTCTTTTTCTTTAACTAAATCATCATCTCCATATTTTGCAACCAAATTTTGAAAGATTGTATGATTTGGCCTTTGAATTCATGTCTTTCTGTTCTTGACTATATGACACATGCTGTCAGTTGATCTTTTTACTGTTGTTGAAAATTAAATGCAATGTTTGATTCTGCAGCCCAGCCTGCCGATGCACACACACACATTGAAAAATAAATAATCCATATTTTTTCTCCCTTTGATCAAAATTCTTATTTGGGATAAAGAGTGTGCTACTCAATGTAGCTCAAGGAAAAAAAAAAATTACTTTAAGTCTAAAAAGAAGCTTGAAGGAAATCCAGTAAAAGCTGAACTTGGAAAAAGACAGCTTGAATGGCTGACTTCTGACTCACCTCAGTTATCGTTCTTTTCCTGGACGCTCTGTTCTGAAGACCCATCTGTCTCATTAGCCTCTGTCTCACAGCTGGCTCTCTCATATCCACAGTGCACATGTGCCCCACAATATTATCCCAAACCTGATTTGACACCAACTTTCAACTCATATGTCCCACATTGATTGCTATATCCTTGAAATATAAAACATACAAATCACATATTATCCATCAAATAAAATCAAATGTATGTACTCATATTAAATAAACAAAAATTATTTCACATGAGAGAATAGATTACTAAAATCTGATTGAACATAACCATTGCAGTTTTACATTTATTGAGGGATTGTTATGTCCCAGGCACTGTGCTATGAATTGGGTAATTAGGTATTCCTATCTCAGGAATTGATGGATTCAAATTGTGGTGTTAGCAAAGAATATTGGAAACACCATGGACTACCAAAAATGAACAAATCAGCCTTAGAAGAAATACATCCAGAACTTTCGTTAGAAACGAGGGTGGCAAGACTTTGACACATTTACTCAGGACACATCATCAGCAAGACTAATCACTAGAAAAGAACATCATGTTGGTAAAGCAGACAGAAAATGAGGAAAACCCTCAGTGAGAAAGACTGGCATAATAGCCACAACAATGGACTCAAACATACTAACAACCATGAGGATAACGCAGGACCAATGTTTTGTTCTGTTGTACATCAGGTTGTTATAAGTTGGAGGCAACTTGATTGCAATTAACAACAACAATCTCCATTTTATGTACGATGAACCCAAAACTTAATGGAGTTAAGTAAGTTGCTCAAGGTTATTCAGCTAGTAAGAATAGGACTCTACGAGCCTCAGACTGTTTGACTCCAGGCATCATGACATCAAGGCCTCTGTTTCAAACAGTTTGCCTAATGTCTCTCTTATAGAAAAATACCTAAAACAAAACAGTATTGATCTAAATGTGTATGCTTGGAGGTGAAAGTGTAAAAAAAGCAAAATCACATGAGAAAAAAACTGATCATGTCTCTCAAATAACTTTCCTGGGAAAAGCATCTTCCTATAGGGTCACTATGAGTCGGAATTGACTCGACGGCACTGGGTTTGGTTTTGGTTAAGAATATATGTAGGTTGATACGAATCTACAGTCTACCTGTTATCTGTAAACTTATTTTGTCTAAGAACACATCAAGCCTTCATTTTGATTCTAGTTAGCATTCAACCCCCTCTCCAGTTCCAAATGTTCTTATTCTATGTTCATCAAGAAAATTTCTTGTAACTTTTCATGTAGTTTGCCTACAGGGAAAATATACACTTGTCAGACTAACACAGATGATTAATATGCCCAAGAATATTATTTCTTATTATAGTTATGAAACTGGCATCCTCTATTAAATAATTTAGGCTCAAATTGACAGTTGATGTCCTGAATCTGATCCATTTTATGGCACTGAAAAAACAGACTTTATGGCAAAGTAGAAGTTCAGAAAGAATCACTGTGATACTGTGCAAGGTAATGGTGGATTTTGAAAAACTCCATGGAATCAACCTGCAGGACTTCCATGTTGTCATGAATTGAACTGTGCTCCCCCGAAATATGTGTCAACTTGATTAGGCCATGATCTCCAGTATTATGTGCTTGTCCTCCATTTTCGGATTTTCCTATGTGCCTGTGGTTAAAGAAGATTAGTGTGGGATGTAACATCGATGCTCGGGTTACATTCCTGATCCAATGTAAAGGGGGTTTCCCTGTGGTGTGGCCTGCACCACCTTTTGTCTTATGAGAGATAAAAGGAAAGGGAAGCAAGCAGAGGTGGAAACCTCATACCACCCAGAAATCAGTGCCGGGAGCAGAGTACATTCTTTGGACCTGGGGTTCCTGTAAGGAAAAGATCCCAGACCAAGGGAAGACTGATGACAAGGACCTTCCTCCAAAGGTGACAGAGAAAGCCTTCCCCTGAAGCTGACAGCCTGAATTTGGACTTGTAGCCTACTGGACTGTGAGAGAATAAATTTCTCTTTGTTGAAGCCATCTACTCATGGTATTTCTGTTAGAGCAGCACTAGATGACTAAGACACATGTCAACAGCTCTTCGAGCTTGGTATCTCTTGGTAAAGCATTCCTAAAATATTGTCTTAGGCCTGTGTGTTATCATCTCTGGCAGTAAAGCAGCTTCGATCACCATAAGCCTCTCCAGAGAATTATTAAGGAAAGACATCAAGTAAAGGAAAGGGAAGAGCAGAGATGAAAAATGCAGAGGACGTTTCAAGACCAGTAAGAGCTACCAGGAATAAAGAGATTTTTTTTACATTTTCAAAAATTCACATTGGCCAAAATACACCCAGAACCTGAGCATTTTGTATATGTACGATTACATGTGTATGTGTGATGGAGAAAGGGAAGAAGTGTGTTCTGTCCATCAACCTACACCTTCTTATAACAGTGGGAAGTCACTCGACGTTTCTTGCAACAAATGTTTTGTCCCATGCTACAATTTTAGAACATTTGATCTACCTTCTGCTCCACCTTGCTGCTCTACTTAAATTGGTCCTAAATCCCTGAGCAAGATAATCTGGAAGTAAGACTTTAGGTTTTTCCTTAGAAACTATTTTTAAAATGAAACCATAAATAAATATATCACCCATTGCTATCAAGTTGATTCCAACTCATAGCGACCCTATAGGACAGAGTAGAACTGCCTCATAAAGTTTCCAAGGAACGCCTGTTGAGTTCAAACTGCTGACCTTTTGGTTAGCAGCTGTAGCACTTAACCACTACACCACCAGGGTTTCCAGTAATATAAATATTAGTGAAAATAATTTACAGCTTCAAAGAAAAATATTTTATTTTCAATTCCTATTTTGTTGTTGTTATGTTGTCATTAGGTACTGTCGAGTCAGTTCTGACTCATAGCGACCCTGTGTACTACAGAATGAAACACTTCCTGGTGCTGTGCCATGCTCACAATCCTTGTTATGATTAAGCCCATCGTTGCAGCCAAGGAGCATTCTGGTTCTACTTCTTCCAAGACAGATTTGTTCGTTCTTTTGGCAGTCCATGGTATATTCAATATTCTTCACCAACACCACAATTCAAAGGTGTCAGTTCTTCTTTGGTCTTCCTTATTCATTGTCCACTTTTCACATGCGTACAATGTGGTTGAAAATACCATCTTTGCTTTTCGACACATTAAAGAGGTCTTTTGCAGCAGATTTGCCCAATGCAATGCACTTTTTGATTTCTTGGCTGCTGCTTCCTTGGGTGTTGATTGTAGATCCAAGTAAAAGGACATCCTTGGCAAATTCAATATTTTCTCTGTTTATCGTAGTGCTGCTTATTGGTCCAATTGTGAGGATTTTTGCTTTCATTATGTTGAGGTGCAATCCATACTGAAGGCTGCGGTCTTTGATCTTCATCAGTAAGTGCTTTAAGTTCTCCTCACTTTCAGCAGGCAGGGTTGTGTCATGTATATAACGCAGGTTGTTAATGAGTCTTTCTCCAATCCTAATGCTCCATTCTTCATCATACAGCCCAGCTTCTCAGATTATTTGCTCAGCATACAGATTGAATAGGTATGGTGAAAGAATACAACCCAGACACACACCTTTCCTGACTTTAAACCACATGGTATTCCCTTGTTCTTTTCGAATGACTGCCGCTTGATCTATGTACGGTTTCCACATGAGCACAATTAAGTGTTTTGGAATTCCCATTCTTCACAACATTACCCAGAATTTGTTACGATCCACACAGTCAATAAAACACATATAAACATCTTTCTGGTATTCTCTGCTTTCAGCGAAGATCGATCTGACATCAGCAATGATATCCCAGTTTCCATGTCCTCTTCTGAATCCAGCCTGAGTTTCTGGCAGTTCTTGTCGATAATACTGCTGCAGCTGCTTTTGAATGATCTTCGGTAAAACTTTACTCATGTGTGATATTAATGATACTGTTCTATAATTTCTGCATTCAGTTGGATCACCTTTCTTTGGAACAGGCCTATATATGGATCTCTTTCAGTCCATTGGCCAGGTAGCTGTCTTCTAAATTCCTTGGTATAGACGAGTGAGCACCTCCAGCCCTGCATCCATTTATTGAAACATTTCAATTGATATTCTATTAATTCCTGGAGCCTTGTTTTTCACCAATGTCTTCAGTGCAGCTTGGACTTCTTCCTTCAGTACCATCGGTTCCTGATCATATGCTACCTCTTGAAATGATTGAACATTGATCATTTTTTTTTTTGTACAGTGACTCTGTGTATTCCTTTCATCTTCTTTTGATGCTTCCTACTTTGTTTAATATTTTTCTCACAGAATTCTTCACTATTGCAACTCAAGGGAATTTTTTCTTCAGTTCTTTCAGCTTGAGAAATTTGGAGTGTGTTCTTCCCTTTTGGTTTTCCATCTCCAGGTCTTTGCACATGTCATTATAATACTTCGTCTCCTCAAGCTGCCCTTTGAAATCTTTTGTTCAACTCTTTTACTTCATCATTTCTTCCTTTTGCTTTAACTACTCGATGTTCAAGAGCAAGTTTCAGAGACTGTTCTGACATCTATTTCGATCTTTTGTTTCTCACCTGTCTTTTTATGACCTCTTGCTTTCTTAATGGATGATGCCATTCTCGATGCTATTCCATAACTCGCCTGGTCTTCTGTCATTAGTGCTCAACTCATCTCAATCTATTCTTGAGGTGGTCTCTAAATTCAGGTGGGATATACTCAAGGTTGTCCTTTGGCTTTTATTAACTTGTCCTAATTTTCTTCAGTTTCAACTTGAACTTGCATGTGAGCAATTGATTGTCTGTTTCACAGTCGGCGCCTGGCCTTGTTCTGACTGATGATATTGAACTTTTCCATTGTCTCTTTCCACAGATGTAGTCTATTTGATTCCCGTGTATTCCATCAGGCGTGGTCTGTGTGTATAATCTCTACTTATGTTGATGAAAAAAAAGGTATTGCAATGTAGAGGTCATTGGTCTTGCAAAATTCTTTCATGTTATCTCCATCATCATTTCTGTCACCAAGGCCATATTTTCCAGCTACTGATCCTTCTTTGTTTCCAACTTTTGCATTCCAATCACCAGTATTATCAATGCATCCTGTTGCACATTTGATCAATTTCAGAGTGCAGAAGCTGGTAAAAATCTTCAATTTCTTCATCTTTGGCTTTAGTGGCTGGTGTGTAAATTTGAACAATAATCATATTAACTGGTCTTAAAAGGTGTATGGATATTATCCTATCACCGACAGCTTTGTACTTCAGGTTAGATCTTGAAATGTTCTTTTTGACCATGAATGCAATGCCATTTCTCTTCAAGTTGTCATTCCCAGCGTAGTAGACTATATGATTGCCTGATTCAAAATGGCCAATAGCAGTTCAGTTCAGCTCACTAATACCTAGGATATTGATGTTTATGAGTTCCATTTCATTTTTGATGATTTCCAATTTTCCTAGATTCATACTTTGTACATTCCATGTTACACTTATTAATGGATATTTGCAGCTGTTTCTTCTCATTTTGAGTCTTGCCCCATCAGCAAATGAAGGTCCTGAAAGCTTGACTCCATCCACATCATTAAGGTAGACTCTACTTTGAGGGGGCAGCTCTTCCCAGTTGTCTTTTGAGTTCCCTCCAACCAGGGGGACTCATCTTCCGGCACTATAGCAGACAATGTTCTGCTGGTATTCATAAGGTTTTCACTGGTTAATTCTTTTCAGAAGTAGATTGCCAGATCCTTCTTCCTAGTCTGAGTCTGGAAGCTCAGCTGAAAACTGTCTGCCATGCATGACCCTGTTGGTATCCAAATACTGGTGGCATAGTTTCCAGCATCACAGCAACACATAAGCCCCCACTGTACAACAAACTGACAGACACATGGGGGACTTCCTATTTTAGAGGTGAGAAAACTAAAGCCTAGAGAAGTTAAAGGAGTTTCCTAAGTTAATGTGATTAAAATATCAATTATATTTCCCATGTTTTTTAATTGCTACATCCCTCAAGCCAGCTTCCAGCACCACTTGAATGGAATCTCTGTGTCATAGGTTTTATTTGAAAATAGCAGACACTCAACTCAAAGTAGCTTAAGCATAAATGTAGAATTTAATGGATCACATACCAAACCAAACTAAATCAAACGAAACAAAAAAGGAAAGTTGAGTATAAACATTAGTAATAACTGTGATGGAACTCATTCCCAGCAGTATTCTATCCCACTAATACTCCTACATTTTTCCTGCTTATTGGTTCCATATTTGTCCACTTCTAACCTATCATAGAGATGGGGAGTGAGGAGGGTTATTTGGTTGCTGGAAGAAACAAACTAACTTTCCTAATGGCTGTGTGAGTAGAAAGGAAAGTGTTCACAATCCCAGGGAAAGATTCATCAAAGAAGAAAATCTTGCAATCTGTTAGGAGTAAAAGGAAAGAAGTTTTATTGAGGAATAATACAGCTCGAATTGGGCAGTGCTAAGTAAGAAACAAAGAAGATCTCTATATAATACAAAAAGAAGGCTCTATGTACATAGAGAACAAAGGAAAGGTAGGGGGTTAACAACTGATTATAAAAAAAAAAAATTATAGGTAAGATCAATTCAGCTTGAAGTCCTTTGAAATGTAAAGATAGGTCACCCAGTGAGGAGGGAGTGAGTTACAGTCATGAACACATTTTTTCCAGAAACAAATTGCTTACATCTTTACATATTCTTCCCATGAACAAATGTTTTACACTCTGACCTTTTTTTTTCACGGAAATTCATGTTGGCCCCATCATTCTTACATCTGACATGAGTGCCTCCAGTTTGAAACTTTTCTGTTTATAGACTGACTGGGCCACAGTGGTCAAGGGTCCAACTTTTAATGTTATTTTGGTCAGAAGGAAAGAATTATAAGAAAATGTCCACTCCTAATTTAATTATGTTGCTAAAATGGTGGGAAAAATTCCCCAAAGCTTAAGTGTAGCATGGAAATGCAACTGGGGAGCTTATTATGAGAATAACAGCCAATTGAATTTATTTTACCTTGGGTAGAAAGGAACCATTGCCCTTGTTTTACATATGAGGGAATAGATTCTAGTCATTAACAAAAACAAAAATGATACTCATGTGCATTTTCATATATGCAAAGATTTACCTGCCTTTGCATCATATCAGAGATTTCCCTTGAACTCTTTCATGTTTTAGGTAATTTCTTTATAGGAAGAGAGAAAGAGAATAGAGAAAAAGTCAGAAGGGAAATCATTGATCATTAGAGTGATGTGTGAAAGATAAAGAACAATTCAGACTTGAAAGCCCCAGCTCTCTACTAGATTTCTTTTTCTCTATACTATTTTTCTCTCAACTGAATGGAGATATGGGTGATAAATACATCTGTGAAATGAATACACTATGAAAAATGCCTGAAGTCACTGACTTCAAGTAAATTTTACAGTCAGTGGGACCCTATCCCTTTAAAAGAAAAGAAACCTGCAGTAAGTTTTGAATTTCATTAATTAAACCAAAACCAAGCAAAAATATACATGGTGAATGGTATGTGATATTTTAAACATTTTTTGCACTTATAAGAAAGAGAATCTTCAATTTTTCATTCTTTCTTTTTTATTCCTGAACTGAATATATGTAAAATTAAAATTCATAGGTGTATATCTAGCACTAATAGATACAAAATTATATTCAGCAATTATTGATGCCAAAATGTTGATTTATTGTTTAATTGAGGGATTGATCCACCAAGTTTCAAAAAAGAAGGGATTATTTAATCCTATATAATCAGGATTGGAGGAAGACTCATTAATAACCTGTGTTATGCAGATGAAACAGCCTTGCTTGCCGTAAGTGAAAAGGACTTGAAGCGCTTACTAGTGAAGATCAAAGACCACAGCCTTCAGTACGGATTGCACCTCAACATAAAGAAAACAAAAGTCCTCACAACTGAACCAATGAGCAACATCATGATAAATGGAGAAAAGATTGAAGTTGTCAGGGATTTCATTTTACTTAAATCCACAATCAACACCTATGAAAGCCGTGGTCAAAAAATCAAAAGACGCATTGCATTGTGTAAATCTGCTGCAAAGGACCTCTTTAAAGTGTTAAGAAGCAAAGATGTCACCTTGAAGACTAAGGTGTGTCTGACCCAAGCCATGGTATTTTCAATCACATCATATGCATGTGAAAACTGGACAATGAATAAGGAAGACTGAAGAAGGACTGATGCCTTTGGATTGTGTGATTGGCGAAGAGTATTGAATATACCATGAACTGCCAAAAGAATGAACAAATCTGTCTTGGAAGAAGTACAACCAGAATGCCCCTTGAAAGCAAGGATGGCGAACTGTGTCTTACATACTTTGGACATGTTGTCAGGAGGGATCAGTCCCTGGAGAAGGACATCATGCTTGGCAATGTATAGGATCAGTGGAAAAGAGGAAGACCCTCAACAAGGTGGATTGACACATTGACTGCAACAATGAGCTCAAGCACAACAACGATTGTAAGGATGGCTCAGGACTGGGCAGTGTTTCATTCTGTTGTGCATACGATTGTTATGAGTTGGAACCAACTCATCGGCTCCTAACAATAACAACAATAATGAGTAAAATAAAATAAAAATTGACTATAGGTTTAGGAAGTTATGAAAGATAAAAAGAACATAAAAATTCATCCAAAGGTAAAATCGAGAATAGTATGTAGGTACAATAAGGGGAGAGAAAAAAATTTCACACAAATTTAATTGACAAAATTCAATATATAATAATGAGTGTGTTTATTTTATTTTTCTTAATGATCTACCAATCCGGAGAGTGGAATTTTGGGGGTATATTTTGCCAAATTGGGGTCTCAAGTTATTGCTTCCTATCATCAAATAAATTACAAATGTTCATCTGTAAATATCATTCTTAACTCAGAGGCCATGCAAAAACATAGAGTGCAGGATTTGGCCCACAGGCTGTGGTTTGCTTGTGAAAAACTTCCGAAAGGTCACAGACTTGAAAACCCTATGGAGCACCTATTGAGTGTGAGGGATTTTTCAAGGAACTGATGGTGTATCAGGGCACATCAGGGAGTATGAGTTACCAGGGCTACCAGCAAGCAAATTCAAATAACACATTACTTAAATACTTTCATTTGTGTTCAGTTAAACGTTACTTAAAACATTAATTCAGAAGGAGCTTATAACTGATGTGAAGATGTATTGCTTAGCGGCAGAAACACCTCACTGAAAGATAGCTATTATACAAGATATTACATTCAATTTTCAGAGTTAGTTTCACTTATAGTGGAATGAGTAGTGACAAATAATATTCAAAGAAAGGTCATAAATGGACATAATCTTCCTGTAGTACCCAGAAGATAATACTAAGGTAGTATTCCTGTTAACGGAAATTAGTCCACTGGCAATAAGGATAAAGGGAAGGAAGAAGTAAACAAGTATTTCTCTAACTTTAAACTCTCACCCAGTGATACATTGCCCAGCAAGATTGCTGTTGTTGTTAGTTGCTGTCAAGTCAATTCTGACTCATGGTGACCCCATATATATAGAGTAGAGCTGCTCCATAGGGTTTTCAAGGTTGTCACCTTTCAGAAGCTGATAATTAGACCTGTCTTCTGACGCATCTATGGGTGGATTCGAACTGCCAACCTTTTCACTAGTTATTGAACACTTAATCATTTTCGCCACCAGCAGGATTCCCCCATTGTGGCTGAGTTGATTCTAACTCATAGAGACCCTATAGGACAGGGTAGAACTGCCCCACAGGGTTTCCAAGGCTGTAATCTTTATGAAGCAGGCTGCCACACCTTTCTCCCTCTGAGCTGTTGGTGGGTTCGAACTGCTGACCTTTCTGTTAGCAGCCAAACATTGACTGTACCACCAAGGCTCCTTGTCAGCAAGCTTAGAATTTAGTAATTGTTGCTGGATGAAAGTGATGGGATTAATGTAGTGATTCTTTAATACCTAGAGTGTTATCATTCATGTCAAAAAATAAGTGATTTCTTCTTCAATTCAGCAGTATAAATATATCTGCAAAAAAGTCTAAATTAATCTGGTAGAATTCGTATCTTAAAGAAGAGCAGAATAAGTTAAAAAAAATAATGAGAAAAGAAGAATCTTCGATGTAGACAATTTCTTAGTGAAAAAGAATTAAAAGATAGTCCTTCTCATGTCATCTGTTATAAAATGAGGTAACAGAGAATTCTTGCCTTCCGGGGCTTATTAAGAGTAAGAAAAGTTCTATGCTTGGTTAAACAATGTTATGTTTAAAGTGCTAGGGGCCAGAGAAAGATGATTGCATTTCCCAAAAAAAGAATAGGATTTTTCTCTAGACAAATCAGCTCAGAAATTCATTGTTTGGCTTGATTAAATGGAATCATATTACCCACTAATATCTATGTAAACTCAAAACCCACTGCCGTCAATTCCAACTCATAGCAACCCTATAGGACAGAGTAGAACTGCCCCACAGAGTTTCCAAGGAGCACCTGGTGGATTTGAACTGCCAACCTCTTGGTTAGCAGCCATAGCACTTAACCACTACACCATGTAAACAGCTTATAAATCTCAGGTAGAATATAATCAAAACAATTTTAAGCATGTGAGTGTATGTCACAATAACAGTAATCTCATTTCAAACTGAATGCTATCTCCCCATCTCTTGTCCCCATGGTAGTACAACTTCTAGAAACTCAAAAGTCACTCTTCCTCAGTGAGCACCTCTAGGGCAGATTATATGGTCCCCAGGGTGTCCAGGGGAGTTCTCATTTTTGCCACCACATGATCTTTGCTTTCCGTGTGTCTTTCCTAGGCTCACCATGACATTTTCAAGTTATCCATATTGATATCAGCTGTGTGGTAGGTGGAGTTGTTTCTGAAAATTGAAATCACTCCTGCAAATTTCTCTAACATTGCCCTTATAGACAAAACTAACCCCGTTAGATTTCTAGGTGGACCTTGGAGATAGAGGTTCTGAGGAGTTGGTTTAGTTCATTCATCAGCTAGCTAAGCTTCCCTACACAAGATTCTCCATAGCTTGTGGGATTCGAAGTGTTCCTCTTCTCTCCTCCCCTGCAAATTAAACATTTCCTCATATGACTCATTCTTTTAGGGCAAGGGATTAAACTGGCCAGATACCAGTCTTCCTACACTCCTGGGACGTGAAGAGCTATTACTGAGCTTCCTTGTGGGCTTTAATTTGAACAAAGGATTGCATGGAAAAAGGAGTTCTCTTTAAGATATTTTTCTTTATCCTTTTGCTATACCATGTGTCATGGATTGAATTGTGTCCCCTCAAAAGACGTGTGGGCTTGGCTAGGCCATAATTCTAAGTATTGTGTGATTTTCCACCATTTTGTCATCTGATATGATTTTCCTGTGTTGTAAATTCTACCTCTATGATGTTAATAATGCAGAATTAGAAGCAGTTATTTTAATGAGGCAGGACTTAATTTACAAGATTAGGTTGTGCTTTGAGTCAATCTCTTTTGGGGTATAAAAGAGAGAAGTGAGCAGAGAGACAGGAGGACCTCATACCACCAAGAAAATAGTGCCAGGAGCAGAGCACATCCTTCGGACCTGGGGTTCCTGTGCAGAGAAGCTCCTAGACCAAGGGAAGATTGATGACAAGGACCTTTCTCCAGAGCAGACAGAGAAAGAAAGCCTTTCCCTGGAGCTGGTGCCCTGAATTTGAACTTCCAGCCTACTAGACTGTGAGAGAATAAACTTCTGTTTGTTAAAGCCATCTACTTGTGGTATTTCTGTTACAGCAGCACTGGATAACTAAGACCCCATGAAAAATACTTATTCATCTAACCTACAGAGAAAACACTATTAAACTTGTGTCATGTCAAAAGCACTAGTAATGGTTAATATTCACACACATATACACATAAGTCTTCAGGCAACCTAAAGTTGGAGGGCCTCACATTTGAAAGGGAGGAAATACACATTTTCTTTTGAGGAAAGATGGAAGTTTATACAGAAAGAAACTTTGATGTGAAAACAAGGATCTATGAACATAAATATGATCCTCACAGTAAAGCTGGACATAAAGTACATACAGGTATTTACCAAGGGAGAAGTGTGGCTCAGATAAATATAAAGGTGTGGGTGGCAGAGTGGCAATAATGAGATTATAAACATAATTAGATTGTGTTCCCCTCCATTAATATATCCATCCATCACAAATAAAAAGGTGAGCAATTAATGAATAGGCAGAAGACTGAAAAATGTTTTTATTTATGAAAAAAGTGGTGTTTAGAATTTAAAAATGCATATTTTCACTAAACATTGAATTTTTTAACCTATTCTTAAGTCATTAAGACGCACCTTTATTTTAGCTTTTGACGCTCAGAGTACTTCTGTTTTCCAGGGTTTATATGCAGCACTGATTTCTCCATTTAATGCAGTATCCGTAATCATACTCAACATCATCACAAAATGTTTTACATATTCCTTTCACTTTTTCACATCTTTCAAATCTATATTTCGGTTGGTAGAAGTCACTTCTGGCTGTAAGCAAGAAAGACATCTAAAATCATTAATCCATTATTCATTTTGGATTACTAAGGGGAAACCAAACCTGTTCTAATTGTGGGACAACGTGTGGTAGGTGGACTGAGATGTTGGGTTGTTTTATAGGACAATTCATCAGTAGGCCTAGAAAGTGGCCAATCTACAAACATTTTGTTTGTACAAAATAAGCAGGACCTTATTTTACAGCACGCATTAGTACTGGCTCCCAGGAGGTCTTGCCAACCTATTTTTCTTAATTCATTAAGACCAACTTGCTCTGCCATGCTTTGATTGAGATGATATATATAGCTTTTAAAAAAATACCTGAAAGTTTCATGTTTTCTGAATTTTTAAAGCTTACACTTACTGATTTTTCACAGTGTGA
The DNA here is from genome assembly GCF_030014295.1 of Loxodonta africana. NCBI lineage: Eukaryota > Metazoa > Chordata > Mammalia > Proboscidea > Elephantidae > Loxodonta > Loxodonta africana. The sequence continues at coordinate 113,289,789 of NC_087342.1, forward strand.
CTTCTCTGATGTTTTCTTCTTCATTCTATACCTTACTATTAAGTAAAACATTCATTTATTATATCAGATATCTTCCTCTCACCAACCTACAGTAACACTTAATGAATGAACAACATAACATAATAATTATATGTGTTTTTCATAAATATATAATGTGTTATTTTTGTTCTTGCACCCATAATATAAACCTCTATATAACATAACAGTTATGATTTATTCTGATTCTTTGTTGTTTTTAAGAAGTTATCTCCTTCAAAATATAGTCCAATAATTGGAACACAGTAGGCATGCAAATACTTACTGATAGAGTCATTTATTAAGAAACCACTTCAGATATACAAAGTTTGGTTACAGATTTAAGTATTGATTAAAAAGAGGAGTTCCAGATTAGTCTTCTGATTGCTTGTGAGTAATGTAAAACAATGCAAAGAGGGGTGTTCTGAGATTCCAAACTCACAGCTCTGTGTTCACATATCAAACTACAGTTAATGGAGCAAAAACTTCTCTTTGTTTCTTTAGGATTTATTGTTCTTAATGATTTGATTACCCTGCAACCAATGCCATTATAATATAAAAGAAACTTCTGAGTTAGATTTTTGTTTTCTTTCAAATCTTACCATACTGCTTACTTATTGTGGGTAAATCAACCACCTATCTGCATGGCAGAATACAAAATTATATGTATCACAGATATACTTTGAATATTAAATTGAGTGCATGTGTATGTCAGGAAAAAAATAATACAAATTAATTTCATTAAAGTTTGGGGAAGAAATTTAATTTAGATAAAAGATATAGAATGTTAACTACTAGAACCTAATTGTCAGCATAGTACCTAATTGAAGTTTTAAAAAGAATTTCATTCTAACTCAATATAGTAACCATTTAGACTCATAGTTTTAGGACAGAGTAAAACTGTCCCATAGGGTTTCCAAAGCTGTAATCTTTACAGAAGCCGACTGCCACATCTTTCTCTCATGGAACTGCTGGTGTGTTTGAAACACCAGCCTTTCAGTTTGCATCCAAGCGCTTTAATCACCACTCCAACAGGGATCCTTAGTATTCTCTAGGCATTAGGTTAAGAACTGGACAGAAAGTAGAGAAGTAAAATGAATGTATTAAGTTTATTTTCTTGTATGAATTTGCTTTAAACTTAAGGTGGAAGAGACTATTAGGAAGAACAGTTGAGAGGCCAAGGTAACCAAGAAAAAGTTGATTTGGTCATAAACTAAGTTTCCGACTGTAATCATGGAGAAGAAAATCGAATGATAGAGCCATTTCTAAGATAAAACAGACAAGACTCAGTACCAATTCTCAGAGATTAAGAAGAGTAGAAAGGAAAAATATACGTATTTTAGGGTTCACTTTTGAGAGAGAGGATTGAAGATGATGCTATTAAGCTAGCTAGTAAAAGTAGAAGGAAGCGTTGATACTTGAGGCAAAATAATCATGAGACTATTATATCGTATTGTTTGTAGTATCTGTGGGTAATTGAAGAAAGACAATAATACTGTTATATCATATTGGTTTATGCTATCTATGGAAAATTGATGTGGACAAATGCAATAATCAATTAGAAGTAATCAATCAAATGGGTTTTATTTATCATCTCCATACACATGTACTCTTATCTCTACAAATTCTTATGCAGTCCTTACAAACAAGCCTGTATGTGAATATTAAGAATTTTATGTAAGCATTTTTAAAATTTCTTTTTTGCACAGAATATTGTGTTACATGAAATACTCCATGTCAATATGAGATATATTATCTTTCTTTTAAGATAACCCCAAAGGGACAGATAATTGAGACAACATGTGAACACAAAACCATGATAACAAGCAGGAAATACTTCCCTGGGAAAGATTAATAGTAATTGTTTGTTGTTGTTAGCTGCCATGGAGTTGGCCCCTGATTCGTGGGTACCATGTGCACAACAGAATGGAATGCTGTCTAGTCCTTCACCATCTCTACAATCAGTTGAGAGTTGGCCCGTTTTGATCCATAGGGTTTTCACTGGCTGATTTCCAGAAATAGACTGACAGGCCTTTATTCCTAGCCTGTCTTAGTCTGGAAACTCTGCTAAAACCTATTCAGCATCACAGAAACACTCAAGCCTCCACTGAAACATTGGTGCTGAGTGTACATGAGGTACATCGGCTGGAAATCAAACCCGAGTCTCTGCTGTGGTGGACAAGAATTCTACCACCTGAACCACCACTGCCCCTAATTATTCTAGTGAAGAATAAGGTTATACTAACCCACACGTTCATCAGTTTGTCACACCATGGGGGCTTAGGTGTTGCTGTGATGCTGGAAGCTATGCCACTGGTGTTCAAATATCAGCCAGTCACCCATGGTAGACAGGTTTCAGTAGAGCTTCAAGACTAAGACAGAGTAGGAAGAAGGGCCTGGTGATCTACTTCCGAAAAAATTAAGCAGTGAAAACCCTATGAATAGCAGCGGAACATTATCTGATATAGTGCTGTAAGATGAGCCCCTAAAGTTGGAAGGCATTCAAAATATGACTGGAGAAGAGTTGCATCCTCAAAGTAGCGCCAAACTTAATGACTTGGATGAAGTCAAGCTTTCAGACTGTCTTTGCTAATGTGGCGTGACACAAAATGAGAAGAAACAGATGCAAACATCCGCTAACGATAGGAACATGGAGTGTATGAAGTATGAATCTGGGAAAATTGGAAGTCATCAATAACGGAGCACATAAACATCAGAATTGTAGGCATTAGTGAGCTGAAGTGGACTGGTATTTGCCATTTTGAATTGAACAATCATATGGTCTACTGTGCTGGGAATGACAACTTAAAGAGGAATGCATTACATTCATTGTGAAAAAGAACATTTCAAGATTTACCCTGAAGTACACTGGTGTCAGTGATAGGATAATATCCATATGCCTACAAGGAAGACAAGTTAATATGATTATTATTCAGATTTACCCAGAAATCACTAAGGCCAAAGATGAGGAAATTGAGGATTTTTACCAACTTTCACAGTCTGAAATTGATCGAACACGTGATCAAGATGCATTGATAATTACTGGTGTTTGGAATGAGAAAGTTGCAAACAAAGAGGAAACAGTGGTTGGAAAATATGGCCTTGGTGATAGAAACGATGCAGGAGTTCACACGATAGAATTTGGCAAGATTAACATCTCACTCTTTGCAATATACCTTTTTTTCACCAACATAAACAGTGAATATACACATGGACCTTGCCAGATAAAATACACAGGAATCGTATTTTGACTAAATCTGTGGAAAGAGACGATGGACATCAGTCAGAACAAAGTCAGGGGCTGACTGTGGAACAGACCATCAATTGCTCATATGCAAGTTCAAGTTGAAGTTGAAGAAAGTTAGAACAAGCCTACAAGAGCCAAAGTATGACTTTGAGTCTACTCCACTTGAATTTAAAGGCCATCTCAAGAACAGAGTTGACTTATTAAACACTAATGAATTAAGACCAGAAAAAATTGTGAAATGACATCATACTTGAAGGAAGCAAGAGGTCTTTGAAAAGAAAGAAAAGAGCAAAATGAATGTCAGAAGGGACTCTGAAACTTGCTCTTTAACTTTGAGTAGCTAAAGAGAAAGGAAGAAATGGTGAAATCAAAAGAGTTGAACAGAAGATTTCAAAGTGTGGCTCAAGCATACAAAGTAAAGTATTATAATGAAATGTGCAGAGACCTAGATTTACAAAACCAAAGGGGAAGAACATGCTTGGCACTTCTCCAGCTGAAAGAACTGAAGAGAAAATTCAAGCCTTGAGTTGCAGTACTGAAGAATTCTATTAAACGACTCAGGAAGCATCAACAGAAGATGGAAAGAACACACAGAGTCACTGTACCAAAAGAATTGGTTGATGTTCAACCATTTCAGGATGTAGCATATAATTAAGAACCGATGGAACTGAAGGAGGAAGTCGAAGCTGCACTTAAGACACTGGTGCAAAACAAGGCTCCAGGAATTGATGAAAAACCAATTGAGATGTTTCAACAAATGGATGCAGCACTGGAGGTGCTCCACTTATCTACGCCAAGAAATTTGGAAGACAGCTACCTGGCCAACCAACTGGAAGGGATCCATATTTGTGTCCATTCCAAAGTAAGGTGATCCAAGAGAATATGGAAATTATGTAACAATATCATTAATATCACACAGGAGTAAAATTTTGCTGAAGATCATTCAAAACTGGTTACAGCAATACATGGAAACTGCCAGAAATTCCAGCTGGATTCAGAAGAGGACTTAGAACAAGGGATATCATTGCTGGTATCCGATGGATCTTGGATGAAAGCAGAGAATACCAGAAAGATGTTTATCTGTGTTTTATTGACTATGTAAAGGTGTTTGGCTATGTAGATCATAACAAATTATGGATAACGTGAAGAATGAGAATTCCAGAATACGTAATTGTGCTCATGCAGAACTTGTACATAGACCAAGAGGCAGTTCTTCTGTTTATACATCATGGTTTAAAATCAGGAAAGTTGTGTGTCAGGGTTGTATCAGTTCACCATACTTATTCAACCTGTATGCTGAGCAAGTAATCAGAGAAGCTGAACTATATGAAGCAGATTAGGGTATCAGGATTGGAGGAAGACGCATTAACACCCTGCGATATGCAGATGACACAACCTTGCTTGCTGAAAGTGAAGAGGACTTGAAGCACTTACTGATGAAGATCAAAGACAAAGCCTTCAGTATGGATTACACCTTAACATAAAGAAAACAAAAATCCTCACAACTGGATTGTTGATAAGCAGAGAAAAGATTGAAGTTGTGAAGGATTTCATTTTACTTGGGTGCACAATCAACACCCATGGAAGCAGCAGTCAAGAAACCAAATGAAGCATTGCATTGGGCAAATCTGCTGCAAAAGACCATTTTAAAGTTTTAAAAAGCAAAGATGTCACTTTAAGGATTAAGGTGCTCCTGACCCAAGCCATGGTGTTTTCATTGGCCTCATATGCATGTGAAGCTGGACAAAGAGTAAAGAAGACCAAAGAATTGATGCTTTTGAATTATGGTGTTAGCGAAGAGTATTGAATATACTGTGGACTGCCAGAAGAACAAACAAATCTATCTTGGAAAATGTACAGTCACAATCCTCATTAGAAGCAAGGATGGCAAGACTTCATCTCACATACTTCAGACATGTTATCAGGAGGGACCAGTCCCTGGAGAAGGACATCATGCTTGGTAAAGTAGAGAGTCAGTGAAAAAGAAGAAGACCCTCAACGAGGTGGATTGGCAGTGTCAGCAACAATGGGCTGAAGCATAGCAATGATTGTGAGCATGGCGCAGGACCGGGCAGTGTTTTGTTCTGTTGTGCACAGGGTCATTATGAGTCAGAACAGACCTGAGAGCACCTAACAACCACAACAATGTTAATTTTAGCTTATTCTTCAATTGAGTAGTGTTTTAGTTTTTTAACACTGCCATAGCAAAAGAACTACAAAGTGAATGGCTTTAAAAAACAGAAAGTTATATTCTCACAGTTCAGGAAGCTAGAAGGCTGAACTGTGACTTCTAGGATGTCAGCTCTGAGGGAAGGTCCTTCTTTGTCTCTTTCAGTTGCTGGGAATCCTTGGACTTCCTGGACCTGTACATGCATCTGCCACCACCTTCACATTCTGTCTGCCCTTATATATGTCTCCTTGTGTCTAAATTCCCCTTTGTAAGACACTACTCAAGAGTGATTAGGCTTAAGACCCACCTTGTATTTCCTCATTAATGTAAGGAAAAAGAAACGCTATTCCCAAATCGGGTCATATTCACAACTGTGTTGTTGTTAGTCGCCTTTGAGTCTATTCTGACTCATGACAACCCCATGTGTTGCAAAGCAGAACTTCTTTGTAGGATTTTCTTAACAGAAACAGATTTCCAAGTCCTTTCTTCCATGGTTCTGTTGAGTGGGTTTGAACTGCCAACTTTTAGGTTAGTAGTCAAATGCAAACTGTTTTCATCACGTAGGGACCTTATTCACAAATATACCCCATTGCCATGGAGTCAATTCTGACTCATAGTGACCCTATAAGATAGAGTAGAACTGCCCCCATAGGATTTCCAAGGAGTGTCTGGTGGATTCTAACTGCCAACCTTTTGGTTAAGAGCTGAACTCTTAATCATGTCGCCACCAGGGCTCCATTCACAAGCATAGTGATTAGGATTCTGTCTTGGTTATCTAGTTCTGCTATTAACAAAAATACCACATGTGGATGCCTTCAGCAAACAGAAGTTTATTCTCTCACAGTCTAGTAGTAGTCTACAAGTTCAAATTCTGGGCATCAGCTCCAGGGGAAGGCTTTCTCTCTCTGACAGTTCTGGGGGAAAGTCCTTGTCATCAATCTTCCTCTGGTTTAGGAGTTTCTCAGTGCAGGGACCCCAGGTACAAAGGATGCACTCTGCTCCTAGCACTACTTTCTTGGTGGTATTTAAAAAAAAAAACACTCATAGCAACCCTGTAGAACAGAGTAGAACTGCCCCACAGGGCTTCCAAGGAGTGCCTGGTGGATCTGAACTGCCGACATTTTGGTTAGCAGCTGTAGCTCTTAACCACTGTGCCACACCCCAAAATTTCTGTCAACTTGGCTAGGCCATGATTCTCGCATTGTGTACTTGTCCACCATTTTGTCATCTGAAATGGTTTTCCTATATGTTGTAAATCCTACCTCTATGATGTTAATGAGGCAGGACTCAATCTGCAAGATTAGTTTGTATTTTAAGTCAATCTCTTTTAAGATATAAGAGAAGAGAGCAGAGAGACAGGAGGACCTCATATCACCAAGAAACAAGAGCCAGGGGGCCTGGGTTCCCTGTGCTGAGGAGCTCCTTGACTGGGTTCCCCCATAGCTGACAAAGAGAGAAAGCCTTCCCCTGGAGCTGGGGCCCTGAAATTGGACTTCTAGCCTACAAGATTGTGAGAGAATAAATTTCTGTGTTAAAGCCATCCACTTGTGATATTTCTGTTACAGAAGCACTAGAAAACTAAAACAGATTCCAACTTATCTTTTTGGAGGACACAATCCTATCTATAGCAAATGCCTACTTTTCCCATTTTTTTTTTTTAATGCAGTATAGAGGGTTTAGCTTGCTAAAGGACAAAGGAAGGGAGACAAGAAAATCTAGCTGAACACTGAACTCTTGCATTTGAGGGCAAAGTTGTTGTTTGAGTAAACAGGCAAAGAAATTGTTTCCATTGTACTGATAAAGAACAGCTAGTCTTTTATCTTTCTTTCTTTCTTTTTTTTTCCTTTGTACATTAAATCGGAGGAAATAGCATTAAAGTGATAAATTTGAGCAACTGAATAGGAAAAGAGTAAAATTTCCACAACTAGAAAGAATCTTCCTAGTGTTGGTCATTGGAGAAGAACAATGTCTGCAACGTGGATGAAGATTGTCAGAGCCAAAGACAAGTTATCAATGATGTAATTTCTTAGCTATTTCTGGTGAAGAGGTTTTATCAGGTACTGAGTGAGGAGGAAATGGGCATAAATATTAAATTATTGTTGTGTTTATTTAATCTTCAATGTAAAAAATAAATGAATAGCCTTAAATAAAATTATTAGTAAAAAAAAAAAAACTGTTGCCAGTCATCTTAACACATTTTGTTGTTGTGTGCCATTGAGTGGACCTCGACTCATAGTGACCCTACAGGACAGAGTAGAACAGTTCCATAGGGTTTCCAAGGCTGTAATTTTTATGGAAGCAGACTGCCATATCTTTTTTCCACGGAGAGGCTGGTGAGTTTAAACCATTGACCTTTCGGTTAGCACCCAAGCACTTAACCACTGTGCCAGCAGGGCTCCTTATACATCTCCCCATAAATTAGCAAATACAATCTCCCCAGGTAACTTCTCCACCCACTTCACAATCTTCCCTGCAGATAGAGAAGCAGAGGTTGAGAGTAAGAGGAGGCAGGCTTTGGAGAATATCTGCTTTTGTTGGGTCCAACTAGAGATCAAGGTGGTGGCAAGACCAAGGGTTAAACAGAAGTTTGTGTGATACAGTTGCAAGGTATCTTAGTTTTCTAGTGCTGCTGTAACAGAAACACCACAAGGGAGTGACTTTATCGAACAGAAATTTATTTTCTCACAGTTTTGGAGGCTAAAAGTTTGAATTCAGAGTGTGACTCTAAGGAGGGATCTCTTTGTCTATTTCAGCTTTTACTAGCCAGAATTTCTTTGAGCTCCTGGGTTTGTAGATTCATCTGCCTCTGTCATTGTCTGATAGAATCTTTCTTCCCCGTGTCTGGTTCTGTGTCTAATCTTCTATTTTTATAACTCAGAAGTGATCAGGTTCAGGATATACCCTACACTGTTATGACCTTATTAATATAACAAACAAAACATCAACAGTGATAGGGGTTAGAATTCCGTCATGTATTTTGGGGAGACACAATTCAATCCATAACAAAGGCTATTAGAGTCAGACCGTACTAGGTTTCAATACTGAATAGTCTAATTATTAACTGTGTTACACTGGAAAAATGATTTAAGCCATTGGGAATTTGGGAATTTTTTTTAAGTATAAAATTTTGTCAAATTTTGGAAGGCATAATGAGATAAAATATGTAAATTGCTCTTCCGTTGTTGTTTGTTAGCTGCTGTCAAGTTGGTCCCCGACTCATGGCAGCCCCATGTGTTACAGAATAGAATTGCTCCATACAGTTCTCTTGGCTGTAATATTTATGAAAGCAGTTCACCAGGCCTTTCTTCCGTGGAGCCTCTGGATTGGTTTGCACTGCCAACCTGGGTGCCAACCACTTGCACCACCCAGGCTCCTCAACTGCTCATCTACTGTCAAATAATTAACAAGCCTTCAAAAGCTGTTACCTTTGCCTTGATTTCTCTTTTGGATTCACACTTAAACCTGATCCCAGGTGAAGCATTGCTACTAGTTTCTGTGCCCTTGCTATAGTATAAACACCAACTCCTAGTCTTAAAGCTACATGAGGCCAGGCCTGCTGTCTGCTTTGTTCGCTGATTTATTTTCAGCACACCGAAAAATTCTTGAAACATGACATGCTCAACAAATGTGTTGAATAATTGACAAAATGACTGAATTAATACGTTATCATAGATAGGAATCTAATTGATGTTATATACTGAAAAACGTTCCAGGCTTTATTACAAACTCTCCAACAGTTCATATATCAACGCAGCAAATAACTTAAACCCTATATTAGTATCCTCAACTGTAAAATGTGTAAATAATAACAACCCCATTGTTTTCAGTAATAATAGCTGCCAATAATAATCACCTACTTCAGAGAACTGTGTGACAGTCCAATGAGATAAAGGATGTAAAAATATTTTGTAGCCCATAAATAGCAAATTTCATTGTTATTAGTATGAGCGAATTATAGTTTCACAGCAGGTTAAAATGACTACTAGTTCATCAATTCTCCCCCACTTTCGCTATTAAATGCAGAGAGTGTCCTCTGCCCTGATTCATGTAGCACATATTTAAGAAGCAACTTCATCCACTCAGCCGGGTGAAGACCAAAAAAAAAAAAAAAAAATGAGTAGAATGGTTAAGTCCCCCTCCCCCTCAAAAGACAATCAGTGTTTTATAGGAAAGAATAACAGAAACAAAAAAACAAAAACTATATCACATGTAATGGCAATTAATTCTGTGATATGAATAAAATGCTTGCACAACACAAAGTGAAGAGCTGTAAACTCTTCCTGGAAAGGTTTACTTTATTACTACTACAGGTACTGTTATTACTACTGCCACTACTATTAATAGCTATCCTTCATTAAGCGTTTGCTAGGTTTCAGGTTCTTTGCTAAGGATGTTATTTATCCTATTTAATCCTCCAATAACTTGAAAAGATAGGTATATTCCCATTTTGCCCATAAGAACTATGCACAAACTTCAGAGGGAGCAGGATAGGGGAAAGGATTCAAAACTAGATATTGGACTGCAAAGCAAGTATATACTTCTTTGCAGCACTAAGGAGGCAACTTCAGATCAAGTCTTGAAAAGTCAACAGCATATTTTCAAGAAACTAAGAGGAAGACCCTGTAAGCAAAGGAAAGAGCCCAAGGATAGACATGATGTTTTGAAAGAAACTGGGGTCATACAGAATGATATGGATTTTACCATGACTGAAGTGATATGGAAGAAAATACAGAGAAGTCAAATTGGACACAGCAACAAAAGGATTTTGACTCTTATTGTAAATGAAGTGGTGAAACTAAAGAGGTTTTAAGTATAGTTTTCTTGTTAAGAAAGAGAATAGAGAAAATTTTGTAGCAGGGAGGCTACATGGAAGCTTTTTCCAACTGTCTAAATTAGAAATAATGAGAAAGAGAAGGCAATAGGACTTGAAAATAAAGAGGAGAAAGTGAATTTGGGAGATATTTCTGAATTAGAAGCAGCCAAATTTGGTAACTTTTGGATTTTGGGTGAGGGAAGTAAGAAGTAAAGTAAGTGTGATGACAAGCATTTTAATCTTTAAGACTGTGTGGTTAATAATAATAATTAGTCAAATAGAGAATTAAAGGGACAGAACAGAATTCAGACTTTGTGAGGAAGATGAGCTCTATTTTGGACATGTCAAGATTAAGGGATTTGGAGGCCATGCAGGTAATAAATTCTACAAGTAGTAAGAAATACAGTTTGTGGTTTGGAGGGAAGATTGAGAAAAATGTCTGATGATATCAGAAGTCCCTGGGATGAACAAGATAATCTAGGGAAAGCATATAAATAAAGAAGAAAAGGGATTTGGGATATATCAATGAAGGTCATTGGCATTTAAGAGACTGTCAAAAACAGAGATGTTAATAAATAATTGTCAAAATAGCAGCATACGTTAGGAGAAAACCATCAAGATGAAGAATTAAAATAGGCTATTTAGGAAAGAGAGTTTCAGTGAACTAATGAGGATGAATGTATGGAGGGGACAGTGTGTTTATGAGTTGACAAAGTGGAGACTAAGACTCTAGGGTATTTCTCAAGAAGTTTGATGAAGACAGATTAAAAAGTAGCTAGAAAGGAAAAAAAACTCTAAGGGAGAAATTTTTTTTTAAGATGAAATTTGAGAATATTTGTATTTACTAAATAAAACCATATACGTAGGCTGAAACTTCTTTTTACCATATTAGACCCACGGCAATGGCAAGTGGAAAAACAGATAAAATGGACCCCATTGAAATTCCAAACTTCTTCTCTGCAAAAGACGCTGTTAAAAGAATGAGCTTATAAGCCAAAGACTGGGAGAGATATTTGCAAAACACGTATCTAATAAAGGACTCATATTCAAAATATTCAAAGAACTCCTAAAACTCAACAATTAAAAAAAAAATTATGAAATGGGAAAAAGATCTAAACACACACTCCACCAGAATGAAATATACAGATGACAAATAAACATGAATAGATGCTCAACAGTATATGTCATTACAAAGGAAAAAATATGTTATTAGGGAAGTACAAATCACAAAAAGTGGATACCACTACACACCTAATAGAGTAACTAACATCCAAAACACTGACCACAACAAATACTGACAAGTGTATGGAGCAATAGTAACTCTGATTCATTGCTGGTAGGAATGGAAAATGGTACAGCCACTTTGGAAAATAGTCTGGCAGTTTCTTACAACAGTAGTCATCCTGTTGTTGTTAGGTGCCATTGAATCAGTTTCAACTCATAGTGGCCCCTATACGTAACAGAATGAAACAACATCTGGTCCTGCACCATCCTCAAAAACATTGCTATGTTTGAACCCACTGTGTCAATCCAGCTAGTTGAGGGTTTTCCTTTTTTTTTTTTACTCACCCTTTACCAAGCATGACATCCTTCTCCAGGGTCTGGTTCCACCTGATAACATGTCCAAAGTAAGTGAGAAGAAGTCTTGCCATCTTTGCTTCACAGCTAATTATAGACTTACTATAATACAACCCAGTATGGCACCCTGAGGTGTTAACAAAATGTTTCAAACGTATATTCACATAAAAACATTTATATGGATGTTAATAGCAGTTTTGCTCATAATTCTCCCAAATTGGAAGCAAACAAGATGTCCTTCAATAGATGAATGGATTAAAAAAAAAAAAAAAGTGCATCTATACAATGGAATATTTTTTAATGATAAAACAACTGAATTATCAAGCTATGATAACCAAACCACGTGAAGCCCCAGCCATGGAGTTGATTCTTACTCATAGCAACCCTATAGGGTCTAGTAGAACTGTCCCAGAAGGTTCCCAAGAGTGTAAATCTTTACAGAAGCAGACTGCCACATTTTTCTCCTACAGAGCATCTGATAGGTTCAAACCACTGATCTTTTTGTTAGCAGCCAAATGCTTTAACCAATGCACCATCAGGGCTCCCTATCAAGCTATGAAGGATGCTTAAATGCATACTGTTAAGTGAAATAAGCCATACTGTTGATTCCAACTGTAAGACGTTCCGGGAAAGGAAAAATTACAGAGACGGTAAAAAGATCAGTGATTGCTTAGGTCCATGGGAGAGGAAGTATACTGATTAGGTGGGGACAGGGCATTTTTAGGGCAGTGAAAATGTTCTACATAATATTGTAAAGGTGTATGGAGGACATTATGCATTTGTCTAAACACATAGGATGGTACAACACAAAGAGTAAACTTTAGTGTAAACCATGGCCATCAGTTAATAGTAATATATATCAAAGTTGATTTGTCACTTGGAACAAATGTCAACTGAATCAACTTAAACACACGAATGCAAGATGTCAGTAATAGGAGAAACAGTGGGCAGGGGGAAATGGGGCATACTGGAACATTTCTATTGGAGGCTTGTTTATCAGAATTATGCTTCTCCCTGAACAGACCTAAAACAAAAGAAGAAATTGAAGAGGTCATGAAAAATGTCCCAACTCAAAAAAGCCCTGACCTAGATGGTTTCACTGGAGAATGTTATGAAACATTCATTGAAAAGTTGATACAAATTCTACTTGAACTAATCCAGGACATAGAAAAAAAGAGGGAATACTCCCTAATTCAGTCTGTGAAGCCAGCATAACCCTGATAACAAAGCCAGGCAAAGATACCACTAAAAAAGAAAATTACAGACCAATACCCATCAAGAGTATAGATATATAAATTCTCAATAAAATTTAGCAAATAGAATTCAGTATCATATAAAAAAAAAAAAATAACCATCATGACCAAGTTGGGATTCATATGAGGCATGCACGGATGGTTCAACATTATAAAATCAATCAATGTAATTCACCACATAAATAAAACAAAGGAAAAAAAATCACATCATCATCTCAGTCAATGCAGAAAAGGTAGTTGATAAAATCCAACATCCATCCCTGATAAAAAAAACTCTCAGGAAAGTAGGAACAGAAAGGGAATTCCTCAAGATAATTAAGGGCATATATGCAAAACCAACAGCCTCTCAATGGACAGAGACTGAAAGAATTCCCCTTGAGAATGGGAACCAGACAAGGATGCCCTTTATCACCACTCTTATTCAATATAGTATTGGAAGTCCTAGCTAGAGCAATAAGGTAAGAAAGGAAAATAACAGGCATCCAAATTGGTAAGGAAAAAGTAAAACTATCCCTATTCACAGATGAAATGATCCTATACATAGATAATGTCAGAGATCACAAGAAATTTACTGGAATTAATAAATTCAGCAAAGTAGCAGGCTACAAAGCCAACATAGAAAAACCAGTTGGATTCCTCTACACTACAAAGAGAACTCTGAAAAGGAAATCAGGAAAGCAATACCATTTATAAAAAAAAAAAAAAAAATTTATAACAGCCTCCAAAATGATAAAATACTTAGGAATAAATCTAATGTAAAATACTTATACAAAGAAAACTACAAAACACTACTGTAAGAAACCAAAACAGACCTACATAAATGGAAAAACATACTATGCTCATGGACTGGAAGACTTAATATCATGAAATGTCAAAGCTACCCAAAGCAATCTATAGATATAATGCAATCCCAATCCAAATTCCAACAACATCCTTTAACGAAACAGAAAAACTAATCTCCAACTTTCTATGGAAAGGAAAGAGGCCCTGAATGAAGCAATATTGAAGAAGAGTAACACTTCCCATCTCAGAACCTATCACTATACAGCCATGGTAGTCAAAACAGCCTGGTACTGGTACAATGACAGACAAGTAGACCAATGGGACAGAACTGAGAACCCAGAAGTAAATCTATCCACTTATAGATGGTTGGACAAAGGGTCAAAGTCCATTTAATGGGGAAAAGATAGTCTAACAAATGGTGTGGGCAAAACTGGATAACCATCTGCAGAAAAACAAAACAAGATCCGTATCTCACACCACACTCATAAAACTAACTCAAAATGGATCAAAAACTTAAATGTAAAACCTAAAACTATAAAGCTCATGGAAGAAAACATAGACACAAAACTAGGGGCCCTAATTTATGGCATAAATATGCTATCAAACGTAACTAAAAATGCACAACAGCAGAAAATAAATTAGATAACTGGAATCTCCTAAAAATTAAGTGTCTATGCTCATCAAAAGGGAGCCCTGGTGGTGCAGTGGTTAAGCCCTCAGCTACAAACTGAAAGGTCAGAGGTTCAAACCCATCAGCTGCTCTTCAGAAGTAGATGTGCTAGTCTACTTCTGTAAAGATTTACAGTCTTGGAAACCCTGTGTGGCAGTTCTCCTCTTTCCTATAGGATCACTATGTGTCAGCATCAACTTGATGCCAATGAGTTTCTTTTCTTGTTTTTGCTTATCAAAAGACTTTCTCCAAAAGAGTAAAAAGAGGACCTACAGAATGGGAAACAATTTTTGTCAATGACTTATCTGACAAGGATCTAGTCTCTAAAATGTATAGAAAACTGCAGCACTTCAACAACAAAAAGACAAACAATCTAATTAAAAAATGGGAAAATGACATAAACAGACACTTCTCTAAAAAAGACGTTCAGGTGGCTAGCAAACACATTAAGAGATGCTTACAATCATTAGCCATTACAGAGATGCTAATCAAAACTACAATGAGAGGCCATCTCATTCTGGTAATAATGCCACTGATAAAAAAAAAAAAAAAAAATACTGGCGAGGTTGTGAAAAGATTTGAACTCTTACACAGTGTTGGTGAGAATGTCAAATGGTACAATCACTATGGAAAATAGTTTGGTGCTTCCTTAAAAAGCTAGAAATGCTATACCATCTAGCAATCTCTCTCCTAGAGAAATAAGAGCCATGACAAGAATAGACATATGCACACCCATGTTTATTGTAGCATTATTCACCATAGCAAAAAGATGGAAACTACCTATGTGTCCACCAACAGATGAATGGGTAAACTGAGGTAAATACACACAATCGAATACTATACAACAATAAAGAATAATGATGAATCTATGAAACATCTCACAACATGGGTGAATCTGGAGGACATTATGCTGAGTGAAACAAGTCAATCACAAAAAGACAAATATTGTATGAGACCACTGTTATAAAAAGTCAAGAAAAGGTTTAGACACAGAAACATTCTATGATGGTTAGTAGGAATGGTAGAGAGAGGGAGGGAGGATCACTAACTAGATAGTAAACGTGATAATTCTGGTGAAGGGAAAGACAATGCACAATATGAGGGAAGTCAGCACAACATGAACAAGGCAACAAAGACACTGAGAGGTATGCAAAAAAAAGAGCAACTGTGGTAAATGCTATAACATGTATAATCCTGCAACAATAGTAATAAAGAACAATACTTTGTGAGTGGATACATAAGTAGTATACTAAATTACGATTGTGGATATTTCTATTCACGTATTTGTATGTGTTGCAGGTACATTCGTGTATCTAACAGAGCACATACTGAGCACAATTATAGCAACCTTTTAGATATAACCAAACACCTCTCAGGACTGAGTTATTGGGGTTGAGGGGTAAAAGCCATATTCTTGGCGGACATCCAGGTCAATTGGCATAACATAGTTCATAAAGGTAATGTTCTATATCCTACTTTGGTGAGTGGCATCTGGGATTCTAAAAGCTCCGGAGCACCATCTAAGATAGTGCTATAGGTCTCCTGCCACGCGGAATGAAGCAGAGTCAAGAAAACCAAAGACTCAAGGAAGCAATTAGTCTAATGGACTAATGGCCCACATGAACCACAACCTCCTCCAGCCTGTGACCAAAAGAACTAGATGGTATCCACCTACCATTACTGGCTGTTCTGGCCAGGAACACAATATTAGGCCCCAGTTAGACTGGGAAAAAAATGTAGAAATTCAAATTCAAAGAAAAGATCAGACTTACTGGTCTGATACAGATTGGAGGAACCTCTGAAACTATAGCCCTAAGACACCATTCTAACTCGGAACTGAAGCCATTCCCAGAGATCACCTTTCAGCCAAATCATGGACAGGCCTATAAAATAAACAATAACACCAGTAATAAATGTGCTCCTTAGAACAATCAACTATACAAAACAAACATTTGTCCAAAAACAAAGAGGAGAAGGCAGGAATGGGCTGGAAAATGGGGAATCCAGTGTGGAAATGACATATTGCAACCATCATCATGGAAAAATGTGTGTATGAGTTATTGAATGGGAAACTAATTTGCTGAGTAAACTTTTACCTAAAGCACAATAAAATGTTCAAAGCAAACAACAAACAAAAGAATAATGCTTCTCCTATTCTTTGACCTATGGTTTCCCACAAATTTACCTATATTCTAAAATAAGGCAGGTAGAATTTAGAGTGCTTCTCAAGGAACTGCCATGGAATAAAATCCTGCTTCCTTCTGGCACCAAGAAATTAAAAGAAAAATGCAACATAAAAGCAGCAGTTGTATGTGTGTGTGTGTGTGACATAAAACGACTTGAGTGGTTCAAGACATAATATTAAACTTTATTTAATTCCTTATATATTACAGAGAAACAAAAGTCTTGAAGGATGTGCTGAGAAGTCATAGTAACACAGGTCCTCTCTTCTTGGAGTATGTGTCTTTTTCTTCTGCCATTCTTACGGCTGTAGGCAGCAATGAGTTGCGGGTCTCATGCAGTAAGCAATTCTAACTTCATTTTTATGGCACTCAAGTTTACATTGACCATTACCCCTTATGCACTCTCTCCTTAAATCCACACTACCATAGTGGGGATATTTCTTTTTGGCTGTAAGAAGGAAAGGATGGCTAGAATTAGCAATCTAGCTATAATATGCTCAGGTTTTAAAAGGAGAAACCCCAAGAAGAGAACGTTAATAGAGTGGGCCAAAAGAAAAAGTCCCCTTCCTAATTCCTGATTGTGAACATCTTTGTTTATTGGAGGAAGTTTAAGCGAATTTACTATCCCTTGGTAAATTTAATGTCCCTGGAAATCAGAAAGTATCTTGGACTTTAGTTGGAGTATCATCTTGCTTCCTTACAAATTACTGGACAATGGTTCAGGGATGATTCCCAAAGTTGACAGTAAAAAAGTTCTCATAACTTATCTTTTGTCATGCTCACTCTCTAGAATCATCTAATTGCATTTGGGCTGCCCCTTTTGGCTCTGACAAACATTATTTAGACTGAATGTTATACTTTTGTGAATTCTTTTCAAGAGATTTCCATTGCAGCTTGATTTTACTTTTCTGCAATGTTGAGAGATAGGCAGTGTTAGGCAATGTACCTGAATTCCCACAACTCCCCTGGGTATTTTGGGATTCACTTCTCAAAAGTCGGGCTCTAACTTAGACATATGTGATGCTAGCACTAATATGATAATGAGAATTGACTGGATTTGGCCATTGTTGGCCATTACATGATCTCTAAAATTTCCAGTACTACCTTTTCTTATTTCACCATGAAGTTTCAGAAGTAACTTAAAATGAATTTCTAACAATCCCTGTTTGTATTGTTCATCCTCTTGATTAAAAAACAAAACAAAAAAACCATTGCCGTCAATTCCGACTCATAGTGACCCTAAAGAGCAGAGTAGAACTGTTGGACTGGGTTTCCAGGTAGGTCCTGGTGGATTCAAACTGCCGGCCTTTTGGTTAGCAGTCGTAGCTCTTAACCACTACACCGCCAGGATTTCCATCCTCTTTTTTTTTTTTTTGATTAGAGGTCAGCAAACTGTGGCCAGGGAGCTAAATCCAGCCTATCATCTGGTTTTGTAAATAAAGTTTTAATGGCATGAAGTTAAAGCATTTATTTACATGTTGGCTGCTTTTACACTACAGTGACATAGAAGAGATAATATAGTCCATAAAGCCTAAAATATTACCTATCTGGCTCATTTCTAGAAAAATAACCTCTGCTCCTAATTCCTTTTGTCAATCAATCACAAAGGAATGAGTAAGGAATTTGTAGCTCAGGGCACGAGGGTATCCTGATAATATTGGAAAGGCTATCATGTAGAAGAAGGCATTGGTCTCTTACATATTCAGAAAAGCAAGACTACAACTACGGTTTGCACATTGTAAGAAATACAAAATTTGGCCCAATATAACAAATTGAACTTGTAACAGTCAATGTAAGAAAAGGTACATGTTTTGTCTTGTAGCGTGGAGATTGACATTCACTGAAGTTTATTATTTAGAAGCTTTAGAGATACTTGGAAAGTTTGTGGAGATTGGTTTGATAGGTTGTAAGATCCCTTATAAATTTTTTTTTAATTTTGTATTTAAATTATGCACTGGCCCAGGTGTTTTCAGAAGTCATTGTTTTGGAATCATTTTTTTAGATACACATAACTTTTAATAAGTCGTTATCCCATGGTGAAATTAAGGGGAACTGGTAGTGCGGTGGAGCCCCATTGGTACAATGGTTAAGAACTTGGCTGCTAACCGAAAAGGTCAATAGTTCAAATCCACCAGCTGCTCCTTGGAAACTCTATGAGGCAGTTCTACTCTGTCCTATGGGATACCTAAGAGTCAGAATTGACTGGATGGCTAATGATTTGGTTTGGTTTGATGATGCGATGGTTAAGCACTCAGCTGCTAACTGAAATGTTCGTAGTTCAAACCCACCCTCCATTCCATGGAAGAAAGATGTGGCAGTGTGTTTTCATCAAGATTACAGCTTTGGAAACCCCAAGGGTCAGCTCTACTCTGTTCTAAAAGGTCCCTGTGAATTGGAATCAACTTGACAGCAATGGCTTTGGTTTTTTTGTTTGTTTGTTTGTTTTATGTCGGTGGGGAAGAATTTTAATTTTTGCAAAGAGCTGACCAATAGGCAGATTCGGATCTTTTCATACGTTTGTAATATGCATGCAAATACATTTTGCATTGGTTTCTGTCATTATTTAGAATTTGGTGTCCCAGTCAGTACCTTGAAAGGCTAGGTCTTTCCACATAGACACTCTGGTCATATTTCCAACAGCTGGTAAGTGGTGAGAAGTGGTAACTATAATGGATACATAGACTAAGAGCTATATTATCCTTGTTGTTGGCCTACGTATCTGATATAAAACTTAGTTTTTTTTATTAACATTGGCTTTCTTCTCAGTATAACTGAAGCAATGTGTAATAGGACAAAAAGATTCAAAAGCACAGAAGAAAAATATTACCTTGCACTATTTAAATGTTATTTTTTTTATTCAATAATATCTGGGGAGTTAATATTATCAAACTCATTTGTGACTCCCTAGTGACAGAAACCTGGGTTAAACTCACTTTAGGCAAGTGGTCTGTCACATTTGACACTGTCGTCCAACCTTCTCCCTTGACCTGATTTCATGCCTTCTCTTATTCTTTCTTTGTCTTATTTCACCCCTCTAAAATGTTTTTTTTTTTCTCTTTCTTCTCATTCTGACCTCTAAATGTGAGTGTTTCCCAAGACTGTGTCCTTGGATTGCCAATATCCATCTTGGCATGCATCTATCTATTCATTTAACTAGCACCTATTAAGTCTACTCCTTGTCAAGCTCTATGTCAGGCCCTAGGACAAGATTTCTCAACCTCAGCACCATTAATATTTTGGGCCAGATAATTATTTGTTCTGCGGAGCTGTCCTGTGCCTTGTAGGATAGTTAGCAGCATCCTTGGCCTCTGCCCACTAGATACCAGTAGCACCAGTTGTGACAGCTGAAAATGCCTCCAGACATTGTCTAATGTGCCCTGGGGAACAAAATTACCCCCACATTGAGAACCACTGCTTCAGATACTTTGATAAGCTCAACACATGTTCTGACTCCTGTCCTCAAGTAATATATTCAAATACTACTTCCTCTCTAAAGTCTCTGCTGACTACTTTCAGGAAAGTGATCCTTCCTTCCCTTCCTCTCTCATAGCTCTTCATTTGGCATCTGTAATATTCTAACTTGCTAGGGAGTTTCTCTAAATAATATACTACCTCTTAAAATCAAAGCCATAACTGGGCAAAATGGTTCTTAGACCTTTAAGTCCACAATTTCATTTTATTTTTACTCATCTGCTACTTTATCTTTTTGGCTACCGTTATACCACCTTAGACTCAGGAAGAAAAATCATGGCTGCTCTCCCAGCAGGAAACTCTGCTATCCAAAGTACATGTCAGATTTAAAGAAACCTAATTATTGGCAATATGTCATTTTTTCCATATGGCAGATAAAGTGAAAGGAAAGAGAAGATGATGCAGTAATCCATTTACAGATATCTTTGGCATTTATAACTTCTAGAAAATGAAGAAGAAAGCTAAGTTACTTTAATGGAAATCTCCCTACATGGAAAAGTTAGGTACTCTTATCTAGACATTTTTCATATGTGATTGTCTAAGTGAAAGAAGATGAGTTTTTCTACCTTCTTTTAGAGTAGGAAATTTCACCCTCTAGAAAACTGAAGGTGAGATATGAAAACAACTGAGGCATTGGAAGAGTCAGACATACAGCATTTCTTTTTAGTTCAACCACCAGGTGTTAGTGATCTGTAATGTGAAAGACATCATTCTAATTACATTAATTTTTTAAAATTATTTATTCTATATCACATCTCTTTTAACTTTGTAGGGAAAATGTGTATCAGGACATATTTCTTTTATTTTGGTATTTATTAAAAACTTTTTTGTCAGTAATGGTAGGAGCTCTCTAAAGGCTTGATTACATTTGACCAAGAAATAAATACATAAATAAATAATGATGGCTTCACTTTGAAAATATGAGAAAAAATATATATGTAAGGAAAAAACAATGATAACATAATCTTCATTTTTTGTCTCTTTATCCCCCAAGTAGCTTAAGATTTGCTATGTCTACAGGGTACCTGATTGTCTAAGTTTTTTGAGTGAATGCATGAAACACTTGAAATATTGGTAGGGGCAGCTGCTAATGACTGTTAAAAGGAAAAAGTAAGTTAGTGGAGAAAAACACACTTAGCATAGTGATCTATAAATTTGGCTGTTGTTGAAAAATAAAGCTATTTAGTACAGCTTGGAAACTATATAAATCTGTATAGCATTTCTTTTTGATACTTTCTAGAGCTGGAAAAAAAATCTAAAGATCCTTTTCTAACAATTTTTTAATGGAGAGGAAGGAAGATATTCTGTTAGCTAAATTAATTGCATTACTTTGTTCTTTCATTGAGGTTTGGCCTCTAAATAGAATTTTATCCACTTGTATCCTTTACATGAAAATTTGTCATTTTAAAATGCATTGTTTTTAGGGGATCATAATTGAGTTCTGTAATATTTCCAACCAGAGAATAAGCTAATTTATTCTCTTAGGCCTTTGCCATGATTTCTGTTGGGCCTATATTTTTACCTCCAAGAAACATCAGCCAGGTTCTGAAAAAGAGAATTGTCATGATTTCAATCCATGGTGCAGTGGTTAAGCAATCAGAGGCTAACCAAAATGTTGGCAGTTGGAATCCCTCAGATGCTCTTTGGAAACTCTATAGGGTTGTTATGAGCTGGAATAGATTGGAAACAATGGGACTTTTTCTTTTTTTAGAAGCCTTAGTAGCATAGAGATTAAGAGCTACGACAGCTAACCAAAAGACTGGAAGTTCAAATTCACCAGCTGTTCCTTTGAAACCCTGTGGGATGGTCAGAATCTACTGGACAGCAATGAGTTTTTGGGTTTTATAATAAACTGGGTAGACTTGAACTAGTCGTTTCACCTCAAGCTTTTTAAGGATAAGGAACTGAACACAGTAGTCTCTCCATCTCTAAAACTTATTCTAACTCTGTACAACTGATACTTACCCACTAATTCAGGGTGAGAGAATCTTGTTACACATCTGATGTGAAGGCGGGAAAAATCTCACCAAAAATATAGTTTATGTACAAGGCTCATTATTCATGTGATCTGTGGCACTCAAAGACAGAAGGGTAGTGACCAGACATATTTAAATAAAGACCATCAATGTGCATCATTTGCCTGCAGTACTGAGAACAGAATTCTAGGAATGTAATGGGAAGTAGCCCATTGCATAGGCTAAAGGGAAGGAAAAGGTAAAGAGATCACTCTCTAAAACAGAGTCATCTACCCCATACCAGTTGATGGTGTTAAATTGTTTGTTTGTTTATTTGTTTTTCCTAGCAAGATCTAACATTCAGCAAGAACAGATTATAAATAATTGTTCCGGATGAAGGTGGTGGGACTATTTAACACATACTGGTGGTGCAGTGGTCAAGAGCTCGGCTGCTAACCAAAAGATCAGCAGTTCAAATGCACCAGCAGCTCCACAGAAGAAAGATGCGGCAGCCTGCTTCCATAAAGATTATAGCTATGGAAACCCTATAGGGTAGTTCTAGTCAGTCCTATTGAGTCAATATGAGTTGGAGTCGACTCCGTGGCAATGGCTTTATGATCTTTTCAAAAACTTTTCATTCTGAAATAACTTTAGCTTTACAAAGATTTGCAAAGATAATAGAGTTTGATATACCCTTCACCCAGCTTCCTCCAATGTCAATATCTCACATAACCATGGTATATTTATCAAAATTAATAAATTAATATTGGTGCAATACTATTAACTAAACTACAAACTTTATTTGCATCTCACCATTGTCTTTTTTCTGTTCTAGGGTCCAATCCAGAATATGACATTGCATTTAGTGTTATGATCTTTAAATTCCTACATATTATCATAATCTTAGCAAGAAATATCTGATGTCTCTTCAAATTCAGTTGTATAAAATGTCCCATAAATATTTTCATGTTACCTGGTATAATTGTGACCCCAAAGAAGAGTAGAATAAATAAAAAGAGATGAATCTTCATGGTAGAGAGTGTCTTGGGGAAAAAGTGCCAACAGATCTTCCTTTCCAAGTCAGGAGTTTTGAAATAAGGAAACAGAGAACGCTTTTATTTATAGATTCTCCTGGGAAGTGGTTTTAACTACTGAGGCTTATCAAAAGTGAGAACATTTCTATGCTTCGTTGAATACTGATGCGGTGGTCACAAAAAGGTTATTAAATTTTTTTCATAAAAGTCAAAATCTG
Organism: Loxodonta africana; assembly: GCF_030014295.1. NCBI lineage: Eukaryota > Metazoa > Chordata > Mammalia > Proboscidea > Elephantidae > Loxodonta > Loxodonta africana. Next base: position 113,313,179 of record NC_087342.1, read on the forward strand.
CTTGCATTACCTTAGATAGACTCTCATGAAGACATTACCTTTGAGGGACTTCATAGTTTATAGGGGATATGTATTCGAACTGCTAACACATTAGGTTGAAAATGTTGTTATAGTAACCAGATCCTCTATTATGTTTTAAATGTAATGCTAAATATTCTAATGTCCCTAGTATTAAATTGTTGAATGACTGAGTTATAGTATTTTACTGCTAGAAGTTTCCACTGAGTTTCCACTTACTTTGTTTTACAGATGAAAACAATGAGAGCCAGGGAGTTTAAATGATTTATTCCAATTTACATAGTTTGTCGTTATTTAAATGTAACATGATCTGAAAAGTCTACATTCATTGAATATGGGAAAGATAGTAGACATAAATAAATAACATAAATGAATCTACAAACAGGTTTTCAAGTATGATTTACTAATTTCCTGTAATTAACCATCTTATTTCACAATTCTAGGTACTATGATTTTAATTCTGCTTATGTAACAAAGGGATTTCTGATCCATTTTCATCCTTGCAAAGGCTATTTTTTTCAGACGCATAAGGAAGAGCCCAAAACCTGATGGTTTAGACAGAGAAGAATTAATCTATTCTCTCTCCTACCACAGAATCAAGAGAACTTCTAGGGCAGTGTTTCTCAAATTTTAGATATACCAGGGTCCTACAGAGGACTTGGAAACCCTGGTGGCATAGAAGGTTCAGTGCTATGGCTACTAATCCAAAGGTCAGCAGTTCAGATCTGCCAGGGACTCCTTGGAAACCCAGTGGGGTAGTTCTACTCTGTCCTATAGGATTGCTACGAGTTGGAATCGACTTGACCACAATGGCTTTATAGAAGACTTGTAAAAAACAGATTGCTGGCCCCACCTTCAGTTATCTGACTCAGTAGGTTTTAAGATTTAAGTAAGCTTAAGAATTTGTATTTATAAAAAGATTCTGGAATACTAATAATGCTGAAAGGGGAATTACACTCTGCTTAGGAAACGACTCATTCATTCTACAAAACAGCAAAAAAAAAACGAATTATAGAGTGATACAATCTATGATACAGATTAATAAAGCATGTGAGAATGCTTAGAGATGCTAATCAAATACCCTCATGTTATGAAAGAAGAAAGTGAGACCAAAGATGATAAACTTAGCTGACTAATGATTGTATTCTTTAGAACAAAGGCTTCAAATTATTAAGTACAAATGGAAACTGGATAAAATTAAATGTGGGAAACTTGATTCAGCTACACTGACTCCCTGGGAAAGAAAAAAATGGAGAATTCATCATCAGCTGAAAGGAAGACCACTTCAAGACATCACTCTATAATATTTATTCAACAAATATTTTTTAAGTACCAAAATTCGATCAAGTTGGCATTTGCTAGAAACTGATGGGACATCAGGGAATAAAACAGAGTATTTAAATCCTCAATCTGGAGGGTGATGTCAGTAAAATGGTAGAGTAGGGACTTTTGAAGATCTGCCCTATCGTAAAAGTAATGATAAAACTAGAAAAAAATTGTCACAATCAACTTTTTCAGAAACCTGAAAATTGGTAACCAAAGACTTGCAACAACACCATTAAACCTGTTGCGGTCGAGTCGATTCCGACTCATAGCGACTCAACAGGGAAGGGTATAACTGCCCCATAGAGTTTCCAAAGAGCGCCTGGCAGATTTGAACTGCCGACCTTTTGGTTAGTAGCCGTAGTAATTAACCACTATGCCACCAGAGTTTTCTGCAACAACACAGGGAATGCTAATTCAAAAAAAATCAATGAATCACATTAAGAACAGTGAGCTTTGTGGTGTTTTAACTTACCCCAGTCCCATCCCCTGGTCTTCAGCTCAGAAGAAAAAAAAGCCTTGAAAAATAAACCTTATGTTCCTGGTACTAGAATGAGCAGAGAGGGCTTGAACTCTTTCAAAGCCTCTTCCCCAAAGGACAATCGTTATTTAAACTGTCTTGAGGTTTCCTGGAGGATCCCACTTGAATGTTTTGCCTTTGTTTCACCAAAGGGATGAGGAGCTCTCCCAGGGCTAAAGATGCTCTACAGTGGGGTTTTGTTGAAAACATTTACACACAAATGCTTTTAGCCATTTGCCTGTGGCATGAATAACAACTGGAACAAATAATAGATTAACCAAAGAGCTTGGACAGAAAGGTTGGAGAATGAGATGTGCATAGGGACTTTGAAAAACTTACATGCTACTAGAAGGTCACATGCATGCTCAGATACAGGGCTCTGTGCAGGCCCAGGGATGTTCACATGCATAGGAAAGACCTGAGAAAGACCTAAGCACTAACCCCTGGCTGACCTTGAGGCTGCACAAGCTGGAAGTGAAGGTGAAGGCAGAATTGTAACATTTAACAATAATAGTTGGAGATGTCAATACTCCACTTTTGATAATGGATATACCAACGAGAAAGAGACTCAGTAAGGAAAGAGAAAAATTGAACACTATAAATGAACTAGACTTAATAGTTATCTATAGAACAGCTCATCTATCAAAAGCATAATACACATTCTTCCCAAGTAAACATGGAACATTCTCCAGGATAAACCACACATTAGGCTAAAACACAAATGTCAATATATTTTAAAAGATTGAAATCATATAGAGTGCTCTCTCTCACTACAGTGGGATCAAACTGGAAATCAGTAATAGGGAAATTTCACAAATATGTGGAAATTATGCAATACTTACCTAAATAATCAATGATTCAAAAAGAAAGAAAACACTTCCGGTCAACAAAAATAAAAACACAACAAATCCAAATTTATGAAATGCAGCAGAAGAATATGGAAATACAAGGGACACCAAATACCTAAAATGATCTTAAAAAAGAAAAAAGTCAGAGGACTAACTTATTCCAAAACTTGCTACAAAGCAACGGTGATCAGGACAGTGTTGTCTGGCATAAGAAAAAAAAAAAAAGGAGACATTAATTAATGGAAATGAATTGAGAGTCCAGAAATAAACCCATACATGTGTAATCAAATATTTATTTATTATTGAGGTTAGATGAAAGCTTACAGCTCAAGTTAATTTCTCAAACAAAAATTTATACACATATTATTATGTGACCCTAGCTACAATCCTTAAAATGTGACAGCACAGTCCCCCTTGCCACCCTGCCTTTTCGGTGGCCATCCAACCAGTTCCTATCCCTTTCTGCCTTCTCATCCTGCCTCCCTATAGGAATTGTCCATTTAGTCTCCTTTATCTACTAGAACTTAGAAGCACACTCTTCATGAGTATTATTTCATGGTTAATAGCCCAGTCTAATCTTTGTCTGAAGACGTGGCTTCGGAAAAGTTTTCAGTTCTGGGTTAACAGAGAGTCCAGGGGCTATGTCTTCTGGGGTTCCTCTAGTCTCAGTCAGACCATTAAGTCTAGTCTTTTTACATGAATTTGAATTCTGCACCACACTTTTCTCCTCCTCCATCGGGGATTGTTGTGTTCCCTGTCATGGCAGTCATTGGTAGTAGTCAGGTACCATCTAGTTCTTCCTGTCTCAGGCTGATGGAGTCTGTAGTTTATGTGGCCATTTTGTCTCTTGGGCTAATATTTTCCTTTTGTTATTGGTATTCTTCATTCTCCTTTGTCCAGGTGGGTTGGGACAAATTCAAGCATCTTAGATGGCCGCTTGCAAACTTTTAAGACCCCAGATGTCACTCACCAAATTGGAATACAGAGTAGTTTTTTTAAAATAATTTTTATTGTGCTTTAAGTGAAAGTTTACAAATCAAGTCAATTTCTCACATATAAACTTATATACACCTTACTACATGCTCCCATTTACTCTCCCCCTAATGAGTCATCCCACTCCCTCCTTCCAGTCTCTCCTTTCGTGACTGTTTTGCCAGTTTCTAACCCTCTCTACCCTGCCATCTCCCCTCCAGACAGGAGATGCCAATACAGTCTCAAGTGTCCACCTGATACAAGTAGCTCACTCCTCATCAGCATCTCTCTCCTACCCACTGTCCAGTCCCTTCCATGTCTGATGAGTTGTCTTCGGGAATGGTTCCTGTCCTGGGCCAACAGAAGGTTTGGGGACCATGACCACCGGGATTCCTCTAGTCTCAGTCAGACCATTAAGTCTGGTCTTTTTATGAGAATTTGGGGTCAGCATCCCACTGATCTCCTGCTCCCTCAGGGGTTTTCGGTTGTGCTCCCTGTCAGGGCAGTCATCAGTTGTGGCCGGGCACCATCGAGTTCTTCTGGTCTCAGGATAATGGAAGTCTCTAGTTCATGTGGCCCTTTCTGTTTCTTGGGCTCATAGTTATCGTGTGACCTTGGTGTTCTTCATTCTCCTTTGATCCAGGTGGGTTGAGACCAATTGATGCATCTTAGATGGCTGCTTGTTAGCATTTAAGACCCCAGACGCCACACTTCAAAGTGGAATCAGAATGTTTTCTTAATAGAATTTATTTTGCCAATTGACTTAGAAGTCCCCTTAAGCCATAGTCCCCAAACCCCCGCCCTTGCTCCGCTGACCTTTGAAGCATTCAGTTTATCCCGGAAACTTCTTTGCTTTTGGTCCCGTCCAGTTGAGCTGACCTTCCCTGCATTGAGTATTGTCCTTCCCTTCACCTAAAGTAGTTCTTATCTACTATCTAATCAGCAAATAACCCTCTCCCACCCTCCCTCCCTCCCTCCCCCGTCTCGTAACCACAAAAGAATGTGTTCTTCTCAGTTTAAACTATTTCTCAAGATCTCATAATAGTGGTGTTATACAATATTTGTCCTTTTGCAACTGACTAATTTCACTGAGCATAATGCCTTCCAGGTTCCTCCATGTTATGAAATGTTTCACAGATTCATCACTGTTCTTTATCAATGCGTACTATTCCATTGTGTGAATATACCATAATTTATTTATCCATTCATCAGTTGATGGACACCTTGGTTGCTTCCATCTTTTTGCTATTGTAAACAGTGTGGCAATAAACATGGGTGTGCGTATATCTGTTTGTGTAAAGGCTCTTATTTCTCTAGGATATATTTCGAGGAGTGGGATTTCTGGGTTGTGCTTTTTTGTTTGTTCTATTTCTAACTTTTTAAGGAAACGCCAGACAGATTTTCAAAGTGGTTGTACAATTTTACGTTCCCACCAGCAGTATATAAGAGTTCCAATCTCTCCCCAGCCTCCCCAACATTTACTATTTTGTGTTTTTTGGATTAATGCCAGCCTTGTTGGAGTGAAATGGAATCTCAACATAGTTTTAATTTGCATTTCTCTAATGGCTAATGATCGAGAGCATTTTCTCATGTATCTGTTAGCTGCCTGAATATCTTCTTTAGTGAAGCGTGTGTTCATATCCTTTGCCCACTTCTTGATTGGGTTGTTTGTCTTTTTGTGGTTGAGTTTTAACAGAATCATACAGATTTTAGAGACCAGGCGCTGGTCGGAGATGTCATAGCTGAAAATTCTTTCCCAATCTGTAGGTGGTCTTTTTTACTCTTTCAGTGAAGTCTTTAGATGAGCATAGGTGTTTGATTTTTAGGAGCTCCCAGTTACCTGGTTTCTCTTCGTCATTTTTAGTAATGTTTTGTATTCTGTTTATGCCTTGTATAAGGGCTCCTAACGTTGTCCCTATTTTTTCTTCCATGATCTTTATATTTATATTAGTATTTATATTTAGGTCTTTGATCCACTTGGAGTTAGTTTTTGTGCATGGTGTGAGGTATGGGTCCTGTTTCATTTTTTTGCAAATGGATATCCAGCTATGCCAGCACCATTTGTTAAAAAGACTATCTTTTCCCCAATTAACTGACTCCGGGCCTTTGTCAAATATCAGCTGCTCATATGTGGATGGATTTATATCTGGGTTCTCAAATCTGTTCCATTGGTCTATGTGCCTGTTGTACCAGCACCAGGATGTTTTGACTACTGTGGCTGTATAATATGATCTAAAATTAGGAAGAGTGAGGCCTCCCACTTTCTTCTTCTTTTGCAGTAATGCTTTACTTATCCGGGGCTTCTTTCCCTTCCATATGAAGTTGGTAATTTGTATTTCCAACACTTTAAAAAATGTCATTGGAATTTGGATCAGAAGTGCATTTTTACTATGTTAAGTCTTCCTATCCATGAGCAAGGTATGTTTTTCCACTTATGTAGGTCCCTTTTAGTTTCTTGCACTAGTACTTTGTATTTTTCTTTGTATAGGTCTTTTACATCTTTGGTGAGATTTATTCCTAAGTATTTTATCTTCTTGGGGGCTACTGTGAATGGTATTGATCTGGTGATTTCCTCTTCGATGTTCTTTTTGTTGATGTAGAGGAATCCAAGTGATTTCTGTATGTTTATCTTGTAACCTGAAACTCTGCCGAACTCTTATTAGTTTCAGTAGTTTTCTGGAGGATTCTTTAGGGTTTTCTGTGTATAAGATCATGTCATCTGCAAATAGAGATAATTTGACTTCTTTCTTGCCAATCCAGATGCCCTTTATTTCTTTGTCTAGCCTAATTGCTCTGGCTAGGACCTCTAGCACAATGTTGAATAAGAACGGTGATAAAGGGCATCCTTGTCTGGTTCCCATTCTCAACGGAAATGCTTTCAGGCTCTCTCCATTTAGAATGATGTTAGCTGTTGGCTTTTTTTTTTTGTATAGATGCCCTTTATTATGTTGAGGAATTTTCCTTCAATTCCTATTTTGGTGAGAGTTTTTATCACGAATGGGTGTTGGACTTTGTCAAATGCCTTTTCTGCATCAATTGATAAGATCATGTGTTTTTTTGTCTTATGTTTTATTTACATGGTGGATTACATTAATGGTTTTTGTATATTGAACCAATCTTGCATAAAAATATATATATATATACCTGGTATAAATCCCACTTGGTTGTGGTGGATTATTTTTTTGACATATTGTTGAATTCTATTGGCTAGAATTTTGTGGAGGATATTTGCATCTACGTTTATGAAGGATATAGGTATGTAATTTTCTTTATTTTTGGTGTCTTTACCTGGTTTTGGTATCAGGGAGATGGTGGCCTCATAGAATGAGTTAGGTAGTATTCCATCATTTTCTATGCTTTGAAATACCTTTAGTAGTAGTGGTGTTAACTCTTCTCTGAAAGTTCGGTAGAACTCTGCAGTGAAGCTGTCCGGGCCAGGGCTTTTTTTTGTTGGGAATTTTTTGATTACCTTTTCAATCTCTTTTTTTTTTGTTATGGGTCTATTTAGTTGTTCTACTTCTGATTGTGTTAGTTTAGGTAGGTAGTGTTTTTCTTGGAATTCTTCCATTTCTTCTAGGTTTGCAAATTTGTTAGGGTACAATTTTTTGTAATAATCTGATACGATTCTTTTAATTTCCATTGGGTCTGTTGTGATATGGCCAATCTCATTTCTTATTTGAGTTATTTGTTTCCTTTCCTGTATTTCTTTAGTCAGTCTGGCTAACGGTTTATCAATTTTGTTGATTTTTTCAAAGAACCAGCTTTTGGCTTTGTTAATTCTTTCAATTGTTTTTCTGTTCTCTAATTCATTTAGTTCAGCTCTAATTTTTATTATTTGTTTTCTTCTGGTGCCTGATGGATCCTTTTGTTGCTCGCTTCCTATTTGTTCAAGTTGTAGGGACAGTTCTGTGATTTTGGCTCTTTCTTCTTTATGTATGTGTGCGTTTATTGATATAAATTGCCCTCTGAGCACTGCTTTTGCTGTGTCCCAGAGGTTTTGATAGAAAGTATTTCCATTCTTGTTGCATTCTATGAATTTCTTTGTTCCCTCCTTAATGTCTTCTGTAACCCAGTCTTTTTGGAGCAGGGTATTGTTCAGTTTCCAAGTATTTGATTTCTTTTCCCTGATTTTTCTCTTATTGATTTCTACTTTTATGGCCTTGTGGTCTGAGAAGATGCTTTGTAATATTTTGATGCTTTGGATTCTGCAAAGGTTTGTTTTATGACCATATGTGATCTATTCTAGAGAATGTTCCATGTGCACTAGAAAAAAAGTATACTTTGCAGCTGTTGGATGGAGTGTTCTGTATAAGTCTATGAGGTCATGTTGGTTGATCGTAGCAATTAGGTCTTCGGTGTCTCTGTTGAGCTTCTTACTGGATGTCCTGTCCTTCTCCGAAAGTGGTGTGTTGAAGTCTCCTCCTATAATTGTGGAGGTGTCTATCTCACTTTTCAGTTCTGTTAAAGTTTGTTTTATGTATCTCGCAGCCCTGTCATTGGGTGCATAAATATTTAATATGGTTATATCTTCCTGGTAAATTATCTCTTTAATCATTATGTAGTGTCCTTCTTTATCCTTTATGGTGGATTTAACTTTAAAGTCTATTTTGTCGGAAATTAATATTGCCACTCCTGCTCTTTTTTGATTGTTGTTTGCTTGATATATTTTTTTCCATCCTTTGCATTTCAGTTTTTTTGTGTCTCTAAGTCTAAGGTGTGTCTGTCTCTTGTAGGCAGCATATAGACGGGTCATGTTTCTTTATCCAGTCTGAGACTCTCTGTCTCTTTATTGCTGCATTTAGTCCATTTACATTCAGTGTAATTATAGATAAGTATGAGTTTTGTTCTGTCATTTTGATGCCTTTTTGTGTGTGTTGTTGACAATTTCATTTTTCCACTTACTTTTTTGTGCTGAGATGTTTTTCTTTGTAAATTGTGTGTTCCTCATTTTCATAGTAGTTGAATTTATTTTTGCTGAGTCTTATGTTTTTCTTGGTTTTTATTTTGAATTATGGAATTGTTAGACCTCTTTGTGGTTACCTTAATGTTTACACCTATTTTTCTAAGTAAAAACCTAACTTGTATCATCCTATATTGCCTTGTTTTCCTTTCCATATGGAAGATCTATGCCTCTTGTATTTAGTCCTTTTTGATCATTGTGATCTTTGACATGACTTCAATGATTCCCTGTTTTGAGCATTTTTTTCTTTTTAAAATTAATCTTATTTTATTTTTGTAATTTCCCTATTTGAGTTGTTATCGAGATGCTCTGTTCTGTGACCTTGTGTTGTGCTGGTATCTGATATTATTGATTTTCTGACCAGTTTCCTTTAGTAATTCTTGTAGCTTTGGTTTGCTTTTTGCAAATTCTCTAAGCTTGTGTTTATCTGTAAATGTTTTAATTTCACCTTCATACTTGAGAGAGAGTTTTGTTATATATATGCTTCTTGGCTGGCAGTTTTTCTCCTTCAGTGCTCTATATATGTCATCCCATTGCCTTCTTGACTGCATGGTTTCTGCTGAGTAGCCTGAACTTATTCTTATTTATTCTCCTTTGTAGGAGACTTTTCTTTTATCCCCAGCTGCTTTTAAAATTTTCTCTTTTTCTTTGGTTTTGGCAAGTTTGATGATAATATGCCTTGGTGATTTTCTTTTTGGATCAATCTTATATGGGGTTCGACGAGCATCTTGGATGGATATCCTTTCATCTTTCATGATACCAGGGAAGTTTCCTGCCAACAAATCTTCATCTATTCTCTCTGTATTTTCTGTTATCCCTCCTTGTTCTGCAACTCCAATCACACGCAAGTTATTCTTCTTGATAGAGTCCCACATGATTCTTAGGGTCTCTTCATTTTTTTTTAATTCTTTTATCTGATTTTTCTTCAACTATATTGGTGTCAATTGCTTTATCCTTCAACTCCCCCACTCTGCATTACAATTCCTCGATTCTGCTCCACTGACTTCCTATTGAGTTGTCTAATTCTGTAATTTTACTGTTAATCTTTTGGATTTCTGAATGCTGTCTCTCTATGGATTCTTGTAGCTTATTATTTTTTCCACTATGTTCTTGAATAATCTTTTTGAGTTCTTCAACTGCTTTATAAGTGTGTTACTTGGCTTTTTCTATAGATTGCCTTATTTCATTTCTGAGGTCATCCCTGATATCTTGAAGCATTCTGTGTATTAGTTTTTTATATTCTGCATCTGGCAATTCCAGGATTGTATCTTCATTTGGGAAAGATTTTGGTTCTTTAATTTGGGGATTTGTGGAAGCAATCATGGTCTGCTTCTTTATGTGGTTTGATATCAACTGTTGTCTCTGAGCCATCTGTAAAATATTGTAATGATTTATTTTATATTTGCTCACTGAGTCTTATCTTGTTTTGTTTTCTTTCAATATATGCAGATGGGCTACTAGATTGTGCTGTCTTGATTGTTGTAGCCTTTGAATCACTTATGTCCTATCACCAGCTGGTTTAGGCTGTTATTAGATATATAAGCCTAAGAGTTCATTTACTGTTCTTGAATAGAATCAGCTTAGGTGTTCTGATTTTGGGTCACCAAGTGTGTGGTGTAGATTGTCACCTATTCACTTAGAGGAGTAGTAGTGATAGTTGTGTGCACCAGATTCTAGTAGCAGCAGGGGGTCACACTCCAGGGATGGCAGGATGCTGTCTGCCTTCCCGCATGTGCCAGTGAGGAAGGTGTGTCTCTATTCCTAAGGCACTTTGGTGGGTGGGCTCTGCAGCTGTACCTTAGGCACCCAATGCATGTACCTCTAAAGATTGGTAGGTGTCAGTATCCTCAGACTCCTTTGGCAGGTGGATAGGTGGTTTGGGAGGAGCTTCAGCCCTCAGTTCCCCGTTGTGGATTAGTGAGGGCTCTGTTTAATAGGTAGAGATATCAGACCCGGAAAACTTGTTTTTCCAGTGCTCTGCTAAAACAATTACAGTCAGATCTCTATCAGAATTGCATTTGCATTATAATAGCCACCTTGTTCCCTGTAGGGATGAAAGCCAAAGACTGTGGATCTCATATACTTGGCTGGAGCTGGTTCTGTATTGTTATTCCAGTTTAGTGAAGTCAGGGAAGGATTTCTCATTCCTGGGTTTTTAGTAGCTGCTTCTCTCAGGTCAGGAGAAGAGGTTAGGAAAAGAAAACAAACAAAAAACCACAGAACACTTCACTCCCTGGCCCAGGAAATTCCAATGTTAATTAAGCCACCTGGGGCAGGGAGGGGAGGGATCAGATAGATAGGAGAGAGAGGCACCCAGCAATATAGACAAAGTTACTTATCTTGCTTGGTGATGGATGTTTTATCTGAGATTCCCAAGGGGCGTGTAGCCTGTGTGTGCCTGCTGGGTTCAGATTGCCCCCAAGGGTCAGACCCTTGTCCCATGTTTGTGCTGTCTCGGAAGCTGTGGTCAGCTCCTCCACTCCCTGTCCAAAGCCCAGCACCAAGGTTCCCCGGCTGGGACGCCACTCTCCAGGCTCCAAAACCAGCTGCTGCCTCCCAGTGACTTCTCCTCCTGTAAGCCATGTCATTGTACTGCCTGCATGAGCTGGCTAGGCTTCCCCCGAGGTCACTTCAGGGGGCTAGGACTGTGTCCCGGGTTTGCACCATCTCAGGAAGCCATGCTCAGCAACCCTGTGCCCAGTTCAAAGCCCAGCACCAAGGTTTTCTGACTGGGATGCTGGCTCCAGGCTCTGAAAACAGTCGATCCTTCCTCGTGGTTGCTCGTTCTCTTGTTAGCCTCATCAGTGTGCAGCCTGCTTGCGCTGGCTGAGTCTCTACCGAGGTTACCCCAGGGGGCTAGGGGCCAGAGCTGTGTCCCGTGCCTGCCCCACCTTAGCAAGCCGCCATCAGCCCCGCCACTCGGCACCCGGGAACTGTGAAGGCTCAAGATTGTGGAGCCGGACACCGGTTCCAGAAGCAGTTGCTGCTTCAGATCACAGCTTTTCGCTCCCCTGTCACTAAGGTCAACTCTTTAGATCTGTGTTTGATGGTCAGGGCTTGTAGATTGTCCTGTATGTGATCGATTCACTTGTTTTTCTGAGGCTTTGTTGCAACAGGGATCCGAGGTAGCTTCTACCTAGTCAGCCATCTTGGCCCCCCAGAATAGTTTCTCAATAAACTTTGTTAGGCCAATTGACCTAGATGTCTCCCAAAACAATGGTCCCTGGACCCGAGCCCCTGCTACTCTGTCCCTTGAGGTGTTTGATTGTGTTCAGGAAACTTCTTAGCTTTTGGTTTAGTTCAGTTGCACTGACCTCACCTGTATTGTGCGCTGTCCTTCCCTTCACCTAAGATAATTCTTATCTACTATCTAGTTAGTGAATTCCCTTCACCTTCCCTCCCTACCCTTGTAATTATCAAAGAATGTTTTCTTCTGTGTTTATATCTTTCCTTGAGTTTTTATACTAGTAATCTCATACAATATTTGCCCTTTTGTGACTGACTAATTTCACTCAGCGTGATGCCTTCTAGATTCAACCCTGTTGTGAGATATTCTCCAGATTTGTCATTGTCCTTTATTGTTGCGTAGTATTCCATTGTGTGTATGTAACATAATTTATTTATCCATTCATCTGCTGATGCACACCTAGGTTCTTTCCATTTTTTGCTATTGTGAACAGTGCTGCAATAAACATGGGTATGCATGTATCTATTCCTGTGACAGCTTTTATTTCTCTAGGATATATTCCAAGGAGTGGGATTGCTGGATCCTATGGTACTTTTATTTCTAACGTCTTAAGGAAGTGCCAAATCAATTTCCAAAGTGGTTGTACCATTTTACATACTTACCAGCCATGTATAATAATATAATGTATTATAATAACATGTGCAAAGAGCTGGAGATGGAAAATCAAAAGGGAAGAACACACTCGGCGTTTCTCAAGCTGAAAGAACTGAAGAAAAAATTCAAGCCTCGAGTTGCAATAGTGAAAGGTTCTATGGGGAAAATATTAAATGAGGCAGGAAGCATTAAAAAAAGATGAAAGGAATACACAGAGTCATTATATCAAAAAGAATTAGTCAATGTTCAACCATTTCAAAAGGTGGCATATGATCAGGAGCCGATGGTACTGAAGGAAGAAGTCCAAGCTGCTCTGAAGGCATTGGCAAAAAACAAGGCTCCAGGAATTGATGGAATATCAATTGGGATGTTTCAACAAACAGATCCAGTGGTGGAGGTGCTCACTCATCTATGCCAAGAAATATGGAAGACAGCTTCCTGACCAACTGACTGGAAGAGATCCATATTTATGCCTATTCCCAAGAAAGGTGATCCAACCGAATGTGGAAATTATAGAACAATATCATTAATATCACACACAAGCAAAATTTTGAAGATCATTCAAAAATGGCTGCAGCAGTATATAGACAGGGAAGTGCCAGAAATTCAGGCTGGTTTCAGAAGAGGATGTGGAACCAGGGATATCATTGCTGATGTCAGATGGATCCTGGCTGAAAGCAGAGAATACCAGAAGGATGTTTACCTGTGTTTTATTGACTATGCAAAGGATTCGACTGTGTGGATCATAACAAACTATGGATAACACTGCGAAAAATGGGAATTCCAGAACACTTAATTGTGCTCATTAGAAACTTTTATACAGATCAAGAGGCAGTTGTTCGGACAGAACAAGAGGATACTGATTGGTTTAAAGTCAGGAAAGGTGTGCATCAGGGTTGTATTCTTTCACCATACCTATTTAATCTGTATGCTGAGCAAATCATCTGAGAAGCTGGACTATATGAAGAAGAACGGGGCATCAGGATTGGAGGAAAACTCATTAACAACCTGTGTTATGCAGATGACACAATCTTGCTTGCTGAAAGTGAAGAGGTCTTGAAGCACTTACTAATGAAGATCAAAGACCACAGCCTTCAGTATGGATTATACCTCAACATAAAGAAAACAAAAATCCTCACAACTGGACGAATGAGCAACATCATGATAAACAGAGAAAAGATTGAAGTTGTCAAGAATTTCATTTTATTTGGATCCACAATCAACAGCCATGGAAGCAGCAGTCAAGAAATCAAAAGACGCATTGCACTGGGCAAATCAGCTGCAAAGGACCTCTTCAAAGCGTGGAACAGCAAAGATGTCTCCCTGAAGAATAAGGTGCACCTGACCCAAGCCATGGTATTTTCAATCACATCATATGCATGTGAAAGCTGGACAATGAATAAGGAAGATCGAAGAAGAATTGATACCTTTGAATTGGGGTGTTGGCGAAGGATATTGAATATAGCATGGACTGCCAAAAGAACAAACAAATTTGTCTTGGAAGAAGTACGAGCAGAATGCTCCTTAGAAGCAAGGGTGGCAAGAGTGAATCTTACATACTTTGGACATGTTGTCAGGAGGGGAGGGATCAGTCCCTGAAGAAGGACATCATGCTTGGCAGAGTACAGGGTCAGCGGAAAAGAGGAAGACCCTTAATGAGGTGGGTTGACACAGTGGCTGCAACAATGAGCTCAAGCATAAAAATGATTGTAAGGATGGCTCAGGACCTGGCAGTGTTTCATTCTGTTGTGCATAGGGTTGCTATGAGTCGGAACCATCTCAACGGCACCTAACAACAACAACAACCAGCCGTGTGTAAGTGTTCCAGTCTCTCCATAACCTATCCAATATTTATTGTTTTGGATTAATGCTAGCCTTGTTGGGGTGAGATGGTATCTCATTGTAGTTTTTATTTGCATTTCTCTAATAGCTAATGATCGTGAGCCTTTCCTCATGTATGTTAGCCACCTGAATGTCTTCTTTGGTGAAGCATATGTTCATATCCTTTGTCCATTTTTCAGTAGGGTTATATGTCTTTTGTTATTGAGGTTTTGCAGTATCTTGTAGATTTGAGAAATCAGACCCTTATCGGTCTTGTTGTAGCCAAAAATTTTTTCCCACTCTGTAGCTGTCTTTTTGCTCTTTTGGTGAAGTCTTTTGATGGGCATAAGTGTTTGATTTTTAGGAGCTCCCAGTTATCTAGTTTCTCTTCTGGTGTTTATGCATTGTTAGTTATGGTTGGTATTCTATTTATGCCATGTATTAGGACTGCTAGAGTTGTCGGTATTTTTTCTTCCATAATCTTTACTGTTTTAGATTTTATGTTTTGAGTTAGTTTTTATACATGGTGTGAGGTATGGGTCTTGTTTCAATTTTTTTTTTTTTTGGCAGATAGATATCCAGTTATGCCAGTACCATTTGTTAAAGAGACAGTTTTTCCCCCATTTAACGGACTTTGGGCCTTTGTCAAATATCAGCTGCTCATAGGTGAATGAATTTACATCTGGATTCTCAATTCTGTTCCATTGGCCTGTGTATCTGTTGCTGTACCAGTACCAGGCTGTTCTGACTACCACTGTAGTATAATAGGTTCTAAAATCAGGTTGTGTGAAACCTCCCACTTTGTTCTTCTTCTTCAGTAATGCTTTATTTATCCAGGGCCTCTTCCCTTTCCATATGAAGTTGGTGATTTGTTTCTCCACCTTGTTAAAAAGTCTTTGGAATTTGGATCAAGATTGCATTGTATCTGTAGATCGTTTTGGGTAGAATTGACATTTTCACAATGTTGAGTTTTCCTATCCATGAGCAAGGTATATTTTTCCACGTATGTAGGCCTTTTTTGGTTTCTTGCAGTAGCATCTTGTAGTTTTCTTTGTATAAGTCTTGTGCATCTTTGTTTAGATTTATTCCTAAGTATTTTATCTTCTTGGGGGCTATCGTAAATGGTATTGATTTGGTGATTTCCTCTTCAAAGTTCTCTTTGTTGGTGTAGAGGAATCCAACTGATTTTTGTATGTTTATCTTGTATCATGACACTTTGCTGGAAACTTCTATCAGTTCCAGTAGTTTTCTTGTGAATTCTTTGGGGTTTTCCCTGTATAAGGCCATATCATGTGCAGATAGGGATACTTTTATTTCTTCCTTACCAACTTGGATGCCCTTTATTCCTTTTTCTTGCTTTATTGCTCTGGCTAGGACCTGCAGTACAATGTTGAGTAAGTGTGGTGATAAAGGACATCCTTTTCTGATTTCCGTTCTCAAAGGGAATGATTTCAGACTTTCTCCATTTAGGATGAAGTTGGCTTTTGGCTTTGTATAAATGCCCTTTATTATGTGGAGGAATTTCCCATCTATTCCTATTTTGCTGGGAGTTTTTATCATGAATAGGTGTTGAACTTTGTCAAATGTCTTTTCTGCATCAATTGATAAGATCACATGGTTCTCATCTTTTGCATTATTTATATGATGGATTACATTAATTGTTTTTCTAATGTTGAACCATCCTGCTTACTTGGTATGAATCCCACTTGGTCATGGGTGAGTTATTTTTTTTGATATGTTGCTGAATTCTATTGGATAGAATTTTGTTGAAGATTTTTTACATCTATGTTCATGAAGGGTATTGGTCTGTAGTTTTCTTTTTTTTTGTGGTGTCTTTACCTGGTTTTGGTATCAAGGTTATGCTGGCTTCATAGAATAAGTTCAGGAGTGTTGCATCCTTTTCCATGCTCTGAAATACCTTTAGTAGTAATGGTGTTTACTTTTCTTTGAAAGTTTGGTAGAATTCTCCAGTGAAGCCATCAGGGCCAGGGCTTTTTTTGCGGGGGGAGGTTTAGTTACCTCTTCAATCTCTTCTTTTGTTATGGGTTTATTTAGTTTTTCTACCTCTGTTTGTGTTAGTTTAGGTTGGTAGTGTGTTTCTAGAAATTTGTCCATTTCCTCTAAGTTTTCAAATTTGTTGGAGTACAATTTTTCATAGCATTCTGTTAAGATTCTTTTACTTTCAGATGGGTCTGTTGTGATATCACCCATCTCATTTCTTACTTAGGTTATTTGCTTCCTCTCCTGTTTTTTCTTTTGTCAGTTTGGCCAATGGTTTATTAATTTTGTTGATCTTTTCAAAGAACCAGCTTTTGGTCTTGTTAACTCTTTCAATTGTTTTTCTATTCTCTATTTTATTTATGGAAACCCTGGTGGCATAGTGGTTAAGAATTTGGCAATTTGTATCCACCAGGCACTCCATAGAAACTGTATGGGGCAGTTCTTTATGGTCGCTATGAATCAGATTTGACTTGATGGCAATAGGTTCGGTTTTTGGTTTATTTCATTTATTTCTGCTCTAATTTTTATTATTTCCTTTCCTCTGATGCCTGAGGACTTCTTTTGCTGCTCTCTATTTCCTTGAGTTGTAGGGTCAATGTTTTGATTTTAGCCCTTTCTTCTGCTGACAGTTTCTTTGTTCCACTTAATTTTCTGTGCTGAGTCATTTTTATTTATTTATTTTCTTTTCATCTTTTTCATTGTTGTTGATTTTGTATTTGCTGAGTCTTCATGTTTTTCTTCTTTTTTATTTTGATGTGTAGAATTGTTAGTTTCCTTCATGGTTACTCTAAAATTTACCTCTATTTTTCTAAGTTTAAATCAATCTTTTATTTCTTGATCCCACCTTAGCTTCCTCTCCATACAAAAGTTCTATGACTACATTATTTAGTCCCTCTTTTTTTGTTTCAATGTTGTCAGCTTTTACATATCAAAGTCTCTGTTTCCCTATTTTCAGTGTTTTAGCTTTGACTTATTTTTTTGACTTCCCTATCTGGGATGGTATCTGTTTGTTCTGTCTCGTGTTCTAGTTTTGGGTTGTTATCTGGTACTATTGATTCTCTAACCAGAGGGATCCCTTTAGTATTTCTTGTAATTTTGGTTTGGTTTTTACTAATTCCCTTAACTTGTGTTTGTCTGGAAATGCCCTAATTTCACCTTCATATTTGAGAGAGAGTTTTGCTGGATATATAATTCTTGGCTTGCAATTTTTTTTTCTTCAAGACTTTATATTTTTGCATTACCTTCTTGCCTGCATGACTTCTGCCAAGTAGTCAGAGTTTAGTCTTATTGACTCTCCTTTGTAGATGACTTTTGCTTTATCCCTAACCACTCTTAACATTTTGTCTTTAACTTTGGCTTTGGCAAGTTTGATTATAATACATCTTGGTGACTTTCTTTTGGGATCTACCTTGTGTGGGGCTTGAAAAGCTTTTTGGATAGATGTCTTCTCATCTTCCACTATATTAGGAAAACTTTCTGCCAACAAATCTTCAACAATTCTCTCTGTATTTTCTGTTAATCAGCCCACCTCCCCCTGCCCTGATTCTGGTACTCAAATCACTCAAAGATTATTCCTCTTGATGGAGTCCC
Organism: Loxodonta africana; assembly: GCF_030014295.1. Classification (NCBI taxonomy): domain Eukaryota; kingdom Metazoa; phylum Chordata; class Mammalia; order Proboscidea; family Elephantidae; genus Loxodonta; species Loxodonta africana. The sequence continues at coordinate 113,331,073 of NC_087342.1, forward strand.
ACATAATTCTTAGGATTTCTTCATTTTTTAAAATTCTTTTATTTGACTTTTCCTCAAATAAATTGGTGTCAAGTACTTTATCTTCAGTCTCACTAATTCTGACTTCCATTGCCTCAATTCTGCTCCTGTGACTTTCTACTAAGTTGTCTATTTCTGAAAGTTTATCGGTAGTCTTTTGGATTTCTGTTTGCTGTCTCTTTATTAGAAACCCTGGTGGCTTAGTGGTTAAGAGCTACAGCTGCTAACCAAAAGATCAGCAGTTCAAATCCGCCAGGCACTCCTTGGAAACTCTATGGGAGTATTCTACTCTGTCCTATAGAGTTGCTATGAGTAGGAATCAACTTGATGGCAACGGGTTTGGTTTTTTAATGGATCTGTCTATGGATTTTTGCAGGTTGTTAAATTTGTCATTTTGCTCCTGTATAACTTTCATAATTTCCTCTGTTGCTTTGTCTGTGTGTTCTTTGGCTTGTTCTGCATTTTGCCTTATCTCCTTCCTGATCTCTTGAAGAGCTCTGTATATTAATCTTTTGAATTCTACCTCCAGTAATTCTGAGACATTCTCTTCCTCTGGGAGGTGTCCTGAATCTTTGCTTTGGTTGCTTGCTGAAGCCATTGTGGTCTGCCTCTTTATGTGATTTGACACTGACTATTGTTTCTGAGCCATGGATAAGTTATTACATTTACTTATTTTATGTTTTCTTACTGTGTCCTAGCATTTTGTTTTGTTTTGTTTCAATATGCCCAAATAGGCTGGTTTTGTGAGCTACTTCGATTATTGGCATCTTTGAAGCTCTCACCTTCTGGAGCCAGGTAGTTAGAAGTTTTACTAGGTATGTAAGCCCAGGAATCCTTTTACTTTTCTTATGTGGATTCCAGGTTGTTGGTCACCAAGTGCTTGGTGGAGGCTCTCACCTACCGTCCTAAATGGGCAGAGCTACACAGGGGTGATTGGAGCAGACACAGGTATCTTGTTGCAGTAAGGGGTTATGTTGCTCAAAAGTTAAATACAAAGCTATGTTATAACTCAATTCAATATCTAGGTAAACACACCCAAAAGAATGAGATCGTATATTAAAAAAAAAAAAAGAACTTATTTATGAATGTTAATAGTAATGTTATTCATAATAAGTAAAACATGGAAACAACACAAATGCCCATCATCTGATAAATGATAAACAAAATATAGCACATCTATTCAGTGACTCAGAATATTTGTAACTGGCTTAATTCGCAAAGAATTTAGAAATTTCTTCCTAAATTGAATGTAAAGATTGGCTGGTGCTTGACCAAATTTTCAAGTCTTCATGTTCTGCTACAACACTCTGTAAAACCGAAAATAAAACTCATTGCTGTCGAGTTGATTCTGACCCATAGGGACCCTGTAGGACAGAATAGCATTGCCCCATAGGGTTTCCAAGGAGCGACTGATGGATTTGAACTGTTAACCTTTTGGTTAGCAGACGTAGCTCTTAACCTTGGTGTATTCTCTAGCTACTCTTTATTCTGAAAAACTAGCATGAGTTTTAGTGTCAGTTGATTATAAATAATAATACTTGTAATTATCTATTGTTAAGTTACAGCCAGATGGTGTGACTTTTACACATACTATATTTTCTAAAACTCAAAACAACCTTGTAATGAGGTCTTATTTTCTCTACTTACAGATTAAAAAACTGAAGAATAAATATTTAAATAATTCTCCCAATATCATGTGGTAATAGAGTTGGGAATCACTAGACTTTTAATAAATCTTCTTGTTTCTTTGTATTTCTGTTTTCTTACCATGTAAAAGCCAGAAACCTGACCTTAAATTTCTTTCTATCTCCTACAGTATGTGAACTATAGTAAATACCTAAAATGTCCAATAAAACTGTTTAAAATTGGATTAACTTATCCAAATGCTAGCATAACCATAAATTGACACATGAACATTCTTACTTATTAAAGAGTTTTGAAAAGAAATTTTTTTTTTTTTTCTTTGCTGGTACTGATGAGTCTATTTAATCTGGATGAATGTTGGAATTGAAGAAATACATATTTTGCCATAATGAAGATTTAACTATTTCAACGATTGTGGCTAATTATGGAGGTTTGCAATGATTACAGTATTTGCATCTGATTCATTGGTTCTTTTTTTACTGTATTGAGGAAGGTTAGACACAAACACTTTAAGAATTCTTACTATCTGAGATGATTAATCAAAATAGATTATTATAGAACCTACCAGGCCTTCCTTTGGTCTCTATAATACACATAAACCTTAAAAACCAAACTGAAACCCATTACCATCAAGTGGATTCTAACTCATAACGACCCTATAGGACAGAGTAGAACTGCCCCACAGGTTGTCCAAGGCTGTAAATCTTTCTCCCCCTGAGTGGCTGGTGGATTCCAATCACCGACTTTTCACTTAGCAGCTGAGCACTTAACCACTGCACCACCAGGGCTCCTAGATGAACCTTATAATAAAATCCAGTAACTACAATAAGGCCTCTAGCAATATATGTTTTTCTTCTGCTCATCTACCCCTTGAGCTCCTTGCTGCAGCCTAAAGTAAATTTCTTACTATCATTGCCATTTAGTTGATTCCAACTCATAGCGACCTGATATGACAGAGTAAAACTGCCCCATATGGTTTCTAAGGAGTGACTGGTAGATTTAAACTGTTGACTTTTTGGTTAGCAGAGGAGTTCAGAGCTCAAACTTCTTACTAGTTACCCAAAATATACTGTCCTTTCACATCTGTTTGCATTAACATATACTGCCTCCTTCTCCCCCAGAGTTTTATCTACCACACCAGCCACAGTTTTCATCTGGGGTTGAATTTAAGTGGCTCCTTATCTGGGAAACTGTTCTCATAATCAAGCATCTTGGTCTGTTGGGACATTTAGCACCTTGTTTCGTGCATATTCTCTCACTGAACTTTGGTGACTGCAACAGGGCAGAGAGTGTAGCTTACTCACCCAGCAGTAACCCTAGACCCTAGCAGGAATGGCTCTGAAACTAGGTCCCAGGGTTTAGAATTCCTAGCCTACCAGACACTGAAATGCAAAGACCTCTTGGGATTTTTTGTTTGTTTGTCCAGCCTCAGAAAGTTCTTTGAAAGTCTAGGAGCTGGTTGTGCCGAACTGGCTGGAAGCCAAGCATAAGTGTCTGGGAGAGAGTGTAGCCTCAGCCCGGGAAACCACAGAAGAAGCAGTTGTTCTTCTCTAAAGCTGACTCTCATATTATCTAAAGAGGGTGGCTACACAGACTGGGTTCCTCAAACACTTGTGCTCCTTCACTGTGCTCTGCTAGTTGGTAGGGTTCTGGAATGGCCTTACTAAAATTTCCAAATCATAAATGTGAGACATGGGGAGATTATCTGTCCATCATGGCTTCTAGGGGAGTTTGACTGGGTCAGTATCCATATTAGTTCAGGAATTTTCAGTCCTCTTCAGAAGGTCCTGTGCCTGAGCCCAGTTCCCACCCTTTGTTCATCTCAGCAGATTTGTTTTACCATTCAGATATCGGGTGGCAGGGTTGGCCCTGGGGAAAACATAGCTTCTTTAGCCTCTGGTTAGTGAAGGCAACACTGAGACTATGGGCTGTGGGGCCCTGGGTAGAATCATGGGCTGGCTAATGGTTGTAACTTGATTTATCACTTTTTTTATTTTTTTTTAATAACTTTTATTAAGCTTCAAGTGAACATTTACAAATCCAATCAGTCTGTCACATATAAGTTTACATACATCTCACTCCCTACTCCCACTTGCTCTCCCCCTCTTGAGTCAGCCCTTTCAGTCTCTCCTTTCTTGACAATTTTGCTGGCTTCCCTCTCTCTATATCCTCCCATCCCCCCTCCAGACAAGAGTTGCCAACACAATCTCAAGTGTCCACCTGATATAATTAGCTCACTCTTCATCAGCATCTCTCTCCCACCCGCTGACCAGTCCCTTTCATTTCTGATGAGTTGTCTTCGGGGATGGTTCCTGTCCTGTGTCAACAGAAGGTCTGGGGAGCATGGCCGCCGGGATTCCTCCAGTCTCAGTCAGACCATTAAGTTTGGTCTTTTTATGAGAATTTGGGGTCTGTATCCCACTGATCTCCTGCTCCCTCAGGGGTCCTCTGCTGTGCTCCCTGTCAGGGCAATCATGGATTGTGGCCGGGCACCAACTAGTTCTTCTGGTCTCAGGATGATGTAGGTCTCTGGTTCATGTGGCCCTTTCTGTCTCTTGGGCTCTTAGTTGTCGTGTGGCCTTGGTGTTCTTCATTTTCCTTTGCTCCAGGTGGGTTGAGACCAATTGCTGCATCTTAGATGGTCGCTTGTTAGCATTTAAGACCCCAGACGCCATATTTCAAAGTGGGATGCAGAATGATTTCATAATAGAATTATTTTCCCAATTGACTTAGAAGTCCCCGCAAACCATGTTCCCCAGACCCCCGCCCTTGCTCCGCTGACCTTTGAAGCATTCATTTTATCCCGGAAACTTCTTTGCTTTTGGTCCAGTCCAATTCAGCTGACCTTCCATGTATTGAGTGTTGTCTTTCCCTTCACCCAAAGCAGTTCTTATCTACTGATTAATCAATAAAAAACCCTCTCCCACCCTCCCTTCCTCCCCACCTCGTAACCACAAAAGTATGTGTTCTTCTCAGGTTTACTATTTCTCAAGATCTTATAATAGTGGTCTTATACAATATTTGTCCTTTTGCCTCTGACTAATTTCGCTCAGCATAATGCCTTCCAGGTTCCTCCATGTTATGAAATGTTTCACAGATTCGTCACTGTTCTTTATCGATGCGTAGTATTCCATTGTGTGAATATACCACAATTTATTTACCCATTCATCCGTTGATGGACACCTTGGTTGCTTCCAACTTTTTGCTATTGTAAACAGAGCTGCAATAAACATGGGTGTGCAAATATCTGTTTGTATTAAGGCTCTTGTATCTCTAGGGTATATTCCTAGGAGTGGGATTTCTGGGTTGTATGGTAGTTCTATTTCTAACTGTTTAAGATAACGCCAGATAGATTTCCAAAGTGGTTGTACCATTTTACATTCCCACCAGCAGTGTATGAGAGTTCCAATCTCTCCGCAGCCTCTCCAACATTTATTATTTTGTGTTTTTTGGATTAATGCCAGCCTTGCTGGTGTGAGATGGAATCTCATCATAGTTTTAATTTGCATTTCTCTAATGGCTAATGATCGAGAGCATTTTCTCATGTATCTGCTGGCTGCCTGAATATCTTCTTTAGTGAAATGTGTGTTCATATCCTTTGCCCACTTCTTGATTGGGTTGTTTGTCTTTTTGTGGTTGAGTTTTGACAGAATCATGTAGATTTTAGAGATCAGGCGCTGGTCGGAGATGTCATAGCTGAAAATTCTTTCCCAGTCTGTAGGTGGTCTTTTTACTCTTTTGGAGAAGTCTTTAGATGAGCATAGGTGTTTGATTTTTAGGAGCTCCCAGTTATCGGGTTTCTCTTCATCATTTTTGGTAATGTTTTGTATTCTGTTTATGCCTTGTATTAGGGCTCCTAGGGTTGTCCCAATTTTTTCTTCCATGATCTTTATCGTTTTAGACTTTATGTTTAGGTCTTTGATCCACTTGGAGTTGGTTTTTGTGCATGGTGTGAGGTATGGGTCCTGATTCATTTTTTTGCAAATGGATATCCAGTTATGCCAGCACCATTTGTTAAAAAGGCTATCTTTTCCCCAGTTAATTGACACTGGTCCTTTGTCAAATATCAGCTGCTCATACGTGGATGGATCCATGTCTGGGTTCTCAATTCTGTTCCATTGGTCTATGTGTCTGTTGTTGTACCAATATCAGGCTGTTTTGACTACTGTGGCTGTATAATAGGTTCTGAAGTCAGGTAAGGTGAGGCCTCCCACTTTCTTCTTCTTTTTCAGTAGTGCTTTGCTTATCCGGGGCGTCTTTCCCTTCCATATGAAATTGGTGATTTGTTTCTCTATCCCCTTAAAATATGACATTGGAATTTGGATCGGAAGTGCGTTAAATGTATAGATGGCTTTTGGTAGAATAGACATTTTTACTATGTTAAGTCTTCCTATCCATGAGCAGGGTATGTTTTTCCACTTAAGTATGTCCTTTTGAATTTCTTGTAGTAGAGCTTTGTAGTTTTCTTTGTATAGGTCTTTTACATCCTTGGTAAGATTTATTCCTAAGTATCTTATCTTCTTGGGGGCTACCGTGAATTGTATTGATTTGGTTATTTCCTCTTCGGTGTTCTTTTTGTTGATGTAGAGGAATCCAAGTGATTTTTGTATGTTTATTTTATAACCTGAGACTCTGCCAAACTCTTCTATTAGTTTCAGTAGTTTTCTGGAGGATTCCTTAGGGTTTTCTGTGTATATAATCATGTCATCTGCAAATAGTGATACCTTTACTTCTTCCTTGCCAATCCGGATACCTTTTATTTCTTTGTCTAGCCTAATTGCCCTGACTAGGACTTCCAGCATGATGTTGAATAAGAGCGGTGATAAAGGGCATCCTTGTCTGGTTCCCGTTCTCAAGGGAAATGCTTTCAGGTTCTCTCCATTTAGAGTGATATTGGCTGTTGGCTTTGCATAGATGCCCTTTATTATGTTGAGGAATTTTCCTTCAATTCCTATTTTGGTACAAGTTTTTATCATGAATGGGTGTTGGACTTTGTCAAATGCCTTTTCTGCATCTATTGATAGGATCATGTGGTTTTTGTCTTTTGTTTTATTTATGTGATGGATTACATTAATGGTTTTTCTGATATTAAACCAGCCTTGCATACCTGGTATAAATCCCACTTGATCAGGGTGAATTATTTTTTTGATCTGTTGTTGGATTCTATTGGCTAGAATTTTGTTGAGGATTTTTGCATCTATGTTCCTGAGGGATATAGGTCTATAATTTTCTTTTTTGTAATGTCTTTACCTGGTTTTGGTATCAGGGAGATGGTGGCTTCATAGAATGAGTTGGGTAGTATTCCATCATTTTCTATGCTTTGGAATACCTTCAGTAGTAGTGGTGTTAACTCTTCTCTGAAAGTTTGGTAGAACTCTGCAGTGAAGCCGTCCGGGCCAGGGCTTTTTTTTTGTTGGGAGTTTTTTGATTACCGTTTCAATCTCTTTTTTTGTTATGGGTCTATTTAGTTGTTCTACTTCTGAATGTGTTAGTTTAGGTAGGTAGTGTTTTTCCAGGAATTCATCCATTTCTTCTAGGTTTTCAAATTTGTTAGAGTACAATTTTTCATAATAATCTGAAATGATTCTTTTAATTTCATTTGGTTCTGTTGTGATGTGGTCCTTCTTGTTTCTTATTCGGGTTATTTGTTTCCTTTCCTGTATTTCTTTAGTCAGTCTAGCCAATGGTTTATCAATTTTGTTAATTTTTTCAAAGAACCAGCTTTTGGCTTGATTAATTCTTTCAATTGTTTTTCTGTTCTCAAATTCATTTAGTTCAGCTCTAATTTTTATTATTTGTTTTCTTCTGGTGCCTGATGGATTCTTTTGTTGCTCAGTTTCTATTTGTTCAAGTTGTAGGGACAGTTCTGTGATTTTGGCTCTTTCTTCTTTTTGTATGTGTGCATTTATTGATATAAATTGGCCTCTAAGCACTGCTTTTGCTGTGTCCCAGAGGTTTTGATAGGAAGTATTTTCATTCTCGTTGCTTTCTATGAATTTCTTTATTCCCTCCTTGATGTCTTCTATAACCCAGTCTTTTTTCAGGAGGGTATTGTTCATTTTCCAAGTATTTGATTTCTTTTCCCTAATTTTTCTGTTATTGATCTCTAGTTTTATTGCCTTGTGGTCTGAGAAGATGCTTTGTAATATTTCGATGTTTTGGACTCTGCAAAGGTTTGTTTTATGACCTAATATGTGGTCTATTCTAGAGAATGTTCCATGTGCGCTAGAAAAAAAAGTATATTTTGCAGCAGTTGGGTGGAGAGTTCTGTATAAGTCAATGAGGTCAAGTTGGTTGATTGTTGTAATTAGATCTTCCGTGTCTCTGTTGAGCTTCTTACTGGATGTCCTGTCCTTCTCTGAAAGTGGTGTGTTGAAGTCTCCTACTATAATTGTGGAGGTATCTATCTCGCTTTTCAATTCTGTTAAAATTTGATTTATGTATCTTGCAGCCCTGTCATTGGGTGCATAAATATTTAATATGGTTATGTCTTCCTGATCAATTGTCCCTTTTATCATTATATAGTGTCCTTCTTTATCCTTTGTGGTGGATTTAAGTCTAAAGTCTATTTTGTCAGAAATTAATATTGCTACTCCTCTTCTTTTTTGCTTATTGTTTGCTTGATATACTTTTTTCCATCCTTTGAGTTTTAGTTTGTTTGTGTCTCTAAGTCTAAGGTGTGTCTCTTGTAGGCAGCATATAGATGGATCGTGTTTCTTTATCCAGTCTGTGACTCTCTGTCTCTTTATTGGTGCATTTTGTCCATTTACATTCAGGGTAATTATAGATAAATAAGTGTTTAGTGTTGTCATTTTGATGCCTTTTTATGTGTGTTGTTGACAATTTCATTTTTCCACATACTTTTTTGTGCTGAGGCATTTTTCTTAGTAAATTGTGAGGTCCTCATTTTCATAGTGCTTGAGTTTATGTTAGTTGAGTCGTTACGTTTTTCTTGGTTTTTATCTTGAGTTATAGAGTTGTTATACCTTTTTGTGGTTACCTTATTATTTACCCCTATTTTTCTAAGTAAAAACCTAACTTGTATTGTTCTATATCACCTTGTATCACTCTCCATATGGCAGTTCATTGCCTTCTGTATTTAGTCCCTCTTTCTGATTATTGTGATCTTTTACCTATTGACTTCCATGATTCCCTGTTATGTGTATTTTTTTTTTAATTAATCTTAATTTGTTTGTTTTTGTGATTTCCCTATTTGAGTTGATATCAGGACGTTCTGTTTTGTGACCTTGTGTTGTGCTGATATCTGATATTTTTGGTTTTCTGACCAAACAATATCCTTTAGTATTTCTTGTAGCTTTGGTTTGGTTTTTGCAAATTCTCTAAACTTGTGTTTGTCTGTAAATATCTTAATTTTGCCTTCATATTTCAGAGAGAGTTTTGCTGGATATACGATCCTTGGCTGGCAGTTTTTCTCCTTCAGTGTTCTGTATATGTCGTCCCATTCCCTTCTTGCCTGCATGGTTTCTGCTGAGTAGTCAGAACATATTCTTATTGATTCTCCATTGAAGGAAACCTTTCTTTTCTCCCTGGCTGCTTTTAAAATTTTCTGTTTATCTTTGGTTTTGGCGAGTTTGATGATAATATATCTTGGTGTTTTTCTTTTTGGATCAATCTTAAATGGGGTTCGATGAGCATCTTGGATAGATATCCTTTCGTCTTTCATGATGTCAGGGAAGTTTTCTGTCAGGAGTTCTTCAACTATTTTCTCTGTGTTTTCTGTCCCCCCTCCCTGTTCTGGGACTCCAATCACCCGCAGGTTATCCTTCTTGATAGAGTCCCACATAATCCTTAGGGTTTCTTCATTTTTTAAAATTCTTTTATCTGATTTTTTTTCAGCTATGTTGGTGTTGATTCCCTGATCCTCCAGATGTCCCAGTCTGCATTCTAATTGCTCGAGTCTGCTCCTCTGACTTCCTATTGCGTTGTCTAATTCTGTAATTTTATTGTTAATCTTTTGGATTTCTACATGTTGTCTCTCTATGGATTCTTGCAACTTATTAATTTTTCCAGTATGTTCTTGAATAATCTTTTTGAGTTCTTCAACAGTTTTATCGGTGTGTTCCTTGGCTTTTTCTGCAGTTATCCTAATTTCATTTGTGATATCTTTAAGCATTCTGTAAATTAGTTTTTTATATTCTGTATCTGATAATTCCAAAATTGTATCTTCATTTGGGAAAGATTTTGATTCTTTTGTTTGGGGGGTTGGAGAAGCTGTCATGGTCTGCTTCTTTAAGTGGTTTGATATGGATTGTTTTCTCCGAGCCATCACTGGGAAACTAGTTTTTCCAGAAAATCCGCTAAAAAAAAATGCAGTCAGATCCCTATCAGAGTTCTCCCTCTGGCTCAGGCTATTCAGACGTTAATGAAGCCACCTGGGGAGGGTGGGGGAGGGAACAGAGAGATAGGAGAGTAGCACCTCAGAATATAGCCAGAGTTGCTTGTCTTGCTTGGAATGACTATTATATCTGAGATTCCCGTGGGCGCGTTGCCTATGTGTGCAGGCTGTGTGGAGATTGCCCCCGGGGGGTCTGGCCCGCTGAAGTCACGGTCAGATCCTCTGCTTCCAGCCCCACGCCCAGCGTCAAGGCTCCCCTACTGGGACGGTGCACTCTCGACTCCAAAATCAGTCGCTGCCTCCCGGGGACTTCTCGTCCCTCCAGCCGCGTGGCTGTGCCGCTCCCGAGAACCAGTTGGGCCTCCTCCCGGGGTTAGTTCAGATGGGTGGAGCAGCTCCCCGTGCTTGTGCCGTGACCGAGTGTCCCGGCTGGGATGCTGTTCTCCCCACTCCAATACCAGTCGCTGCCTCCCGGGGACTTCTCCTACCGGCTGCGTCCCACGCCGCCCGCGCGACCCGGCTGGTCCCCTTCCCAGGGTTAGTTCAGGGGGGTGGAGCAACTCTCCGTGTTTATGCCGTACCTGCGTCCAGTCCAAATCCCTGTGGGACGGTTCCCCGGCTCAGACGCTGTTCTTTCTGCTCCAAGATCAGTCACTGCCTCCCGGGGACTTCTCCTACCGGCTGCATCCCACGCCGCCCGTGGAACCGGCTGGTCCCCCTCCTGGGGTTAGTTCAGGGGGGTGGAGCAGCTCTCTGTGCTTGTGCCGTACCTGACTGGTACGCTGGCTCCAGGCTCTGGAAACAATCGCTGCTTCCCCATATTAGTTCGTTCTCCGTCTCTAAATCTGTGTTTGTTGTTCAGGGTTCGTAGGTTGTTATGTATGTGATCGATTCACTTGTTTTTCCGTGTCTTTGTTGTAAGAGGGATCCGAGGTAGTGTCTGCCTAGTCCGCCATCTTGGCCCGATTTAGCACTTTTAAATACCAACAAATATAATGTGTTGGCCTCTATTTGTATTTTGGACTCAAACTCTGGAAGAGTGTGGGACAGACCTCTATTCATCTTCCACTCCCAATATCAGTTGGCACAGTGTGTGAAGCTTACCTTATTTAATGTTGTTGTGCTGTTGTTAGGTGCTGTCGAATCAGTTCTGACTCATAGCGACCCTATGTACAACAGAATGAAACACTGCTGGGTCCTGCGCCATCCTTACAATCATTGTTATGCTCGAGCTCATTGTTACACCCACTGTGTCGATCCACCTCGTTAAGGGTCCTCCTCTTTTCTGCTGACCCTATACTTTGCCAAGCGTGATGTCCTTCTCCAGGGATTGATCCCTCCTGACAACATGTCCAAAGTATGTAAGACGCAGTCTCGCCATCCTTGCCTCTAAGGAGCATTCTGGCTGCACTTCCTCCAAGACAGATTTGTTCGTTCTTTTGAAAGTCCATGGTATATTCAATATTCTACACCAACACCACAATTCAAAGGTGTCAGCACTTCTTCAGTCTTCCTTATTCATTGTCCAGCTTTCACATGCATATGATGTGACTGAAAATACCATGGCTTGGGTCAGGTGCACCTTAGTCTTCAGGGTGACATCTTTGCTCTTCAACACTTTGAAGAGGTCCTTTGCAGCAGATTTACCCAATGCAATGTGTCTTTTGATTTCTTGACTGCTGCTTCCATGGCTGTTGATTGTGGGTCCAAGTAAAATGAAATTCTTGACAACTTCAATCTTTTCCCCGTTTATCATGATGTTGCTCATTGGTCCAGTTGTGAGGATTTTTGTTTTCTTTATGTTGAGATGCAATCCATGCTGAAGACTGTGGTCTTTGATCTTCATTAATAAGTGCTTCAAGATCTCTTCACTTTCAGCAAGCAAGATTGTGTCATCTGCATAACACAGGTTGTTAGTGAGTCTTCCTCCAATCCTGATCCCCCTTTCTTCTTCATATAGTCCAGCTTCTCAGATTATTTGCTCAGTCTACAGATTAAATAGGTATGGTGAAAGAATACAACCCTGATGCACACCTTTCCTGACTTTAAACCAATCAATATCCCCTTGTTCTGTCTGAACAACTGCCTCTTGATCTATGTAAAGATTCCTCATGAGCTCAATTAAGTTTTCTGGAACCTTATTTAATACAATGATGCTAATACTAATTCAAATTCTACTACCTAAAGTGACCACTACTGGTTGGCCACATAGTATGTGAATTGTGTTCCCCCCCAAAAAATATGTATTGTAAATCCTAACCTCTGTATCTGTGATTATAATCCCATTTGGGAGTGGGTTTTCTTTGTTACGTTTATAAGACAGGATTAGTGTAAGGCGCATCTTAAATAAATCTCTTGAGATATAAAAGAGATTAAACAAACAACCAAGGGAAGCAGTGATGGGGGAAAAGAGATGACGAGATGACAAGCCACATGAAGATCACCCACGAACAGAAGCTGAAGAGACAAAAACCTTTCTCCTGAGCCAACAGAGAGAGAAAGCTTTACCCCTCCTACAGCTAGCATCCTGAATTTGGACTTCTAACCTCCTAAACTGTGAGAAAATAAATTTCTATTTGTTAAAGCCACCCATTTGTGATATTTCTGTTATAGCAGCACTAGATAATTAAGATATGCAGATTTTATCTAATTTAATCATTTATTTTATCAGGGATTTAAAAAATTTTATGAAGTATATAATGTAGTGGTATTACTATTCCTGTTTGTAGGGGAAAAATTAAGAGAGAAAAAAATCAAATACAGCCCTCAAGGTCATACAACTGGAAATGACAGAGCCAGAATTTGAATCGAATTTTTGCTAAAAAAGTTCACGTTTTCAAGTATTTGCTATATATTCACTAATACATAAAATGCCACTGTGTATTATTAATACATTATTTTTACAAAATAATCTATATTATAATGACTTATGTATGTGCATAAGAACTCATCAAGCTAATTGTTGTTTATTTTTTATGATAATAATTTAGGGTAAAAGTTGATAACATGAATATAAGGCAAAATTAGTAAATATAGAAAAAAATCCTAATTTTGTGAAAATTATCTTTATATCTTTATGTAGCTTGGTTTTTATTTTTAAACAGTATTTATTGCATAAGGCATTAGTAAGATGATTTCTATGATCTCAGTGGTTGTCCATACTTCTAACATTCTATGATACTTTAAAAAAAAAAATATATATATATATATATATATAATTCTGCTTAGCACCAACAAGAAATCAATGGCAGTCTGTAAAAATGTGAAACAACAAATTATATTTAAATACAATGATTTAAGAAACACTTATTGAGTGCCATTGAGTCGATTCTAACACTGGTGGCCCCATGTGACAGAGTACAACTGCCCCATAGGGTTTTCTTGACTGTAATCTTTGTGGGAGATGATCTCCAGGTCTTTCTCGATCAAGGCTCTGGGTGGGTTCGTAGCCGAGCACTTAACAGTTGCACCATCTAGGCTCCTTCAAGGAACACTCATTAATGATAAAGTTGAAAGAAAAAAATATTTTTAATATTTGTTTTGTCTAAAATATTTGACTGAGGCACTTTGCAAAATATAAAGAAAAATTATCATACATGCCTCAAAAGCAACCGAATAAAAGTAATAGACATGGACCTAAGTATGTATAAAACAAAATGCTCTAGGAATTACAACAAGGATGTAAACAGAGATCTATGAGGAAGTAGAAAACTAATACTGAAAATACGTATTTTATATACTACAGAAGTATTCTAACTATGAATTTTGGGAAAGTCTTTTTGGAGGGGAAAAATTATTCTGGTCCTTGATGGATGGTATAGTTGAGATGGTTTCCTTCAATTAATACTCATTCCAAACCCACCCAACCCCCTTGGTGTGGTAGATATATATTTCTAGTGTTACTAAATCTACTCTGCTTCATGGATGATTACTATGATTCAATTGGCACTTTGCATTGCAGGTTTCTAAGTCACCTGACTGATGTTTGGAATATTTTTTGTGATTGTTTGCCATCCTTATCAATCATCTTAGGTGAACAGATGTTTGAATCTTTTGCTCTCTTTTTCTTATTAAGTTATAAAGATTTTTTTAATATATATTCTAGACATCATTTCTTTGCCAGATATATGCGTTATGGACATTTTCTCCCAATTGATGACTTGCCTTATTATTCTCATAATAATAACTTTCAAAGAGAATTTTTTAATGTTAATGAAGCTCAATGTATAATCTCTCTTTTGTCCAGTTTAAGTAATCATCGCCTACTGGAAGTTTGTAAATATTTTCCTCTTTTGTTTATTTCCATAAATTTAATAAAGTGTCATAGCCTTATGGTAAGTCTTCAAATCAGGTCATGTAGATCTTCCATCTTTGTTCTTTCATAAAATTATGTTAACTATTCTAGGTTCTTTGCCTTTCTATATAAGTTTTTAGAAAATCGCATTACTGACATCTTCAAAAAATTATGCTGGAATTTTGAGTGAGGCTGTGATATATCTACAGATTAATTTGGAGTAAGTCAATATTTTGTAATTTTTAGTATACATGTCTTACATATTTTTGTACATTTTTCTTATAGAGTTCATGTTTTATTAATATTAAATGTGTTATTTTTATTTTATTTATCAATTATTCTTTATTAAACAAAAAACCCGAACCCATTGCTGTTGAGATGCTTCTGACTCAGAGCAACCCTGTAGGCCAAAGTAGAACTGTTCCATAGGGCTTTCGACGAGTGGCTGGTGGATTTGTATTGCCAGCCTTTTGGTTAGGAGCCAAACACTTAACCACTGCGCCACCAAGTCTCCATTATTTTATTAGTATATAGAAATACAATTGATTTTTGCGTATTGAGTTCTATCATAAAAACTTGCTAAATTCAATTTATTCTGTCTTTACATTGAAGTTTCTTTTATTTTACTCACTGCACATTCCTGTTCTGTCTGTTTATCCAATTCTTCATTATCCATTCCAGGATCTACCTCTTTCATGGAACTTTCTTATTATATTAGAACATTGAGTTTTGTACTTTTCACCAAACTAAACTGACACTTATTGAAAGAATAACATAATTTATCCTTTACTTGTATATAATACTGTATTGTTTTATACAATATTTAGCATATTAGTTCTGTTCTTGAAGTCAGATAAGCTCCTCTATGATTATTTAAATGTTTATATTTCTTTGCTATTTCTTACCAAAACTAGCTCAATTATTAGAACATAGAAATAAAACTGTTGTACACGTGTATTCAGAGACATGGTTTGTTATTACTTAACAACATTGAGGATCCAGGTAATAAATTCACATATTCACAAAACTGCCATTTTATTTTCACCTCAGAAGTTTTTATTCTGATCCCCTCTCCCCTGAAAATATGAACCTTAGTTTTCAGCAAACTTTGCAGATGAAGGAGTAAGAGGATATAACATATTCAGAACAGGATGTCTGCTGTGAAATGACAGATACTTAAGGAGAGAATATAATGGTTTACTTTAGGGTTATAGTGTCCAGTTTGTTCGTCAGAGGGCAGGGGCGGGTGTTACTTATCTTCTCTTTACTTTTGCTAAACCAAGAGTCACACCATTCTACATGGAAGCAGGAGGATAGCGACAGGCCCTCAGCAGCCTTCTCTAAGGCTTCACCTCCTTTGCCTTGAGGCTACCAGCTCTGGGTTCTTTATCTTTCCTGAATATCAAATTTCAGTAGTCATCTTTGAGATTAAGCTCACATTTCTCATCTTAGGAGAACTGATGCTGAGTTCTTGGTTATGGTTAGCAAAGAGAGGGTAAAACTATATACTTCATCTTCTTTTTCAGGGAATAAAGCTCTTCATACTACAAAATTATTTGAATATGCCTTTCTTACCTTCCATGACAATTATTAATACAGCTTAAGCATTGTTTTGAGGTATATTTCCCATGATAGTTTCTAAGTCTTCTAATATCAGGGTATGTATTTTATTTATCTCTGGGTATCTCATACCATCTAACACATGGCACAGGGATGGTACTCAATAAACAATTGCTTGATAAAGGGAAGAAGGGAATGAAGCCTGGAATAAATGATGGTTTTATATGGAGCTGATTCTTCTTCACTCAGTGTATGTGCATGCATGTGTGTTTGTGTGTATGGCTGCAAGTGAGTAGGCAGATGGGTGTCATTGTGTATGTTTCTGTATAAGGTGTTTGTGCGTGTGTACGTGTGCTCAATGTCATGTTCCATTTAATTTCCTCTTTCATGAAAAAAAGGTTCAAAGAAAAGACATAGCTATTCATCCACTTCATCCATTTATTAGTAAGGCATTTGTAAGCTAAGAACTTTCTATAAAGAGTTAATCAACAACATTTTTTAAAAAAATCCTTGTCTCCATCTTTAACCTTAGTGATCCCTCTCTAAGAGGAACATAAACTTCATGGATTATGTCATAGACTGAATTATGCACCCCCAAAAATGTGTGTATCAATTTGGTTGGGCCATCATTCTGGGTATTGTGTGATTTTTCTATAAATTGTAAATCCTGCCTCTATAATGTTAATGAGGGAGGATTAGCAGCAGTTGTGTTAGTGAGGCAGGACTACAAGACTGGATTGTGCCTTGAGGCAATCTCTTGAGACACACAAGAGAGAGGCAAGCGAAAGACACAGGCACCTCAGACCACTAAGAAAGAAACTCTGGGAGTAGAACGTGTGCTTTAGACCCAGGCCTCCTGAGCAGAAAAGCTGCTAGTCCAGGCAAAGACTGACGAAAAAGACCTTCCTCCAGAGCTGACAGAGAGCAGGAGTTCCCCTGGAGCTGGCACCTGAATTTGGACTTCTAGCCTACTAGACTGTGAGAAAATAAACTTCTCTCTGTTAAAACCATCTGCTTGTATTATTTCTGTTATAGCAGCACTAGGTAACTAAGACAGACTATAATGTCAGAAGCAGTGCTGGGTGCAGTATTGTGAAATGTGTGCAGTCCAGGACTTTCAAAAAATAAATGTCTAGACAGAATTAAATGTGCAAGGATTTTATTATGGGAAATATCTATAGGAGAGAAGAAAGGGAGGGACCCATGTAAGGTTGGAAGAGCCATCAGGCTTGCGTGAAGCACAGAGAAAAAAAAAATTAGGTGGAAAGACCCTAGACTACCATGCAATCTAAAAATGCCCAGCATAGTAAAGCCTAAAAGACTCAGAGATACTTCTGAAGCCAGCTTTATTTTCTGAAAATACAAAAAATAACCTGACAAAGGCAATTGTATGATCAAAGGAGAGAAATGTTTCCAAAGATTAGATTTATTCTTAAGATCTGTTGATTAATAGAATTTTTCGGTTGTTACAATAAAAAATTTTTATTGTAATTTTTGTGAGACTATGCTAAGGATTTGCCTGACTATACCATTACCATATCATCGGGTTATGATTTAGATGCAATTTTGAATTTAAAATTGAGAGGGACGAAGACCATGGCCATAATTTGTTCTGTCTAGTCTTTCACATGCTTGCTGAAAGTGAAGAGGACTTGAAGCACTTACTGGTGAAGATCAAAGACTACAGCCTTCACTATGGATTGTACCTGAACATAAAAAAAAAAAAAAAGAACATAAAGAAAACAAAAATCCTCACAACTTGACTAATAAGCAACATCATGATAAACGGAGAAAAGATTGAAGTTGTCAAGGATTTCATTTTACTTGGATCTACAATCAACAGCCACGGAAGCAGCAGTCAAGAAATCAAACGATATATTGCATTGGGCAAATCTGCTGCAAAAGACCTCTTTAAAATGTTGAAAAACAAAGACGCCACTTTGAGGACTAAGGTACATTTGACTCAAGCCATGGTGTTTTCAATCGCCTCATATGCATGCAAGAGCTGGACAATGAATAAGGAAGATAGAAGACGAATTAAAGTCTCTGGATTATGGTACTGGAGAAGAATATTGAATATACCATGGACTGCCAGAAGGATGAACAAATCTGTGTTGGAAGAAATAGAGCCAGAATGCTCCTTAGGAGTGACGATGGTGAGACTTTGTCTCGAGTACTTTTAACGTGTAATCAGGAGGGATCAGTGCCTGGAAAAGAACATCATGCCTGGTAAAGTAGAAGGTCAGTAAAAAAGAGGAAGACCCTCAGCAAGATGGATTGACACAGTGACTGCAACAATGCACTCAAGCAAAACAATGATTGTGAGGATGGTGCAGGACCAGGCAATGTTTCGTTCTGTTGTACATAGGGTCTCTGTGAGTCAGAGGTGATTCAATGGCACCTAACGACAACAGTGTTTTATAAAATGTCATACATGACTAGGTGATTATTAAATGATTTTAATGCTGGTCATGAGAAGAGGGGCAGAGAGAATTCAAAATTTTCAAGTTACCTGAACCAAGGGCACGCATAATTTTTTCTATAATTAACTCTGTAGTTTCTAGTCAATAACTATAAAAGACAAGACTTTTTTTTTCAACTAGACTCTGTAATTATTTTCTGTAACTGACAGTAAACTGTGTTGTCTGATACTAAATCTGAGTAGACTAGTCTTAAAAAAAAAAATTAGGAATGGTTAAATGAACAAAGCTAATGTTGCTTCCTTCTTTCTCACGATAACTAAGGTGAGACATTATAAGAAAGATTTTAAGAAATAAAGCACAAAACGAACTGTTCACTTCTGTGTTCAAACTTTACGAATTTAATGTAATACCTGTTCTGTAACTCAGCTTTGGAAGGAACCTAGAATCATCCTTGCCCCTTGAAACATTCTCAGAAAGAGAAATGTGAATTATGCCAGTAGCACCCTATCTTGCAGAAATATGTTTCTATCTTGTTTCTCAAACTCAAGTGTGCATAAGGAACACTTCAAGATCTTGTTAAGCACAGATTCCTGAGTTCACCCCAGAAGATTCGGATTTTTCCAGACCGGGGTAAGCCCAAGGAATTTCATTTTTATCAAGTTCCCAGGTGATACTGATGTTACTGCTCCGAAGACCACACTTTGAGTAGTACTGTTTTACTGCTTAGAAAATATTGTCTGACATGCTTTCATATTTAGTGTGTGGTTTTCTATCCTTTTTCCTATTTTATGTCTTTGAAATCTTTTTGTCTCTTCTCTTTTTCTCATCCTGCCCTCTAAGTATTTTTTTAATGCCAACAATATTATTTTTTCTTTTTACAAGAAAATCCTGAATATTCTCCAATGAAAAGTTATAAACCCACCCATAAAAATGGCTGTTACCTGGAGGAATTACGGCTCCCAAAAAGGGCAGAATAAATTAAAAGAGGAAAATCCTTAGGGCAGTTTGTAACTAGGAGAAATTTTTCATTTATAGAACTTGGGTAGGATGAAGTCTTGACTACTGAAAACTTATAAATGCAAATTTTTTTCCCGGTCTCTGAAAAATGCAAAGTTTTTTCTCCATCTCTGAAAAATAGGTAAATCTAAGGTTTTTCCTTAAGGACCTAGCAGCCACCTCTTTAAAATGTGACTTCAGGTAATCCTCTACCTTTCTGTTTCCTAGAAGGAGATTAGCATAACCTAAGGTGGCCTAGGCTTGAGTTTGCAAATCTACCTCCTACCATGAATATATTAAAAAATTAGCAATTTTATCTTGAAATGTGAGTGAAATGGGTTGTACCCACTTAGCTATATAAAGCGTCAGATTCCTTTTATCTTTGCAGTCTCTTTAGCTGATTGTCTGTGATGTATCACATTCTGATTTAATGCTTATTCAACAATAAATCTCATATTTTTGTGAAGAGTTTTACTGGGTTGAGAGTAGTTTTGGTTTGTAGTACCTTTTCCCCAACAATGCCCGACAACATTTTTTTCATTACACCCAAAGGTATCTATTTTATTTTACTTATTTATTTGGTCATTTTGGAAAAAAGAAAGATGCGTATTTTCATCTTTTTTTGTTCCTGGTCTGCCGCTTTCACCCAGATGAGCATCAGGATTAAATGAGGAATATTTCATCATGATTAAGAAAGTTAATATATCTTATGTTTTGCTTGTGTATCAAACTTTGTAGTGATTAAACCTTTTCTCAACTCCTTTTCGTTTCTTTTATCTTTTTCTGTAAAAGGTATTTAGTAAAATCAGTAAAAGAATCTTTGTTGTGCATTCTACAAATATATCATTTGTATGTACATTTTCCTCAATAGAATATTCAGTAATTAAAGCCCTTGGCTGTTTTATCACCTGACCCTTCATGCATGCTATATTATTTTCCTTAGTTCTTTAATTTTTTTGTCTGCCCTAGCTGAAAATTATTTTCATTAGTTCTTTATTTTTTGTCTGCCCTCTAATAATTCTTTTGTTAAAGAAAATACCCCCCTCACCTTGTTTAAACTTATTATTATTATTAATTGTGCTTTAGGTGGAGGTTTACAAAGCAAATTAGTTTCTCATTAAACAATTAATATACATATTGTTTTGTGAAATTGGTCGCCAACTCTGTGACGTGTCAACATTCTCCCATTCTTGATGTTGGGTTCCCCATTTCCATTTGTCCAGCTTTCCTGTGTCCCCCCACCTTCTCATCCTTGCCCCTGGGCTGGTGTGCCCATTTAGTCTCATATACATGGTAGAGCTACTTGTATTATTGTTTGTTTTATGGGACTGTCTAATCTTTGGATGAAGGGTGAGCCTCAGGAGTGGCTTCGGGAGTGAAGTAAAAAGGTGTCCGTGGGCCATACTCTTGGAGTTTCTTCAGTCTCCGTCAGACCAGTAAGTCTGGTCTTTTTCTGAGAGTTTGAATTTTGTTCTACATTTTTCTCCAGCTTTGTCTGGGACCCTCTTTTGTGATCCCTGCCAGAGTGCTCGGTGGTGGTAACTGGGCACCATCTAGTTGTGCTGGACTCAGTCTGCTGGAGGCTGTGGTAGTTGTGTTCCATTAGTCCTTTGGGCTAATTCTTAACGCTTCAGAGAAACTAAAAATTTGTGATAAAGACAGTTCTGGGGAAACGTTTAAATATTTAGATAACCCATAACTAGCCTATGGAGTACAATTACGCAAACTTAATAAACCAGTCCAAGCTGCCTCCTGCCAATTAAGTGAATGACAACCAATCATTTTAAATTTCCCTTTTGGGAAATCCTCTAATGATTTGCACCTTATATAAAAAAGCCTGTCAAAATTGTAATGTTATGAATTCACCTGTTCAGAGGGGTGCTCCCTGTCATCGAATATTTTCCACTCAATAAAACCTTTTTTTACTCTAATTGACTTATTGATCAGATTTTTTTCTGTCAAAACCTTGTAGCACCATATGTTGCACATTTTGCCCAACCAGATATTTCTTCACCCACCTCCTAACTGTCCTTGAAGATATTGCCAAATCCCTCCAATAGAATAAGCTGCACTTTACTTTGAGCTTCCAAAATATTTTAACTATTTTTTTTTAATAGAACAATTATCATGACATTTCTATTAAACATCTGTGGCTCATAATTAACCAAAACTAAATCAAACCCGTTGTCATGAAGTCGATTCTGACTCATGATGACCACATGTGTTACAGAGTGGAATTGCTCCGTAGGGTATTCTTGGTTGTGATCCTTATGGAAGCAGATCGTCAGGACTTTTGTGGTGCTGCTGGGTAGATTTGAACTGCCAACTTTGAAGTCAGTTCTTGTTGTTGGATGCTGTCTGGTCTGTTCCAACTTGTAGCTACCTTATGCATAACAGAACAAAATGTCGTCTGATCCTGTGCCATCCTCACAATCCTTGCTATGTTTGAGTGAGCCCGTTGTTGCAGCCACTTTGTCAGCCTTTCTTGTTGAAGGTCTTCCTGTTTTTTGCTGACCATCTACTTTACCAAGCATGATGTCTTTTTCTATGGGCTGGTCCCCTCTGGTAACATGTCCAAAATAAGTGAGATGAAGCATCGCCATCTTCACTTTTAAGGAGCATTCTGACTGTACTTCTTTGAAGACAGATTTGTTCACTCTTCTGGCTGTCCATGGTATGGTCAAAATTCTTTGGCAACACCATAATTCAAAGGCATCAATTCTTCCTTGGTTTTCCCTTTTCATTGTCCAGATTTTACATGCTTATGAGAGGACTGAAAACACCATGGCTTGGGTCAGTCTCACCTTAGTCTTCGGAATGACATCTTTGCTTTGTAACACTTTAAAGAGGTCTTTTACAGTACACTTGTTGTAAGTTAGTAGTCAAGCACAATCATTTGCTCCACCCAGGGACCTTGGCTCAGAATTATGCCCCTCTAATTTTTTGATCTATCTATAGTCACATTTTATAAACAGGTAAAAGTACTCTGAAAGCACTGCCATGGGGTCAGCCTTGTCTGACTTCTGGAGTCACGTGTCTGATGAGAATTGCATTCTAAATACACTCCATTAAGTGTGATAGAGAGCTACTGTAGAATGGTTCAGCCTACAGTATTTTGTTTTATTTTATATTTGTTACAGTAACACACGAACAGAAGTCCTTCGAAGGATAGTATAAGATGTCTTATGTTGTTGTTGTTAGGTGTGTCAAGTTGGTTCCAATTCATACAACAGAATGAAACATTGCCCAGTCCTGTGCCATCATCACAATCGTTGTTATGCTTGAGCCCATTGTTGCAGTCACTGGGTTAATCCATCTCATTGAGTCTGTCAACTAAAGATACCTTAGTTAAGATAATTTTTTTTTTTAATTTTTTCTTTTATGTGCCTCTTGCTTTTCTTCAACTCTCCTTATTTGGTCATTCCAAAATGTATCAAACATCAAGTTGTGGTTTTTATGCAACAGGATATCCAAGTTTCTAGATCATGTCATTGTTGTTTATATCAACCATTTTAAACTTTTGCACTTCTTACTAGTGTCCCACCTTGAGTTTGTTTTAGTCTAAAGATGTGATATGATGGCTTTCTGACTCTTGCAGGAGGATTGGTGTCTTGAAGAGTAATGTGGTTTGTTCTGTGGAGCTCCATGGAATAGCTAAGGATGTAAAGGTTTTCACCTGTGTTTCCTTCTGAAGTTTTAGGGCTTAGCTTTTTATTTTTGGGTCTCTGACCAGTTTTAAGTTATTTTTTGTTTATGATATTAGTTATAGATTAGCATGAGGAGATTGTGTCTAGCAAAAATAGCAATGCAAGCCAAAAAGTACAGAGTATGAGAGTGTTTTAAAAATTGATTTTCTTGTCTAGTGGAGAGAAGTGCCTTTACTTACAAGTTTAAGAGGAATGTATGGATGTGTAAAATCTAATAGAATGGCTACAAATAGTTAAAAAAAAATCAGAAGCTGAAAACCCACATCAATGGAGGCAGAAATTTAAAGCTGGAATTTACCAGAAATATTATTTTATTCTACAGATAAAAACACTGGGGTCCAGGTTTTATGTGTATTAATTTAAAATGTTTTTTTTTTATGAACAAGAAGAATAAGGATTTACTAACAACTCCAGAAGTCATCCTAGCCAAATCATGTGTACCTTTTAAGCAGGAATATCCATGTCATAACGTAAAAATCTTATTTTATTAAGCTCAATACTGTGCTGTGATTTTCATTGGATTATCTCAAAGGTATTTCTGATCCAGTCTGCAGATAAACCATTATCCATATTAGAGGATGATGGATGATGGTTTATCCTTTGTTGGATTAAGAACTAATATACAGGAACTAATACACGAGAACTAATCACAGGGCTCAGGGGCCACCATCAACTGCCATATCAACCAGGCGTTTTGTGCTTCCCATGTCTGTCTTTCTACTTTGACCATAATCATGTGGTGTGGAAGAACCTGGGCAACTGTTTTCTTTACCAACGTTACAAGGGGAGAAAACATGCTGAGAAATTGAAGAAGCTGTAGAACCAGCAAGGTGGTCAAATCCTACTTCATAATATCAAGAAATCAGACCATGACCCTGAGGAGAGTAGGCTGAATGCAAGGAGCCCTGGCGGCTCAGCGGTTAAGCACTGAGCTGCTAACTAAATGTTGGCAGCTCTAACTGCTACGTGGGAGAAAGATGTGGCAGCCTGATTCTGTAAAGATTTCATACCCACTGCTGTCCAGTAGATTTCGACTCAGTGGCCCTATAGAACAGTGTAGAACTGCCCTAGAGGGTTTCCAAGGCTATAATCTTTACAGAAGCAAACTGCCACATCTTTCTTCCTCTGAGTAGCTGGTGGGTTCAAACCACCCCAGTCTTTTGGTCTGTAGCCAAATGCTTAACCACTGCTCCAGCAGTGCATCACCAGGTCTCCCTGTCTGACAGCGTTGCTATAAGTTGAATTCAACTCCACAGCACTCAACATGGCATGCGTTATACTTGGAAAACCATGTAAATCACATATTACTGGAACTGTACAAACAAGCCACTGGCAAAAGTGATAATCACTTATATGACCTCCTTGAGACTTATTACCTGAAAGAACACGTGAAATCCGTCAAAGAACTGAGTGGCCATATAACTGATTTTTCAAGATGGAAACCAGGAATCTGTCATAAGAGAGTGTCTTTTTGGCAAGCATACCCAGGGAGATGGTAATAATAAGAACTCATCCTTATGTTGTTGTCCCATAGCCATTAGCATAACTTTGAAGTGCAGTGCATGCATATTGGGCTTACTGTTCCCCTTTTTGTAAGTTTACCAAGTCATCCACATATATTTTCTTGCATTTGTACCATTCTTTCAATAAATTAATTTGGTATCGTCCCCAAAATTCTCATATGAAGAACTAAAATTTTTGAGCCAATAGAATCTGATACTAAAAACAATAGTTCATTAATTTTCATTAATTAGCACTCTAAAAGAGAATTCAGAGCCTTAGCTAAATGCTTTTTTCAGCAAACCGTATCCTTTTTGCTAAGTAGTAACAGGAATAAAAATCACAGACTCAAAGAACATTTAATATCTAAATGCATCTTCTTTTTTTTTAAATTGGGCATAATGGATTAAATTGTGTTCCTCCAAAATATGTGTCAACTTGGTTAGGCCATGTGTAGTTGTCCGCCATTTTGTGATTTTCTTATATGTTATAAATCATAATCTCTGCCTGTGGTTAAAAAGATTACTCAGGTCACCTCCCTGATCCAAAAGGGAGTTTCTCTGGGGTGTGACCTGCACCACCTTTTATCTCTCAAGAGATAAAAGGAAAGTGAAGCAAGCAGAGACTTGAGGACCTCATACCACCAAGAAAGCAACACCAGGAGCAGACCACATCCTTTGGATTCGGGGTCCCTGCACCTGACAAGTTCCTTGACCATGGGAAGATTGAGGACAAAGACCTTCTTCCAGAGCCGACAGAGCCAGAAGACCTTCCCCTGGAGCTGACACCTTGAATGAGGACTTTTAGTCTACTTTACTGTGAGGAAATAAGTTTCTCTTTGTTAAAGTCATCCACTTGTGGTATTTCTGTTATGGCAGCAATAGATGACTAAGACATCAGGCTTACCAGGAATTTATAAATTGTATTAGTCCTTTAAAAAAAAAAAAAAAAAACATTGCTTGGCTTTGTTAATCCTCTCTCCATTGCATCTTGTCTATTTGTTATCTCATTAGTACAGTTCACATCTTCATTGTTTTTCATTTTACTTCCCTGGTTTATTCCACGGTTTCTTTAACTTTTTAATTTAGATACTTAGCTCGTTATCTTTTATTTTTCTTTTTCAAAATATAACATTTTGATAGTATAAATTTCCCTTGAAGCACCACAGATTTTGATATGTAGTGTTTTCAAAAAAGAAAAGAAAGAGACTTCAGAATCAGTCCTATCTTGTTCCACATTTCACTCACTAACTAAATGGGTGACCTTGGAAAAGTTATTTAACTGTTTTGAATTTCAGTGTTTTACACGTAAGAAAAAAGAATACTTTAATCACGCCTATTTTATAGGTTGGCTTAAGAGGTTAAATTAAATATCCCTGTTTCTGGGCACAACTGTAGTGTCTGTACTCAGTTGGTAACAAAAACATTCAGAAACATACTATTTACAATTTTAGAGTCATGTCTCAGAAGCTCAAAAAACTGACGCCCAGGGCTTGGGAAAATTTGTACAGAAAACAAAGAAAAGGTCGAACTACTATCTTTCTTTTGTATTTTTCCCACTTTTCAAGAAGTAAAAGTCTCACGGCCTTAAAGGACATTATGGAAAAAACTGGTGAAACTTTAATACAGACTATGTTTAGATAATACTGTTCATCTATTTCATTTTTTTTTTGTATGGTAATGGTATTGTGATCACGAAAAAAGGTATCCTTGAACTTAAGGAATACATGCCAAAGTATTCAATAAATTGTCATTACATCAACAACTTACCTTCAAATAATTTTGAAACAAGAGAAAAGAAGAACACAGACATGCCTGCACACACACATACATATGTACAAACATGCCAAAATGACAAAATATTACCAATTAGCATATTTAGATGAAGGGTGTATGGGTATTCATTATTATACTAGTCTTTTAATTTTTTGTAGGTTCCATATTTTTCAAAATAAAAGTTGGCAGTATGTGTGGAACCTTCCAACTACCGGCTTCGTCTATTTTCTTTTGTTACCATATATAATATTATCATTTACAACATATTTAAAATTTTCATTTTTTTTTTCCCTCACTAAAGTGTGAGCTTCCCAAAGTTAGGGACTCTGTCATTTTCATCTCTGCTCTTGCAAAGCAATAGCATATTGTGGTGAGATAACACTCAGTTTTTTTCATTGATATTTGTCAAATAAGTGAGTATAAAAAGTGGCAGAACCTAAGGAGATTATGTGGGTCCTGATCCTGTGTATATATATATAGCTGGTGCTCCTCCACCACGTGTAGCTATGTGTGACTATGTGTACGTGTGTGTTCATACTATGCTCCCTTTCAAATGACTTCTTCTTCATAGATAACATAATGCTGACACATTGTCTGATCATCTATTTATTATCTATAAGTTTAAAAAGTAACAATTCAATGTGTGTGTGTTGGGGGAATGTATTTCCAAATGTATTTTTCCATATTTACCTCAACTTGACTCATAATTATTAGAAATCTTGGTTCCAAGGAGTATAAGGCTTCTATTATTTGATTTTTATTAATCTTATTGTATTTTATTTATTAATTTGATTCAAGTAATTAATTGCTATTATGCCATCCAACCACACTAAAGACATCATATCTATTCATGATTTCAAGTATAGACAAGCTTATACTATTACCACTACCACTACACCTACCATCACCAGCAACAACAGCGATGATGCTTATAGAAAAATTAATGTATGCTATGCCCTTCTTAGATACAATTTTTATGTGGTAAATACTATAATTCTTCACATTTTATAAGAAGCCCTGGTGGTACAGTGGTTTAAAGTGCTTGGCTGCCAACCGAAAGGCATTATAATTTAAGCAAATTACCTAGGGTTACCACTTAATAAATGGAAGAGCCAACATTTGAAATCTGGAAGTCTTGTAGCTATAGCAACTAATGTTTATCATGCCACACATCAGTTAATATTATAGCAGCAATTTCTACCCTTTCTAATAGAAATGTTATTTTCATATATACTATATACTTACAATAACAATAGCTGTTTGAAGTCATTGCTCAGTAAAATTTGGGTTCTATCTCCTTGTGGCATAAGAATATATATGAGGATCAAGCTTCCTTCATCAACTACCTTCCATGAGCATGGCACAACGTTGATCTTTAATCTGTATAATCCTGACCAGTTGTACTACGGGGAAGTTAATCTTTTTTATCCATGGGATGCTGACCATGAAGGAACAGTGAAAAACGCATTGTCAGGTGACATCCTGCCACAATTTATATTTGAAGTAGTGCCCCAATCCAAACCAAAAAATTAGTTGCTATAGAGTCAATTCCAACTCACAGCAACCCTGTGTGCACCAGAGTAGAACTGCACTATAATACTGTTTATATCCATGGCTGGTATTTTGACTAGATTGTCAGGCGTTTCTTCTGAGGTGCTCTGAGTGGACTCAAGTTGCTAACCTTTTGGTTAGCAGGTGAATGTGTTAGCCATTTACACCACCCAGCTTGTATCTCCATTACATCATTACCTTTTAAATATTTCAGATTATATTGTAATTAATAAGTCTGTATGTCTTTCAGGATACATACATTTTCCCAATATTGCTTCTAAACTCCATGCTCCATTAATCTGGTGGTATGCCCAGTCGTTGTTTGGACTGCTTTATTGTCTTTCTACATGGAGTGTAAGTCGTGGCAGGATTTTTGGTCGACATCTCCCTCTACTGTTCCAATTGGGTTAGCAAATATTTTTCATTGTGATTAGCCTTTAGGAAAGCCATGTGCATTGTATTCAGCACACTTAGTCATTTTTCTAAGATTCCTGAGCCTCTTTTGACTCATCCGTGCAAATGTGGGTTAAGTCACCACAAGACCTATTGCCACTTGGTACTTACGGCATGGATTCAAATGTATTGTGTGCGTTCAGAAATAGGAGATAGTTAATTGTAAATACTCAACACCTAGGCCCAGTTTGGTATGAATATTCCATTGTTTTCGATGTGCAGAATGGAATCATCGGTGACATGTAGCCTCTATTTTACATCAGTAGTTAGCCGCTTGGACATCGTTTTGATTTCATAAATACCTATTTCTATGGCATTACAAAATAATCTTTGAGCAAATGGGCAGGAGGCAGCAATGTATTTCCCCATACATACTCCTAGTTTTCACAGCAAAAGGTCATCTCGATTTACAGAGGCACAGGGCAGCTGCTGTCGCTGCCAGCCACAATGAAGCCAATTTAATTCAATGGTAGGATGTCTCTCTCTTTCATTCTCAAATCTACAAAAGAACAAACAAACATCAACAATGAAGTGCACCCCAAATGAAAATTTCAGCCTGTAATCATTAAGGTAAAGCACAGGGGTAGAGGGTACTTGGTTAGTTAATATCGTTTCCTCAGATCTCCCATGTAGTGTCTGTAGATAGTCAATGTAAGCTGATGTCAGTCTAATTCTTCCTTCCTGAAAGAACAAAGCTGCAGGTTCTCCCAGTATCAGCCATCACTCAGCATCATATCTGAGAGAAATTGCCAACAGTATAATTCTCTTGTTTTAAGAGTGATGGTATCTTCCCGGATGTCATTACCCATTTATATGTTTCCATTCTGTTTACCATACATAACATTTCCTTCTTTCCAGTCTTAGCTCATGTTGGGTCTCCTCAAGAGAAAATCTTAAGTTGGGCCACTCTGCCCAACCACAGGACATAAAATAGACTTGAAAGAGCTTTCCTTTTTGTCCATTCCTGGAAAGAAAGCAGGTTTAGGAATGTGAAGGACGATAGGGGTATAAAGGGCAATCCAATGCAACAGTACTGACAGTGCAGACTCTGGCCATCAGAATAAGATGTTTTCTAGTATTTTATTCCCATAAAAATATATGCAATTAAATATAACTCCCATCCCCATTGCCATCGAGTCATAGCAACCCTATAGGATGGAGTAGAATTCCCCCATAGGGTTTTCAAGGGGCACCTGGTAGATTTGAACTGTTGACCTTTTGGTTAGCAGCTGTACCACTTAACCACTATGCCACTACGGTTTCCAATTAAATATGAAGGATATGAAATAATGTCTATGAAGAGATTACTCCCTTGGTTGGAGAGCACTTGTAGAATCCTGGTTCCTGTACAACTTGATCAGGCAAAAAGTGTGTACTGGTATTATGTCTTTTACATGCTGCCTCCTCATTCCTACTTCTAGTTTCAAGAAATCCTACAGGAGTTCTCCTTTTCTTGTCCCCCTATTTAGTTTTAGTTAATATTCAGCAACATTTGAGAGCTGATATTTCACACTTTTACCACTTCTTTCGAATTTTCAAGTAAGCTACTAATCTGAGGGTGGAAAAAAATATGTTAATATTCTGTTTTTAGCTTTTTATATATATATATATATTAGCTGTGGTGAAATGATTACCTTATCCATGAAATGAAGCAAAGGAATACAAAATTGTATAAAATCCATTATCCCAGTTCATTAAGAATATCTTCAAGAGTGGTTTAGTTATGGAGTAAACAAGGTCCAAAGTAGCGTAATAATAGTCTAGTCAGAACCTTTTTGAAGTTAT
Organism: Loxodonta africana; assembly: GCF_030014295.1. Lineage (NCBI taxonomy): Eukaryota > Metazoa > Chordata > Mammalia > Proboscidea > Elephantidae > Loxodonta > Loxodonta africana. The sequence continues at coordinate 113,361,135 of NC_087342.1, forward strand.
CAGGGGCTACCTGTAGAGGTCTGATTTAGTCTACCTGTCAATGATACGATTTCTGTTTTCAGGAAATCTTATCCAAAGACATCTTTTTTAAAGAAAATTTCATTCTTGTTAGTGTTCAGCACTGTTTATCACATTAGTAGCTTCAACAGGCAAAAGTAGACTATGCCATCATTCTGCCTGGTGTTTCATCCTTCAGCAGCCCTGTACATACTCAGCACAGTGGCTAACTTCAGGGTCCCAACTCCAAAAAAAAACCAAACTCAGTGCCGTCGAGTTGATTCCGACTCGTAGCGACCTTTTAGGACAGAGTAGGACTGCCCTGTAGAGTTTCCAAGGAGTGCCTGGTGGATTCGAACTGCTGACTTTTTGAGTAGCAGTCATAGCACTTAACCAATACGCCACCAGGGTTTCTAGGGTCCCAACTAGGGCAATAGTATTTGTATTTCATGCCATTTATGCACCAACCCACTGCCATTGAGTTGATTCCAACTCATAGGGTTTCCCAGGCTGTAAATCTTTGTAAAAGCAGACAGCCACATTTTTTTCCTTCAGAGCTGCTGGTCGTTTCCACTTGCTGACCTTTTGGTTAGCAGTCAATCACTTTAACCACTGTAGCCCATTTTACTTTTCCCTCAGAATTCTCGTAGGAATTTCTGTAATTGTAAACACGGAGGTGTTTTTAATTGTCAATCATATGGGGCTGAATTGCTGATCTAACAGCAAGGTCATTGGCCACAGCCCAAGAGACTCTCATTATCCAGTCATTATTTGAAGAGAGAGAGAACCCAATTTATCCCGCACTGTCAGATGTACAGCACTTAGTTCTGGACTTATTTTTGCCTTTTTCAATCAACATTTTTAACATCCCCAAAGTGAAAAATGGAATATATTTAACTGCTTCACATCTTCAATTTTAGAGTTGGAAATCTATTAGGGTCTTTTCATATATTAAACTATAAGGCTAATTCTTACATACCCACACATACCCTCTTACATACAGGCCTTTTTTTTCCATTCTCTCTCTCTTTTATACCACAAGCTACAGGAATTCATCCTACTTCCTTTTCCTCCTCAAAGTAGTCTCCTTCTGTTCCACTTTTTGCAGTTATTCTTCTCAAAAAATGTCTATGCACTTGGATAGTTTTTGTTTTAAGAGTTCTATGATAGTATAATAGTATAACCAACCCATCAAAGCTCTTGCACTTTCACTAGTTCAGGGACAAAAGATACCTTTCATTTTTTTATCAATTCCCTTCCCCCTACTGTTGATTTTCCCCCAAAAAATGCTTAACATAAGTCACCAATAAAAACCAAAAGCCAAACCTGTTGCTGTCGTCGAGACAATTCCAACTCATGGCAACCTATAGGACAGAATAGAACTGTCCCATATGGTTTCCAAGGAGTGGTTGGTGAATTCAAACTGCTGACCTTCTGGTTAGCAGCCGAGCTCTTAACCAGTATGCCATCAGGCCTCCAAGTCACTAATAAGCTACAACATTCTTTTCACACTAATCATAGACTTGGCCCCGACATCTCATTTAACGTAGCAGTTCAGGCACCCATGTACTTTCTCTCTCATTCTCCTTCTATTACGGAGATCTAAGCTCTACTATGTTTTTTGACCCTTGCTTCCAAGCTGAACAATGTTCCGCTTAAAAGAACACTTCCCCTAAAAATATATTTTTTAAATTCTTTATTCATTATTTGTATGCATGGATAGAAATCCCGGACTAAGTATGAAGAAATGAAAAGTAAAGAAATAACGAGAAGGCTTAGTTAAGATGGGTCCTCTCTTTGTGTTTGGTTCTCTTTTATTACTTCTCCACAGGTTTACATCTTTTCATGCAGCAATCAACTGTATGTCTTGCACAATACGCAATCCTATATTGATCTTCACCACAATGTCTTTTACACTGACCACTGAGCTTTATACATGCATCCCACATGTTAAAGACAGCATGATGTTCTTTACTTCTGTCTGGAAGAAGGAAAAAATAGCTGGAAGTAATAATTCAGGTTGGACATGCCAAGCTCCCCTGACAACAGAGGTGAAAAAAAAATTCTTTTAGTTATTTCTTTCATAGGAATCTTTGTGTCTCTATCTGTATCAGGGAAAATCAAGGAAATCAGCAAGTATCCAATCCCTAAGATGGTTCCCCCACACCTACCCCTTTCAGTTGATTAGCTTATGACTCAACAAAGGATACCTGGAGGGGTTGTAATTTATTAAATATCCTCCTCTGTATGTCTTGTTCATCCCCTAGAATCATTGAATACGTGTGGGTCCATCTCTATCTTTTCTCTCATGTATTATTCACACTCAGTGCTGTCCTATGGGGAATTTTTTCCCACTACACAAGATTTTGTCTCTCATTGTAGTCTGATTTCACAAGTTCTAACATGTTGAAAGATGCTATGTTATTTACTCCAAATACCTCAGATATCCTTGGATCTAGAAACCTCACCCAACCCCAGGAAAAGTTCTGCTTAAAAACAGACATATATGGGACATTAATATAATGAAATAGTCAATAAATAGAAGTTGACACAGTGAACACGCAGGAAGGTTCTCGATTTTCCAGTGTACTTTTTTTTTTTTTACCTTCCAGTGCAGTCAGATGGACTGCACTTAATTGAACTTATTTTTGCCTTTTCAATCAACATTTTATCATTCCCAGAGTGAAAAGCAGAAGATTTCTAACTGCATCACATCTTTGATTTCAGAATTTGAAATCTATTATTAGGGTCTTTGTATATACTCTCTACTATCTCTTAGAGGACTTGTATGCCATTTTCTGTTAGGTAGATTTAAAAAAAAAACATGGTTGTCTAGTTGATTCTGACTCATAGGAACCACATAGGGCTTCCAAGGCTATAAATCTTTACAGAAGAAGACTGCCGCATCTTTCTCCCGCAGAGCCCCTGATGATTTCAAACTGCTGCCACGAGGGCTCCTAGATATACATAGGTAGATATACACAGGATGGAAATCCTAGGTAATAGAATATAACGATCTTCAACTATAATACATTATGACAAATTGTATTCTAAAGCCATATCAGTTTCAATGTCTTCAGCAGTATACGAAACTCTTTTGCACCATATGTCTTCCAAAACTTTCTACTGTCTAACTTTTAAAAGTTTTAAATATTCTGTTGAATGTGTGGTGGTATCTCATTATGGTTTAAATTTGCATTTTGCTGATTGCTAATTAGGATGAGCATTTTAAATATGTTTGTGTATCTAATTTTTAAAATTACATCTTTAAGCCTTTACCTCATTGTTTCTATTGAATTATCTTTTTATTGATTTATTTGAATCATTTATATATTCTAGATAAGCCCTATTCTAGTTACATGTGTTGCAATTTTTATATTCCACTCTATGGCTTTGCTGTATTCAAGAGCTAAAAAAAGTTTTGCACTTTGAGGTTATTATTGGTCAAGTGGTGTCATTGCCAAGACAGAAGGGCCGTTGAAGGCTATGAGTCTTGAAGCCTAGGCTTGGGGTGAAGGTTACCAGAGATAATGTACATTAGTAAAATATTAATATGAATAAGAAAGACAGATATATAGATATCCCTGGTGGTGTAAAGGTTAAGAGCTACAGCTGCTAACCAAAAGGTCAGCAGTTCGAATACATCACGTTCCTTGGAAACTCTATGGGGTGGTTCTACTCTGTCCTGTAGGGTTGCTATGAGTCGAAATTGACTCACCGGCAACAGGTTTGTTTTTTTTGGTATAGCATAACGAAGAGATTTTGTGTGTGTGTGTGTGTGTGTTTAGGGAAAAGAACTTAAGAATTGCATACTACAGACCAAGGGAAGAGTCAAACCTTTGAATGCTAGTCTTAGTGACTGTGCCGTTTTCAGTTGTTTTGTATCTTAAGCGCTGGATCTTTCCACTTACACTCTGATAACATATCTAACCAAAAAAAAAAAAAAAACAAACCCACTGCTGTCGAGTCGATTCCAGCTCATGGCGACCCTATAGGACAGAGTGGAACTGTCCCATAGAGTTTGTAAGGAGCGCCTGGTGTATTTGAACTGCCAACCTCTTGGTTAGCAGCCGTAGCACTTAACCACTACACCACCAGGGTTTCAGGTGATAACATATTAACCACTACACCACCAGGGTTTCAGGTGATAACATATCTAGTAGCCAACAAATAGTGACTAGTGGTATTTACTTAAAAAAAAGACTCAAAGCAAAAGTGATTACTAGATGTTGATAACTGAGGTAAAGTATGTTGGTGTTAGATGCTGTTAGGGATCAGAGCGATCCCATGTAACAGAGTAGAATTGCCTCATTGGGTTTTCTTGGTTATAATCTTAATGGAAGCAGATCAACAGGTCTTTCTCCCACAGAGCTGCTGGGTGGGTTCAAACCTCCAACCTTTTGGTTAGCAGCCAAGCACTTAACTGGTTGCCTCTCTTTTTTAATATTGAGATTCACTCCATAACTGACATACTGCATTGTATGACAAAACTTAAACAAATATGATAACAAAAGAACAAATTATCTCTTTATGTGGTTTAGGCACTAAATATTAAATATAAGTTCTTATAACTATGACTGAATTCTTGCAGTATCCTCTAACCAAACCCATTCGGAATCTTCTGAAGCTCAGAAATATGAGTTATGTCCTATTTAGTTAATACTACCTCACCTTCTGGGAATATTCCTCAATATTTGGTTTTAGAGTACAACAAATCGGCAATCTCTTACATAGTTCTGTACACATTTATTGTTCTCAAAATATCTTTGTCTTCTTTTTTTTTCTAAATATGTACATTCCTTAAGACTATTGCTTTGGTTCTCCTCTGTCTCTCTATCCATGGTCTCATTCATTCATTCATTAAATTTTTATTGAGCACCTCCTATATAGTAGATACTGTGCTAGGTTGTAGGGATAATATGATGGACAAGGAAAAAAGAAAAAAAGTGATTCCTGTTTCCTGTATATATTAAATTGTCCAAAGAGCTCATCATTAAAGTCTCTTTCTGAATACCATCATAATTTTTACTACTTATTTTTGCCCACCCCCTTCCTCCATAGCGTATGTATCACTCACATGGTGTTTATAATGTTATAACTTGAAAATATGTTTTGTTAAACAATATTCTAAGTTATTGATCAAGACTAAAGCAGGAAAAAATTATTTCCTAAACCAATTTTCAAATCTCAGTCTCATCTTTTCCCTCAACTGCATTTTCAAGTTATCTTAGCAAATATCTTAATCACTCTTTCAACGCAATAATACATTTTTCTACATCTAAAAGGTATCAGGGTTATGGACAGTAGTGACCGACAAAGAGAAATTTTTCCACCTGTCTGACAGAAAGGAAACTGAGACAATAGCATGACTCCTAAGCAAAATGGCACCAACAATGTTTAGAAAACTAACAATGCTGGAGACAATGGTCAGAGAATTTCCTCCAGATGGAAATATTAAGGACATATATCTAGCCAGGGTTCCATCAAAAGCCAATCCCTATAACTTTAAAATAAGGCTTCTTTCTCATTTTGAGTGTGAATTGCAGCCTTCGTAAAGCTAGAAGACAAAGAACAGTTACATAAGTGAAGAGTAGGAGGTGGAGGAGAACATACTTAGGAAATTTCATTTCAGTTGGCAAATACTGATTAAAATATGAAAGATACAATTCTACTTGTTTTATTTTACCTGTGTTCCTTTCCTCTGTCTCATAGCGTCCCTTGTCAAATACTGTGGAAGAGTTATGTGTCTTTGAGGATAGTTTCTCAAACTTCCATATACACATGGTTGTAAATAACGGCACAGGATTGCTAACAGGTTGGTCAGAGCCCACTGTGAAGAAAAAAAAAAAAAAAACTCCAAAAGTATGAGAAAAAAATGTTTCTAGATATAAGGATCCTAACACATTCATCATTATCCAATATCTCATTACAGTATTAGAGGCTTTTAAAAAAATGATAAATCTACATACATATTTCTTTAAAACTGTGTTGGATAAAATGAATGACTGACTTGGCTATTAATAGGGTTACCTCACGTGGCTGTAGGAAGGAATAATAAATTAATGGAGGTATAAGACAGAAGAGAATACAAGCTATTAAAATCAGTATTAAAAAGAGAAAGCATCAGCACGTAGTAAAACCCATCCAATTCTAAATAATTTCTATCAGGACTTTTCTGGAAAGAGAGGGAATTTCAAAGAGCATGCTCTAATGAATTTTTGTGAAGATGATGGAGAAAATTATTCTCTTATTTAAAGTAACTCCAACTCTTTGTGTTACATAATAATTTGAAGTTTATCTACTTGTCCTCTTTTGGTGAGAAAATGTCAGTTAAAGAGTAATTTATGTTTCAGTCAAGCTAGAGTAGTAGTGAGAGAATGGGACACTGAAGATTTATTTCGTAGTGACTCCTCTGATCTCAGTAATGACAGATACCTTGGTGATCCAGAGACAGCAGCCAGATAAAGAAGAAGATTTTAATTGGGAGTCGGTGGATGTGTGTCTAGTAGTTTCAGTTATGAATATAATAAAATTAGAGTTTTACCAAGCATTTTACCTCACTTAACCTCTGCTATAAACGTGGGAATGAATGATTTCCAAACATAAATCCATCCCTTCTCATTTTACCCCCAAATCTGTTAGTATATGAAATTCAGCAGCATTTGAATATTGAATAAACACATCTTTCAGGGATCAATGAAAGTGCTGGGAGTTGTGTCCTAAAGTACAGCATTTTAAATAAACCTGGGCTGGAGATGATGATAGTGATATTAGTACATCCTACAATGTAAAGTATAACTAAAAAAACATGACCCTTCCCTCCTTTAACACTGACCCTTCCCCACCTCTCCCCACCCCACCCCGGCAATAACGTTCCTGTTACCTCGTGGCATTAGGACACCAGTGAAGAGCAAGGTAGAGAAAAAGAGAAGAATTTTCATGGTAGATGATTTCTTAGGAGAAAATCACCCTCAGCTCTTCTGCCTTAGGCCAGATGTTATTGAAATAAAAAAAGAAAGAACCCTTTCCTTTATTAGAACTCTCCTGCGTATTTTGCTTGTTGAGGCTTATTAAGACCATTTCTACGCTTGGTTGAATAGTGCCACATTTAAAGAACTGGTGGCTAGAAAAAGCTGGTGCCTTGTCACACAAAAATGCCATCTGCCCATTTCTCCTAGAGGCAGATTCTTTAAGACAATTTTACAGTTACAAGAATGTAAGTATAAAATTTTACAGTTACAGGAAGGTAGGTCTAAATTGCTGAGTGAGCAAAGTTAAAATGGTGCTGCAATTCACTCAATAGTCTGGAAGTCTGTCTTTTCTTCAATTACATTTACTGTTTTAATGTCTCCAATATCAACAATGAATTTCAATGTAATGAGAAATCCAAATCACAGACTTTTAGGCTGAAATTACCATTGAGAGTATTTAATTTTACTCTGAAAAATGTTGAGGTCCAGGCCTGTCGCCTCGAGTAGAATTTATGAATTGTCAATACATAAACATTCCATTTTAGAAAGTCAGATTTCATTTCTCCAGTTTTGTTTATTTTGTTTTTTCTTTGTAGCTTAGCATTATTTCTAAATTAATCTGCAAGTTTTTCATAGTCTATTAGAGTAGATAAGAGAAAAAAAATTTTTTTTTTTTTTTTTTAGATAAGTGAAGAAGGGCTGAAATTGTTTCCAAGCCCCATAAGCTATGCTAGAGAAATGGTCCATGAATTCTCTCTTACTATACCCTGCGGGCACCAAGAGTCTAGGTATAAAGGAGTCCCAATGAATATTACTCATCTTTATTCTACAGCAACAGGAATGTTATTTACAGAGGTATCTGCTATCAAAACACATAAAGATGTTCAGAATCATGGCAAAGCCTCCTGAACTGAAGTCCAAGCCACAATAAGGTACTCTGTACTTCTGGATGAAATAAGAAAAGAATAACTGGAATTAAAATCGTATTCAATACATAGTATAATGGAAGCATGTCCTTTTAGAAAAGAAATGGTTTGTTTTCTTCTTTATCTAAACATAGTGTAGAGGAAAGAGAGACAGTTCAGATTTCATATTAGTTCCAACTTTATTGCTAGGTATTTTTGTGGAAAACCAACATGCACCTACCAAGTACATTATCTTAGCTTGTTCTTAAAATAACCCTGTATGGTAGGTTTTAATATCCACTTTCACAGATAGAGGAAAACTTCAGAAAGGTAAAGAGATTTGGGAAAAATAATAGACCTAGTAAGTAATCTGACTTTTTTTTTTTTTTTTAATCACAATTACTACTTTCCCTCTTCCTCATTGTGTATTGCAGAATGTTGCTGCCTCTCTAAACCTGTATATGTTGTCCACTGGAAACCCTGGTGGCATAGTGGTTAAGTGCTAAGGCTGCTAACCAAAAGGCTGGCAGCTTGACTCTACCAGGCTCTCCTTGGAAATTCTATGGGGCAGTTCTACGCTGTCCTTTAGTGTCGCCATAAGTCAGAATCAACTCAACAGCAATGATTTTTTTTTTGATGTGGTCCATAGTTTATGCCCAGTGTTGTTCAATGGAAACCTAATTCAGATAGAATTTCTTTAAAAGATATAAAAATATTATTGTATCGTTAGCTGACATAATACAAGAAAAATGCAACCAGCCAACTCCTTTATGATACTAACACTATGTTCTAGACTTGGGTTTGGAAATTCATGAAAATTTTGAGAAGTCTAAGTCCCCAAATTGACTTTGAATTATGGTGTTGGCAAAGAATATTGAGTATACCATGGGCTGCCAAAAGAATGAACAAATCTGTCTCGGAAGAAGTACAACCAGAATGCTCCTTAGAAGCAAGGATGCTGAGGCTGCATCTTACATATTTTGGACATGTTGTCAGGAGGGATCAGTCCCTGGAGAAGGACATTGTGCTTGGTAAAGTACAGGGTCAGTGAAAAAGAGGAAGACCCTCAACAATGTGGATTGACACAGTGGCTGCAACAATAGGCTGAAGCATAACAATGATTGTGAGCATAATGCAGAACCAAATAGTGTTTCATTCTGTGGTACGTGAGTCGGAACCAGCTTGATGGCACCTAACAATAACAACAACAAGTCCCCAAAACCTAGAAATAATCAACAGGTGCTAATTAAGTACCAAGAGTTTTGTGTTAATTCCCCTAACTTCATTCACCAACATTGTGTAAAATATACCAAATTGAGTCAAAAATTTGTAAACTCTAGTCCTAGAGCTGTGTCTTCCAAGCTCTAAGAACATGGATAACTCTGTAAGCCTCAATTTGTTAAAAAGGAAAAGAATCAAAGATCTTCTAACCTCATGATGGTTTTTCAAGATTAAATGTGAAATATCTTTGAAATAAATCCATTAAACACAAATTTAATAACATTGTTCTTTTTTTTCCCGTCCTTTACTCCATCTCTTCTCCCTTGATCCTTCGTTTCTTGCTTCTTTCCTAGAGGAAGCAATTTTATGTGCCGGTTATTGTCACCATACATTCTGCCATTCTACGGGACATTGACAAAATACATAAAAGACACAGTCCCTATCCTCAAGAATCTTACAGACAAGTGAGGGGGCAGAGAAGTAAACATATAATTGCAATAAGACATGTAATAGCTCCTATAAACAACATAAGAGCAAGTTCACGTTAATATTGCAGCACATAGTAGGGGCATATAACCGAAGAGAAATCAGAGAAAGCTTCCCAGGGAATATTACCTATGGACTGAGTTGTGGAGAAGTGATAGTTTGCCAGGAAAAGAAGGAGTAAGGAAGAGAATGAACTAGAAAGAGAAAGCAGCATGTATGTACAGAAGTATATAAGAATATGTGGATAGCTCTGACTTAGCAGATCAATCGCACTTCCTCGTTTCATGAATTAGTTAAACTAGCTAAAGCATTTAATTGTACTCTCACTCAGAAACAGAAAAAAGAGATTAAAATACAGAAAACAGTCTTTTTTTTTTTTTTTCCAGTGTGCCTGGAATGTAGTTAATGAATTTAGAAGTGATATCAGATGATACTGGAGAGCTAGGCTTCAGCCAGATCATAATAAGTCTTACACGCCATACTAAAGAGTTTGGTTTTTTTCCTATGCAGTGAAGAGAACCTTCAAAGGAACTTAAACAAGGAGCTTTGCACTTTAACAAGATTAAAACAGCAAAGCCTGGAGATCCATAGGGGTGTGGTGGAGGAGGATCCTGTAGACAGAGAGATCAATTAAGAAGGTTGTTCCTTTAATCCAGGCAAGGAATTGTGTAGATCAGCATTACCATAGAGACAATGGGACTAGAAAAGTTTGAATGAACTTGGGGACCTTTTTGATGGTAAAATCAATAGATCTTAGTTTTTCAAAAGTGGGGAAAGGTACCACTGCTTTTCTGACCTCATGAATCTGCTGTAAGATTAAATAAAGTATCAGGTGTAAAATTTGTGTGAAAAATTACTCCACCTCTGCAACAACTAAAAGCAATTAACGTCATTCTTCACTCCTTTCATCGCCTTTAATTCCTATCTTCCTTTATTCTTTCTTTGAAAATATTTTAAAGTTACAAATAAGCAGGCAAAGTTAAAAAAAAAAAAAAAAACACTGGGAGTAAAATTAGCACATGTCCAAGATGACTTAGCTTTCTGCCTCAGTGTTTAGAGATGGTCAGGTAATAATAATTCCAATAGATGAACAACAGGTTGTAGCAGTTCATTCAGGGGCACCAAGAAAAGAATATTAAAATAAAGTTATCAGGGTAACAAAATACTAACGACAGTTCTTAGAGGTAGCCAGGTATAAGTATGAATAAAAAAAATACATGTTGGTAATTCTAGATAAAACAAAGAAAAATAATTTGCTTTAATGAAGATTTAGGTCTTGATGGAGAGTACTGTATAACTAGGTTTAATCAAATATATTTAGCCTTTTTATTTTATTTTAATTATAACAGAAAATATTTCAGTGCATAAAACTGGATAAAACTGGGCCTTGTTTAAACCAAGAGTTTAAATCAATTTTTAAGGATTGAAGACATAATGATGATTAGAGAAAGTACAGAATAAATACATTAACTAATTAACTAATGAATGAAACAAGAACAGAATCCCATTCAAGTATGACTATTTTAAAATACTAAAAAGGCTTAACGGCTTCAGAGGATGTACCTAGATCTTTGTACCACTCCGGATGGCCAGGTGATAATCACAGTTTCGTTTACCTAGTGAATCCTATTCAAATTTTGGTATCGTTCAAGAGAAAACTATCTTATGATATAAACTTAGATCATAAATTTTAAGAAAGGAAAAAGGAGCATGCTATCGTAATATACTAGAACAACAGTTCTCTGATACTTGTTGCTAAATAACTTTTAAGAAAAGGGGTCACAATATGAACGAAGTGAGTCCCAAAGTGGAAGATTTAAGGAGATACATCTCAGAAAGCAACATATCAAGCCACTACCTGGCTTGATGTGTTAGAGGCTTGAGTGTGGCAAGGTTTCACACAGCCAGTGTGATGAGTGCCCCCAAAGAATCATCATCTCTGAATGTTAGAGAACTTGATCTTGTTACCCAGTTGTTTCTGTTTAGTTCTAAACATTTTCTGTAACAGGAGTAATAAATATAGGTGCAGCAGTAAAGGCAATAGAAGCTAAAATGTGCCATGCATATCCTTATGAAGAAAACAGTTAAATAATTTGCTTAACTTTCAGTTTCTGCAACTTCCAAGCTGTGATAATAGTTTTATTTGCATTTTGTAGGTGATGGACGGATATGTCAAAATTTGTAATTCATAAAACACCATTCAAATATAGCATATGATTATTATTTGGAGCTGGGGTAATTTAAGCACATGCTCTCTCTTTTCTGGTTCAGCATAATTTTCTCTCAAGCATATCTGGTGGCAGAACATAAGGCCACAGTGTTTAAGATTACTGGAAAAAGCAGCATGAATGAGTTGACCATGGAATACAAAATGGTTATAAAGGGGATATGGGTCTTAATAACATGGATGAGTGCCTTAGTTATCTAGTGCTGTATAACAGAAACACCACAAGTGGGTGGCTTTAACAAAGTGAAATTTATTCTCTCACAGTCTAGTAGGTTAGATGTCTGAGTTCAGGGTGCCAACTCCAGGGGAAGACTTTCTCTCTCTGTCAGCTCTGGGGGAAGGTCCTTGTCATCAATCTTTCCCAATCAAGGGGCTTCTCACCAGGGTCCAAAGGAAGCACTATGCTCCTGGTACTGCTTTCTTGGTGGTATGAGGTCCTCTGTCTCTCTGCTCACTTCGCTTCTCTCTTTACATCTCAAAAAAGATTGATTTAAGACAGAGCCTAATCTTGTAGATTGTGTCCTGCCTCACTAACATAACTGCCTCTAATCCCATCTCATTAACATCATAGAGGTAGGATTTACAACACTTAGGAGAATCACATCAGATGACAAAATGGTGGGCAATCACATAATACTGGGGATCATGGCCCAGCCAAGTTGACATACATTTTGGGGAGACACAATTCAATCCATGATATTCCATCTTTTAGCCCCCCAAAATTCACATCATTGACACACATGAAACACATTCACCCTACCACATTATAGCAAAACTCTTAAATTAACTCCAAATCTAAAATCCAAAAATTCCTCTTCATCTGTAAAACCAAGAATACAAGTCATCTGCTTCCAAAGTATAATGGCAGAACAGGCACAAGCTAGACATTTCCATTACAAACGGGAGAAACTGAAGGGAAAGAAGGCATAACAGGCACAGAGCAAGTCAGCAGAACACATTACATTAGCCCTCAAGGCTTGAAAATAATACTCTGTTCTCTGAGACCATTTAGACAATGGCCCTGCCCTCTAGATTCTAGGTATTGGTCACACTCTCTGGTATTTGAGTGGAGGCCCCACGGCCCTGGCTTCAGCTCCACCTTCCAGGCCCATGGAATGGCGACTCTGCTCCCTTGAATTTGGGCAACCCCATTCTTCTAGTCCATCTGAGTGGAAACTCTACCCTTTGAGACCAAGGCAGCTCTGCTTCCTGAGTTCCTTGTCTCTTCAGCCTCCTGGTTCCTTGGCCTCTCGGCCCCTCAGGCCTTACCACCTGTGTCTGCCCTGCTGGAGTGTTTCAAAGCTCTTTAGCAGCACTGATAAGTGCCTGAAGGCACCCTACTCTGCCAGGAAACCTCCTGCCAAAGGCACTGTTCCAGCACTGTCTCTCACTGGTCTCCTGGTTCTGCTACTGACAGTTCTCTGGGGCTACATTTTGTTTTGCCATCTGCGCCATCTTCTGTGTAACAGTTTTCCTCACTTCCTTCTGAGTCCTCACCAGAATTGTCTTTGACGTCCATAATTCCACCAACAGTCTCTTCAAGGTAATCTAGGCTATTAGGCACTTTAAAACTCTTCCAGCCTCTAACCATTTACAGTTTCAAAACTGTTTCCACATTTAGATATCTGTTAGAGCAACACCCTGCTCTCCCGGTACCAAATTGTCTTAGTTATCTAGTGTTGTCCTAACAGAAACACCACAAGTGGATGGCTTTAATAAAAAGAAATTTATTTTCTCACAATCTAGGAGGCTAGAAGTGCAAATTCAGGGTGCTAACTCCAAGGGGAAGGCTTTCTCTCTCTGTCAGCTCTGGGGAAAGATCCTTGTCATCAATCTTTCTCAGTCGAGGAGCTTCTCAGTGAGAAGTACAGGGACCCCCCTTCCAAAGGAAGCATTATGTTGCTGGCACTGTGTCATAGATTGAATCATGTCCCCCCAAAAATGTGTGTATCAACTCAGTTAGGCTGTGCTTCCCCCTATTGAGTGGTTGTCCTCCATTTTGTGATTGTAATTTTATGTTAAAAGGATTAGGGTGGGATTGTAACACCACCCTCACTCAGGTCACCTCCCTGATCCAAGGTAAAGGGAGTTTCCCTGGGGTGTGGCCTGCATCACCTTTTATTTCTCAAGAGATAAAAGGAAAGGGAAGCAAACAGAGAGTGGGGAACCTCACACCACCAACAAAGCAGCACCAGGAGCAGACTGCATCCTTTGGACCCGGGGTCCCTGCCTCTGAGAAGCTCCTTGACCATGGGAAGATTGAGGACAAGGACCTTCCTCCAGAGCCAACAGAGAAAGCCTGCCCCTGGAGCTGATGCCCTGAATTTAGACTTTTAGCCTACTTTACTGTGAGGAAATAAATTTCTCTTTGTTAAAGCCATCCACTTATGGTATTTCTGTTATGGCAGCACTAGATGACTAAGACACACTGCATTCTTGGTGGTGAGTTCCTCTTGTCTCTCTGCTCACTTCTCTCTTTTATATCTCAAAAGAGATTGAATTACGACACAGCCTAATCTTGTAGATTGAGTCCTGCCTGGTTAACATAACTGCCTCTAATCCCACCTCATTAACATCATAAAGGTAGAATTTACAACACCTAGGAAAATCATATCAGGTGACAAAATGATGGACAATCACACAATACTGGGAATCATGGCCCAGCTAAATTGACACACATTTTTGGGCGACACAATTCAGTCTACGACAATGAGTTCTGAAATTAAAATCACAGTGAGAGGAAAATGTAGTTTCAATGGGAATAAAGGAATTAAAAGGGCGAGAATGTTGTTATCAGAGAGGAAGGGCCTTGTGGTGCTCAGGTTCTTATATTTCTCTAAGAAGGAACCCAGGAAGCAGAATGGAAGGTGGCATAATCTATGAGAGTGAGGAAATCTGTGAAATTGAAATTTCTATAAATGATCGGCAGGGTTTTCCAGCCTCTGAGGTTGATGGCAGAAAAAGTAGAAAAATAATTATGAGCCAGATTTTGAGATTTGAATGAAGGAAATAGTTTTCAAGGAAATAACCAATCAAGAATACGATGTGTGAGAATGGTTGCTCAACTTGAAGAATGTAATCAATGACACTAAAAAGTACACGTAGAAACTGTTGAATTGGTGCATGTTTTCGTCATGGATATTCTCAACAACAACAACAAAATTAATAAAATAAAAAAAAGAATATGATGTACATATTGAGTGTTGGCAAATACAAATGTCAATTGATAAGTAGCTATTCATGACTTCTATCTAACTTCACAGATACTGCAAATGGGGAAGGAAGAACTTCCATTGGGTAGAGGCTAGAACAGATATGGTATCATTTGGGAGAAAGAAAAGGAGGTACATCAATAATAAGGCAATTAAGGGAAAAAGTAACAAATGAGAAATAAGTTGAAGATGAAGGAAAATTTTCCCAGAATTCATGCAGCAGAAAGAGGTATCATTTAGGTGACCTTAAAGCAACAATGCTTTCCTGTGATCTCCAAATTGGAAATTATACTCATGCAGAACATAAGGTGAAATTACTGGGGTTGAAGACTTGAGAACACTTTGTAATATCAAACACAGATAACTAAATTAATGAGAGATGGAAAGTTCCCACTGAACAACGTGTAACATTTCAACCCGACCATATGGCTATTTCAGAATAAACTGTTCATTAAAATGCTGAATTCCCTTTGATCCAAATCTATGCTCCACTGATATTCTAAGTAGCGATAGTGATTAGATTAGTGATAAAATTTTATTATATAGTGGGAATAATGAAAGTTACGTTTTTGTGAAAGATAAAAAAGAGAGAGAGAGAGATAAATTGAAGCAGTGAAACCACAAGGGTACAGAGGAAAACAGAACTGTAGGAACTGACCTGAACCTATGGGCTATGAAACATTTTCTGACTTAAAGATTCCATTAAAATTTATACGAGAAGTGGAAGGAATTTGACTGCGGAATAAGTGGGAGCACTGTTGAAATTTTTGCTTTGTGCAGCTAATATTTCACCAAGAATCACCCTTATTCTCCACATGTTGCAGCTCCTCTCAGCTTGGGATCACAAAGACACAAGCAATCGGAGTTGTTCACCAGCGTAAGGTCCCAGAATGTTCAGGGTAGAAGCAGAAAAGTAATTTAAAAAAAAAAATTAATAGGCAAGATCAACTCCCTTTCCTTTCCCTTAACTGTGCCACTCAAGGCTAAAAGGAAGAAACCAAAGGATAGTCTTTTTCCCTTTCATACATGCTGCTTTCAGAGAGACAATCAAAAGCCTTAATGAAAATTGTATTTTTCTTTCAATTATAACATAATGTTGTTACATAAGTCTATTGAAAAAACTATTGCTCTCAGGACACAACAACATTAAAAATACGCAATAATCCTCTATACATCTCAATATTCTCATTGTAAAGGGGTAGATCAGGTAGGAAGAAGTCTAATGCCTCTTTCGTGTACTAAGACTTTCTAAAGTAAAAAGGGTAAATATTACTGAGCACCACTATGCTTAGTATTATACTAGCCATTTAGACTTCACTCTATTCCATGTAACTTTGCCGGGTGGTTACTGCTATCTCCGTTTTACAGAGAAGGAATCTTAAGTTTAGAGAAGACATATTGTTTAGGGTATGCTAAGCGCTATAAGGACATCATGCTATAAGGACATCATGCTTGGTAAGGTAGACGGTCGGTGGAAAAGAGGAAGACCCTCGATGACATGGATTGACACATCTGCTGCAACAGTGGGTTCAAGTATATCAACAATTGTGAGGATGGTGCAGGACTGGGCAGTGTTTCCTTATGTTATACAGAGGGTTACTATGAGTTGAAACAGACTCTACAGCACCTAACAACAACGAGTGTTATAACAAAGCAACCCAAGCATGTATAATGCCTTAAAAATGATATAAATGTATTTCTTGTTCATGTAATGTCAAATATGGGTACTGCTGATCTACAGGGGCCTCTCCTCCAAACATTTATCCAGGGACCCAGATCCTGTTCCATTTTAGGATTCTGTCACCTTCAGCATGAGGGTTCCAAGGTCACTGCAGAAAGGAGAAGAGAAGCAGAGTGTTGTATTGGACGTGTTATGAACCGGGCCTGATAAATGTGCACACCACATCTCGCAGCATTCCTTTTACCTAAGAGGGATGCACAGAAGGGAGCTGGGAATCTGATTGTGATGCTGCCAGAAAAGGTAGCCCTAAAAAGCAAAAACAAAACAAAAATGAACTCATTGCTGTTGAATCGATTCTGACTCTTAGTGACCTTATAGGACAGAATAGAACCCCTTTCAAAGATGGCCCTAATAGAAGCAAATTGACCCCAAATTCAAGAGCTGCCAGAGATGAAATGGAAGTCACAGCTATCTCAGAGGATCCACAGTGTCAGTGGAAACCTAGTGGGGCCAAGTGAAGAGGACCATTGGTCTTCCACTAAGCCGAGAAAGAACAAACCACCGGTTCCATGGGAGTCAAATTAAGATGCAAAAATCAAGAGGGCAAACAGACCAGGTGGGCATAGGATATCACTATAGAGACCAGAGGGAACAGAAGATGGTACTGTGAATCCTAGTTCCACCCCTTCTTCAACATATGGTGACATGAGCCCTCTTTGTCTCTGCGCTCAGATGCCACCTTGGAATTGAATAGGCAAAATGGGTGCTGCTCGGAAAGTTTAAACATTTACCTAAAGGGACATTCTAAATTATTATCTTGTACTGAGTTATCTGAATAGATTAGTGGGAAATAGATTTTTCTGTTATCCAGTAGAGTGGATTCATTACATAAAATGTAAAGAAAATAGATTCTCTTGTATATGTGTGTGCAGTGTAAATAAATGTGTGACCTCATAAGACAACGACAAGCAGACCAATGAACTGTTAACAAGCTCAGCAATATGTGAACTTTCTGAAAAGTGCCTGTAACCACACGTAGCTCAAAAGTCTATGAGGGTTCACTTGTTAGACCCTTCTATGACTATTATATTCAAGGCAAAGGTAGCAAAATATAAAAAAGAACATGCTTCCCAGTTTAAGAATATGGGCAATTATATAATGCATTTAATATTTTTATATTTAAATTGATTAAAATATATAAATATGCATTTAAAGTAAAACCTTAGCTAAGAGAACATCTTTTCAACCAGTTTTCTGTAAAATTGTTTCACACTATACCTGCAGTTTCATGGGAATTTATGCTAAATAAAACACATTTTTATTTCATATTTGACACTGGCATTTCTTTAGTGTTTTAGCCTATGTTCTTTACTAATTTCAATAACTGCCATCAGTTATCAGGCCAAACTCTAATTCCCCTAAACTGCTGATGTTTAAAAGAAAAAAAAAGTTAATAAATTTAAATATAACCCAGAAAAACAGTAAATATTAAAAAAAAAAAAAAAAAGCCTCAGATTCTAAACCCAGGAGGGCTAAATCCTATTATTGTTTAAATGGAACTCTTTCTTATTTCCTAGGTTTAAGAAACTGAAAAGGAAGGCTTCTCCAAATGTCTATCTCATCAGTTACAACTGGACGTTTTAATTCATGAGACCCCGAGCACATATTTTAAGTAATTTGTATGATGGCCTTATGAAATGATTAGGAATAAGGGAGCAAGAGTTCTTGAAATGCTTGTGCTTGTGGGCTTGAACCACCGACTTTATAGGTAAGCACCCGAGTACTTAACCACTGTACCACCAGGGCTCCTTAAAGTCAAATAAGGATGGACTAAATTAACCCCTTTTTAAATTTTTGACTCAAGGAAATCCATTCAATGACAAATGAGTTGTTTTCCCTTTTTAACAGTGGTGGTTTGTTAATAATGGCTTATGAACTAAAAACAGTCTGCTCAAGGCAATTGCAAATATCTAGAGACTCAGAGACTCATAATTGTGACACAAAACGAGAACAAAGCTGTGTTTGCCCTTCTTTTGTCAGAAAGGTCAAATGTCTTAGAGCATGTAATTTAAAAAGAAAAAAAAAAGTGCACAAAAACAACAACACTATTTCACCAGTTGAAATGGCTCTGAAGTCTTCCATCAACTTCAGGAATTAGTTTCGAAGAGTTGCTTGCTTTCATTCAGTCTGCAGCCAGCATGGAGCAGACCACCTGCTGTGAAATAAGGGTGTAGCGACCAACAGTTATTATAGCACTAGCCATAAGTTTATTGCTTATTGGTACTAAACTTAAATCTTAGTAATTTTGAATTACTGAGTTAGCTTAGATTTATGGAGATGCACAATCATTTAGAATGGCATTCATTCCAGAAGGGTATATTATCTAAACCAATTTTCTTATAGTGATGCAATTGCAATACTATAGTTACGGTTGTATCAGCATTTCCATTATAAAGTCCTATTTTCAGGGTTTTATAATTTGACCATAAAAATTCTCTCCTTGCTGAAACTTGGCAAACAAGGTCTGAGGCATACAACTGATTTTTTTTTTAATGAAAAAGAAAAAAAAATAGCACACACATATGTTTAATCTATTCAGCCATTTTATGCTTAAACTCTGCAAACAACAAGAAATACACTCAACTATATCCAGACAGATGGAAAGAATTGGAGAAAAGAGCAATTACTAAAACACCAAGCTGATTGAAATGGTCAATTTTTTATCAGTCACACATTAAGGTCCTGTGAAGGCAAGGAGAACAATGACTTGAAAGGAGGTTTGAAGACTCTCAAGAGTCGCAGCAACGTTATCTCCAAACCTGTGACTGGCGCAAGTCACTTAAACTCCATGTCTCAGAGATCACGTCTATGAGGAGGAGGCCATTATACTTGTCCAGGTAAGGGGTGAGGATCAAGTGAGCAGAAATGAAGATTTTGAAATCTTAAAAGCACCCTATAAACATGAAATATTATTTCTTTAGCCTATAATAATTTCCTTTTCTAAACTTATAAAACTTACCGTCTGCATCGCTTATTTAGATTTGTTATATGTTCATAAAAAAAACAGTTGTTCTGGAGTTGACACTGACTCACGGCGACCCGGTGTGTTTCAGAGCAGAGCTGTGCTGCCCAGGGTTTTCAGTGGCTGAATATGTACAAGCAGATCTCTAGGGCTTTCTTCTGAGTTATCTCTGGGTAGGCTCAAACTTCCAACCATAGCTCTCCCCGAATATATTGTAAACTCCTTGAATAGTGTCTCTGTCTTTGTCCACAATGTGGCGTACACAAATATTTGTTGAATTCATAGATAATTAAATTGGTTTTATATTTTCTTTTCAGAACTAAAAGTAGCTGCCTATTTTGCAAGGTCAGCATTTCCAGTTAGACTTCATCCACCCTAAAAACATGACGACTGCCCTCTTGTGGTCGATGGGAATATACACATTGAGCTCCAAGGAAGGGCTTGAATCCTACTTTGTGACCAGGTCTTTATAAATTTACTTTATATAATCTATAGAGCATAAAAAGCCAATAATAAATCTTGAAATATTTAAGTGATCCTATATAAAGGAGTGAGGGAATTTCTTATTGTTGTATTAGGGTCAAATAATGAAGAACACAGGCGCTAGGGATAGACTTTATGTTCAATCCTGGCTCTGCTACTTGCTTATTTTGTAAACTAGCAAAATAGCTAACAGCACAAAGGCTCAGTTTCCCATCTATGAAATTAGAGATAACACTGGCAGTTACATATAAGAACAAACCCGCCACCCACCTTTTTTTAATCACTCTTTTTACAATAGGAAAACTAAGGAAAGAGTGGTCAAGAAACTTACTCAAGATCTTCAGGTTTCAGAGCCTACATTCTAACCACTAATTTAGACTACTACTAATTTCTTAACTGGGATGAAAATTACTTTATTCAAATTAGATGGCATGCTAAGTACAAGAGCTTGGAGGGTAAGGTTCTGCCAGAAAGGGACTCAGGGCGGGTGAACTTTAATAGCTTCTTTAACAAAGAAGCTAAGGTATAGCACAATGCCTCCTTTCTGATGCTTGGACCAGGCACTGGGTCAAGCAGTCTGCTAGACCTCTTGAACATCTAGGCGCAGAAGATGACAGCAGATACCTGGTGCAAGGGATATAAATGGAGATAAGAGAGTTGCAAGAGAAGTAGGAGTCCATCAAAGACACCTTTCTGATATTTTAAGATGGCTGTACCTGTCTGCCCTCAGTTTTCCCACACAGCTGTATGTTTACTCATCTGTATTTACTTAGTAACATTGCCTACATGATGTTGGTTATCAAATTCTTGACCAATTTAATGAAAGATGAGAGAATCTGTAGAGACAAAGAATCAGTGAAGCATTTCAAATAATTTTTACCACTTCCCTCCCTGCCTCCACTTGTTTTCATTTCAGTCACTTTATCTTGATTTTGTTTTAACAGATGCCAATGGAGTTTTTGACACTGAGAATGCCAGATCTATCATTAATGTGTTGCCAAACTGGGGAAGATTTACTAACAATATGTTTTGTCTGCACCAGTTCGTTTCTTTTAATAGAGAGACTCATTTGAATAACATCTGAATAAAGAAGTTAATAATAGTAGCCTAGAAGCGAAAGCCAGATTGGATTAATGAGCAACTGACCCAAATCTTCACCCTGACTGAAAATTGAATGACATTAGAATAATTTTGGCGTCACAAAATATTCTGTCAATTCTAAAATCTCCTTCTACCCTTTTCCCCACTACCCCTTCTGTTATCATATTTTTAACATATTGCTCTTCATTGCCCCTCCTTCCTTTGACTGGGAATCAAGAAAGGATACTCAGATTGACATTAAAATTATTTACGGTTTTCAACAAATAAAGTATTGATCTGAAAACTGTTTCCAAATTTTAATTTTTCAGAAATGATGTATCAAATTGCTCCTGTTGCTATATTCATATGCATGAAATGACGAGATATTGGTAAGGGACACTGAGAAAATTCTTTTCCTCTTTTAAACTTCAAAATATTTATATATGTTCTCATATTCTATCAGTTTGTGTATGGGTTTATATGAGAGAGAGAACAAGAGAGAGAAGAGTGAAAGAGGATCATTGGTAGCAAGGTAGTCAGACTCATCTATGTATGACAGTATTAGCACAAAGTTGCTGTAAGCAGGGATGATTATCTCATGTGAGAAGAATAGATGGGCATATGCCAGTCTAAATGCAACAAAATATAAAAGGCGAAGGATTCAAAGGAAGATACATGAATGGGAGAACTATCTGAAAGAGCTATTTTATTTTATAGTTAACATGGGAATATTTAAGAGTTTGTTTTGGTGGTTGTTGTTACTGTTAATCTTTGTTGGAGAACTACATATAGAAAAGTTCACAAGTTGGAAGTATAAATCTTTTTTTATTGTAATTTAGATGAAGGTTTACAGAGCAAACTAGCTTTTCATTAAACAGTTAGCACATATATTGCTTTACGACAACGGTTAACAGCCCCACAATATGTCAACACTCTCCCTTCTCGATCTTGGGTTCCCTATTACCAGCTTTCCTGTCCCCTCCTGCCTTCTAGTCCTTGCCCTTAGGCTGGAGTGCCCCTTTAGTCTCGTTTTGTTTTATGGGCCTGTCTAGTCTTTGAATGAAGGGTCAAAGTATAAATCTTGATAAATGAACCCATGTAACCAGCACCTAGATCAAGAGATAGAAAATTACCAAATCCAAGTCTTTAACCATCTCCACCAAAAGGTAATTACTATCTGATTTCTATTGCCATAGATTAGCTTTGTGGTTTCTTAATTTTATATAAGAAGAATTATACAGTATGTAAGATTTAGGGTCTGGCTTCTCTCATACAACATCATGTTTGTGAGATTTAACCATATAGTTGTCTATATATAAAAAAAAAATTGTATATAAAAAATATAGCAATGGTTTAGTCACTCACACTTTCATATGTATGAATATACCACTGTATATACATTTATATGTTAATTGTACTGTGGAAAAAAATGGGTTGTTTCCAGTGTATTATTACTATGAAAAATGCTGCCACGAATATTTTGCTTGTGGTTTTTGGTGAACACGTGGATTTTGTTAGATATTTATAATACAAAAACAGGCCCATAAACTTAGGAAAAGACTTATTGTTCCAAGATCTCTTCTAGAGGCTTGAGTCAAAGTTCATGAATACATACTTTGACCACGCATTCAAGTCATCCTCATTTTCAGCAAACAAGGTTGTGTCATCTGCATATCACAGTTTATAAATGAATCTTCCTCCAATCATGATGCCCTACTCCTCTTACTGTAGTCCAGCTTCTCAGATTATTTGTTCAGCAAACAGATTGAATAGTACATGAAAAGATACAACCCTAACACACACCTTTTCCAATTCTGAACCATGCAACATTCCCTTGCTCTGTTCAAATGACTGCCTCTTGATCCATGTACAAGTTTTGTGTGAGCACAATTAGGTGTTCTGGAATCCCCATTCTGCATAATTTTACCCATAATTTGTTATGATCCAACATCCCTTAATGTAAAAGGAAAATTTATCTTCTGTAAATGCTTATTTTGCAAACCTGGCAATGAGGGTTTAAGGCTATCTCTGTACTTATATGTGAAACAAGCAAATAAACAAAAAACAAAGCAACAAAAACTAACTGTAGTCAAGTAAGCCTATAAGAAACTCTCCCATTATTCAGAATGTTTAATTTCTCATTTGTAGCTCATTCATGTATGCATCATGCATGCATTTGTTCCTCAAAACTTGGTTGCACATCTACCGTATATTAGGTACTAGAGAGCTCTAACAGAGAGTTGAACGTGAATAAGGGCCCTGACCTCTAAGAACTGACCCTTTACTCTCACCATCAAATTTCCTTAAACAGTTGGGATTACAAATGGTTGATCTCTGCCCATTTCAGTATCAATGTTTCATAGCATTATGTTAAACCCAAACCCCAAAATCTTAGGTGTATATTGCATAAAAATAACACAAAAAATTAAAAGACAGGTTTTTTGCTCTATAAATGCTTAAAAATACCTTAATTTGTGGATCCAGCTTTTGAGGAAAGTAGTAGAAAGTAAATTAGGTAGTTACTACAACTATAAGTTAAAGGGCTCCAGGAAAAATATGCTACCCTATATAGTTTCTTCCACCTTGATTTGTTTACTGAATAAACATATATTGTGCTTCTACCATGGTCTCAGAAACAGGCTATGTACTGGGGTATAGAAATATATGAGGATTGCTTTTCGTTTTCCTTTCTGTTTAGCAATGGGTGTAGATAAATAAATCATTCTGTGTCCTGGTGGCACAATGGTTACATGCTCAGCTATTAACTGAAAGGTCGGTGGTTTGAACCCACCCAGTGACTCTGTGGAAGAAAGATATGGTAATCTGCTTTCATAAAGATTACAGCCTAGGAAGCCCTATGGGGCAGTTCTATTCTGTCCTATAGTGTCTCTATGGGTCGGAATCAACTTGACAGCACACAACAACAATGGTATAAGCATGTTTAAGGAATTATGGCCCAGTGCTTTAAGACTTGAGGAGAAAGAATAGTAATTTCTCTCAAGATATTAAGAAGGTTTTGGAGAATAAGTAGCAGAACCAGGACTACGGGGAGGTGAGTGAGGCTTTCTCCTGGGGTGCAAAATTTTAGGGAGTCCCAAAAAACTCGGTAATCAAGCTCAGTGGTGGTCTTAAAGATGAGAGACCACATTTCTGGTAGGGAACCCTGTACCTGGCTCTGGAGGAAGTAGAGAAAAACCTATTCACATATTATTGCATCTGTCTGCTCTATCCCATTTCAGAGCTACCTTAAAGGCTGACACAAAGCACTTCTCTCTATTTTACTTCATTCAGAACTCATTTAAGGTGGTAAAGTGGAGGTTATTGCTTGAACACCTAGTATGACAAACAAAAAAAATTCAAAGCCTTGTGGAGCAAAAGATCATAGTTGAGACATTCAATAAATAACCTAAAGTCTGGGAGGAACAGCTATAGAGAGAGTTTCTTTGAGAAATAATAACATTTAAAAGTGTCTGTGTATACAGGAGAATTTAAAAAGCTACACACATTCCCAGTGCATGATGAATGCTCAGATAAAAACAAAACAAAAAACCTGAAAAGACCCTAAGCTTTCACTTTTGCCTGATTTCTAGGTTCAGTGTAAGCAGGAAGTTAAGGCTAAGGTAGAGCTGTAAAGGGCCAGGCTAATAACAGAGTGCCCCAGAACAGAGCCAATCTGCAAAGACTGGGAGAGGTGTTTTTTTTTTTTTTTTTCAAATCCTGATATTCAACAAAACACTGTTGAAACACTGTCTGATAAAAACTAAAGGAAAAATACTTCCATGACCACACACTAAAAGGAATATAGTTTTACAAAAATAGTTTGTTAAAGTCATTAAAGTGGATTATTGCAGCCTTCAACAGTTGAGAAAAGTGAATCCTGGAATGGTAGGAGAATATGATTTCCAGATTTACTGTTGGATATTCGAATATCCAATTTTCAACAATACAAAAAAAAAAAAAATCACAAAGAGAAACAGGAAATTATGGCCCATTCAAAGGAAAGAAAAAATTAACAGAAAGTGTCCTTGACATTGTACTCAGTAAACAAAGATTTTAAATCAACTGCTTTAAATATGCTTAAAGAGATGAAAAAAAAAAAATGAGCAAAGAACTAAAGGAAAACAACAAAAGAATGTATAAAGAAAATGGGAATATCAGTAAAGAGAGAAATTATAAAAAAGAACCATGCAGAAATTTTGGAGCTGAAAAGAACAATAACTAATAATGGAAAATTCAGAACAGGAGTTCAACAGCTTTGAAGAGGCATAAGAAAGAATCAGTGAATTTGAAGATAGAAGAATTGAAAATTTCCATTCTAAGATAAAGAAAAAATAAGAATGAATAAAAGTAAACAGAACCTAATAAAAATGTGGTATACCATCAAATGGACCAACATACAAATCATGGAATCTCAGAAGGAGACATGACAGAGAAAGGACCATAAAAAAAAAATTTTGAAAATTTAATGGCTGAAAATGTCCCCAACTTGATGAAAGACATGAATCTGCATGTGCAGGAAGTTCAATGATGTCCATGTAAGATAAAATAGAGGATCTGTATACCAAAATCCATAAAATCAAACTGTTGAAAGCCAAATCAAAGAGAAAATCTTGAAAGCAGCAATAGACAAGCAACCCATCACATAAGAGTGCTCCTTTATGATTATTAGCTGGTTTCTCACCAGAAATTATGAAGAAATAAAGCACTGAAATGACATATTTAAAGTGCTGGAAAAAAATACTGTCAACCAAGAATTCTATATCCAGCAAAACTATCTTTGAAAACTGAAGGAGAAATTAAGGCATTTGCAAATAAACAACAGCAGGGGGAGTTCACTACCAGTAGAACTACCCCATAGGAAATGCTAAAGGGAATCCTTCAGGTTGAAATTAGAGGATTTTAAAAGGTAACTTGAAATGGAACAAAGAAATACAGATATCCTTTAAAATCAACTAAATAGGTAATTAATTATAAAAGCCAGTGTTATTTTACTTTTGGTTCGTAACCACACATATAATTTCCTATATTTTTTCAAAGACAAATGAATAAAACAATAATTATAAATCAGTTATTGAACAAACAGTGTCTAAAGATAATTTGTGACAACAGCAACATAAAGAGAGCAGATATGTATAGGAACAGAGTTTTTGCACACTATTTTAAACTAAGTTGGTATCAATGCAAATACGATTGTTATAAATTTAGGATGTCAATTGTAATTCCTATGGTAACCACTAAGAAAATATCTAAGAAATACATACAAAAATATATGAGAAGGGAGGCGAGGCCAAGATGGCTGACTGGGTAGACACTACCTCGGATCCCTCTGGCAACAAAGACTCGGAAAAACAAGTGAATCGATCACATACATGACTATCTACGAACCCTGACCATCAAACAGAGATCTAAAGAGTTGACCTGAGCGACAGGTGAGTGAAAAGCTGCGCCCTGAACCAGCGACTGCTTCTGGAGCCCGCAACCCACTCCACAGCCTTGAGCCCTTGCGGTTCCCTTGTGCCGAGTGGTGGGGCTGATACCGGCTTGCTGAGCTGGGGCAAGCATGAGACACAGCCCTAACCCCTAGCCACCTGGGGTAATCTCTGTAGAGACTCAGCCAGTGCAAGCAGGCTGTACACTAACGGGGCTAACGAGAGAATGAACTAGCAACCACGGGGAAGCAGCGACTGTTTTTGGAGCCTGGAGCCTGCGTCCCAAACAGAAAACCTTGGCGCGGGGTTTTGGACTGGTCACAGGGGAGCTGAGCACGGCATCCTGAGACGGCGCAAACATGAGACATAGCCCTAGCCCCTTGAAGTGACCTCGGGGGAAGCCCAGCCAGTGCACGCAGGCAGTGCAGCGACGCGGCTGACAGGAGGAGAAGTCACCAGGAGGCAGTGACTGGTTTTGGAGCCAGGAGTGTGGCATTCCAGCCGGGGAAACGGGGCACTGGGCTTTGGACCAGGAGCGGAGGAACTGACCACGGATTCTGAGACAGCACATGCACAGGACGCATGGGTCTGACCCCCGGGGGCAATCTCGACCCAGCCAATGCACACAGGCTACCTGCCCCTTGGGAATCTCAGATAAAACAGCCCTCACCAAGCAAGATAAGTAACTTTGTCTATATTCCTGGGTGCTACTCTCTCCTATTTTTCTGATCCCTCCCCTCCCCTTCCCAGGCAGCTTCATTAACATTGCAATTTCCTGGGCCAGAGAGTGAAGTGCTCTGTGGGTTTTTTTGTTTGTTTTGTCTTTTCCTAACCCATTCTTCTGCCCTGAGAGAAGCAGCTACAAAAAACCCAGGGACCAAGAATCCTTCCCTGACTTCCCGATATTGGACTAAAAATACAGAAGCAGCTCTAGCCAAGCATATGAGATCCACAGTCTTGGGCTTTCATCCCTACAGGGAACAAGGTGGCTATTATAATGCAAAGGCAATTCTGATAGAGATCCGACTGTAATTGTTTTAGCAGATAATTGGAAACCAGGTCTGATATCTCTACCTATTAAACAGAGCCCTCACTGACCCACAACAGGGAACTGAGGGCTGAAGCTCCACCCAAACTACCTAACCTCCTGCCATAGGGGTCTGAGGATAGTCATATCTACCAATATGTAGAGGTATAGTCATTGGGTGCCTAAGGTACAGCTACAGAGCCCACCCACCAAAGTGCTTTAGGAATAGAGACACACCTACCTCACTGGCACTTGGGGGAAGCCTGTCAGCATTCTGCCCCCTGGAATGTGACCCCCTGCTGCTACTAGAATCTGGTGCACACAACTATCACTAGTACTCTTCTAAGCAAATAGGTGACAGTCCACACCACACACTTGGTGACCCAAAATCACATTCTACTCAAGAATAGTGAATGGACTCTTAGGATAACATTTCTGGTAACAGCCCAAACCAGCTGGTAAGAGGACATAGGTGATTCAAGGGCTACAACAATCAAGACAGTGCAATCTACTAGCCCATCTATGTATACTGAAAGAAAACAAAACAAGATAAGACTCAGTGAGCAAATATAAAATAAATCATTACAATATCTTATAGACGGCTCAGAGACAGCAGTCGATATCAAACCACATAAAGAAGTAGACCATGATTGCTTCTACAAATCCCCAAATTAAAGAATCAAAATCTTTCCCAAATGAAGATACAATCCTGGAATTGCCAGATGCAGAATATAAAAAACTAATACACAGAATGCTTCAAGACATCAGGGATGACCTCAAAAATGAAATAAGGCAATCTACAGAAAAAGCCAAGGAACACACTGATAAAGCAGTTGAAGAAATCAAAAAGACTATACAAGAACATGTGGAAAAATTAATAAACTACAAGAATCCATAGAGAGACAGCATTCAGAAATCCAAAAGATTAACAGTAAAATTACAGAATTAGACAACTCAATAGGAAGTCAGAGGAGCAGAATCGAGGAATTGGAATGCAGAGTGGGGAAGTTGGAGGATAAAGCAATTGACACCAATATAGTTGAAGAAAAATCAGATAAAAGAATTAAAAAAAATGAAGAAACCCTAAGAATCATGTGGGACTCTATCAAGAAGAATAACTTGCATGTGATTGGAGTTCCAGAACAAGGAGGGATAACAGAAAATACAGAGAGAATAGTTGAAGATCTGTTGGCAGAAAACTTCCCTGACATCATGAAAAATGAAAGGATATCTATCCAAGATGCTCATTGAACCCCATATAAGATTGATCCAAAAAGAAAATCACCAAGGCATATTACCATCAAACTTGCCAAAACCAAAAAAAAAGAGAAAATTTTAAAAGCAGCTGGGGATAAAAGATAGGTCTCCTACAAAGGAGAATCAATAAAAATAAGTTCAGACAACTCAGCAGAAACCATGCAGTCAAGAAGGCAATGGGATGACATATATAGAGCACTGAAGGAGAAAAACTGCCAGCAAGGATCATATATCCAGCAACACTCTCTCTCAAATATGAAGGTGAAATTAAAACATTTACAGATAAACAAAGGCTTAGAGAATTTGCAAAAACCAAAAAAAAGCTACAAGAAATACTAAAGGAAATTGTTTGGTCAGAAAATCAATAACACCAGGTAACAACACAACACAAGGTCACAGAACAGAACATCTCAATAACAACTCAAATAGGGAAATCATAAAAACAAATTAAGATTAACTTTAAAAAGAAAAAAATGCTCAAAACAGTGAATTATTGAAGTCATTATGTAAAAGATCACAATAATCGAAAAGAGGGACTAAACACAAGAGGCATAGAACTGCCATATGGAGAGGAAAACAAGGCGATATAGGATGATGCAAGTTAAATTTTTACTTGGAAAAATAGGGGTAAATATTAAGGTAACCACAAAGAGGTCTAACAATTCCATAACTCAAAATAAAAACCAAGAAAAACATAATGACTCAGCAAACATAAATTCGACTACTACAAAAATGAGGAACACACAATTTACAAAGAAAAACATCTCAGCACAAAAAAGTAAGTGGAAAAATGAAATTGTCAACAACACACACAAAAAGGCATCAAAATGACAGCACTAAACCCATACTTATCTATAATCACGCTGAATGTAAATGGGCTAAATGCACCAATAAAGAGACAGAGTCTCAGACTGGATAAAAAAACACGATCCATCTATATGCTGCCTACAAGAGACACACCTTAGACTTAGAGACACAAACAAACTAAAACTCAAAGGATGGAAAAAAATATATCAAGCAAACAACAATCAAAAAAGAGCAGGAGTAGCAATATTAATTTCTGACAAAATAGATTTCAAAGTTAAATCCATGACAAAGGATAAAGAAGGACACTACATAATGATTAAAGGGACAATTGATCAGGAAGACATAACCATACTAAATATTTATGCACCCGATGACAGGGCTGCAAGATACATAAAACAAACTTTAACAGAACTGAAAAGTGAGATAGACATACCACAATTATAGTAGGAGACTTCAACACACCACTTTCGGAGAAGGATAGGACTGCCAGTAAGAAGCTCAATAGAGACACGGAAGACCTAATTGCTACAATCAACCAACTTGACCTCATAGACCTTTACAGAACACTTCACCCAACAGCTGCATAGTATACTTTTTTTCTAGCGCACATGGAACATTCTCTAGATTACACGTTAGGCCATAAAACAAACCTTTGCAGAATCCAAAACATCAAAATATTACAAAGTATCTTCTCAGACCACAAGGCCATAAAAGTGGAAATCAATAAGAGAAAAATCAGGGAAAAGAAATCAAATACTTGGAAACTGAACAACACCCTGCTCAAAAAAGACTGGGTTATAGAAGACATTAAGGAGGCAATAAAGAAATTCATAGAATGCAACGAGAATGAAAACACTTCCTATCAAAACCTCTGGGACACAGCAAAAGCAGAGCTCAGAGGTAAATTTATATCGATAAGTGCACACATACAAAAAGAAGAAAGAGCCAAATCACAGAACTGTCCCTACAACTTGAACAAATAGAAAGCGAGCAACAGAAGAATACATCAGGCACCAGCAGAAAACAAATAATAAAAATTAGAGCTGAACTAAATGAAATAGAGAACAGAAAAACCATCAAAAGAATTAACAAGGCCGAAAGCTGGTTCTTTGAAAAAATTAACAAAATTGATAAACCATTGGCCAGACTGACTAAAGAAATACAGGAAAGGAAACAAATAACCCAAATAAGAGATGAGATGGGCCATTTATCACAACTGAAATTAAAAGAATCATATCAGATTATTATGAAAAATTGTACTCTAACAAATTTGCAAACCTAGAAGAAATGCATGAATTCCTAGAAAAACACTACCTACCTAAACTAACACAATCAGAAGTAGAACAACTAAATAGACCCATAACAAAAAAAGGGATTGAAAAGGTAATCAAAAAACTCTCAACAAAAAAAAAGCCCTGGCCCAGACGGCTTCACTGCAGAGTTCTATCAAACTTTCAAAGAGTTAACACCACTACTACTAAAGGTATTTCAAAGCATAGAAAATGATGGAATACTACCTAACTCATTCTATGAAGCCAGCATATCCCTGATACCAAAACCAGGTAAAGACACCACAAAAAAAAAAATTACAGACCTATATATCCCTCATGAACACAGATGCAAAAATCCTCAACAAAATTCTAACCAATAGAATTCAACGACATATCAAAAAAACAATCCACCACGACCAAGTGGGATTTATACCAGGTATGCAAGATTGGTTTAATATTAGAAAAACCATTAATGTAATCCACCATATAAATAAAACAAAAGACAAAAACCACATGATCCTATCAATTGATGCAGAAAAGGCATTTGACAAAGTCCAACACCCATTCATGATAAAAACTCTCAGCAAAATAGGAACTGAAGGAAAACTCCTCGACATAATAAAGGGCATTTTTTTTATATATATACAAAAGCCAACAGCCAACATCATTCTAAATGGAGAGAGCCTGAAAGCATTTCCCTTGAGAACAGGAACCAGACAAGGATGCCCTTTATCACCACTCTTATTCAAACATTGTGCTGGAGGTCCTAGCCAGAGCAATTAGGCTAGACAAAGAAATAAAGGGCATCCGGATTGGCAAGGAAGAAGTAAAATTATCTCTATTTGCAGATGACATGATCTTATACACAGAAAACCCTAAGGAATCCTCCAGAAAACTACTGAAACTAATAGAAGAGTTTGGCAGAGTTTCAGGTTACAAGATAAACATACAAAAATCATTTGGATTCCTCTACGTCAACAAAAAGAACATCGAAGAGGAAATCACCAAATCAATACCATTCACAGTAGCCCCCAAGAAGATAAAATACTTAGGAATAAATCTTTCCAAAGATGTAAAAGACCTATACAAAGAAAACTACAAAGTACTAGTGCAAGAAACTAAAAAGGACCTACATAAGTGGAAAAACATACCTTGCTCATGGATAGGAAGACTTAATATAGTAAAAATGTCTATTCTACCAAAAGCCATCTATACCTACAATGCACTTCTGATCCAAATTCCAATGACATTTTTTAAAGTGATGGAGAAACAAATCACCAACTTCATATGGAAGGGAAAGAAGCCCCGGATAAGTAAAGCATTACTGAAAAAGAAGAAAGTGGGAGGCCTCACTCTACCTGATTTTAGAACATATTATACAGCCACAGTAGTCAAAACAGCCTGGTATTGGTACGACAGGCACATAGACCAATGGAACAGAATTGAGAACCCAGATATAAATCCATCCACATATGAGCAGCTGATATTTGACAAAGGCCCAGTGTCAGTTAGTTGGGGAAAAGATGATCTTTTTAACAAATGGTGCTGGCATAGCTGGATATTCATTTGGCAAAAAAATGAAACAGGACCCATACCTCACACCATGCACAAAAACTAACTCCAAGTGGATCAAAGACCTAAACATAAAGACTAAAACGATAAAGATCATGGAAGAAAAAATAGGGACAACGTTAGGAGCCCTAATACAAGGCATAAACAGAATACAAAACATTACCAAAAATGACAAAGAGAAACCAGATAACTGGGAGCTCCTAAAAATCAAACACCTATGCTCATGTAAAGACTTCACCAAAAGAGTAAAAAGACCACCTACAGATTGGGAAGAAATTGTCAGCTCTGACATCTCTGACCAGTGCCTGATCTCTAAAATCTGTATGATTCTGTTAAAACTCAACCACAAAAAGACAAACAACCCAATCAAAAAGTGGGCAGAGGATATGGACACGCACTTCACTAAAGAAGATATTCAGGCGGCTAACAGGTACATGAGAAAATGCTCTCGATCATTAGCCATTAGTGAAATGCAAATTAAAACTACGATGAGATTCCATCTCACTCCAATAAGGCTAGCATTAATCCAAAAAACACAAAATAATAAATGTTGGAGGGGCTGCAGAGAGATTGGAACTCTTATACACTGCTGGTGGGAATGTAAAATGGTACAACCACTTTGGAAATCTATCTGGCGTTTTCTTAAAAAGTTAGAAATAGAACTACCATACAACCCAGAAATCCCACTCCTCGGAATATACCCTAGAGAAATAAGAGCATTTACACTAATAGATATATGCGCACCCATGTTTATTGCAGCACTGTTTACAATAGCAAAAAGCTGGAAGCAACGAAGGTGTCCATCAATAGATGAATGGTTAAATAAATTATGGTACATTCACACAATGGAATACTACGCATCGATAAACAACAGTGACGAATCTGTGAAACGTTTCATAACATGGAGGAGCCTGGAAGGCATTATGCTGAGTGAAATTAGTCAGATGCAAAAGGACAAATACTGTGTAAGACCACTATTATGAGTTCGTGAGAAACAGTGTAAACTGAGAAGAACACATTCTTTTGTGGTTACGAGAGGGGGGAGGGAGGAAGGGTGGGAGAGGGTTATTTACTGATTAGTTAGTAGATAAGAACTACTTTAGG
This sequence comes from Loxodonta africana, assembly GCF_030014295.1. Lineage (NCBI taxonomy): Eukaryota > Metazoa > Chordata > Mammalia > Proboscidea > Elephantidae > Loxodonta > Loxodonta africana. The sequence goes on from NC_087342.1 coordinate 113,394,887, forward strand.
TGAAGGGAAGGACAATACTCAATACAGGGAAGGTCAGCTCAACTGGACGGGACCAAAAGCAAAGAAGTTTCCGGGATAAACTGAATGCTTCGAAGGTCAGCGGAGCAAGGGCAGGAGTTTGGGTACTATGGCTTAAGGGGACTTCTAAGTCAATTGGCATAATAAACTCTATTATGAAAACATTCTGCATCCCACTTTGAAGTGTGGCGTCTGGGGTCTTAAATGCTAACAAGCGGCCATCTAAGATGCATCAATTGGTCTCATCCCACCTGGATCAAAGGACAATGAAGAACACCAAGGTCACACGATAACTATGAGCCCAAGAGACAGAAAGGGCTACATGAACTAGAGACTTACCTCATCCTGAGACCAGAAGAACTAGATGGTGCCCAGCCACAACCAATGACTGCCCTGACAGTGAGCACAAAAGAGAACTCCTGAGGGAGCAGGAGAACAGTTGTGGATGGTGCCCAGCCACAACCAATGACTGCCCTGACAGTGAGCACAAAAGAGAACTCCTGAGGGAGCAGGAGAACAGTGGGATGCAGACCCCAAATTCTCATAAAAAGACCAGACTTAATGGTCTGACTGAGACTAGAGGAATCCCAGTGGTCATGGTCCCCAAACCTTCTGTTGGCCCAGGATAGGAACCATTCCCAACGACTACTCATCAGACATGGAAGGGACTGGACAATGGGTTGGAGAGAGATGCTGATGAAGAGTGAGCTACTTGTATCAGGTGGACACTTGAGAATGTATTGGCATCTCCTGTCTGGAGGGGAGATGGTAGGGTAGAGAGGGTTAGAAACTGGCAAAACTGTCACAAAAGGAGAGACTGGAAGGAGGGAGCGGGCTGACTCATTAGGGGGAGAGTAAATGGGAGTATGTAGTAAGGTGTATATAAGCTTTTATGCGACAGACTGACTTGATTTGTAAACTTTCACTTAAAGCACAATAAAAATTATTAAAAAAAATATATGAGAAGGAAATCAAAACAGCACATTACCCCAAACAAAGAAACAGAAAACAAACCCCAAAACAACTAAACACAAAAGAAGGCAATAATGAAGGAAATGAAGGACAAAAAGGTATAAGATATACAGATAATAACAAAGTGTCAGAAATAAGTTCTTCCTTACCAGTATTACTTTAAATGTTAATGGATTAAATTTTCTAATCAAAAGGCAGAGACTGGCAGAATGGATGAAAAAAACATTGTCCAACTATATTCTGTCTAAGAGAGAGACTCACTTTAGACTCATATACACAAATAGTTTGAAAGTGAAAGGATGGAACAAAATATTCCATGCATATAGTAACCAAAAGAGAGCTTGGGTGATTATACTAACATTAGACAAAATAGACTTTAAATAAAAAATTGTCTCAATGAACAGAGTATACACTGACGATTCATCAAGAAAATATACCAACTATAAGTGTATTACTCACCAAACAACAGTGTTCAAAAATACATGAAGCACACATTGAGAGATCTGAAGGGAGCAGCAGACAGTTCTACCCCACTTACAATACTGGATAAAACATCTAGAGAGAAGATTAATAAGTACATTAAAAAAAAAAAAAAACCAAACTCATTGCCATCAAGTTGATTTTGACTCATAGTGACCCTACAGGACAGAGTAGAACTGCCCCATAGGGTTTCCAAGAAGCGGCTGGTGGATTTGAACTACCAGTCTTTTGGTCAGCAATCGATAGAGGACTTAAAAGACCCTTTATACCAACTAGACTTAACAGACATACATAGAACATTCCACCCAGCAATAACAGAATAACATTCTTCTCAAATACACATGAAACATTTTCCATGATAGGCCACATGTTAGGCCACAAAACAAGTCTCAGTAAATTAAAAAAAAAAAAAAAATTGAAATCGTACAAACTGCCTCCTCCAACTAAAATGGGATAAAACTAAAATAGATAACTGAAAATTTACAAATATTTGCAAATAAATAACACATTCTTAAGCAGCCATGGGTCAAAGAAGAAATCACAAGGGGCATTTTTTTAAAATGCTCTGTGTAAAAATGATGTGACAGGAGTGTCTGACCTCCTCTAACTTCACAAGGGGAAAGGGCATTCAAAATTAACAGTCCAAGCCTGACTCCTATGAGGTGGAGGTGAGACTTGCCTCCTCTCTTTGAAATCGTTACCAATTTTGACACCAACCACCCCTCCCATGGCACTCTCTACATTTCTGCTGAGTTGAAAATTTGTTGAAATGGCCACACAGAACTCAAGACCTTACTCACAGTTACAGGGTTTATTTGGGAAGTAACAGGTTACATTTCAAGCTCAGAAAAACTCAGGAGGGAGTTCTTCCATCAGGACAGCCTCTTCTTAGCTGTGTCCGCAGGCACACACCTCTCCAGCCCCTCAGCCTCTGCCCTGCTTGGGCAAGCGTTGCAAAGCTCTTTTAGCTCTGCTGATAAGTACTCCAAGGTACTTCACTCCACCAGTAAGCCTCTGTCCAAAGGCACTCAGCTTTCTTCTCTGTGGGCTGGGAATCCCACCATGCAGTCTCCTGCTGGTCTCCTGCCAGTCTCCTGGCTCTGCTTACTCTGCTGCTATCCCTTCTCTGCTGCTGCTTCTTGCCATCTTGCCATCTTTGGTGTTACAGCTCTCTCTCTTTCTCTTGGGTCTAGGAAGGTCTTAGCACACGGATCCTAGAATCAAAGGACATGCTTTCTCCTGGCTCTTCTTCCTTGGTGGTGGTGAGATCCTCTCCTTCCACCTCTGAGATGTCTCATTTTAAGCCTAATTGGATAGCAAAATGACCAATCCCCTTAGTGGGGTTCCATACACTGTATTTGCATAGTTCCACTCAATCACTTGGGTGAGAGTTATAAGACTATTGCTAGAAGGGCCATATTAAGTAGCTCATGGAAAACACAACATACCAACACTTATGGCATGCAGTGAAAGCAGTGTTCAGAGGGAAATTTACAGCAGTGCATGTCTACACTTAAAAACAAGAGATAGCTCAAATAAATTCTCCAGTTTTATACCTTAAGGAACTAGATATAGAAGAGCAAGCTAAACCCAAAAACTAGAAGAAGAAAGGAAATAATAAAGCTTAGATCAGAGATAAGCACATATGCAATAGAAAAATAGTAGACAGAATCGATGAAACCAAAATTGGTTCTTGGAAAAGGTTAATAAAATTGACAAAATTTTAGCCAGGGTGACAAAGAAAAAAAAAAGAGAAAGAGAGAAAGACGAAGACACAAATAAATAAAATCAGAAAGGACAGTAGAGACATTACTACCTATCTTATAGAAATAAAAAGAGTTATAAGAAAATACTATGAAAAACTGTACACCACCAAATAAGATAACTTAGATGAAATGGAAAAATTCTTAGAAGCACACAAATTACCAAAACTGATTCAAGAAGAAATAGAAAGTCTGAACAGACCTATAACAAGAAAAGATGTTAAGTCAGTACAAAAACAAAATAAACAAAAAACTTCCAGCAAAGAAAAGTTTCAGACCAGATGGCTCCATAGAATAATAAACACCAACCCTTCTCAAACTCCTCCAAGAAATAGAAGAGGAGGAAATATGTCCTCACTCATTCTATTAGACCATCATTATTCTGATACAAATCACAGATTAAAACCCCACAAAAATAAAAATTTACAAATATCTCTTACAAATGTAGATGCAAAAATCCTCAATAAAATAGTAGTAACTAAATCCAACACCATATTAAAAGGATTGTACATTATAACCAAGTGGGATTTATCCCAGAAATTCAAGGATGGGTCAACATTAAAAAAAAAAAAAAAGTAATACATCACACTAATAGAACATAGAAAAAATAAAAATAAATAAATAAATAACACGATTATGTCAATTGACACACACACACAAAAAACTTGCCAAATTTCAACACACTCTCATGATAAAAACACCCGGAAAACTAGAAATCCAAGGGGACTTTCTCAACATGGTAAAGGGCATTTATTAAAAACCTGAAACTAATATCATACTCGTTGTTGAAAGACTGAAAACTTTCTCCCAAAGATCAGGAGCAAATCCAGGATGTCTGCTTATACTACTGCTATTCAACAATGTACCAGAAGTTGCTGCCAGAGCAATTAGTCAAGAGAAATAAACACAGGCCATCTGAATTGGAAAGGGAAAAGTAAAACTATATTTGTAGATGCCTTGCTCCTGCTTCTAGAAATTTCCAAAGAATCTACACACACACGCATACAAAATAGAGTTAATAAATTAATTCAGCAAAGTTACAGGGTTGAAGATTGATACACAAAAATCAGTTGTGTTTCAATATACTATTAATGAACAATCTGAAAAGGAAATTAGGAATACAATTCAATTTACAATAGCATCAGAAAGAATAAAATACTTAGGAATTAATTTAACCAAGGAGATGAAAGATTTATACACTGAAAATTACAAAATGTTGCTGAAGGAAATTTAAAAAGACCGAAATAAATGGAAAGACATCCTGTGTTCATGGATTGAAAAGTTTAACATTGTTAAAATGTCAATACTACCCAAAGTGATCTACAGATTCTGTGCTATTCCTGTTAAAACCCAATACCCCTTTTTCACAGAAATGGAAAAGCCAGGCCTCAAATTTATAAAGAAGTGCAAGGAACCTCAAATATTCAAAACAATCTTTAAAAAGAACAACGTTGGAGGGTTCATACTTCTCAATTGTAAAACTTATTAAAAGCTCCAGAAATTAAACCAGTCTGGTGCTATTTTGGTACAAGTATTGAAATAAGGATAAACATATTAAATAATGGAATGTAATCGAGAGTCCAGAAATAAATCCATACATCCGTGACCAAATGATTTTCAACACTTGCAACAAGACCTGTCAATGGGGAAAGAATTTCCTCCTCAACAAATGGTACTGGGACAACTGGATCCCCACATGCAAAAGAATGAAGTTGGGCCACTACCTCAGATCATATACAAAAATCAACTCAAAATTAATCATTTCCTAAATATAAGTGCTAAAACCAAAAAACACTTACAAAGAAAACATAGGGGTAATCTTCATGATCTTGTATTTGTTCATGAATTCTAGATATGACACCAAAAGGATGAGCATAAAAGAAAAAAAAATAGATAAATGGGACTCCATCAAAGTGTTTTAGTGATAGAGTTCTCACCTTCTGTGCAGGACTACCCAGGTTCAATGCCCGGCCAGTGCAGTTCATGCAGTCACCACCATTCTGTCAGTGGAGGCTTGCATGTTGGTGTGATGCTGAACACGTCTTAGCAGAGCTTCCAGACTAAGATGAACTAAGAAGAAAGGCGTGGTGATCTACTTCCGAAAATCAGCCAGTGAAAACCCTGTGGATCACAATAGTCTGATTCGCAACTGATCATGAGGATGTTGCAGGACCAGGCAGCATTTCATTCCTTTGTGCATGGGGTCAGAAGCTGATTGGATGTCAGCCAGCAACAACCACGTCATACATGAAACAATTGGAACACGTGTATAGAAATGAAAGATTTGTAGAAATCATACATGTACAGAATACATGGGTATATTCAATAAAGGTGGGTAGAAAATATTTGTTTTCTTTTAAGAAGTGAAATTCTGAATCTATTTTGAAGAGAAAAATGTGATTGTGTAGCTTGATTGGGAGCATATCCATGGGAATGGTGGAGGGTTTCAAAAGATTAATATTTGTGGTCTTGTATACAACATGAGAAGCCCTGGTGGTACAGTGGTTAAGCACTTGGCTGTTAACTGAAAGGTTGGCAGTTTGAACCCACCAGCTGCTCCTAGGGAGAAAAAAGTGGCAGTCTGCTTCTGTAAAGATTTACGTCATTGGAAACCCTATGGGGCAATTCCACTCTGTCCTACAGGGTCATATGAGTTGGAATTCGACTCAACAGCAATGGTACACAACATGAAAGGGGTCTGGGAGGTGCAAGCAGAGATCGGCTGCTAACCTAAAGGCTGGTATGTTGAACCCACCAGCAACTCCATGGACGAAAGTCCTGGCGAACTGCTTCCATAAAGATTACAGCCAAAATAACTCTATGGAGCCGTTTACCCTGTAACACACAAGGTTGTCACGAGTTGGAATTGACCTGCTAGCAAACAACATACAACACGAAGAAAAACAGGCATAGAAATGTCCAAAGGGATGAAAAGTAACAAGAAAAGGTACATCGAGTTCTATAATACATACAGAACAAAATGAAAGTTATTCTATTTCTATAAATTATATTATATATGTATATTTGGACTGCATGTAAATCTAGATATAATTGCCTCTGGCCCTGATTACTGGTTATTCCAGAAGGTTTACCATTAAACTTCAAGGTCAAAAAATGAATTAATTTGCAATGTGGGGAATTTCAGTATCCAGGAAGAAACTTGTAAAAACCTAGGGGCACCACAGCCTAAAATCTGGCTAGGTCACTGCTTAATGGCTGCACATTAAAGAACTCTAAGGGAAGCTAGACTTCCCATCTGACTTAGTTTAGAGCCCAGATACAATGTTGGAGTTAGAGTGGGTTGTGTATCTCAACTTACCCACTGTGTGGCCTTTTCTAAGTCTGTCTATGGCTATATGCCTTTCTTTAAAACAGAAATGATACTTGCAACCATGTGGAATCCATGTTGAAGACGCTGATGAATAAACTAGTTATAACCAAGCTCCATTAGGGGCTGTCTTTGCTCCCAGGAGCAGACAATCAGAGAGTAAGTGTCATCAGGATAGCATCAAACACGTGAACCACAGTCATATCTGTATAGCTTTTTTTTTTTCCTTTTTCAGTTTTTGTCACAGTCTTGACTGAGCAACCACTAAATATAAACCACCAAAATGAGAGAGGCAGAATAACAAAGTAAAAAGATGTCTAGAGCAATAAATAGATTTTAATTTTTTTTTAAAGCATCTCTCTCTCTTTTTTTTTTTTTTTTATCTCTCTACTGTCTGCTTGTGATAGATGGTTTGAGAGAAGACTTCACAAAAGTCAGCAACATAAACAAAAATATAGCACTCAGCACATGAACCCATTACGCGTTGCGTTGGCAGGGCCTTCCTTGCTGAGAACTTGGAGCGCTGCTAAGGAGTGAGGCGATGGCTCACTGAGGCCATATTTCACTGCATGGCTTTTTTTCTTCACTTCTGTGGAAGTTCTCTGGCCTAACTCTTGATTTTTAGAACCTAAGTATTCATGTACACATTCATTGTTGCCATGATTATTACAAAATCCCTTTAGCAGTTTATATTTTCCATATTCAATTATATTTATTACCTTATGCCATGACAGCCTTATGATATAATCAAGTTATCCTCAAAGATGACTGCAAACAAACTGACATGTCCAAATTGAGAGAAAAAAAATAAATATTGTTATATCATTAGCAGGAAGTGAAAAACTTCCAGGTTCTAAATGCAGTTCTGGCAAGTGTATTCAGCCAACAATTATTCCCTTCTCCCTATGCTGCCGCTCACCCATTCTCTCCTGATTTCCTCTGGGCTTCATCTATCTCTCACCCCCTGGCTGAATTCACTTCCTTTCTTAAGACCTTCCATTAGAATCACTAATTTTTTTTTTTTTTTTAAGTTTCTTCCTTCTCCAGTCAACTTCTCGGAATGCCTGTGCTAGTCCTTCCTATCCTAGCATTTCACTTCTTTAAAACTCTTCATTCAGTTTTGACCAAATCAATCTGATCGAGTCTATTCTTAGACCAAGTTTCTTACTTTAGGAATCTCTTCTTGACCTACTGTGTTCCCTTATGAATTCCAAATCCAGGTATTAATAGAGTTCCTGTCATTTCCTTGAGTTTGTCGTGCAGCCTAGTGTCAACCTGAATACCTGTCAGAGAATTTGAAAAGCGGTGATTCTGCTGAGACTTGCGTTTAAAATCTTATGTAATGCAGATGACATTACCCATGCAGCTTAGCGCCTGGGTCAGGCTACAATACAGACTAAATGCCCAGTTCAGAAGTATCAGGCACTGGGGAAGAAAGGCTTCAGTTAATATTATCTAGTCTTGAAGATCTATTCATCCACTCATTTTCATGTATTTATTTTGGTTATTGTTTCTCTAGGCATGTTCATATCTCTCTTTCACCTATCAGAAACTTAGAACTAATTCTTTGTAGAGCATTCATTCCAATCTAGTGGAAAATCAGTTAGGGTTAACAAAATAAAGTTCACTCTGCATTCTTATGCATAGGAGAAAGGAGTGGGTGGGAGCAAAGTAAATAGTCTGACGCAGTATGATGAAGTCTGGGTGCAGAGAATCTATACACCAATTACGGTAACATCTCACTTACCTGGAGGCCATTTTTCACGCAACCTGGAGTATCCTAAATAAGGACAAGAGCCTGAAAGAAAGCAAATATCAGGAAATAGCCCTAATCGTTCTAAAGTGACGCCACAACAGCTATTTATTAACACGAAATGTATAAGGGATCTTTGGGAACACTATCAAATGAGATTTTTGTTTTATAAAATATATAATTACAACAATGCTGGACTATATTACACTTTAAAAGTGTGAATTAGAACTGAGGGGAGTGATGTGACTTCTGGAGAGAAGCCCACTGACTTCACCTCGACTCTGACACATGCAAAGAAAAGAAATGCTACAAAAGAGCAGGCCGATGGACTAAAAATCACACAGCATTCTTAGCCTGCTTAGACTGAGAAAAATGACTGAAATATCATACTAAGCGTTCATCATATCAAAGTATATGAGTTTATGCATTAGCTTTTTCTGCATGACAAAACACCCCAAAACATAATGGCGTAAAACAATAACCACTTATTTACCTCACAATCCTGTTGGGCAGTTTTTCTGTTCTGGCCAATTGACCTGATCTCAGCTGGGTTAGTTCATGTGTTTGTTGGCAAGTGGTTGGTAGGTTTTCTGGGGCTGGCTGGTCCCAGATAGCCTCGCTCACACACGTGGCAGTTCATTGGCTGTAAGCTGAGGCAACAGTGTCTTTCATTATCCAGCAGGCTAAAAAGAAAAACCAAACCCAGTGCAGTCAAGTCAATTCTGACTCATAGCGGCCATAGTCTGGGCTTATTCACATGGTAGCATTTTTTCCAAGAGCAGCAAGAAAGGGATCTGAAAATCCTCTTAAGCTCCAGGCTCAGAACGCATGCAATCTCATTATTGCTGCTTTCCATTGGTAAAAAAACAAATCTCAAGGCCCACCTAACCCCAATGAGTGAGGAAACAGATTCCACCTCTCTTTGGGAGGAGCTACAGTATATTACAGGAGCCATTGTTTTGCAATTAACCACATAGAGAATAGTAAAATAATAGATGTTCAAAATGATCACAAGTTAAAGAAGAAAGATATTTGACTGTTTACAAAGCTTTTTGCACATGATTTTTAGAAGGATTTATAATAGACAATTTTAACAACTCTTTAAAAGTGATATGGTATTCATTAATAATAGCCTGTCATTACTAGCCAATGCCATTGTTCAAAGGGTCAGCATGAGTTGGGGGTAATGCAACACAGCTAACAACAACAATCATCTGTGGCACAATTCTTTCCAGGGCAATACTGAGTAAATGAGGTAAATCATTCATACATGTCAAGCAGAGACCGTATTCTGCACTTGAAAGTGCGTCTAAAATGGCAAACAAAACAATATGAGCCTCCATCCTCATGGATCGTATATTCTAGTGGGTGAGGTAGAGAATCAAAGGAAAAAATAAACACATATCTACAAACAGTGAGGAGTACTATGATGAAAACACTAGGGTACTGGTGTAGAAAAGGAAAGGAAGGGGATGATTCCTGCTTTATGTAATGTGCTCAAGATGGCACCTCAGAGGAAACCGCTTAGTTGCCAAGGCCTAGATAAGGAGCAGGAATATTATGAATAACTGTGCTTTAAAATGGAAACCCCAGTGGCATAGTGGTTAAGAGCTACGTCGCTAATCAAAAGGTCAGCGGTTTGAATCCACCAGATTCTCCTTGGAAACTCTATAGGGCAGTTCTACTCTGTCCTATAGGATGGCCATGAGTTGGAATCAACTCAATGGCAATGGTTTTTGATGCTTTAAAATACTATGTTTATGCAAATGCTAGCATTATGGGTAGAGTTATAGGTAACCATAGAACTAATCTAGTTAACTCCCTTACTTTATAGTAAAAACAATTCAGATCCAGATAGGAGAAATGATTTGCTCAAATCTCCCCAGTAGCTGGGGAAGTTTGGGGCCAGGCCTAGTTCAGTACATGCCTTTGCACCACTGCGTCTCTTTTCCCTCTGTTCTCAGACGTAATTCTGCAAATATTCTTGTTACTAACTTGCAATTTCAATAAATACTGACATGGTAGTAAAGAATATTGACTTCAGGGCCCTTGTATCCATTATTCCTCTTGAGGCAAGCACAGGCTGATAAAATATGTTAGAGGAGTTTCAGGAATGCATAGTAGTTAAAACAGTTGCCTCTAAATCCTTATTCTATATTCTACATACAGATAAGACGCTTCTTATCTCTAAATCAGAACTTCTGATGAAGCTCTCTTGGCTAACCACTGTCAGAGAGCTTAGGTATTTGCAAAATTCACCTTTATTTGGTAGGCATTTCTTAGCTTCTAAAGAGTTTATAAATAGCAATGTTATACAAGTTACTTTGTTTAATTACTTATGCGTACATCACAAATACTTTATCCTGGAGGGTATGCCAGGAAGTAGTACTACTCAAAGTTGTTTTTGTTGTTGTTAGATGTCATCCAGTCGGTTCCGACTCATAGCGACCCTATGCACAACAGAACGAAACACTGCCCGGTTCTGCACCATCCTTAAAATTGTTGTTATGCTTGAGCTCATTTTTGCAGCCACTTTATCAATCCACCTCACTGAGGGTCTTCCTTTTTTCCACTGACCCTGTAGTTTGCCAAGCATTATGTCCTTCTCCAGGGACTGATCCCTTCTGACAACATGTTCAAAGTATGTAAGACGCAGTCTTGCCATCCTTGCTTCTAAGAAACATTCTGGTTGCACTTCTTCCAAGACAGATTTGTTTGTTCTTTTGGCAGTCCATGGTATATTCAATATTCTTCACCAACACCACAATTCGAAGGCGTCAATTCTTCTTCGGTCTTCCTTATTCATTGTCCAGCTTTCACATGCATATGATGCAATTGAAAATACCATGGCTTGGGTTGGGTGCACCTTAGTCTTCATGGTGACATCTTTGCTTTTCAACACTTTAAAGAGGTCCTTTGCAGCAGATTTATCCAATGCAATGCGTTGTTTGATTTCTTGACTGCTGCTTCCATGGCTGTTGATTGTGGATCTAAGTAAAATGAAATCCTTGACAGCTTCAATCTTATCTCCATTTATCATGATGTTGCTCCCTGCTCCAGTTGTGAGGATTTTTGTTTTCTTTATGTTGAGGTGCAATCCATACTGAAGGCAGTGGTCTTTGATCTTCATTAGTAAGTACAAGTCCTCTTCACTTTAAGCAAGCCAGGTTATCTGGAAGACGGGTTTCAGATGAGCTTCCAAAGTAAGACAGACTAGGAAGAAGGCCCCAGCAGTCTACTTCCAAAAAGCATTAGCCAGTGAAAACCTTATGAATAGCAGCGGAACATTGTCTGATACAATGCCAGAAGATGAGCCCCCCAGGTTGGAAGGTACTCAAGAGATGACTGGGGAAGAGGTGTCTCCTCAAAGTAGAGTCGACCTTAATGATGTGGTTGGAGTAAAGCTTTCAGGACTTTCATTTGCTGATGTGGCACAACTCAAAATGAGAAGAAACAGCTGCAAACATCCATTAATAATCAGAGCATGGAATGTACGTAACACAAATCTAGGAAAATTGGAAATCGTCAAAGATGAAATGGAACGCATAAACATTGATATCCTAGGCACTGGTGAGGTTAATGGACTGGTATTGGCCATTTTGAATCAGACAATCATATAACCTACTATGCTGGGAATGACAACTTGAAAAGGAATGGTGTCGCATTCATCACCAAAAAGAACATTTCGAGATCTATCCTGAAGTACAATGCTGTCAGTGATAGGATAATATCCATACACCTACAAGCAAGAACAGTTAATACGACCATATTATCAAATTTATGCACCAACCATTAAGGCCAAAGATGAAGAAATAGATTTTCATTAGCTGCTGCAGTCTGAAATTGATCAAACATGCAATCAAGATGCATTGATAATCACTGGCGATTGGAATGTGAAACAAAGCAGAAGGGTCAGTAGTTGGAAAATATGTCCCTGGTGATAGAAACAATGCCGGAGATCAAATGATAGAATTTTACAAGACCAATGACTTCTTCATTGCAAATACCTTCTTTCACCAACATAAATGGTGAGTATATGCATGGACCTCACCAGATGGAACACACAGGAATCACATTGACTACATCTGTGGGAAGAGACAATGGAAAAGCTCTATACCATCAGTCAGAACAGGGCCAGGGGCTGACTGTGGAACAGACCATCAATTGCTCATATAAGCAAGTTCAAGCTGAAACTGAAGAAAATCAAAGCAAGTCCACGAGAGCCAAAATACAACCTAGAGTATATCCCACCTGAATTTAGAGACCATCTCAAGATGACACATTGACACTAGTGACCGAAGACCAGATGAGTTGTGGAATGACATCAAGGATATCATACATGAAGAAAGCAAGAGGTCATTGAAAAGACAGGAAAGAAAGAAAAGACCAAGATGGATGTCAAAGGAGACTCTGAAAGTACTCAAAGTTAGGATTTCTAAACCCAAACCAAACCCATTGCCATTGAGTCAATTCCGACTCATAGAGACCCTATAGGACAGGGTAGAACTGCCCCATAGGGTTTCCAAGGAGCAGCTGATAGATTCGAACAGGCTACCTTTTGGTTAGCAGCCTGAGCTCTTAACCACTGTACCACCAGTGCTCATTTTATTTTGGTATTAGTATAATTTTTTTTTTAATGTTAAGATTATTTTAGTGTTGAATCTAGGTGGAATTATTTGGATGTTCATTGTACTACTCTTGAAACTTTTCTGTATTAGAAATTTCTATAATACAAAGGTTAGAAAAAAAATACAAAATCTGTTCTAGCAAAGATATTGGGAGAATTTAGATAAATAATATATATAAAACCTAAAAAGAAAAAAGAGTTATCTCTAGGAGTCATTTTAACCTGGTTAAATCCAGTTCTGTAACTTAAGAGCTGTGTGGCCTCTTTGTGCTTCAATTTCCTTACCTGTAAAATGGGATAAAAATATGGACACTTAGCTAATAGAATTAGTGTGATGATTAAAAGAGTTAGTGACTGAGAAACATGTACAAAAATTCATGGTACTGTCAGCAGTTTTTATCCTAATTTTTATTCATAAGGCCTGGGTTGGGACCCCAGCCACTTTTTAATAACAAGCTAACCAGGAGGGAAAAAAAAAAAAAAATCGTGAACTAATGGAAATGTTAGAACTGAGAAAGTTCTAATACCTCAATGACAGAATGGAAGCAAACTGCCAAACATTTTCTCCTTCAGGATCAGGGAGAGCAAGCGTTTCATGCTTTTGTTTCATGAGTTCCCAGCTGAAGTTTCAGGGGTTAGAGTTAAGACTTATGCTAATGAAGACAGTTTACTTATTTTCATTTCCCCAATGTCCTACCCTGTTTACTCTTCAGAACGCTGCAGGACTTTCAGTGTGGGGAGCATAATTATATACATAAACTAATGACGAACCTTTGTTGTCCAAGTTCTGTAAGAACAGAGTGATTGATGCCTGTCGTTATTTCACATCCTAATCACAATGAAGACGTTCTGGTAGCCATATGGAACGTGGGTGGGGCTCAAAGTACCCTCCTCCCCACTGAACACACACTCAGAAGCTGCAAATGCAAATGCGAATATTTGGGAGCTGTCACAAGTACATATTCAGATGTTATACTATTTTAGATTTATGTTAATATGTCACAGGGTTAAAGTTGTAAGTCAGGAAGTGTCATTCATACATGACTCTGGTAACAACTTCTATCACCCCACCACACATCTTGTCACATTCCATGCTGCTGAGGAACTGGCTTATGTTGCTGCCTGATCTTAACACTCCAAATTATTATCAGATTTCTTTTCGAGGGTCCCAGACATTCCTTAATTTCTGAGTTGTGCAGTCCCTGTCTAGTTAATCAAAACATATATCTTCAAAGCCTCAAGTCAATTTTGATTACCATCTGCTGCACATTTTAAAGTCATTCCTGTAATGGAGTGGCCATACTGCTAACCATGTATTATACTAAAACCTTCATGTCTAAGGGGAAAAGCTAGCTTTTATAAACTTTTAATTGAAAGGCATTCTTTTAAAAGGACATAACCTATGACTACATATATGCATCATTTTAATTAGTTTCTTTGTTCTTTTAATGATGTTTTTATTTCTTCTTGGAACTAAAAAATCAACCATAATTTCTTTATAAAATTTCTAGAGAGAGAAGACATAGAGTGGTAAAATAAATGGTATTCTGTTAACACTTGGAAATTGTTTAAACATCATAGAAATGCAAAGAGCTCGGAGGAGAAGGAATCTGGGTATTTGAAGAAGATATTGAAACTTTCTGGATTGACTTATCTCTTCCTAAAAAAAAGTATGTCCATGACCATTTAGTTACTTGACATCACAGTGGGTGGGAGGGTAGGGGAGATGCATTTTCTGTCCAAGTTACTCTGATCTTAAAAGTAGCACCTTTCACAGATTAAAATGGTTGTTATAAAATAATGAATTGTTATTACAGTCATTTCAGCAATTCATCCCAATACCTGTCATCTTCTTCATTATCATGTTTATCAGCATCAGCATGGTGAGATCCAGGGTACCTCTGAGATTAAGGGTATAAACCTCCTTCAGGTGCCTAAAGTTAACTCCTAACTATTCTAATCACTATGTGGATGACCTCTGGCAAACTACTCAATATTCTATGCCTCAATCCCCTCATCTCTAGGGTAGAGATAGTAACAGAACCTGCCGATAGGGCTATCGTTAGGATTAAATGAGTTAGCACATGTAAGGCACCTAGAAATGTGCCTGACAGATAGAAAGCACTCAAATATCAATCCATATTTAGATGTATATAAAATTTTTTTTTGTATGGTGTATATGGCATACGGTTTTAAGCCTTGGAGGATCATATAGAAGTGTACACAATAATTTCTGTTCTTAAATAATTCCTAATCTTAATTTAAGGGAGGGAGTTAGTTCAAACGAATCAACTGATTTCTAATAACAACAACAACAAGCTTCCTGATGATCAATCAAACAGAAAATATTTGTAAGGAATAGAGAGCCCCTTCTAGTGCTCCAAATTCACAGACTCCCAAGCTTTTCTTTTTGGGTCTTTTATTCTGTCCGTTATTCAACGTATATTTCTTGAATATCTATTATATGCCAGACTTTGTGCGGAGTCAGTCCCAGCCCTTCTCATCTTCTAATGAACATTTTCCTGGAAGTGGAATCACTCAGAGCAGAGTGCAGATTGAGCTCATCTAATGAAGTAGTAGCAAAACTTCACACTCTGCACTGAAGGGGCTGCTCCAAAGACAGTGATATTTATGCAGTGGGGTAGGGCAGAGAAGTAGCTGCTAGGGACTGTCGAGGGCTCTCTTTTTCTACGAAGTTCAGAGGCCCAGGAATAATTTACCTCAAACAATAACTTACAGATACTCCTGTCCTGTGAGACAGTATGATTTAGTGGAGACAAGAAATGAAAGCAACATATTTTAACAAACCTCTTCAGTTGATGTGATTTCCAGTTCCCCTTCTTGAAGCTTCTTCAAATGCTCTTGTTGTTGTTAGGTGCCATCTAGTAGATTTTCACCTCATAGTGACCACATGTGACAGAGTAGAGCTGACGTCACAGGGTTTTCTTTACAGGAGCAGATAGACAAGACAGGTCTTTCTCCTGAGCTGCAGCTAGGTGAGTTTGAAGCCTTAACCTTTGGTTAGCAGCCAAGAACTTAATTTGTGCCACCTGGGCTCCTTCTTCAAATGCTGCTCCTCCTTAAAAGCAAGAACACTGAATCTCCAATGTTACGCAGAAACATTAATGTTAGTTTGCTGCCACCACTCTTACTCCAAATGAAATGGGGAAATAGATTTCTGTCCTATATCAATCCCTGTAGCCTTGAGAATTCTGATAAGATTATATCATAAACTCATCAATGGTCTTTCAGTACCAGGATGGAAGGCTGAGGCTCAGTTTCCTGGAGAATTTGGGCTAGTTCCATTGAGAGTAAAGGAACAATAAAGAAAGATCCAATGATAATGTCCCTATTTTTTTAAAAAATTAATTTTCTTGTCTTTTTAGGAGGGGATAACTCTGAAACTATGATTTTCACAATGCACTTAAATGTGTATGTAGCCATTAGCAAAGTATTAGAACAAAGTTCATGTTATCACTACTCTTGGCTAAAGGGATTACCTACAGTAGCATCACAAAGAAGCCAAATCAAACTACTTTTAGAATAAGAAGGTTGCATGCTAAAAATAAGTAAACATCTAAATGGGCATTCAGGTACACATTTGAAGAGTAAAAAGGAAGAGAAACATTCACAGAAATGTTATGCTTTGTTAACATTTGTCTAACCAGGACCCCAAATTGCTAGGTTTACTTAAAACAAGACCTAGTATATCAACAGGAAATGGCCAGAAATTCAAGCTGGATTCAGAAGAGGATGTGGAATGAGGGATATCATTGCTGATGTCAGAGGGATCTTGGCTTAAAGCAGAGAATACCAGAAGGATGTTTACCTGTGTTTCATTGAGTGTGCAAAGGCATTTGACTGTGTGGATCATAACAAGCTACGGATAAAATTGTGAAGAATGGGAATTGCAGAACACTTGATTGTGTTCATGAAGAAACTGTACATAGTTCAAAGGGCAATTGTTCAAACAGAACAAGGGGATTGTGTTTTAAAATCAAGGAAGGCTAGAATTTGTCTCATGTATTTTGGACATGCTATCAGGAGAGACCAGTCTCTGGAGGACATCATGATTGGTAAAATAGAAGGTCCGTGTAAAAGAACAAAACCCTCAGTGAGATGAATTGACACAGTGGCTACAACAATAGGCTCAAACATAGCCAAGACTGTGAGGATGACACAGGACCGAACAGTGTTTCTGTTCTGTTGTACATAGGGTCGCTATGAGTTGGAATCGACTTGATGGCACCTAACAACACAACAAGTGAGATTTGGCTTCAAAGTGTTCTGTTTTGACTTTATTATAATTAACTTCATTTTGTCATTTGTATGGCATATTTTCCCAAAGGATATCAAGATATTTAACAAAATCTACAAGAAATGGCAAAATAGCATGATAATTCATGTTAAATGGATCATTTGTTATAACGTGCTGCTAAGGTAGTTCATCTCTCTCCAACTTCATTCCTTTTTTTCCTACTCACAAATGATGCCAATTATCTAAAATTCTGAATAATAATTTATTAACCTTCACTTGTCAGCTTATTAGCTCAGTCCTTCTAAGACTTGTATCACACAGTTATCTTAAGCTTAGCAATACTATTGATTAAAAAGTTGTTATAGGCTGTGAATGTATTCATCAGCGTACGCTATTACAGTGTGATCTAAATTCTATTTTGACTTTTGCTGACACTTTAAACTTAATTTTATTTTCTGTGCTCTTTTTGGAGTGAATTTTTTCTTTTCTTTGCTGTGCACTAATGTCAAGTTATAGATGCCTGTGGTTTTTCTCTGAGGTTTGGAACATAGTTTTCAGGGTCCCACTTTTTTGTGGGGCCCTCCTGGCCTCATTTCTGCCGTTTCCTTTAGAGTTTCACTTTTGGCTGTATAATATTATGTGTTTACAAAACAAATTCCCTTCATAAGCTGTTATAAAAATGCTGTTCAATTCTCTCTATTGACCTATTGCAGACATATAAAAATAATGATTAATTAAGGCACATTTGGAAAATGGGTAATTTTTATTCAGTGTATTATCTATTAACTGAAAAGCGGAAAAGAGATTTAGGTGGCTGATCAATAGAAACATAGCCTCATTCATCTTCTTGGAATAGAAACCTGCTTGGGCTACACAAAGTGGGCTTTTTTGGCTCTTGATATTTGTTGTCTACACAAAGAATGAATGTTTTCCTGAGGATCTGTAGGATAACCACTGATGTTCAAGTCACAGGTCCGTCCACACATCACAATGCATCCCCAAAATCCCTAGCCGTCCTGATTTCAGGTATTCAGCACCACCATCTTCACAGGTGCACGCATACATATCTCAAACATATGTTCTTGGTTTGAGTTTGGAAAATATTGTCACAATATACAAAAAAAAAAAAAAACTTGCTGCCATCAAGTCAATTCCAACCCATATTAACCCTACAGGACAGAATAGAACTGATCTATGGGTTTCCAAGAAGCAGCTGGTGGATTTGACCTGCTGAGCTCTTAACCACTGTGCCACCAGGGCTCCAGTCACAATATAGGTGGTTCCAAATTGCAATCTTCAAAGGATAATTGTCACTGGGCAGAATACTTTCATACCTTATTGTCTTGGAAAATCATGAGCAAGTTGGAAAAATTCTCATTTCCACCATCATTTTTGGTTACTCTGTTTTGGGGGTATTCATAGACATACTGTGAAGGAGGCTGGAGTTCTGTTAATCCCCCACAGCAGATTTGGAAGCTGACCAGGATACCAGGGCATGTGGTGAGTATATTTGGTGCATTTACTCAGCATTAGCTGTGTGTTGACACCATCTCCAGTGTAAATCTGAGAATGCTTTTGCTTGGGAGGGATTCTCATTATGCAGATGAGGAAATAAATATTATGGAAGGACATGATGGAATTGAGAGTATATCCCACATGGACATGGCTTGAAAGTTAGGGCTATTATTCCTGTATCTTAATACCTTCCAAGTATCAATACAACATATTCAAGTCTAACCATAAGTCTGCTAAAAACTCTTCTTCATTCTTGGGGAGTTTGTTTGATGAAGAAAGAAGGGGAGATTTTACTCCCCTTTACCTAGCCCATGGATATGTTTGGAAAATCCCCAATGTTCCATAAATACTAAAATTATGCCTGGTTAATACTTATTGTTTTAGGTGTTGTTAAGCCAGTTTTGACTCATATCGACCCCGTGTGTAACAAAATAAAATATCACCTGGTCCAGTGCCATCCTCAGAGTCTTTGCTATGTTTGAGCCCGTTGTTGCAGCCACTGTATCAATCCATGTTGTTGATGGCCTTCCCTTTTTCCCTGACTCTCTACTTTACCAAGCATGATGGCATTCTTCAGGGATTGGTCTTGCCTGATAATATTACCAAACATTACCAAAGTAAGTGAGATGAAGTCTTGCTATCCTCACTTCCAAAGAGCATAACGGCTGTATTTCCTCCAAGACATTTGGAACCAACTTGACATCTACAGGTTTGGCCATGTTTAGTCTTCTGGCAGTCCACAGTTTATTCAATATTCTTCACCAACACTTTGTTTGCTCAGCAAGCAGTTTTCTTACTTGATTCTTAAACATTTTATCGTAACACTCCTGGATTATTTCAAAAGTGTTATCTTGGTCTCTAAGTAGTCAGAGATCAAGGTCTGTATTTCATTGAATCTTCCATGCCATTTAGCCTAGATAAAACAAAATAGATACTCAGCACACATCTATGGATTTGAATTGAATTGCAATATATCAAACTGACAGACAAGAACAAAGGACAGCAGCAGAGAATTATCTAAAGATGCTCTTGCTTCTGCAAATATATCTCTTGGCTGTAAGTTCTTGCTGCAAGATCTCTTGTAGAGTCTGGCTGAGTCTGTGCTCAACAGGGAGTGACACTGCACCATCCACACTGAGCCAGAGGAACAAGTTGTACATACAGTTTCACGAGATTTAGACTGTTCATTTGACCCCGTCTGGAGGAAACTACTCATGGTTTACTTAGAAATGAAGTTAAGATGCTATCCTTGAATTTTGACAGAACCAGTCCTACGTGTTTACCAGTGCCCTAGGAAGCACATTTACCCATACCTTTTTACACCCCGCCACCAATTTCACAGGCCAGTTAGAGGAAGGTGATCAATGTTAGTGGAGGTGAAGTCTGCGTTGTCAAAACAGGAAACAGTTCTAATGGTGAAGAAGCACACTTTTCCTTAATTTTTCTGTACTGGCCTCTAAGTCCCCCATATTCTTTTTCTCCCCCACCCCTCTAAGCTACAAATTTGCCTTTGAACTTTATTTCAGAAGTTAATGAGAAAGGTACAGTACATATTATAGTTGAAGAAAGAGGAGCAGATGAACTCAGACAGAGTCATATTAGGATCCCAGAATTGTCTCCAATCACCAGGGAACTCTGGAGGCCTGACTTTGACCTCTATGATCTGTCAGTTTTAACTCATAGTATCATGATACTGTAGTCCCTGAGTGGTGCAATTGAATAAGCACTTGCCTACTAACTGAAAGATGGACAGTTTCAACCCATTTGGAAGGAAGACCTGGCAATTTGCTCCTGAAAGGTCACGACCTTGAAAACTGTAGAATGCCTTTCTACTCAGCCCACATTGGGTTGGCATGAGTCAGAATTGACTCAATGGCAACTTTTTTTTTTCTTTAGTATCAGGATATTAGCACATTTCTCATTGATTATTGTCAGGAATAATTAAGATAATGAAACAATATGCTGGAAGTATGCTTAGCATCACACAGCTAGAGTGCAATAGAGCTGAAATTTGAAATCAGTGTTTGTCTAATTACTTAGTCCGTGGTCTAAAACAAGGGTCAGCAAACTACAGCCTTTAGCAAAATCCAGGTCACCTCCTGCTTTCATAAATAAAGTTTTACCGGAACATAGCGGTGTCCATCTATTTATGTATAACCTATGCTTGCCTTCACAATGGCAGTTCTGAATACTTGTAATAGAGGTAAAAACTTAAAATATTTACTATTTGGCCTTCAGCAGAAGAAATTTACTAACCTCTGGTCTAAGACATTACATTATACTCTTAGACTTAATTAAGGTAATGTTTGAATCAAAAATATATGAAAAAATAATATAAAGCTCTTGACAACAAATAACAGTTGGAATGAAAAATCATCTTAAATGGCTACTTATTTCAGTAAATGAGTCAGTACCTGGGACATTCACTGTCTATAGAGTAACTGGGAATCATTTTTGGCAGCAATTCAGGTAAACAGTACTTCTAGACACATTGCATTTTTCTAGGAGATTGCTATTCGGATAATAAATTATTACTGGTGTAAGTGTATACCATATTTGTGTGTTATGACACACTATCTAATGATAATATAACTAATAATAGTTATGTCATTATTAACAAGTCATCACTCTTAGTTTGACAAGGATTGCTCTGGCAGGGACAGATGGACACTATATTCAGCTAACCAATTGCTCTTTTCTACACCATGTCTAAGAAATGTAGCATCCTGTGGATAACTGGGTATTTCCAATACAGCCAGATATAATTTAGGTGCCTTCCAGTAATCCGAGCATTGTGTTTCACCAAAAAGATTTCAAAAAAATCAGCCACCTGTGGATTTTTAAAAAGCATGTTCTTTTTTTTTTTTTAACTAATATTTTTTTTTTTTTAGACCGCTCACATAAATACTCCCCAACAGACTTATCAGAATTAAAAATTTAAGGGCTATATCTCTGTGATCCAGATTTGATTAAAATAACATTAAAACAACAACAACTGCTGTGCTGAGCTCCCATAAAAGATACCATTTAACCTGTCAGATTTATCTTTAAAATCAAAGTTAAAAAATAATAAAATAAAAAATTTTAAATTTAAGGATAAGAAACTAGTTAATGAGTATGTAGAAACTGGCCACTGATTTTCATGTAAGTAGAAAATCTGCTAGGTTTAATCGATTTTCCACATTGCACAATAAGAAATAATATTTTGTGCCTGTTGAATAATTAACAAGTTTGATTTCTAAGGCATGTATATATGTTATGTTTATATTGCTATATGTATATATATGATATATATATGGGGTACACACACACATATATATGGGTGTTATACTTTTTTATATATATATAGGGGATATATATATGAGATGTATATGTGTATGCATTCTAATTATTTTAGTAGCAAGGGTCAAAAGGACAAGGTGGCCATAAGTTAGTAATATTTTGGAGGATTTGGACGGAATGTGGACCTAAACCACAGTGTAACATTACCTTGTTGAAATCTTATTGCTAAAATTTTGCACTGCTAGGCAGTAAACTAGGGAAGAAAGAAATTGAGAAAGTGTTAATTTTTAAGCAAGTTTGACAAAGATTGAGTTTCATATGACAAATATTGTCAGCAAGACAGGATTCTGTCAGTGGAAGAAGTTTAAACATTAACAATTTCTGTCAGGCTGTTGACACAATCATGGCAGACATTTCCCAAGATGCCGAGATGACTGCTGGCATTTGTCAACAATCCTGTCATAGTGACAGCAATAAGACCATGTCTGGAAATGTGACAGTTTTGGCTTTGTGCTCCCCTGAGCAATAGCCCAGGTGTTCAGAGAAAGTGTGGGAAAACCCATATTTCTGCATTGTCATTCGAACACAGAAAACACAGGAGGAAAATGAGCTGTCACTCCAATTCCCATGATGCCTTGCTGCTTAGCATAACTCTACAGTGTGGCCCTGGGTCCACTGGTCCATACTCTGACAGATAATTAAGAAAGCAGCAGCTTTTTCTAGACGGCTCTTCCTCATGATTTGCATTTTAGCCAGAGGCGACCAGTTATAAAAAAAACATGATGGAAAGATGGTAAGAAGCCAATTAGATGGATGGATGGCTGACTGACAGCTCTCTGGTATTATGACTCCAGATTTCAGACTACATAGCCTGGCAGTTTTCTACAAGAACCAACTTTTTTGCAGGTTGGTAAAGCTGTTAAATACGGGACTATATATAGCACCATATAATTTTTGCAAAGTTGTACAGTTTCCTTAAATAAGCACGTATTCTTTTCAATCAGGGTTTGCGTTAAACAAGTTTTCACAATTTAATCACAACTTACTTCACTAAATTTAGCAATATTAAAATTCTAGACAACTTGTAGGCACATTAGATGTGCCAGTAGAGAAGTGATTAAAAAGCTGAGAACCACGTTGAGCCAGCAGAGATAAAGAACTAATAATTAAAATGTTTGTGCTGATATGCCTTTGAAACTTTGAAGTGTACATTGTTTGGTTTTAAGCAACTAAAAGCATAAGCCCTAACTTCCTCTCCATCTTTAGATTCTACATACATATATTGGCTTATTATCCTCTTATAATATGCTCGAGTGTTGTTATTTCAGCTAATTTTGAGATTAAAATAAAAAATAAACTGTTAGTCTCAAGCTTCCAGTTTGGCCGTGATATTCAATAGCTTCTAGCCAATAGGAGTCAACTCTTCATAATGTTGTCCAATTTGGAACCTTAACCAATGTTTCCTGTGTGGTGTGTGTTGTGTGTGTGTGTGTGTGTGTGTGTGTGTGCCGTATGTATACATACACACACATAATTCTTTTTAAGCCAACCGTTTGCTATTACAGCGACACTTCCCCATCTGCAGTCTGCAATGAGAGAATTTTCTTTTCAAATGGTAATGATACCTCAGATTTATTTTGGATTTTGAGATACTAAGGGAAGACAATCATTTCATAATAAATTGAAGTTTCAGAAAGGAACATTACCAAACCAGAATTGCAAAGTGTATTTTCTTCTATGAATAATGGCTCTTCTACAAACTAAGGATAAATATTAAACTAACTCTGTGTGTGTGTGTGTGTTGGGCGGTGGGGGGGGAGCGGTTCTGAATGTTTCAGCTGGTGAAAACCAAGCAATGAACATTTTAAGTTATACATTTATCACTCAACTTTCATTTTATGTCAAAATCCACAGCACATATAAAACATGCCTGAGTGTATTTCTTATCATAGGTATTAAACCTTACTTTATTTTTTTTCCAACTCTACTGGTATTCATCTTTTTGCTTATGCTTTATATTATATTGGTCATATAGCATTTATAACCACTCCAGAGAAAAAATATTCTACCTGCACATGTCTGGAGAGTTTAAGCAGAAGTTTAGCGGGAAATGACAGTTCTATAAACTATACCCCAAATAAGAGAAAAACCAGTGCATGTGGGTTTTCATTAGCTACATTAAACTTTTTCTTACAGATACATAGCCAGCCTAATAGCAACAGAAATCCTTTTAAATGGTCTAAAATATATTCTTAAAAGGAATGTGTCTCTTCTCCATCATCGAAGCCCTCGTGTAGTCAAAAGAACACTTTCATTTTAGCTCACTCCAAATTTGTTATTTTAAAGGGAGAAATACCGAATATTCAGTGTTCTGATAAAATAATTATTCAAGTAACCAAAGTGAAAAGTTGTGAAACATTTGCTTCTTTGGCTGGATGTTCATGGCCAGAGTTTGCCTTAGCCTTTTTTTC